>NC_069701.1:4880965-6080965 GCF_023699985.2 Odocoileus virginianus | reverse complement strand
TTCCTGATTTGTGCTTCTAGAACCCTACAGAATTAATGTTTTGAAAGCTGGTATTACTTCTGAAGTTGTTGAAAAGACTAGAAAAATGTGGATAATTTTCCAAAGTTCCCAGATAAAGTTCTACATACATTAGAATCTGAAGACATACAGGCTTTCAGTCTGGAAGATGATGACAAGGTCAAGTCACTCCTTTCACAGCAGAGTGAGTACTACCAGGTCAGAGATCCCTGCCAAGTAAAACTGGGACCAACATAATGGCATCTGTCCCAGTAATGGACAGCTGGGGAACTGCACAGATGTGGGGCCAAGAACCTGAGTGATAAAGAATTTTCAGGATGGAAGAAAGTATACAGGTAGCAGTTGGATGTACTGTTCCTTAGGTTTTATAAGACACAACCTTCCCAGAACAGGAGACCACGTTTGAGAGGCACGGCATAATTATCTGAACCAATAAAGTAATGATGACAACCTACCATCTAGAGAAAGATTTCTCCACCCAAGGAGTAATTCAAGGGATGCAGAAAAGTCCTCCCGGGAAATATGAACTGGGTGGAGCCCCAGGCTTTTGGTTTGCCAAGGCTGATGTTGAATCAATTCTAAACGGCTGAGGAGGAAACCAGTCCATTGTGCAGCAGGAAAGAAATACAGGCGGCAAAGGCTCTGGACAACGGCTTAATTACGAGAAGTAAGCTTGGCAAGGGTACTTAATTTGAAGCTTGTAAAACTCTCCTTCAATTTGGAGAATTATAAAAGGGAGGAGAAAGTAAACTTTTGTCTTGCATAAAGGGACCTAGGCTTAGGAAAGAAAATGAGCAGCCTCATGTGGTAAGGAAATCTAAGCTTCAGGCCAGTTCTTCTCCTAAAATTTTAACAAGAGCAATGCAGTGCATTGAACTAACATTTGGGATTCACCAGAAAATCTGCCCAAATGTGACTTGAAGTACCAATATTTTTTTCTGAAACAAACTTGACAAATAGCCCATATCATTTTACGATTAGAGACTGTGTGGGACTTCCCTGGTGGTCTGGTGATGAGGACTCCACACTTCAGTGCAGGGAGTGTGGGTTCGATTCCCGGTTGAGAAATTAAGATGCCACATGCATGGCCAAATAAATTTTAAAAAATAACAAAAAAAAAAACCCAAAAAACAAATAGAAGCTGTGTGAGCTTAAGCACTCTATGAGAGTAATTTTCCCTATCTGAAAACGGAAGCTAGTAATATCTACTTCACAGGATATTTGTAAAGCATGTTAAGCTCTTAGCACAAGACTGCCATCTAAATAAAAAAAAAAATACAGCCCGCCCCCCACCCCAAATATATTAATCATACCATCTTTCTGGACAGGGGCACTGTAGATCTATGATCTGCAAAAAGAGACCCTTCGGCAGTTCGGCTTATCTCAGAAAGCCCCCTCCCCAAACATGTCTTCCCTGGGACCATCCTATAATGCATCTGTGCATCTCAAGATACTCTGAAGCTTGATTTTCTTCTTATAACATGTATTGGGGTTCCTCAAGGTCATTAGAGAAGGCACGTGGAAAGACCATTTTAACTGTGAGTAAAATCTGCACAAAATACAACAAATAATTCAAGTCCTAAGCAGTTTGGGAGAAAAAAAAAAATCACTTCAACAAAAGAACATTCAAAAGAGAAAAAAATACAAAAGAACCAAAACCCTGGTGTTGCATATCATGGCTTTCATTCCAAGGCTGGAGGATAAAACCACCTAAGACTTGCAGAACTTTCCTGTTTCCTGCTTGGTCTTTGGTTGCTCACATTCCATAATGGCGGTGGCTGCTTTCCAAGGAAAGGTTGGGACGGCAGCTGCCTCGGAGGTAGTACCGGGACTCCTCTGCATGTTACGTGCCCTGAGAGACTCCAGCGGGACTGCAGCTGCCAGAGGCCTCTGCTAGCTGTCAGAGAGGCAGGTCCACTGTCGGTGCTGTTCTGCCTCTTAGCCCCAAAGTCTGTTTTTGGCTGTGGTTTTAAAAGAGCCGCTCAACAGACGCTCTATTTAATAACTAAAAGACAATGAAAACTAGAGTTACAAGCCAACAAGGATCATACTGTCTCTTAAAAAATACTTAAACATACTCGTTTCTTTAAGTGAAAAAAAAAAAAAATACCAGTACTTAGTATCTCAAATGCTGGTATTTTTTTTTAATGTTATTTAAGACATTCACAAAAAAGCCACTGTTCTCAAAAGTTGAATGCTTAAGCAACACATACTGTGCGTCAGCCAACATGCTCAAGAAGCGCATGCAGATGCATTTCAAATTAAATGCTACCAAATAAGCCTAATATGGCTTTTGAACATAGATAAGAAACAGCCTAATCTAGCAACCTAGACATAATAACATGTATATCTTACAAATTCTAAATGTAGGCTTAATGCTGTTTTGATCAATATTTCTAGGTACAAGGCTACTTAGCCCATTTACAAAGTAAATACTAGGATCTATCTTTCCTACCGGTAGAAGCACCTCCCCAGTTAGGAGAAAGAAGGAGAGCTTTAAGACAGAATTTTATAAACTGCATTCTGAAAATATCTTATTTTTTTTGAGGAAAATATGGTAAACTTTGAAAAAATTTTCTATTATATCTCCCTCCTCAGCTGTAGCATAATAAAGATTCTGAGAAGTTCTGAAAGGAAGCTATTTAACACAGTCTACACTTACTCAACTACTAGAAATAAATTCAGAAGAAAGAGCTTATTGGTTCCAGCTCTAATTTTCACTTTGATCTGTTACTAGTGGCTGCCTGGAACCTTTAGAGCTTAACAAAATGAAGTGACACAACTTAGGAACAATTTTTTCCTGGCAGATGTGTGGCCCACTGCTGGCCCATTAAACAGCCTGAAAAACGCTGACACAGGATAAGGTTATGGTGCTTTCAACACCTGCCCCAGTTCCCTTTTTCATATCTTATTTCCTTACTTAGGAGCTAAGTAAAAGAGGAAGGGAAAGGGGAAAGACTGTTACATAAAATGCTAGGGAGGGCAAGTCCCCATTAGCTTTTCTCTCTCACCGCCTACTTTTCCATTAAAATTTTAGCCATTGAAATTTATAGATCCAGGGAGAGCAGTGATTTAAACATCTATTCTGAAAGCATGAGGAGAATTTACACAGTAAAAAAAGGTCCTCTTCTCCCCAGCCAATAGTCTGTTCTGAGAAGGAGCCAGTTTAAAAAGACACAGGTGATGTCTCATAGGGATGAGTGACAGGTATGTTAATTTCTTGGGAAGAGCCACCTTTTCTACCAGGAAGACACATCTAAAATGCCATGGTCTCACACAGGTCCCTCTTGAGTCATTTTAGGAAAAGAATGAGCAATCTCAGGCAGCACAGCTACTTTAAGGACGTGAACTGAATCTGGGCCATCCTCTCCGTCACTGGGTCTTCACCTTTTTGGTTTCATGTCCACTTACGAGCATCATGCTTGAGAAAGCTAATTTGATGTGTGTAAACAGAGCATGCTAAAGTGAAAACACTGCAGGCAGCTAAGAAGCGGCAAATAAGCAGGCTCAAGCAAGAGATCTGTAAGAAAACCATAATCTCTCTGTTCTCCAGCTCCCTCTCCCTGGTGAAGAAACAAACATTAACTTGCATAACCCACCGGGGAGGAGGGAAGCTTGCACTTAATGAGAAAGTTAGAAGCATTTCAATGGAGCTCACCCAGCTTGTTCCTCAGATGTGGAATATCATACATCCCCACAGTTCCCAGTTGCATGAAAAACTGACTGATAAGATCAGTGACATCCTATGAAAGGTTTACAATGGAAAACTCAGTCATTAAGTTGAGATAAAGCATCATTATGAAAGAACAAATGGCTAGGCGTCTTCTGATTCTTTTCCTCAACTGAAACATTTTTAAAAGTAAACATCAAATTATTTACAAGAAAGACAAACACCTCATTTTGGTGTATTCACTCTATATTAAAGCAGGTAAATCTATCCCAATAACACTCTGAAAGTTGAATTGTTACATCTTAAAAATAAACCCAGAAGGCACAATGGAAAAGACCACACAAGACTCCCAAATCCTTTGCTGTAGAAAACACATGATTTCTGGCTGTTGTAACAAGCTTGAAACTTACAAGTCACTAGCACATAAAATGGGCAAATAAATCCTTTGGTATGGATTTCCCAACATACTACCTTTGTTTTGAGTACCAAGCTGCTTTAGAAATACTCACGGTAGAGTATTTAGCTTACAGTTCTACTAAGACTGGTAGGTCCCAGACAAAAAACTCAATTAGAAATCAGTGAACTTTGTTTTAACGATCACCAAATAAGCTTTTCAGGCATTCTGAGTCTAGCTTCTCTTCTATGTACTTTTTTCAGCCCTTGAATAGTTTAATCTTCAAAATATAAACTGAGTTCATTCTCTACTGCTCCCTTTTACAGCCTCAGAAAGTAAAAGGGGGAACGGCAAAAGGTTAGAAAGCCTATTCAACTGAAGGGTATTCTTTGGAGCTGAGTCTGTTTCACACCGCTTCCTTCCTTGGCAATCAGGTAGAGGACAGCGGAGAGGAGCGTTACACATGCTCATGGTAAAAAATGAACAAAGTACACAAAAGCATAAAGCAGAAAAAATAATCAGTTACCTACCCATCACAAAGTCAGTCACAATTAAACATCCTTTATATTGTTTTGTTCCATTGTGTGTTTTCATAAAAGAAGTTGGCTGTTTGTCACCTGCAAGAACTTTTCATTTGCAGATGTGTTGGACTTACAATCAAACGGCAATGCTATTAAAAGTTAATAGTCTTAGAAACTGGCCTGTGGCCAGCACATTATTTTAAGGGAAAACTGAATTCAAGTGTCTCTAGGAAAGTTTTCATTTCATAGGCCATAAATCAAATTACTCCTTACTGCTTCACATAAAGTTGTTTCAGATGCTCAGGTATCTGCCTAGGTGAGCCCTAAATTCATTTGAGTTTGTAACACCCCCCCCCCCCCGAGTGTTCTGATAACTGAATCTGCAGTGAAAGTTGAGTAGGAAAAAGTGTCTTTCAAAAATATAAAACTAGTGCTTCCTGCCTGACTCACACAGTGCATAAACTTTCAGCGTCAAGATTTCCTTCCAAACTTTTTTCGAGCCTGAGATCATACATTAAAAAAAAAAAAAAAAAGATCATCCTACTCCACTGCAAATTTCTTAAGCAGTTAAAAACCAAGGGAAAAAGGGCCTAAGAACAAATCATGAAAAATTCTGCTTATTCTCCAGATGAGGCCTGAATAAGGAGAACTTAATACAGCAAGTTCCTGGCAATAAAAGTGGTACCACACGGCTCCAAAGTTGGAATGTAGGGAGAACGATGTAGAAGCTGTCTGCTCTGAACTGCAGGCTAAATCTGGGGGTTGAGGAGTAGGAACCTAACAGGATACCTTGCCTGCAACACCT
Organism: Odocoileus virginianus; assembly: GCF_023699985.2. Classification (NCBI taxonomy): domain Eukaryota; kingdom Metazoa; phylum Chordata; class Mammalia; order Artiodactyla; family Cervidae; genus Odocoileus; species Odocoileus virginianus. The sequence continues at coordinate 6,075,557 of NC_069701.1, read as the reverse complement.
GTTCAACAAACTCAAGCAGGAACAACCCTAAGAAACAATTTCATGAAAGCCTATCTGAAGCAGGGCAAAAGGAAACAAGTGGGAGAGTCTGTTTTGAGTCCGTAGAGAGACCTGAAATCCAGCCGATTCGTAGACTAACAACGGAAGGCATAAAGGACAAACGTTTGTCAGATGTTCCTGCAACAGCAGTTAGTTGAATGGATTACAGTAGCAGTTAGCTTATATAGGATAGTTGAACTTGAATAGTAAAATACTGCTTATATTTTGATAATTATTCTTTTTAAAAAATAATTTGCATTTAAAAGTTACTTCTAAAATCAGTAGGAAAAAAAAACTCACATGCCTATTTATAAATAGGTGGCCTGTGTTGAGTCACACACCCAGCATCGTTTCCCCAGCACCACTGCAGGAAATACCCTAAGGCTTTGGGTAAAGTCCAGCAAGACTTTTATGTTAAAAAGTGTCCCCCCAAAAGTATTTGTCCTATTATGTAAAGTCATCTCCACTTTATGATTTTTTCCTAAATTTGTTAAGCTTTGCTGCTCTCCAATACTTTTCCAGTTGGATTTGCTAAGAGAACATGGCATTTTATCACTCCAGAAAGCATGTTTCTCTGGATCTACTTGATTATTCTGAGAGAAAATTTAAAACCACATATCTTGTTAATGTTCTGCTCTGCTTACTGAAATTATGATACTTATCACATGACCTAACCACAGACTAGAGTGTCTGATTTTTCAGCAGGAAAAGAAAACACAGTCCTGATAATGGTTCTGGTCAAATGGACACTTTAAAAAATACACTGAAACCAGTAGCAGGAAGAACAGTCCTGTTATTTTTATTCCTAATGAGAGAATGCCATTCAGAAACACATGATCAGGTAGGATTCTACCCTACAACACAGCATACAGTGACTTACCATTTATGGTTGAGAACACTTATAATCTTATTTGGCTTTAAAAAGCCTTTATTTACCTGTAAAAAACAGTTTTGAGGCTACAGAAAAGTGCGAGATCTGCTTACACCTTTGATCTAAAAAGAAATAGAGTTGACCCTTGAACAAAGGAACAACACAGGGTTTGGGGCACCAATCCTGCAAGTAGCTGAAAATCCACCAATAATTAACAGTCAGCCCTCCACAAACAGGGTTCCACATCTAAGGTATCAACCAACCTTGGATTCTCATCTGCAGATTCAACTAACCTCGGATCGTATAGTACTGCAGTCTTTACTATGGAAAAAAGAAAAATCTCTGTGTAAGTGGACCCCTGAAGTTCAAACCTGTTATTGTTCAAGGGTCAACTGCACAGAGAAGTGTTCTGATTCCTCAGCTACCAGCCATACCCTCTGTCCCCACCACCTCCGGACTCCTATTCAAACTGAGAGCAGACAAACCGATAGGAAAATATCAGTGGAGGGGAACGGCCCTTGCCTATTTCTGATTACATCTCGGGTAACTGGCGGTGTCATCAGACATTTCACTACCAATTTCTCCAAGTCTACAGAAGTGAAGAATGAAAAGTCTTCCAAGCTAAATGGGTAAAACTATTTATTCATCTGTTTATATACTACATCCTATCTTACACTTAAATAATTCAGGCAACCTATTTCTCAGCTGAATTCTACTTCACTTTCATGTTTTAAACAAATATCGAGTACCTAATCTGTGTCCACAGAAGAAAAAAGGAAAGGGAGAAAGGAGGAAAAGGCGGGGCAAGAGGGTACACAGTAACAATTGATTTGAGTCTCTCTTTCATTGTGCATCAATTCCACAGGCAATTGACTCCCAACCTAAAAGCAATGAACTCTTAAAGCACTGTAACAGAGTACCTATTAAGAGGTCTACAGAGCCCTAGGCCTATCAAAAGGTAGATCAAGAATTATGTTCAGATGGAATCACATTTACACACTACCACTTTAAGAGCTCATACAGATACTCTTAACAATTTTTAAAAATACACAGTATCTATAAGGGGGATAGTATCTAGGGGTGATAATAAAAAATATTTAATAAATGGTCAAGCATGGGCTTCAACTAATAAAGCAGACTGCTGGCCTGCCAATGGCCAGCACAGCTGGACTGGTTCCCACCAACTGAAAAGCAGATAGACAATCTAGGGGAGAGGAGACAATTTCTCCTGTCTCTCTTTTCTTTTTTCGTATTAAGAAGGGGTCCTCATAGTTTAAAAAAAAAAAATTATTGGGCATTATGATTCTAAGAAATTTGACTCAGATTACATCACAACCCACATGAGGAATCACAATAAAATCAGAAACTTGTCTTTTGCTGGTTCTTTGTCTTTCCTCATCTTTAACAGACTCATTCCCTCATGTTCCCACAAAATCTGTAACTAGTTAACTCTTACCATTTACTTGGTTAACTCTTACCATATGTTTTAAAGACTATCGACACTATCCCTTGAAAGAGTCTCTATTTATTAACCTTTATTTATAATAAGAAGCAGCTAGTCTCAGGCTTGTGGATTCAACTTAGTTAAACCATTTAATACTCTGCAAACAGGAAGGATATCTGGGATGGCTTGCAGCTTGTGCTCAACTGTTTTACCCTAGAGTGTGTCTGCAATTAGAAGCAGTGTGTAAGACTATAGGAATGGACATCAGTTCTTCCCCAGTGAGAGAAGAAAACCATCTGGGCTGGCGGGGCTACCTTTTACTTTAGCCCAAGGGGTAACTCGGAGGCTCTCCATCTCTTTGTCTGAGCTTAGTCAAATAAGTTATTCACATTAATATGTTTAGTCCATGACATTATTTCAATGAGTCATTCAGGTCAATTTCTAGAGCTAACAAACAATGATAAGAGGGACAGTATAATAACCTCAAGAAAAATTTATAAAATTCCTATCTTTCCTACAGATTCAGCATGAAGCCAAGTAACTAAAGCAACATTTAGAAATAAAAGTGTAGTAATAAACAAAATAAATTAAGAATTCAGTCATACTTACCAAAATGTAAATTTAAATACAGATGGATTGCACACATTCAAATATAGATTTGGTGTGTGTTTTTTTTTAACCAAAGTCATAACTTTAAATAAAGTGGAAAAATCACATCATCTAATTTCTCTTGGGAAACCTGGTACAATTATGGTTATCTTCATAATCTAAAGTTAAAATACTGAGGGTCTCCTCATTAGAAGAGGCTTCATTGATATCTATCCTCATTAGAAGAGATATCAGATATTGGAAATAATGAATGCATATTCCAACAAAACTTACCTTAAAAAAGGCAAACCACTTGTAGTCATTCAACACAATCTCAAAGCCTTGATTGTAAATGATGGTGAAATGGCCGGAATTGCCAAAGTCATCATAAGCTGTATCCAACTTCTTGAGGTGTACCACTACTTTTTTTTCTGGTGGTCCTAAAAAAAAGAAAATACACAACAAAGTAAAGTTATTTGGACTTCAATGGGAGGTAGTCTCATCTATAAGTTCGGTTATTTTTAAGCAGCTTTCCTTTTTTGCTATTGAATTTGAGTGGATCTAGCTTATGAAGATATCAGAGTCCCTGTGTTGCGGCCTCTTTCTGAATAATCCCAGGGAGGGGTCTCAGGTAAGCCTGTGAAGTGAAGGCTCAAAAGATATATTAAGTAACCCATCAGGTAGAGACCCCTAAAAGTATAGCCAGTACCTTCCCAGAGGATCCAGACACTGAAGAAGTTTTTCCCTGAAGAAAAGGAGAAATAGGGAACGCTGAAAATGACAAACAGAAACGGGGAGAAGACAAAATGGTAGTCAAAAAGTGGAAATATAAAAACATAAAAACATCTGGTGTCAGGTCATAAGAACAAAGGACAATGATCTCTTCAAAGAAAAAATGGGATATCTTTCTCCTAAATGGCTACAAAGCTCAGAATCTCAGAATCTAAATCCTTCCAGTCTTCAGCAAACTCAAGGTTTTTATCCTACATAGTTAATTTATAGTGGTAGGAACTAAACTTTTAACCTTCAGAAAATGGAGACTCAGATTTGTCTTTAATGATTAGGTTAAGGTCAAGGTATAGTACATGGGCAGAGGCTGCCTGAAAAGGATTCTGCTTGTCCACTCTGGAAGTTTCCAGACTGCACAAATTTTCCATGTTTCCTATTGATGCTCTGAAATAGGAGATTTCAAGGGCTTCTCAGGTGGCACTATTGGTAAAGGCCAAGGCAGGAGACACAAGAGAACCAGGTTCCATCCCTGGGAGGGGAAGACCCCCTGGAATATGAATGGCAACCCACTCCAGTATTCTTGCCTGGAAAATTCCAAGGACAGAGGAGTCTGGCAGGCTACAGTCCACAGGGGCCGCAAAGAGTCAGACAGGACTGAGTGAGCACACACACAGGAGATTCCACGTGACAGAAAGAGGCAAATCCTCATCTCCAGCTTGGGACCTCCAAGTTCAACTTTTCAAAGGGAAAATGACTGCAGTGCCCCATTTTATGAAGTGCCACACAGTCACTGGGAGTTGCACAGCTGAGTAAGTCTGTTTAGTGACAAATGACCTGGCAAGCTTTGTTCTGTTAACAAGGAAATTGCGGCCAAGAGCTCCGCTCATTCTGCAGAAGCCACAGAGAGGTTAGGGTCTGAGTAGAACACGGGTGCCTCTCCTGATCCAAGACTGTGTGTTTCCTCTCCCTTCACTGAACTTTGTCCGAGGGATAGCAGTGTTATCTGAGAGCATATGAAATGTTCCAGTGTCTTCAAATGTTGTTGTTCAGTGGCTCAGTTCTGTCCGACCCTTTGTGACCCTGCCGACTGCAGCAAGCCAGACTTCCCGGCCCTTCCCTATCTCCCTGAGTTTGCTCAAATACTAGATACCCACTGAGAGCCTTCTGTGAGCTACACACTGTGCTTGGCTCCCGGCATTTCAAATTACTGGATAAAGAGGTATTAAAAAAAAAACTTTTATATGCTACCTGCCCTGCAATACATGAAACTGTGGAGGGGTAACATCCCAGAAGCCTTCTCAGACTAACAGCATCAACACAAGTCCAAGTCAAAACCGCTGGGCATAAGGGCTCTTTACCACAATGAAATAAAAGGAGAAAAAGTTAACAGCTACATTCTCAAGAGTCTTTGAGCTCATTTTCCACCGGCACAATGAAATGCTGAGGATTGGATGGGGAGATAAGATTGCCCAGTTTCACCTCTCTTCCAAACCGAAAAAAAAAAAACAAACAAACAAAAAACCAACCAAGAAACAAAAACTCAAGGGAGAAAAAAAAAAAAGTTCTTGTAGAAAGTGTTGAGGGCCCAGGAAATAATGAAGACCACGTGAAGTTAGAAGCGCTCAGCCTCTCCACTCTGACATCGCCGCCCTGGAGCGAGAAGGGGCGCCCGGGGGGACGCCAAGTCCAGCCAGGACATCCCGGCCTCCCGCCAACGGGGGGGTTCGCTGCGGGGACAAGGGCACAGGGATCGAAGCGCAGGAGCCCCGGGCAGACCCAGGGAGGAAGCGGGTGCCCCGGCGCCAGCGGCTTACCCATCACCGAGCAGTTGACATCGCGCTGGCCGCTGGGGCCCACCTGGAAGACCCAGGTGCCCAGCAGGTCGGGGTAGGTGCAGTTGGCAGGCGTGTCCCCGCGCACGGAGCCAGCGCCGCAGACGAGCAGCAGGAGCGCGGCGAGTCGCGAGCCGGGCCGGGGACCCATGCCGGCAGGGCTGGGAGGAAGCGGGGGAGGGAAGGAGCCGCGGCGCGCCGGGCGGGACTGCAGCCACCGCGGCCGCGCGCGCCTTAAAGTCGGCCGAGGGGCCGGAAACGCGGCCCGGCGGGGGCGGGGTCTCGGGCGGGGCCGGGGGTCGCTCCGCCCCGCCGATGGGGCTCGGGGCGCACGGGTCACCCGGCGGCCGCCGGCCCTCGGGTTCGGTCGCCCGAGGACAGCTCTCCAGGGGCGGGAGAGCCACCGCCGCTCCGTGCGCGCCCCGGACGCGCTCCTTCGCTCCTGGAGGGGTAACGGAGGGAGGGAGACTGAGAATAAAAAAGGATAAAAAAGGCGGGGAGGGGGGAGCCTACAGAGGCAGGCCTGCGGGCGAGGGGAGACCGAAGGTCAGAGCGAGGTGGCAGCCTGGGGCGGTGAGGGGCTGGCGGCGTCCGGGCTGGGAAAGAGGTCCAGAGCGCGCGGTCTAACTGGGGCAGCTTTCCTCACTTGCTCGTCGTCCCCACTTAGTCCTCACTCTGCTAACTTTTTTCCCCTCAGAACTACTTTACAAGCGACCACCGGCACACTCCCCCCCCCCCCCCCCACGCCCCCAGCTGTTTGAAAACTGCTCTTCCTTTTCCCAAAACTTTTCACTGCCTTTTTTTTTTTTTGCTGGAGTTTGTCGGTTTCCTGTTAATGTTCTTAGCCTGTTGTCTACAGGAGAATTCAGTTGTAGTGCAAACTTGCAGTTTTTTGTGTATTAGTGTTTTGTTGTGTTTTTTGTCCTGCTAATTTTATAGGATTTAGACGCGTACAGGCACTGAAACCCTTGTTTTACAACTGAAAAGCTGCAGGCCCTGAGAGAGGAAGTAACTTGCCTTGGATGGGGAAGGTAGCTGGTGGGAGAAAGCCGGTCTTGTGATCAGGTTTCAGAGTGCCAGTCTGATCGCTGGTAATTATTAAGTAGCACGACTTGCAGATGCTTCCTTGTTCAGTTTAATTATCACCCTTTTCTGTGGGAACTGCTGTCTTTCCTGTCTGTTGTTGGAAGTCGGGGCTCCTTTCCTGCAGAGTGTTCTAGGCGTCAGGCTTCGAGCATCATTAAGGACAAGTGATGAAGAAGACAGACTTTTCTGTGTTCCTGCTAGGGCACGTTCATTTTGCCCGCATTACACTGGTTTCAAATAAATATTTGTATGTCCACTTTTTTCACCAGATTGAAGGAAGCATGTCCAGATTATTCACCTTTGTCTCCCTAGATAATGGCTTGAAAAAACTAAGTGTCCTGAGGTGTTAAAATAAATTCACTTAATAACCTTATCTTGGTTTCTAGGCCTGAAAGCCAATTTCCGTTTGGCAGAAGGCGTTGCCCTTGAAAGCTCAGAAATGAAAATTCTAATAGAGTCACAGACCCGCAAAGGCATGGGTGGGGCTAACACCCTTGTAGGTTTTATTACCCTTTACTTAGGGTGAAAAGCTGACAGCATGAATTAAACTAGCCCATTTACTGTTCAGAGATAACTCGATGACAGAGAAACAGCATTCCTAAACTCTGAGAAAATGTGCCATTGGTTGTTAAAATACTAAAACTTTTACTAAATCATCAATTATGATGAGCTGAATAATCAAGTTGAAAATTTCTTTGACTGTGTAATCAAAGCAGAACAAACAATTGTGAAAATAGTTGAAAACACATCTCTAGCCAATGAATAAATAGGAAAGAATCTTGAAGACTTCTTAACCTAATGGATTTGTTTTGCCATTTGGAAGTGAAGATCCAGAGATAACTTGATGAATGTCACATTTCCAGTTACTTAGAGTTAGGAATAAACCTCAGGTACTTTGACTTTCAATTTAGTTTATTTCCACTAATCTAATAATTCTCAAACTAGTTCTCTCTCCATTCACAGGGAGAAAAACGTGATTCTCAAATTGATCAGATGCAAAGTTTTACTTTTATAACATTTTATAGAGACCTTTTGCTAATTTGAAATGAAATTCATATATAAGCTTACTTGAAAAGTACCGATAATACAAAAGACAAAAACATATTTTAAAAAATTAAATGAAAACAGAGGGGAAAAATCTCATTGATTTGACCTCAGAAAGTAAGGGGAAAAGGTGTGAATATTGAGGAAAAGATATTTTAGATAAAGTTTAATACAAACACCAGTATTTCATTACCTAAAATGCTCGTGTATGAATGTACTAGAGAATAGAATGAGATATTCAGATACTTGCATTTTATGTCTCTATGTAGAATTGTAAAACCACAGTAAAATTGACAGGTACTGTTTTTCTAAGAATATAAATTATTTCAGTGAGTTTATAGCTCAAATACCCCTTAGTCTAGTGGATGTATTTTACGATTGGGATATGATCCAGAGATGATAGTATCTTGAATGAATGTCACAGTTTCCTTATCAGATGTAATGCTGGAAAACTCTTGGTCAAGTTCCCAGCAGAACAAAGTCCTATTGATTTATCTAAAAGTTGCATTCCTGAAAATTTAGTATATTTCAAATGATATGAAGTAAAAGTCAATTTATGTGCAAACCACAGTTTGGTACTAGGCTCAGATCATTTTAACTAGGTTTATAAAGAAGTAGTACTGCTTATCAGACTTCCCTGGTGAGTCAGATTGTAAAGAATCCACCTGTAAAGCAGGAGACTTGGGTTGGATCCCTGGGTTGGGAGGATCCCCTGGAGGAAGGCATGGCAGTCTACTCCAGTATTCTGTCCTGGAGAATCCTCATGGACAGAGAAGCTTGGCAGGCTACAGTCCATGGGGTCACAAAGAGTGGGACACAGCTAAGCGACTCAGCACAGCACAGCATTACTTAGCAGTAATTCTCAAACTGCTGGATAAAAATGATCAGGTGCATATGCATCTCTTTGGAATTTGCTAGAAATGTAAATTCTTGGCCCCCACCCATGCCTACTGTATCAGTTCCCCACTCTGTTTTGTTTTAACCCTTTCAGAGGATCCTCGAAACTTGAGAATCACTTAGACTATCAGAGATGGCTTAGAGATGACCAAGGACTTGTATCACACTGCCTAAGTTTGAAGCATGGTTCTGCTGCTCACCAACTATTAATATTTAGAATCTTGAGGAAGTCATTTGACTTCTTTTTGTGCCTTAGTTTTCTCATCTATAACTTGTGCATAATTGGTAAAGACCTATGACTACCTCATTTAGTTTTGAGAAGACTGAATGAGTTCACACAGATTCTACAGAGAACTGACTGTGTTTATTACTGTATATATTACTACTAGAAAACTATCTTTATTAGACAGCAGACTCCAAATCCTGTTTCTCTGCTATAATCCTAGCACCCTGAATAATTCTGGCACACAGTACTCACATTTTTTGAATGAATGAATAGTATCGTGGACATAAATATAGCTGTATTTCATGTATTTGGCAAAAAGTATCTTGATTCTCATATCCCTGGCCTTGTATATAAGTTTGAAAGTCACTGTTCAGGAATGCATATCGAAACAAAGAAGGATCAAAGAAAGAGAGGAAAAAGTTGACATATCAATGTAGAATACCATTTGGCATTTTACATATCTGGTATTGGAAGTCAGTAACAACCATAATAATTTCATTTATTTAGGACTTTAGTGTGTTAGTCATTCAGTCGTGTCTGACTCATTGCGACCCCATGGGCTGTAGCCCACCAGGCTCCTCTGTATCCATGGAATTCTCCAGGCAAGAATACTGGAGTGGGTTGCCATTTCCTTCTCCAGGGGATCTTCCCGACCCAGGAATCGAACTGGGTCTCCGCCATTTCAGGCAGGTTCTTTACTCTCTGAGCCACCAGGGAAGCCCATTTAGGACTTGACATTTTATCAAGGTAATTCACATGTCATTTAACTATTACACAATTGTGTGGGCAAGATACTACCTGATTTCTATTTCACTGGAGACAGAACTGAGGTTCAGAGAATCTCTTAGGGGGTAATGCCTGTGAAAGAGGACTTAGAGAGGGAAGAGGAATAGGAAGGGAAAGTCTCAGACTCCAGTGTAGTTCTGACCTCTGTGAAAATGAAGGAGGATCAATCTGAGGGAAAGAGACTCGGGGATACTACTCTGAGATGGTGTCAGCCGGTCCGGTCCAGCGGGGAACTCTGGTGCAATGACGCCCATTCAGGAGCTTGCTGGGGAAAATGCCCAGGCCCAGGGGTCAGTTCATGGTGCACTTAGCCATTGTCCTGGACTGGAAAACTGAGGTGGTTCCTGAAGTCACTGCAGCTGGAGTCTGTCAGCAAGCTGCACTCCTGTGACACGTCCTCTCTCGAAGAGAAGTAGGAGTAAAGTACCACCTTGGTGACTACAGTGGGCCACTTCTATTTAAAATAAGCGCTTGAGCCACAAGAGTAAAAAGAGAGCTGAACTATTTGTTCAGATCTTGTGGTCCCCAAGTGCCATACTCTGCGTTTCTCCTTCTGATCTCCTAGGCAGATGTCAAAACTCTCTCTTCTATTCCTGTGTTCACAGTTCACTATCATCATTTGATTGACTGCCTTTTCCACTAGAGTCCATCCTCTATAGGGACTCTATGGACTATATTATTTTTGTATCTCAAGAGTTTTGTCAGTTGGCCAACTCATTCATCCTCTCAATAAAATTCATGAAAGAAAGGAAGGGAGGAAGATAAGCAAGAAGAAAGGCAGAAGGTTTTGTACCTTTACAGAAGGTTTTACACCTTTACAGAAGGCAGAAGGATTAGCTTTCTGTGCATGAAAACTCAACTGATGAAAGCTTATTCGGGAAAGATCACAGGGTTGCTTAATAATGCTGCCTAGGCTGGTTGATTGCACTCTGCCAATATTTCACAGACTTTTTGTTCTTGGCATCCCTTTGCATTCTTAAAGATTATGAGGACTCCAAAGAGCTTTATATGGATTATATCTGGCAGTGTTTACTCCATTAGGATGAAAGAAAGAAAAAAAAAAACAAAATTAACAACTGACTTACTCAATAATAATAAAGTGAAAGCAGCACTTTAAAATATAGCAAGAAAAAAATTAGAAGAGTTACATTGTTTTACAGTTTTGCAAACTCTAATGCCTGGCTTAATTGATGAATGCTGCATTATCTGTTCCTGTACTTCATTCGTTATGATACACTGTTTCGGTTGGAGTATGTGAAGAAAATACAGTGTTATACAGACTTAATACTTGAAAAAGGAATAACCTGTCAACTCATGAAGGAATCTCATGAATCCCCTAGCTCCTTGGACCACATTCTGAGAACTTCTTCACCAGAATAATTTTACATTTGGAGATTCTCTCACTGTCAACTATTAAAAAGTGTGTGCCCTTGGTCATGAGGGGAATAGGGACAAGCAGAGATGTGGTTATGTCACCACAAACACAATTCCGACCATGGAGAAAATCCACTCAAGCACATTCCAGTGTCATTTTCCTGGAGTAGGAATATTCTAGGTTTACGTAGTTAAGATACAGAAATAGAAGGAGGCTACCTTGAATTTGATGCAATGTGAGCTGGTGAAGATAGAAAAATAACGATTATGCTTTCTCTTTGAATAGTGCATCATTATTTGCAAGTATGTTCACATATTGTGTCAGTATGATGGTAATCTCCCAGACAGTATTACTCCCATTTTACTGATAAGAAAACTGGGATTTAGAAAGGATAAGTGACTTTTCTGCGGTCAAACTGCCAGTGAGTATAGATCTGATAACCAACAAAAAGCCTCCATTTTTAAGTAAGAGTGTTATAATGAAATTAAGCACGTGAAGCTTTGTCTGCTTTGATGATAGTCAGATACAAAATTAAGAGAAAGAAAAGTTCTACAGCAGATGCATGCTGATGCAGCTGTGAAACTAAGAATTGCTGAGCTAGTCTCTACTGTTGATCCTGTTCCCAGTTCACTATTCCCTTCTGTTAAATGAACCATGTTTTTGAAATGAAAATTTTGAGAAGCTTTACTTTTTACTGATACACCAGGATTATCCTATAGGTCAGGGGTCCACAACCCACAGGCCACAGACCCGTACACACAGCAGGAAGTGAATGGCAGATGAACAAGCTGCACTTCATCTGTATTTACAACTGCGCGCCCCATAGCCCACATAACCACCTGAGCTCAAAAAATCAAGCTCGGGGCTCCCACTAATTCTGCACTATGGTGAGCTGTATAATTATTTCATCATCCATCACAATGTAATAATAATAGAAATAAAGTGCACAATACATGTAATGTGCTTGAATCATCCCAAAACCACCCCTCACACCGGCACATACGTACCCACACCACGCCCTCTACATGGAAAGATTGTCTTCCACGAAACTCGCCCCTGGGGATGGCTGCTATAGGTCACACAGAGGAAGAGCAACCCTAACGACCCGGTCAACTTACTGAATGTCTCCACTTTGCTCCTTTTCCGCCAACACCACTCTGGCCCAATAGTCTATCATTTCTTCCTGGTCGATCAAATTTACCTTCTAGTTTCATCCCCTATTTCTTGAATTTATGAAAGCCAGGAACTTAAGTGTGATCCTTGACTCAGCTTTCCCCCCAGGGTCCCCACCCAAGCTGATCTGCCAATTTATCATACTAAGTTTGTTTTACTTGCACCATTATTTTTTGTTGAAATGTAAACCATATCAAGGTACTCCGAATATTGACAAGTAGAATACTTCACAATAGGTTACTTTTGTCATCTTCGAATAAAATTCTATGAGACCCTGTACAAAAAAAAAAAAAATTCTATAAGACCCTGTACAATATGCCCAACTTATTCCTTCATCCCCCTAAAAGTGTCAGGAAACTCTGCCTTCTGTTAATCCTCAAACCTAGATTTTCTGTCTCCATTACCTTTGTGCTTTATCGTCCCTCTGCCTGAAATAATTTACTTAGCTTTCCCTATGACCTGTCATTCTCACTGTATGAAATTCTCACTGATAAATACTTTATCCCCGCAGGAAGGTATCCTGTAATCATGCTATCTGAAGTGGCCTTTGGGCTCTTTGTTTTATTGCTCTGTTTCTATGTAAAAATGATAAATGCCTATAGTTGTTATACTTTTTATTTATTATGTATCTGCCCCACTGGAACAGAAGCTCCATGAGGTTTGGGCCGTGTCTGTCTTGTTCACCACCGTGTCACCAGGACATAATAGATGATCAATAAATATTTATTAAATGTTGATTGAAATCACTCTACAACTTTAAGGATCAGGTTTATGATGTCAACTTATTTTCAGCTCATTTTGGTGTAAGTCGCTCAGTCGTGTTTGACTCTTTGCGGGCCCATGGACTATACATTCCATGGAATTCTCAAGGCCAGAATACTGGACTGGGTAGCCTTTCCCTTCTTCAGGGGATCTTCCCAATCCAGGGATTGAACCCAGGTCTCCCACATTACAGGTGGATTCTTTACCAGCTGAACTATCAGGGAAGCCCTTTCAGCTTATTAAAATGAAGTACTTTAAACATCCCCATATCATTACCAGGGTTAGTAATGTAATTCTTGGGAAATGAATGCAGTTTCTCAGCTTGGAGAAACTGATAGTCTTGACCTTTAGATCAGTCTCAAATTTTCATGGGGCAAATATTATGTCACTTGATAAATTTTTACATTTCTCATCTCATACTGTTCACTTTCAGAGGTATTCAGCTTGTAAGGGACCAACTTTGCAGCCCCAGCAATATCTGAAATTTTAAGTTTATATACCTGTGTGGATTAGCTTCAAAGCTGTAGATGCTGACCTAGAACTATTTCATATGCTCTCAGCAAGTCAAGGTGTAAGCACATGTAGGACAAGAGGACCATATCCTGCTGTTCAGTCACTCAGTTGCGTCCGACCTCAGCGACCCCATGGCCTGCAGCATGCCAGGCCTCCCTGTCCATCACTGTCTCCCTGAGTTTGCTCAAACTCATGTTCTTTGAGTCAGTGATGCCATCCAACTATCTCATCCTCTGTCACCCCCCCCCCCCCCGGCACTTTATTTCCAGAGTTTTACAGTTCAGTTTGACTCCCCTTTTTTCTCTAGGTTATTGCTAAAAGGGAAACACGAAGTCAAGGTAAATTCTAAAATAGCAAACTGTAGAGAGTCTTGGCATGAAGACAGCAAAACCAGCAGAGGGTGGCTGATTTAAAGGTCAGACTATCAGTTTATTCAAGTTGAGAAGAAAAAAGGTGCATTCCTTTACCAAGAATCACATTACTTACAGGTAATGATACGGGAATGTTTAAAATATTTCATTTTAATAAATTGAAAATAAGCTGACATTATTATTACTTTTTACTTATTTAATTGACAAGATCAAACTGATTTATACATTTCTCTCATTTTTTAAAATAATACTTAGTACTTCTTAGAATTTAAAAATAGTTAAATATTTAAATAAACAACAAGTTCAGATTCAGTTAATGTAAAAACTTGAGCCAAAAAGATCTCAAATTTATCATCATTTTCATTTGTTCCTACTCCTTTTTTTAAAATCCTTTCTTCTTAATCATATTTGTGTTTTTGTTATATGAGATAGTAAAACTCAATAAATTACATTAAATATATTTTGCCATTTGCTACAGATTTTTCCCCTACTTCCCCATTTTCTTTCCATCTATACTCTGCCAAGAAAGGCAGCTTTTGTTCCCTCTCTGGTGTGAATACTTCCAAATTTTCTACTAAAATTACCCAGTCGCTTACAAATATGCATAAGAAGCAGGGCACATATGTTCAAGGATACAGATTCTAGATACAGAATGCCATGATTTGAATCTTAATATCACTGCTTACTGTGTTTAGAAAAGCTGTTTATATTCTCTGACTCAGTTTCCTTGTTAGCAAAACTGGGATAATAATAGGCCCTACCTCCTAGGGATGTAGTGACATTTTGACTGAGTTAATATGTGAAATGCTTAGAACAATGCTGTCAACTAGCTTTCATTCTTTCTTTTGTTTTCATCAACCTCATTTCGTTCTTAATGAAATTCTTTCATTCTTAAAAATACATCAGAGAGATCTCTTCACAGCAAGAAATTGAATTCATTTTAAGGAAAATAGCTGCATGGTACTTCCCAGGTGGCACAATGGTAAAGAATCTGCCTGCCAGTGCAGGAGATGCAAGAGATGTGGATTTGATCCCTGGGTCAGTAAGATCCCCTGGAGAAGAAAATGGCAGCCCCCTCCAGTGTTCTTGCCTGGAAAATTTCGTGGACATAGGAGGTTGGCAGGCTACAGTTTGCGGGGTTGCTAAGAGTCGGACATGACCGAGCACACACACACACGCACTGCTAAACATGGTCCACAGATCCAAAACGGCATCACATGTGTTCAAAACCCACGGTACCAAACCTAGATTTAATACCTAACTTAACTGCAGTTTTGACCTTACTCCCAAATAAAACCTTAATCTACCAGTTTGGAAATTTCTGGTTAGAACCAATGAGTTATTCTGGGTCTTCTCCAGTCTACTTCTCAGAGGAACAAGAGGCAAACTTTTATTTATTTATATATTATTTATTGCTGATGACTTATTTGTGTGTGTGGGGGGGTGCAAAATCACTGCAGATGGTGACTTCAGCCATGAAATTAAAACACAGACACTTGCTCCTTGGAAGAAAAGCTTTGACCAACCTAGACAGCATATTAAAAAGCAGAGACATTACTTTGCCAACAAAGGTCCATCTAGTCAAAACTATGGTTTTTCCAGTAGTCGCTTATGGGTGTGAGAATTGGACTATAAAGAAAGCTGAGTGCCAAAGAATTGATGCTTTTGGACTGTGGTGTTGGAGAAGACTCTTGAGAGTCCCTTGGACTGCAAGGAGATCCAACCAGTCCACCCTAAAGGAAATCAGTCCTGGGTGTTCATTGGAAGGACTGATGTTGAAGCTGAAACTACAATACTTTAGCCACTTAATGTGAAGAACTGAATCATTTGAAAAGACTGTAATGGTGGGAAAGATTGAAGGCAGGAGGAGAAGGGAACGACAGAGGGTGAGATGGTTGAATGGTATCACAGAATTGATGGACATGAGTTTGAGCATCTGGGAGTTGGTAATGGACAGGGAAGCCTGGTGTGCTGCAGTCCATGGGGTCACAAAGAGTCAGACACGACTGAGCAACTGATCTGAACTCCTTGCCCCCACCCTCTTTTCTATAAAAGCCTTCCATTTTGTGGCACTTATCAGAGCTGTCTTCTATTTATTAGATTCATGGGCTTCCCTGGTGACTCAGAGGGGAAAGAATCTGCCTACATTGCAGAAAACCTGGGTTCGGTCCCTGGGTTGTGAAGATCCCCTGGAAGAGGGCATGGCAACCCACTCCAGTGTTCTTACCTGGAGAATTTCACATACAGAGGAACCTGGCGGGCTACAGTCCTTGGGGTCACAAAGAGTCAGACACGACTGAGTGACTAAGCACACACACACATCCTTGAATAACACCAATCATATCTTCAAATTTACTCAACTGAATTTTGTTTTTAACCAATACTTCAGTTTAGTCGCTCAGTCATGTCTGACTCTTTGCAACGCCATGACTGCAGCACACCAGGCTTCCCTGCCCATCACCAATTTCCAGAGTTCACTCAAACTCATGTGCATCCAGTTGGTGATGCTAGTGGAGGTGATGGAATTCCAGTTGAGCTATTTCAAATCCTAAAAGATGATGCTGTTGAAATGCTACACTCAATATGCCAGCAAATTCAGAAACTCAGCAGTGGCCACAGGAATGGAAAAGGTCACTTTTCATTCCAATGCCAAAGAAAGGCAATGCCAAATAATGTTCAATGCTTAAGGCATTAAATACTAAGCCATGTAACGAATCTATTTAACTATTGTTAAATGGTCATTTGAGCTGTTTCTAGGTATTTAGCGTTATTTTTTGCCAGTGCAAACAATATCGCAATAAGAAGTTTTGAATACACATCCTTTCTATAGCTCCTTTTATTTCCATAGGAAAGTGACAACCATATCCCTTCCTTACCAACAATCTTTCCTGAGTTGTTTTAAGCGTTTTAAGTTGTTGTAAATTTCAATATTTTAAGTTGTTTTAAATTGACATTTTTTAGATTATTGCCATTTAATTTTAAATATGTATTTTGGAAGCACCTAAAGTCTGCTTTTGTATACGGTATCATATTTTTATTTAAGGCAATGATGACAGTGCTATTTATAAAATAAACCTTATTTTCCCTCTAAATTAAACACCAGATATGAATCTATCAGTTCTTTAGATACTAGAACATTTCATTTTGTTTCACTGATTGATTTTAAAGCTGGTTTGCTTCCTGTTCTTCTTTTTCATATTTTTTTCAGCTCCCGGTCTGTATAAGTGTTATGATTGCTCTATTTGTTTTAAAACTTTCTATCACTTTCAAAATCGAACACTTTTGCTACCCCCACTACTATTTTTTTAACTCAGTGGAGTATTCAGTGAAATTAAATTTGGGATATTACTTTCAAGCAACCAGTTTTGGGTATTTTTTGTTTATTTTTTAACCAATTTCATCTTTTTTTTGGAATAATTTTTTGTTCCTACTTTATTTGGTTTGTTTGCCTTTTATTAAGTTGTTAATATGAGTACTTAGCACATTATTTTTAGTCTTTTCTTGTGATAATAAAGGTGTATTAGGCTCAGAGTTTTTTTGTTTTTGAAACAAGTTTTAACTGTATCCCACAAGATATAACATGGCATACTTATTTTTCTGTGTAATTTTAAAAGTTTATAACTAAGGTTTAATTCCCAGTTGATTCAATTGGTTATTTAGGATTCCATTTCTTATTTTAACTAGTTATATTTGATTTCTTTTTTAATAATTAGATTATGTTCTAAGAATATAGCATATGTTATATTAGCATTTAAAATTTTAGCAATCATTTCTTTTTTTTTTTTTAGCAATCATTTCTTTATGGTGTAATTTTTATAAGATTAAACAGTAAAAATTATGTTTTCTCTGCTCAAAAGAACTTTGATATACACTCAAAGTGATTACGTCTTATGACCATGCTTAATTTTTTGTCTGTTTCTTCTTTCAGTTGTAAAAGATTGAAGTATCTCAAAGTAACTTCATTCTAATACATTTCTTAGTTATCTCATCATTTGTTCTTAATATTTTAATTGCTTTCTTATTTAGTACATTTGCATGTAACCATATTATGTATACTTTGAAAAACATACACTTTTTGCCTATTCATAGATTTCCCACAATAATCCTCTCCTCTAGAATTTCTACCTAAACCTGCAATCTCAAAAGTAGTTCTAAGACTTGCCTCTCCTGGGTGTTGTCTTGTTCCAAGACCTAGTTAAGGTTGGGTTTAGAGGGAAAGAATGACTGAAATGCAAATTCACACTGCTATTAGGTGCTTTAGGCTTTTAATGTCTAATATATTTTTTCTTCCTGATTTTTATGATTTTAACAGGTCTCCTCAACAATGTAGAATACAGAATACTGACAAGAGTATTAGCAGTAAACTAAGAAGAACAGAGAAATTGAATTAAAAGTGAGAAAATGGAGAGAGTCAAAATGCACAGGTATAATTGCTTTTCGTGATAACAGTTATCACTTATTGAATGTCTTCTATGTGTAGACACTGTACATCTGCTCACTCTCTATTCCCTACAGCTACACTATAAGGTTGGTATTACTCACTTTAGTTTAGAAATGAAAAAGTATTTAGAACAGAGAGATAAAGTATCATGCTGAGTGTCATACAACTTGAGTGACTGAGCTAGAGAATTTGGTTGATTCCCAAAGTATGTCTGAGTTCCAGTGCCGCCATCTTTCCAATGTACCACACTCCCTTACTTGTATGCAGACTTAAGGAGATATTCTGAATAAATAGTTGTCCATAAATAAAAAGCACAAAAACAAAAGTTTTCTTTAGCCACAAAACTGTATTTAATTAATACATATTTATTCAACATGGTATAGTGTTGTGGCCACTAAGAGGAAGTGATGGTAGAGTAGGTGTTTCTGGAAGAAAGTAAAGACAAATGGAAGCTTCCCTGGTCGGTCAGCAGTAGAGAATCTACCTACCAATGCAGGAGACGAGGGCTCAGTCCTGGGTTGGGAAGATCCCTTGGAGAAGGAAAAGGCAACCCACTCCAGTATTCTTGCCTGGGAAATTCCAAAGACAGAGGAGCCCAGCGCACTAGAGTCCATGGGGTCGAAAAAAGAGTTGGACGCAACCTAGCGACTAAACAACAACAGCAACAAAAAAACAAATGGGGACATCTACGTCAAGTTCCTGTGTGATAGCAGAATGAATATCTAATGATAAACTGGATATATTGCTGTAGGGCTCAAGGAAGGGGCCGTTCAGTCATTCAGGTCAATACAGATATTTATCGGGCTTCTCTACTCAGGTATAGACAGGCAATGAGAATATCTGCAGGGTATTCAGACTACTTTAGGTATTGATTGAATGCAGTTTTTTTATTAATTCTCACCAAATAAGTAAGAGCTGACGTAGCGCTAGAGGTCACCCAGAGCAAGCCTGTAGAACATAGAGGAAGTAGAGGGAAGAGACTGAAGACAGCTTGACAATTACCAAAGTGTAAGGGCTAAGCTAGAGAACAGGAACTCATGAAGGAAAGATTGAGAGAATCAGAAGGAGGACCCAGAAAGTTAATGATACACTGAAACAAGGAAGAGGAAATATTGAGTCTAAAATTTAATGTGTGAGTTTTTGCTTCAACGGTCACTAAGTCAGGACCAATTCTAGCTTCTGCTTCTAGAACCACATACCAAATTGTCCTGTTTCTTTGGTTGAGGGCAGAGATCCCTGTTCTTTGTGAAACTGATTCAGAAAGCTGGAGTTGATAGTCCTGAAATCTTCTAGAGAACTGACAGCTACCTGAAACTGCAGCAGGGCCATTCCTGATGGACATGACTACAAGCACTGACTCACATTCTGTGACTCAGGATGGTTGGATGGCATCACCGACTCAATGGACCTGAGTTTGAGCAAGCTCCAGGAGATGGTGAAGGACAAGGAAGCCTGGCGTGCTGAGGTCCATGGATATGAATGAGCGACTGAACAACAAGAAGATGTAGACTGAATAGTATCTTGAACCTGTCCTGTTCCATTATACCATTTTACTACAATGTGGCCATGCTTAGAGTTGCTTTAAAAAATAAAGTTTTCATATCAAGCCATCATTTGTATATCTTTATGAAAGGATGCAGACACATTACCATAATTTGAACTTTCATAATTCTAGTCACTTAGAACCTGAATAAAATAGGAACAAACAGGGATTATTGTGCCTTGTGGAATTTCTTTATTAATTTGTCTTTGAAAAACTTTGCCTGTAGACAACAGACTTGTTGCATAATTGCAAGAGCTAATGAAAAAAGCTCATTTGCACATGATTCACATGACATGTCTCAAAGTCAAAAAGAAAGTGTAATTTCATTTCCCGTACAATGTTAAGTTCAACATTCTGGCTCCCTAGAAGACCGGGAAAACAATTCTTCACCTGATTTGGTTCAACTGAATCCATTAATTGGGGAATAATTAAATCAGAGACATTATGATATATCTCTGCAGAGGTAGTAATGTATTTAGAGAATCTCTATGATATCTCTAACTGAGATCTCAATTTGCCTGAGATATGTTATTTTTAATGATAAAAATATTCAAATATTTCTTGAAGCATTGATTGAACTTTTTCTAAAATCTCTGCCAGAAGTCAGGAAAGCTGGGTTGAGATAATGTCTGTGCCACTAACTCACAAGGTGATCTTGAGGGATCAGTTCAAACTACGCCTGTGATTCTTCCTTGAAACTTCACTGGATTGTTATAAAATTTGAAAAAGATTAATTGATTCAAGAAATGTGTATTAAGTAATTACCGAATGTCAAAATCTGTTTTAGCACCAGGGATTCAGTGAAGAACATGCCAAATGAGATTGCTGCTTTCCTGGGCCTAAATTCAAGCCAAGAATAAAATTATTTAACAGTTACATGTGCATAAATAACACAAAGGAAAGTATTAGAGGTAAGGGTAGTGTGTGTTAGTTTGGGAGTTGGGAAAGAATTCTTTGAGAAGATAACGTGTAAGCTGAGATCTGCAGGGTGAGAACTGTACATGTCAACACCGTTCTATGTAGAAGGAAAAACACATAGAAAGGCTGGAAGTATCTGAGGATGTATGAAAAGTTCAGAAGAGCTATCATGATAAGTGATGGGGGAGAAGTGGAAGGTAGTTATGAAAACACATTGTGATGTGGCTAGTGAGAATGTAAATTGGTTTGAACATTTTGGAAAGTACTTTGGTAACATAAAAAAATCTCAAAAAGTAGTTCTAGTCTTTGATTCAACAATTTGATATCTGGATGTCTATTCTGCTAAAAATCATATGAAATACAGAAAAAATTTTAAGAACAAAGATTTTACAGTGCATTTGTAACAGGGAAATCAGGAAAATGAATGACTACACAGCGATGAGCAAAAATATAGCGTGTAAAAATCAAGAAATACATACAGCTAACAAAAGTCTGTTTATGAAGAGTTTGTAATAATATTAAAAATTATATTATAAATTATTTTATAATACTTAAAGAAAGAAACAGGCATAGTACAGGCATGGGTCCAGGTAAACAATGCTCACACCGTGGTCTGGATCACAATTGAGGAATTCTCAGATGAGGATATCCTGATCTCTGTAGGAGTTACTGGCAAATTGGTCTCACCTCTCATCTGCAGAGAGATACTATCTTGGTTGTCTGGACTGTCTCCAGGAAGAAGGGGGAATCATCTCGTGTTTACTGTCCTGGTCACCAAACAAGTCTGTTCTTTGACCTCTGGCATGGCGTGTGCACGCTCAGTCATGTCCAGCTGTTTGCAATCCCATGGACTGTAGCCCACCAGGCTCTTCTGTCCATGGAATTTTCCAGGCAAGAATATGGAAATGGGTTGCCGGATGACAATTTTTTCTCCAGCGGATCTTCCCAACCCAGGGATTGAACCCATGTCTCTTGCATCTCCTGTACTGGCAGGCAGATTCTTTACCACTTTTGCCACCTGGGAAGCCCCCTCTTTGACCTCTAGAGAGACACCATTTCTAGCTTCCAAGGCCTTCTGCTAAGAGAACAATCTTGAAAAGATAATCTCTTACAAGATGTGTAGAAATGCCATGGAAAATTGGCTCCTTAAAGCCCTTATTTTTATTTTTATCATTTTAACTGATGATAATTCTTAATGTTGTTTTAGCCAGGATTATTATAACAAGCATATAATATTCATAGTTCTGTGAAAAATGGAAAGTTGCCTACATATGACTCAGGTTTCCCTCCCCAGAAGTGTTAGCCAATCTAGGAAAGTTTTTGCCACTAACTAGCTGTAACACTTCTCTGGGCTCCAGTTTCTATTAAATGACATTTCAGGACTTGTTGGCTGTCTAATCTCTAGTCTACTTTAAATTCTGTCTTTTTATTATTCCATATGTGGAGGAGGGGGACACGTATAACTTAGTGAATACAAACAGACTTAAATCACTTTATTTGAAGGAATTTGTCCAGTTGTAATCTCAATAGTATATAGTTAAATTAATCCAATCAAAGATCTAGTACATCTTCTGTGTGCAGAAATATAAATATATAGAATTATATAGATTTAAAATCAAATTCAAGTAGTTTTCAATGCACATATTAATTCCACAGGCTATTTCTATAGCAAAAACAGAGTGTGATTTTAGAGATATATATTAACAAGATGTGATAAAGACTACTGTAAACTTAAACATACAAGGAGAAGCAAGGAAACTAGAAAGCTGAAACATATGCTGCTTATTATTTTCTCCATTCACACCCAAGCATGATGTTCTCAATTTGTAAGGTGTTATATAAAGCATTTTGTCTCATTGTTTTGTTGTGGAAAGAACACTAGCATCAGAAGACAATTTTGGCGTCCACTTACTAGGTGTATTATCTTGGGGAATTGCTCTGAGGTTTAGATATTCTTAATATAAAACAGAAACAGGTTTTACCATAAAGAGCTGCTATTAGGATCACGTGTTGATACAGGTGAAAGTGCTTTGTAAACTGTAACATCTACAATAGGAATGTAAAGGTTTATTTCTATTAAATTAGGTGGTGATGGTGATAATACAGAGAATTATCTGGTAAGGGATCTGTGGCATGGAGAGAGGGTGACTGACCTAAGGAGTGCACCTTGTGCAGAGGGGAAAAAATAGGCAAAGAGGTATGAAAGTTTCTATTTTGTTTGTAAAAAGTTTCGATGTGACAAGAAAACAGAGCTTAGCTTCTTGGTAGCAATTTCACTACTAGTTTATCACTGATGTCTGAAAGTTCACTTTTATTTCACTTGTATGATTGATTCCAAGCCCTTCCTGTTATACCAACTATGCTTAACCATTCCTTCTTCTGTAAAACTGCTTTGTAACGTACCTGCTTCCACCAGCAGTTTCATTGTGTGCATACTTGCTCAGTCATGTCCGACTTTTTGCAACCCCATCAACTGTAGCCCACCAGGCTCCTCCGTCCATGGAATTTTCCTGGCAAGAATACTGGAGTGGGTTGCCATTTCCTTCTCCAACTCAGAGACTGGATCTTCCCAACTCAGAGACTGAACTCACATTCCCTTCATTGGCAGGAGGATTCTTACCTCTGAGTCACCTGGGAAGCCCCACAGTATTCGTTTAATTCATGTATTTGTCTGTGTTTCTCAGCATGCTCCTAGGGGTGGGCCTGGGGTGGAGGAGGGGCTGCAACTAGTACTATACAGGCTTGGACTCGGCTTTAATGAAGGGTTGTTGGATTGAATTGTCCCCAGTTAACATGCAAGCCCTTTGGAGCACTATGGCAAAATGTGCCTAAAAACTGAAAAGCCGCTTGTAAAAGCCGCTTGTAATTTCACTGTTGACTAAGACCCTGTTTCCTACACAACTCGTTAGTGATACTAGAAAGAGGGGTGGATTCAGAGTACAGTAAAGCTCAGAGAGCATCACAGCAGGGGGCCTGCAAGTGTCAGAGGTTTCCTGAGAGCTGGAGGGAGGAAAGGGGAAACACAGCAATAGAAAGAACACTGACCTTCCTCATATTTCTTCCTAGAATTGACCCTCCCTGCCTTCAGCAAACTCATGTTCTTAAAAAAGAAGAAGAACTGTACTTCCACAATTTCCAAACATGGATCCTATGAAGTTATTTTGTAGGATGTAAGGAGCAAAATGCATCAATATGTATGTAAATAGGTCATATGTCTCATATTCATCTGCATGGCTCTTTTTCATAGATATGTATTAGTAGGTCTTGTTGGATTAAGAAGATACAATTTTATGTAAGGCAGTCCATAGAAATATTTAGTTAAAATGTGTATCCTTTAGGAACTAACTTTAAAGGGAGATCCATAAGAGAGTAGTGAAATGGAGATAGTGATGTTTTAAAAATTATTTAAAATTCTTAATTAAAAATTAATTAATTAAATTTAAATTAAATAAATTAATTAAAAATTAAATAAATTAAATTTAAATTAATTAAAAATTAATTTAAAATTTTAAATTATTTAAATTTAAAAATTATTTGTATTTGAAAAGGTGGAAGGGACTACCACATACCATCTTTGAGGAGCAGCTTTTGGTATTCTCTGCCCAAGTGTCAGGAAAACTGGATTTCAGACCAAACTGAATCATTGAATACTATCTAGCTGGTGATCCTGGACAAGTCACTCTGCCTCAATGGGTCTGCCTTGACTTCTCTGTTCTGTGTTAGTCAGATATGTCTTACGGATAATTGGGAGAGTTGGAGAAGGAAATGGAGACCCACGCCAGTATTCTCGCCTGGAGAATCCCATGGACGGAGGAGCTTGGGGGGCTACACAGTCTATGGGGTCACAGAGAGTCAGACATGACTGAGCAACTAAATAACAACAACAACAATCAGGAGAGTATTTTGTAATCATGAAAGTTCCTGAATTAGATTTAGGAGTGATAGCTCCCTGGGTAAAGACTTATCAAAATTCTAGTCATTTGAAATTTGGTTACTTGAATGTCAGCACAAATAGGATAGTACCTGCTAATTCTGATATTTTGCTTCAATTTTTAACAGATGCAACCCTCATAAAAATATGAAATAAGTGTAACATTGTACAGGTGACCACCTTGCAGACAGCCCCCAGCTTATAAATCATGGTAAACATTCAACCCAGGTCAATGTCTAATCCCCATGCTCTCTTGTTGTACTACATGCCTTATGCACCCAAATTTTTATTGTATAAAAATAAAAGTAAACTTTCCTATCCTCCAAAACCCAAAAAATCAAACATTGTCTAACATTATTGTGAGCTTCTATTTCCCTCTGTGTATTATCCCTTGAGAAACTGTTAACAGTTTAAGAAACATTTCTATTGTTTAACAAGTATCTCTTTCAGAGAGAAAACTTCAAAATCAGTCTGGCAGAGCTCCCCAAACCACAAGATCTCTCACTTTTGGGTGAGTTAGAGTCATTTTTAACTTCCTTTGTTTCGAAATGAGAGCAACTACCACCCTAATGGGGTTTCCCAGGTGGCTTACAGATAAATAATCTGCCTGCCAATGCAGGAGATGAAGGAGACATAAGTTTGTCAGGAAGATCCCCTGGAGGAGGAAATAGCAGCCTACTCTAGTATTCTTGCCTGGGAAATTCCATGGACAGAGGAACCTGGCAGGCTACAGGCCATGAGGCTGCAAAGAGTTGGACGTGACTTGGTAACTGAAACCGTCACCACCCTAAGAGACCCTGTGGCTCGCAGGGGTGTGCTGTGGCCGTGAGAGGCGCTGAGCAGCCCTGGAAGGTGTGTGATTATCCACAGGAGGAGTACACTGACACCGCAGTGGCTTTAAGAAAAGAGGAAATGGTTTCTATAGATGCTGACGAAGCTCTCTCATGTCCAGCTGGAATATGTATGCCACCCAAACCTGGATGAATTTCCCTTTATTTTTCTCTTTTGCTTCATCTTTTCTTATACAAAGGAAGGGTTTGAAAGAAAGAAGTAGGATGTTTTTATATGGGAAAAGATTTTAAATTTTTTGTCTTACTTTCTTATCGCTAAAAGTAGAAGATTGGACTAAGTTTATTCTTTTAGTTTTGGTATGCTGAAATCACAGTTTTACATTTAGAAACTTATTTTAGTTAGCAACTTATAAAACATTAAAAATTTTTAGGAATAGGCAGAAATAGGCTTATTTCTTCCAAATATAGAAAGGACCAAGCATTTATTGTGTATTTATGACAAAATGTACCCACATACATCGATACTGTTTTAACAGTAGTCAACTTCTTGAATGCAAACCAGCATCTCTGGAATGGAGTGAGGGAAACAGGAAGGTTTAACCCAAAGAAAACATAACCAGAAAAGAGAAAAGCAATGCATGAAGTGTTTTCTACTAACTTTGCTAGATATTAATAAAAGATAACTAGATAAAATAATTATAGTTTAGGGACTATTTTTACCATCCTTATGTTTGTTAATAACCCAAACATGTTCACCAGCTTGGCACCTTGTCTCCGCATTCTGCCAAGGTTTTCACAATTTATCAGTCTGTCATTCATCCACCTGCCTTATGCCCCTGCCTCTACTGAAGTAGAGGACAAGGGAAAAGAATTCTAGTTGTCTCTCTCCCCAGCATGTGGGAATTAAGTCCCAACTGCTTTATCTTACAGTGACCCTGTTAACCAGCAATCACCTATGAGTAGATGAACTGACACCTCTTCAACCTGAAGAGGTGAAGAAGTATCTGAAACACTGATAGGCGCTTCCCTCCCCAGTAGAAAACTGAGGGCCCAGTCTGACTCCTAACCTTCTGCTTTGGGGGCTTAGATACTTGTTTTCAAGCACAAAGGATTTTCTTTGCTGCTGGGGAGGGAATAAGAGCAAAGCTAGCTCTTGCTGTAATTGCCAAATTGAATCTTTTCTGCTTCCCTTCGGACTTTTCTTTACTCCCCGGCTGTAAATGATTTATTTCTCCCGGGTAAAAGACTTACATTTAGCAAGGCTCTTTAGTGATTTCATTTCAATCTTCCTTTTGAACAGATACACGTTCTTCATTAATAATGAAAGAAAATTCAATAGAAAAATGGGCCAGAAATATGAGTTAGCAGTTTAAGTGAAATAAAAATATTTTAATTTTTTCCAATTAATTCAAAATGTGTATTAAAGTATGATATTAATTTTTGCATATTACAGTGATAAAAATGTAATAAATAGACTGATCATATCCACTTTAGCTGAAGATGTGGGAAAATAGGTACCTTGCTGCATTATTGATGAGCACAATAATGGAAATAGCCTTTCTGAAGAGCAATTGACAATATTGATAAAAAGTTTAAGTACATGTAGTTCTTTGACTCTGCAGTTCCATGGGTTATGGGTTCATTATAGGATTGCTTACAGTAGTGAAATGATGAGTAATCAAAGAGAGGTAAAGTAAATTAAGGAAAATGCATACTATGACATTTTTGGAGATGTTCAAACAAAGAATAAGGTAGAACTTTACATATAGACATGGAAAGGTAGACATAATGCATGATATGAAAACAAATTACCTGATAAGAGAATATGTGTAATTTCATGTTTGTATATACAAGAAAGAAACTGTCTGAGATAATCAGAGCAGTCTGAACAATGGATGCTTTGTGGTGGAGGGGTAAGGGGAGCAGTGGGACACAGGCACTGCAGTCTTCTAAATGAGCGCTCACCCTAATATTCTGCGTGGCAGTGGTGTTCATCACCCCAGTTTTTATGTTGTAACCTCAAGGAAAATGTTTAAAGCAACATTTCAACCTTAATACATTTAAGGTAACATGAAAATTTTCTCTATTTCTTTATTCCTCGCACATATATTATTTGAATATTGTATCTATGCCATGAATTTTTCCAAACAACTATAATATATATGCAAATGCACATTGCACACACACACACACACACACACACACCTCTGCTCTCATAGAGCTAACAGACTGTGTGTATACATTCTTTTCTTTACTCTTTCTTAGAACTCATACCTGCTATTATTTTTCCTATTCTATTACATAATTATTATTTTGAATATTCCATCAAAGAGAAGTCCCAAAATGGACGTAATTATTGCCCTATAGATGAGCATTGAAGATTACGTATATCCTGTCTCGGTCAGTGGCCTAACACAGGGGACCCCAGAAGGAAAACAGTTACATTAATACCTTCATTTCTTCTGTATCTCTACTATCCAAGCACCTTATATATATATATACCTACTTTCATCCTCACCATAGCAATATAGTATTAGTGTCCTGATTTTACCAATGAGAAGTTCAGAGAAATTTTGTAAGGAGTATATGATTCACTAACACTCTAAAGGAAAAAAAAAAAAGCTCCTTCTAAATTGCCTATTTCAGTTCAGGAGCTTGATTAATGGTTACATAATTATTATGTTTAATCCATGAAAAGCTGCAACTGGATACATATCTCAAATTTATATCTGAGGAAATTCAGAGAAAATAAAGTCTTAGTTCACATCCGGAACTAACCTACCAGGCTGTTAGCAAGGGTGTCAAGCAACACTAGTTGAGTGATCCCTCTCCCCGTGAGAACGGACTCGCCCCACCTGAGTGCAGGAGTCCGGGGAGGAGGAAGTCTCCGTTTCAAATCTTCCTTGCTGTTATTACCACCACACTGGACATCCTCAGCTAGTGCTCCTTGGGTGGAATTAAGTTATTCTTCCTCCTTCACATGTCCTCAAATTCCCCTTGACATTTTGGCGGAAACCAGAATGAAAACACAGGACCGGACTCCGCTGGTGGGGTAGTGGATGAGAACCTGCCCGCCGCAGCAGGTGACCCGGGATTGATCGCTGGTCTGGGAAGATTCCCCCTGCAGGGGAGCAGCCGAGCCCGCAAGCCCCGAGGACTGAGCCCGCACGCTGCAGCTACTGAAGCCCGTGTGCCTAGAGTCCGCGCTCCACGGCGAGAGGAGCACCGCAGTGAGAAGCCATGACCGCGGTGAAGAGCACGCCCCACTCGCCGCAACTACAGAGCCGTGAGCAACAAAGCAGGGCTCAGCGCAACCATAAATAAATACATGGATTTTTTTTTTTTTTTTTTTAAGTGCAGGACCAGGCACTGCTGAGGTACTTGATGTGAGGGGAGCAAAGGCAAAGAGGAGGCATGAGTTTAATGGAGAGGCTGCGAATAAGCTTTAACACTTCGCGCTGGGGAGATCACCTCTAGACAGAAGCTTCCATTCTTACACAAAGCACCACACCTTCTGCCTCTGCAGGACTCCTGATTGAAGGAGGTGTCCCCCTCTCCAGAGGTCATAGCCGGGAATGCATGGTCTTTCCCCTTCTCTTCTGCAGAGCCCACGGTGTGTTTTTCAGTCTACCGAAGAGGGTTCAAAGCTGCTTCCCCACACCATCTGGAATCTTGGAGTGAAACTCTGCATGTTTACTTATTAAAGGACAGACTTGTCATGCATTTCAGTTGTGCCTAAGGATATTAGTATTAAGTTATGCCAACCTACTTTACTCCTCCAGAGGCAGGAGAGTAGTGGTTATGGGCATAGAACTTCAAGGTAAAAGGATTTCATTACAATCACCAGTCTCCTGATTAAATTTTGGCTAGCTCTCAGCCACCCCTACAGTTCATGGGGTTCTCAGCAAGAATACTGGAGTGGTTTGCCATTCCCTCCTCCAGCTGGGTGGTTGGATGGCATCACCAATTAACAGACATGAACTTGGGCAAATTCCCAGAGGTGGTGAGGGACAGAGAGGCCTGGCGTTCATGGGGTTGCAAAGAGTTGAACACAACTTGTCAACTGAACAACAACAATAGCAAGCTAGCTTTTATAAAATGACAAAACTGTTATTATATTTTTCATAAAATTGTGAATATTAAGTGTGGCTGGCCAGCATAGGAAACTCTCACTGTCATCATCATTACTGTCATTAATATTTTATAAGTCTAAAAATCATAATAATTTTATACTGTCCATTCTTTCTGACCCTAGGCTTGAACTTTTCTTCAACTGTGACTCATTTCTCCTCTCCCCTGTCTTCCCTGGGAGCGTTCTCAGTTCACCTGATGCTTGTCTAGCCTTTGGAACTATTAGGATGGCCAAAAAGTTTGTTCATTTTTTCCCTGCACAATAGCTCTAGTAGCGCTTAGCTGCCTTTAATTCCATTTGAAACATTTTTGTTAGATTGTATTGTGACAGCTATCATGTTATTTTAGTCACCAGCTGTCATATCAATGTGCATTTAATTAAAAAACTTACCAAAATTGGTAAAGTTTTGTGTGGCCAATTTAAGATTGAGGGTGGAAGAAAAAAGCAACACTTTTATCATATTATATTATTTCACGAAAGGTAAAAATGAAGCTGAAATGCAAAGAGCCTTGTATGGAGAAAGTGCTATAACTGACTGAATGTGTCAAAAGTGGTTTGTGAAGTTTTGCCTGGAGGTTGGACAATGCCCCACAATCAGATACACTAGTTGAAGTTGATGGTGATCAAATCAAGACATTAATTGAGAACAATAAATGTTATACCACATGGGAGATAGCTGAAATACTCAAAATATCCAAATCAAGCTTTGAAAATCATTGCACCAGCTTGGTTATGTTAATCACTTTATGTTTGGGTTCCATAGAAGTTAGGGAAAAAAATCCTTTTGGACCTATTTCCATATGTGATTCTCCACTTAAATATAAAGAAAGCATTTCATTTTAAAACAAATTGTGACAAGCAATGAAACGTGAATATTGTACAGTAATGTTGATTGGACTTCCTGGTGGCTCAGACAGTGAAGAGTCTACCTGTAGTGCAGAAAACCCAGGTTCAGCTCCTGGATTGGGAGGATCCCCTGGAGGAGTAAAGGGCTACCCACTCCCATGTTCTTGCCTGGAGAATTCCATGGACAGAGAGCCTGACAGGCTACAGTCCATGGGATCACAAAGAGTCAGACACGACTGAATGGCTAACACTTTGATTTGGGCTTCCTCAATGGCGCAGTGGGTAAAGAATCCACCTGCAGTGCATCAGACATTTCACTTTCCCTTTCTTTCAATAGCACAGTGGATAAAGAATCCACCCACAGTGCAGTAGACGTAGGAAATGCAGGTTCAATCCCTGGATCGAGAAAATCCCCAGGAGTAGGAAATGGCAACCCACTCTAGTATTCCTGCCTGGAAAATCCCATGGACAGAGGAACCTGACAGGTCTCAAAGAGTCAGACATGAATGAACACATGATACACAGTGTGGAATGAAAGAGATTGTGGGGCAAGTGAAATTAACCACAACCAACTACACCAAAGACTATCTTCATTCAAAGGTGATGTGTGTTGGTGGAGTTAGGAGGGAATCCTCTATTATGAGCTCCTCCCAGGAAGCCAAATGATTAATTCCAACAAGTTCAGTTCCTAATTGGGCCAACTGAAGATACTGCTTGAGGAAAAGTGTCTAGAATTAATCAACAGGAAATACATCATCTTCCAACAGGATAACACAAGACCACATGTTTCTTTGATAACCAGGCGAAAGCTGTTATAGCTTGGCTGGGAAGTTCTGATTCATCTGCTGTGTTCACTAGACATTGCACCTTCGGATGTCCACTTATTTAGGTTTACAAAATTCTCTTCATGAAAAAATTTCATTTCCTTGGAAGTCTTTTAAAAAAGCACCTTGAATAGTTCTTTGCTCAAAAAGATGAAAAGTTTTGGGAAGATGGAATTATGAAGTTGCTGAAAAATGGCAGAAGGTAGAGGAACAAAATGTTGAAGATGTTCAACAAAGTTCTTGCAGAAAATGAAAAATGTATCTTTTATTTTTACTTTTAAAACTAAAGGAACTTTTTGGCCAGCTCATAGACGGTCTGTTGCTTTTTGACATCCTGGATGACAGTTCCCCTGTTGAGCACTGGTCAGGACCCATCAGAACAGGCCTCTGTTTCTTGCAGGTTGGCTAAGATAAGATTCCAAGAAAGGCTTTTGTATTTTCTGTGACTCAC
The DNA here is from genome assembly GCF_023699985.2 of Odocoileus virginianus. NCBI lineage: Eukaryota > Metazoa > Chordata > Mammalia > Artiodactyla > Cervidae > Odocoileus > Odocoileus virginianus. The sequence continues at coordinate 6,043,944 of NC_069701.1, read as the reverse complement.
TGCACTTTCAAGCTTTCCCGAAACTTTAATTGTTGTCCTTAGTCTAATCTGACTTAAAAGTGATTTATGTGAAATTCTTTGAAAGTTACAAAGTGCTGTAGAAATGTTGAAATTGTTTTTGTTTTTTCTTCCACTTAGCTGTTAGTAACTCTTATCACAAAATTCTTATTATTGTACCTAAAACCCTGGGACTTCCCTGGCTGTCCAGTAGTTAAGCCTATGCTTCCAACGTAGGGGGTGTGGGTTCAATACCTGGTTGGAGAAGTAAGAGTCCCACATGCTATGCAGCCAAAAGGAAAACTACAAACCGCCCAAAATGAAACTAAAGCATCAAAAATCTTATCCACATTTTCATCTTGTTTGTACTTCTACATCCACAACAAAGTTACACATTTACTTATATTCTGAGGGAGAAGGTTTCACAGCATCATTTTTTTGTTTGTAGAATACTTTTCCAGATATTTGAGAACTTACATAACTTCTCAGTCTTTCAATTCAATAAAGCCTCCATAGTTATGGAAAACTGGGAATAAAGTTAAGCTTATTTAAGATGTATTAATTATTTAAGAAAAACAGTTTAATTAGTTTCTATTCATAATCATAAGTCTATTAATCAAGTCTTGATCTAAGATCTTTAGAAAATTACTCTGATGAATATATATATATATATATATATATATATATATATATATTTTCAACTTATGAAGCAAAACCCTTTTATGGGACAAATAATGTCACTATAATATTATTTAAATCACTCTTGCTCTGATATATTGTCGTTCAATAACTATCTTGCATATTAATGATAAAAGACAATCCTATAGAAAAATGGAGAATGACTGTGAATAGCCATTTACTAAAAGAAATACAATCAATAAGAATTTTTTTTTTTTTTAACAAAAGCACAACAGGACAAATCCACACTTTTATTTATTTTCATGAAGTTTAAATCCTCGAAGGGTACAGCATCACACGGATTCTGTGTCCAATGGCCTTAGCAGGAAGGTTACTTCGGAATTTGGCACGAACCATGCCACTGTTTCCATGAGCTCGAGTTATCTTTCCCCAGATCACTCTGGTTTTGTTAGGTTTTCCACCAGGAGTTACTGTGTTGTTCTTTGCTTTGTACACATAAGCACATCTCTTGCCTAGATAGAATTCAGTTTCATCTCGAGCATATACACCTTCAAGTTTCAGAAGAGCAGTGTGTTCCCTTTGGTTCCATAGACCCCGTTTATAGCCAGCAAAAATGGCCTTGGACCACAGCCTTCCAGACATATTTGTCGTTTTAGAAGTCCCGTTCCCAGCAGGCCTCCACAGGGTCCAAGATGGCTGAAAGAGCTCAATAAGAATTTTTAAATGGTTACAACTTGAATTAAAACATAAAATTTAAGATGAGGCCTTATTAAGTTTATTTTATTGCTCAAAATATAAAAGGTTTGTAATATCCAGTGTTAGCTGTTTTGAGCGGCACTATCCAGTAGAACTTTCAGGAGGAACAGATATCTTAGTTATTTTTCTGAATGTGGAAAGATGCAAGAAATTGGGCTCATAAAATTTTCCCCTGAAAACATCCAACTCTCGAGAGCCAAATCTTTCAGTTTCTCAGAGCACAGGAGGCTCATCTTGATTTTGCTCTGGATCCTTTCAGATTGTAGTGTCATTGATGGCAGTGGCTAGTGGCTTGGTCCTTATAGAACCGGATGGTGTCAGCATTCATTATTTTATAATTCTCTCCCTTTCGGTCTTAATTTTGACCCAGATTTGGCAGGCATTTCAAGACCAGTTTCTCCTTAAGAACGCTCATTCCTAGATCGAGAGACAATTTCATTAATATGTTACTCAATTTACTATTATTAGATGAGGTCCTGTGAACAGTAACTAAAAAGCTTCTGGATCACCTGTCTCATTGGGCTGTTAATAGTCCAGAAAGTGATTCCATCTTATTCTTTTTTCCATCATCTTAAGAGTTACACTATTATAGTTATTGATCTTATAGAACTATGTATTTGTTCAATCATTTAAAGTATCCAACCATCATTAATTTTTTCTGAGGTTCAGGCACGCATTTGGTAATGCAGGCAAAAATAATCTTATAAAATAGGCAGAATAGCATTGAAACATATACAGGACCATATGTAAAGTAGATGCCCAGTGCAAGTTCAGTGCATGAAGCCAGGCAGCCAAAGCTGGTGCTCTGGGACAACCTAGATGGGTAGGATGGGGAGGGATCAGGAAGTGGGTTTCAGGATGGAGGGGACACATGTATACCTATAGCCGCTTCATGCTGATGTATGGCAAAAACCATCACAATACTGTAAAGTAATTATCTTTCGATTAAAATAAATTAGTTAATTTAAAAAGTAAAATAAAATAGGCAGAATACAAGTAATAGAGCTAGCAACAAAAGACCACATGTAAATATTTAAACTAAGAACTTTCATTAGACGCAGCCTGGATCTTCTTGAGTTGTCTGACCAGTCTGTTCAACCCCGATTGCTGTCTTCAGGGGAAATGATCTGTTGGCATTGTACATAAAGCTTACCAGAGATGTCTGCATGTACCAGATGAGTGATGGATCGCTGTGACTACTTACAGGACTGAGAAAGTAGTGTTATCTTTTAAGGAGTTGCATGGCCGGTGTCAGAGAGGAAAAATTGATCTTTATGATTGAGCAAGTATTTCTGCCATTGAGGAAGCCTGTTAATGCTTCATGCAGATGGACAATATACAGTGGTGGGGAGGGAGGAGTTTCAGACAGGCAGAGGAAATTTCATGTTTAATTTTTTCTTATCTTACCTTAGAATACGAATTTTTATTTCATCAAGAAGAAACTCAAAGAAGTATATCCTGTTTTATAGAGCCAAATTGTTTTATAATGAGCATAACTCCAATTCTCATTGGTGGTGAAATTCCTGGCCTTTGCTCAGGATTCTTGGACCCCAATCCTCCTTTCCAAACATGCCGATGAATATTTTCTTTCAAATATGCCTCAGCACCTGAGGCATGCTCTGACTCATATTCTTCCCTATATTCAGAATGTTCTGCTCTCTCTCTTCAAGTTCAAATCCTACCCATCCTTCAAGAGCCAATTCACATTCTGAGGTTCTTCCTTATCCAGCTCCACTGGCAGCAATGATCAGATTTCTTTTTCTCCATCATTTTTATGAATTTCTTCCTCTCCATCACTTCCTTTATCTGTACCTGTTGTATAGAAATATATTTAATCTCTATATCTCTCTCAAATGAAGTCTAATATAATGCCTTGTACAAGGTCCAGATTTCATATATTTTTCTTGAATAAAATAACTTTTAATGTGACTTTTACTGAGTCATGCTTGAGACTGATGAAATAATTAGGATGGGGCTCAAAGGTCCATAGAGTCCCAAAGCAAAACTCTTTAGTAAAACATTAGTTTAGTCAGAGGTTCGATGTACTTTCATCATGTATATTTTGTTTACTTGCAATCTCTCCTAGCAAGAAATCAATAGACCTCCTATAACCACTCTTGGAGATGAAGAGAATAAACCTCATAGGGTAGTACTTCAGTCCTTCCTTACCACTACACGTACATCATGACAATGTCATCTATTTCCATTATTTTTTTAAATTAAAATCCTATAATTAACTTTTTTGTTTTCTCCACCTTGGTGTCTTGAGAAGTCTGTTTTGTTGAAACTGTAACTCTGCTCTCTCCCTGTACCAGCTTCAAATAATTTTAAATAAAATTTGGCTCTGCGGTCCAAGGAGGCGTGGGTTATGAAACCTACCTGTTTTTTTCTGCATCCCCTTGAAAAGAAGTCTTGAAAGAACTGATTCAATCATGGTCTTCTCCTTACAGTGTCAGTACCTTCCTTCTGACACAAAACTTTATTTTTTTAAAACTTAATTTTTCTTTTGACAAATTTGGAGGGCTTACAAAGTTCCTGATTTCAAAGCTGTGGAGATAAAGTATGTAGTTCAGGGCCCTGGATAGTAAATTATGATCCTGTCCAGTAAGTCCATGATGCTTTCAAGATTTGGTGTCTGCAGAAGTCCCATTGTGATGCATAGAAAGAAAAACTAATCTGTGGTCATAGAATGAACTGCTCCATTTGGCTGGCCACCTTGTGAATGTATTTAATCACCAGACTGCAAAATAGGAAAACCATTGATCATGGATCAGTAGTTTTACTTTCATGAGGGAGTGATGAAGACTATTTCAAGTTAGGAAGAGCCTTCCTCCCCAACTTTATTTCTCACTGACAGCAAAGTGCCAAGATATCTCCACTTCTCTCTGAGTACAGGGCAGTCAACAAATGAAGAATGAAAAGAGCATGCTTGAGTCAAGCTCGACCGAAGTATTAATAGCTCCATTGAATTTGTGAAACAGCCACTACTTAAGAAGTCTAGCTGATGCATGTGATTCCTTAGGGATTCAGTCAGCAGAGTTGTGGGAATGCCTCAGAAAACAAAACAAAGCAATCATCTCATCTACACCAGGGAGGACACTTCATATAATCATGAGAATGGAAACTATGTTGGCCTGAGGTCCACATTATATCCACTGGTTTAGAGTGCCATCTAACTGATTCTGCACCAGTCAGCATTTCGCTCTCCTGCCTCCAAGTTCTGTCTCTTTCTCTGCAGGATTAGTTACGTTGACTTTTCCGGTTCTGCAGTTTTTTTCTTGAATCAAAACCAGGAATTTCTTACTGCCAGATAAGAAAGAGATAATTTCACTGTAATGTTGTCCTTTTTTTTTTTTAATTTCTAGGAATTTCATACATATCAAACGTGACTGAAATGTGAGGTTTGCTCATGTTTTACTGGTGGTGTTTGCTCAGAGGTGGAAGCATGGAGGAAGAAGGGCCTGGAATCCATAGCACGGTGCAAGATCTATTCATTTGCCTGTTGTTGTTTAGTCACTAAGTCACGTCCAACTCTTGTGCTCCCATGGACTGTAGTCTGCCAGGTTCCTCTCTCCATGGGATTTTCCAGGAGAGAAAACTGGAGTGGGTTGCCGCTTCCTTCTCTAGGGAATCATCCCGACCCAGGGATCAAACCCAAGTCTCCTGAGCAAGAGGCTTCTCCTGCATTGCAGGCAGAGTCTTTAGCACTGAGCCACAGGGGAAGGCCAGTTCATTTGTCTGACTTCTCCCCAATCTGTACTCTTCCCCCAGAGCAGGATATATATTCCCACTTGCCGCTGTATTCCCAGCGTCTTTCTTAGTGTCTGGTATACCAGTGAATGTTACTAAAAAAAATAAACTGTACAGAAGAGGAAGATAAGTGATAGACTTTGAGATGTTTTGCAGAACATAAAATACCTAAAGGGGTCATGAATCCCACCTATTGGTTTCTTAAGAGTGGACATTGGGAGTGGACCTGGGAGTGGTCTTCTCTGTGTTAACCATAACAGCGGAGCCCAAAGTCAGGACCAATAAGAATTTGTTCATGAAGAAAGATTTTTTTCAAGGGTCTAATGCTTTTTAAACTATCATCAAGGCTTAAATAGCAGCTACATCTGCGAATGTGAATGAAGAGGATGCCAGTGTGAGAAGGTATTTTTATCCCTCGTTTCAAGTAGACAGATTAGGTCATGCTTTTCTAGTACTGCAGGCTCATTTGTTCTGTGTAGATTTCTCCAGCCTTCTTCCCAGTTGGGATGAAATAACTCCTCTGTGTTAGGATAGCACTTCATAGATCTCTTAGCCCTGCTACTCTTAAACACATTTCACTTACAATAAATCAAGATCCTTGATGGAAAGGGAAATGGAAAGGAATCTAAGGGTTAATTGAGTCATTATTCCGTCAGATACAATACTAGATTTTTTAAATATTCTGTGCCTCATTTTTTAATAGTTCTGTTTTATTTATGTATTTATTTTTGGCCATGCTGGGTCACAGCTGCCACGCAGGCTTTTCTCTAGTTGCAGAGAGGGGGCTCCTCTCTAGTGGCAGTGCATGGGCCTCTCGTTGCGGGGGCTGCTCTTGTGGAGCATGGGCTCCGGGGTGTGCAGACTTCAGCAGTGGTGGCCTGTGGGCTAAGTAGTTGTGACTCTCAAGCTCTAGAGCAGAGGCTCCCTAGTTCTGGCACATGGCCATACATTGCTCTGCGGCATGTGGGGTGGTTCTGGGCAAGGGATCAAACCTGTGACTCCTGCATTGGCAGGCAGATTCTTTACCACTGAGCCACCAGGGAAGCCCTGAACTTTGTTTTAATCTCTTAATTGTATAGGTACTATTTGCCTATTTTTCAGATGAAAAACTAAAGAGAGATGAACAGAACCTAACCAGGAGTCAGTGGTGTTTCCAAGGTCCCTAAACCTTACTGTACCTATTTTTCCTTCATAGTTCATGTATCTCAGGAAACTTAATGTGGGGTGCCCTCCTTGTTACTCACTGATATTCAACAACCATTTTCCACTTGTTTTTTCCCCAAAACACAAGCTCTCAAATGTCATTTAATAAATGTGAAAGGGATGATGAACTTAGAAAAATTTACAGTAGGAGTAACAATTTCAGACAAGAGTCATCAAATGATGCTAACACTCGTGGACAAGCATTTCCATTTCTGCTTAGGATGTAGGAAGTGGCAAGCAAATGTCAGTGCTGTCTCAGCAATGAGAGAAACTTAGGCAATTTACAAAGTCATAAATTTTCTTGAAACTGTTAGGTAGTTAGAATAGGAAAAAGGAGTCCAAAATGGCTGTGGCTAAACCCGTGAAAATAGAACACAGGAAGGTCCAAGGACCGGAGTGAGAACCTCAGGTAGAACAAACAGCCCTCTTGGCTAGCCCAGTTTACATAGGACAGGCTGGGGGGGGAGGAGAAAAAATATAATAAAGAGAAGGGCCAAAATTGAGCTGGAGGCTTCTCTTGTCTTCACATCTTTTGGGTCGACATTCCCTAACACCTCGAGGATGTATTTTCCTTTGTTTTCTAAATAAAACTGAGCTGTAACACGAGGAAGTTACCCAGGGCTGTAACACTGCTCCAGCCATCCCTTCAAATTTTTGTTGAGATGAGACAGAACCAAGGAAATTACAAACTCCCCCGACAAAGCCATAGGAGAGTTGAGACTTCAAGGCAAAGCAATTGAATTTCAATGAATGGCAAATATCTCTGAGAAGAGATGAGACAAAGGAACTATTTGATCTTTGACAGAATAGTAGAGAAAAGTTTTGCTGTCATCAAAGCAGTTAAAGAGGAAGTCAGCTCCCAAATGCTGAAAATCAGTGTGTAGGATAGCTTATCAGTTTAGAATGACTGCAAGAACCTGGCCTGTGGAATGGGACCTGTGTGTTAGCATGAACTCCCCTTGTGTCCAGGCCACCAGAAGTGTTTCCGTGTAAGGCTGGGTGCAGGGCTGAAGATAGCACAGAGACTCCCCCTCAGTGAAACCAGTGTGCAGGTGATTAGTTAGTGATTGGTTGTCGCTGGGACAAAGTTGCAAATTACCTCTCATCTGCCTGGAAACGTGTCTCACGTAAAACACAATTCTTAAGCCAGCTGGGGGAGGGGTGGTACCGTCTCCAACATGTAAGGCCCAGAGAAAGGTCCTCTGTTTATGTGAAAGTGATGATGTGAAAACTCTCCATTCCCAAGGAAGAATAGGAAACTCTCCCAGTCCTGGGACCCAGGGGGGAAAAATCCTCTTCTCCTGGGAGAAGTGTTGCATTAAAAGCCCTCTGCCTCTGGAAAAGGTAAAAGAAAATCTCCTGGACCCTGGTTGCTGGACTGACACAGCAGAGTTCAGTTACTGCTGGGAGATGGTTAGGAAACTCTTTCCTGCCTAAGACCTGACACTGATAGGAAAAACAAAACAAAACATCTTGGAAAGGAGCAGGAATGCAGAAAAATTATGACTCCAAGGCCAGACATATAGGGCCTGCCTAAGATGGAGGCATGAATTTTATTTATGATAATTAACTATAGTAATGACATTCCATGTTATGATTCTTTTATAATCACTTAATTCACATGATGTCCAAATTGCCAAGTTGAAAGCCTTGATTGTGATTTTTAGAATCCATTAGACATGCAGAAATTACATCCAGCATCTGTAATCACACTGACCCACCCTCAATCATCTTATTTACATTCCATTCTACCCTACATGTGGAGAAGGAAGTGACAACCCACTCCAGTATTCTAGCCTGGAGAATCCCATGGACAGAGGGCCACGTGTCCCATGGTCACAATCGGACATCACTGAGTGACTAACCCGCCACCTACTCTGTATGGGCTTCCTCCTGGTGGCTCAGTGGAAAAGAATCCTCCTGCAAGGCAGGAGACGATACCTGGGTTGGGAAGATCCCCTGGAGGAGGGCATGGCAACCCACTCCAGTATTCTTGCCTGGAGAATCCCATGGACAGAGAAGCCTGGTGGTCTACAGTCCATAGAGTTGCAAAGAATTGGACATGACTGAAGTGACTTAGCACACATGCTTGCCCTACACTACATAACACAAGTTCTAATAAGCCTTCTAGACATCAAACATCACATCTTCTGTGAAGAAGTCTTTCCTAGCACTCTAGACTGAGTTAATTTTTCCATCTATTCTAGAAAATAAGACTGTTTATCACAGTTCACAAAAATGTCATTAATTTTGCAAAGTTAATGCTAATCCCAAGCCTATACATTTATAAGCTTTAGTATTCAAATACTACCCCACCACAAAAACACTTACCTGACTCTTGTAGAATTCTCATCCCCATTGAACTTATTTGGAACCACACATAAGCTAAGAAATAAAGGCAAGATATATTTATCTTCCTAGTGTTTTCACTTTGATTTCTTTGGGATCATACAGTAAGCTGGGCATCCTTTTGTGTCTGGTTTTTGCTATTCTAGACAAACTGAAATTACTTTGTCCAAATAAATAATGCTGTTAACTTATAAAATAAGAGTATATATTTTTTATACTGGTTGGACATTGATAGCCCTAGCCAGAAAACTGCCTACTGCAGCATGACAACAAGACATATGGAAACAAAAAGTCTAATAACAGATTGCTTAGAACGAATAGACTTGGAACAAAAGCAAAGCTTTTTGGCTCAGAGTGCTGGGTATTTTACTTAGACCAATGTTTCACAAACTCTGTCTGTGTTTCTCAAGCTGATGATAAGGTTCCCCTGAAATGAATAATTTCCTGGTGAAATAGACTGGGGAAATGAGGCACAGTGTGATTTACAACACAAATGGAGAACTTAAAGTTTTTGAGAAATCCTACGGAAAAGAAATCTATTATACTTAAACACCTATTTAGATATCTCTCAGATCACTAACATTTTCAGATCACTTTGGGGGATTTTACTTTGACTATTATCACAATGCTTTCGAGGCACATCTTCCTTTTATTATTCACTGTGTCTGTTTGATTGCATAGTACTGAATCCACTGCAGCTAATGCAAGGAGAAAGAAATTTACTAATCTGTGTTAAATGACCTAGAAAAAATCTGGGGATAACTAATGTAACAGACTTGAGGCTGAACTTTCATCGGTGACCCCCAAAGCTTCAGCATAGAACTGTACTTCAGGACTTCCCTCGTGGTCCAGTTATCAGGACTCTTTCCTTCCACTGAAGGGGGTGATGGTTCAATCCCTGGTCAGGGAGCTAAGATCCCACACACCACCAAGGTGCATCCAAAAAATTAAAAAAAAAAAAGAACCGTACATCTACAGGTGCTGCTTTTCCCATTGTAGTCAGGAATCTTCCTGTTAAATCAAGAAGATGCTGCTAGAGTCAGATCTATGAACTCTCTATTCTGCTGTAAGTCACATCAGCAGAACACATCCATCACACCTGGCCCTTCTCTCTATTTTATTGCATGTGTGCGTGTGTGTGTGTGGGTGTGTTCAGTTGCTCAGTCAGGTCCGACTTTTTGTGACCCTATGGACTGTAGTCTACCAGGCTCCTCTGTTTATGGGATTCTCTAGGCAAGAATACTGGAGTGGGTTGCTGCTTCCTTCTCCAGGGGATCTTCCAGACTCAGACTGAACCTGTGTTCCTTGCATCTCCTGCATTGGCAGGCAGATTCTTTACCACTGAGCCACCATGGAAGCCCCTCCATTGTATTGTGTTAGTCACTCAGGCATGTCTGACTCTTTGTGATTCCATGGACTGTACAGCCTGCCAGGCTCTTCTGTCCGTGGAATTTTCCAGGCAAGGATACTGGACTGGGTTGCCATTTCCTTCTCCAGGGGATCTTCCCAACCCAGGGATTGAACCCGGGTCTCCTGCATTACAGTCAGATGCTTTACCATCTGAGTTACTAGGGAAGCCCTCCATTATATTAACCCAGTTTAAATTCAGGTTTCAAGCTTGTGCATCTGGTTGGTAAAACATAAACATAAACATGTGCAGCATCTTAGTGTCAAGGGAATATGGAAAAAGTGATTTTTCAGTTTTCCAGCCTCAACAATATTAGAAAGTGATTGAAGTAGATATAGAGATTGTCAATCCACAGGATACTGTCAACCCACAGTATCCTACACACCGTTGCTATTTTCTCCCTGCCCACATGACATTGCAAAGTAATGAGATTTCTGATGATGCTATGAGATGAAATAATAATTTAAAAATTTTAAGAGTTAATTTTACAAAAGAAGGAACTACTATTAATACCAGTCTCTAGTTCCTTGATTGTCTGCTGCATTTCTCTGCTGAAAATTATACCCTTGCCCTTTGTACGTAATTTACCATGCAGAAATACTGCGTGTCTATGTAAATATCATATTTTTCCTCAAACTGTACCTGCTAGCTTTAGGATCTAGTGATACACTTTGCCCAAATCAATTATGATGATGATGCTTGATAAGTTGTAGTTTTTAATTCCATCATTCCTTGTATATTCGTTTGGTGGCTTTCTACTGTAAGGAAGAACTTTCATTATCCCCTTATATAGTTACCTATTTTATTTATATCAGGGAAGACTCATATATTCTTTATTCAAGCATTATAATCCTTTGCTATCATTGTTTTGATGTTTCAGCTTTTCCTGATTTGGCCAGGAGGAACCACTTAAAGCTGACCCCTGTGCCCTTTGACATGACCGATCATTGGTGGCTCAGCGGTAAAGAATCCATAGTCAGTGCATGAGACACAGGAGATGTGGGTTCGATCCCTGGGTTAGGAAAATCCTTTGGAGGAGAAAAATAGCAACCCCCTCCAATATTCTTGCTTGGAAAATCCCATAGAGAAGCCTGGTGGACTAGTCCATGGGGTTGCAAAGAGCTGACCTGACTTCATGACAGAGCATGCACACAAACACACACACACACACACACATCATTCTTTAGTAACCTTACTTTCTGTTACCACTAGATGTTCTAGGAACATCTTTTCTTTTCCCTTGTCTGATTCTACAGCTAGTTATTTCTCCCTTGAGCACTTGTGCCATTTAGTGAAGTATGGTGTTTGGAGACCAAGAGATAGGCTATTGTTTTTAATCTTAAAAATAATACCTATAAACTAGCAGATGACATGAAAACAAATTGATATTACATTGTTCCTGGAGCATCACAGGTCCTCAATAAAAATCTATTGAATGAATAAGACAACAATTTTAAAAGTAGATTTTAATAAGTAATTTAAGTTTGACAATTTCATCCATTATTTCTGCTCTCCTTAAGTCATTTTGCAACTATTGAATTTTATATCTGATCTGAATTTTATATCTGTTTTTTATAACTGAATGTTATATCTAGATCTATCACTCATCTATTCAAATACACTGTCTCCCATATTTATTCCAAACCTCTTGTTCTGATGATAAGGCCTGAGACCCTAGGTCATGTGTAAGCATCCATGCATCTATTTCCTCTGTTAATCATGTTCCAGTGAAAATTTTCCAACAACCAAAGATGTGTTTCTCTGTCTCTCTTTCTTTCATATACCATACCAATGCTTGAAAACTTACCTACCCTGTCAAACAAATGTTACTCATTCATGAAGCTTTCCCTGATTTCCCTCGCTTCAAGTGATTTATACTTTTTTCAGATTCATCGAATTCTGATTGATTTATCTGAATTGTCTCATCCCTCACGATCATTTTATCTCAGAAGCCTACTAAATAGATTTGTCTGGAGAAGGACATGGCAACCCACTCCAGTATTCTTGCTGGAGAATTCCATGGACACAGGAACCTGGTGGGCTATGGTCCACAGTGTCACAAAGAGTCAGACAACTCATATATATATATATGAGTTGTATACACACACACACACACACACACACACACACACATATACATACACAGTCACACATGTGTGTATATATATATATATACACACACACACATCAGCATGTATACATCACTGTACTTCACCTGCCTAATAAAATAGCCATAGCTATAATGTCTGCCATGATTTAAGTAGCACATAGTTTTCTAAGCATCATTGTTTCCAAAATATTACATTTGTTTTAGAAAGAATGTGTTTGTAAAAATGTACCCTTTGTATGAAAGGATGAAGCCCGTTAAACTATGTACAAAATATTATGAAAAGTTATGTATTACTAGATAAAATATTAAATGAGATTGGCAATTCAAGTAATTTTTGTCAGAAGAATGCTTTCATCTCTAAAAGAATCCTTGAGTATTTCCAGAATTTGTCTTGATTATAATAAAGGTGAAATGCAATGATTAAAAGAAGGCAAATATTGTAACACAATGCTTTATCATCATTTTAAAGCCAAAAAAAGCCTTTTAAAGGAATACTGGATAAAGACCAAACCCAGAGAATATATTTATAGCTCCATTCTTCCCAGGTTGAATGGGAAGTGCAGAAAGTTTCCTTAAGAGGATCCCCTTCCACCTCCTTTGCATTTACACACATTCCCCTGAAGCTCAAGGAAACTGCAGTGCCCCGTGTGAGACAGATTGAAAACATCCCTGCACTAGAAGGAACCATGAACAGGGCATCAGGGTACCTAGATAAATAACAGTCTTTTTACCAGGACATTGATGATCTTAATTTTTCTCCAAGTGATTCCAACATTTAGCTAGACTTAGGATCACTGGCCTCTAGATGAAAGTGAAAGAGGAGAGTGAAAAAGTTGGCTTAAAGCTCAACATTCAGAAAACTAAGATCATGGCATCCGGTCCCATCATTTCATGGCAAATAGATGACAGTGGAAACAGTGGCTGAATTTATTTTTTTTTATTTATTTATTTTTATTAATTTATTTATTTTGGGGGGCTCAAAAATCACTGTGGATGGTGACTGTAGCCATGAAATAAAAAGACACTCCTTGGAAGGAAAGTTATGACCAACCTAGATAGCATATTAAAAAGCAGAGATATTACTTTGCCAACAAAGGTCTATCTAATCAAGGCTATGGTTTTTCCAGTAGTCATGTATGGATGTGAGAGTTGGACTATAAAGAAAGCTGAGCGCTGAAGAATTGATGCTTTTGAACTGTGGTGTTGGAGAAGACTCTTGAGAGTACCTTGGACTGCAAGGAGATCCAACCAGTTCATCCTAAAGGAAATCAGTACTGAATATTCATTGGAAGGACTGATGTTGAAGCTGAAACTCCAATACTTTGGCCACCTGATGTGAAGAACTGACTCATTGGAAAAGACCCTGATGCTGGGAAAGATTGAGGGCAGGAGGAGAAGGGGACGACAGAGGATGAGATGGTTGGATGGCATCACCGACTCGATGGACGTGGGTTTGAGTAAACTCCAGGAGTTGGTGATGGACAGGGAGGCCTGGCATGCTGCAGTCCATGGGGTGGCAAAGAGTCAAACATGACTGAGTGACTGGACTGAACTGAACTGAACTGAGGATCACTGGATATATACTCTTAAGATCTCCTTAAATTGTATGGCTCTATTATTTTTTCTCCAAATCTTTCATTTTTCTTTTTTCTTCCTTTTTAGCTTCTTTCTTACTCTTCTCCCCACTTTTTTTCTTTTCTCTTTTCTTCTCTTTCCTTTTTCTTCCTTTGCCTTCCCAAATAATTTAGGCCAGAAGCCATGAGGTGGAGCCAATAGTAGGAAGAAGGCCACTGTGGCATAGAGCGGGGATACAGAACTCAGGGTCAGGGTGGGGGTCAGGAGGGCATCTATATGTGGGCATGCTACAGTGATGATACCAGAACAGAGGAGTAGGGGGACACGGCCCCGCACAAGGTGCTGAAGCCAGAGCAGGGTGAAGAGGGCATCTGCATGCTGGGGACTGGAATCAACAGCTCTCAGGTCAGACTGGGAACCCCAGCCTCCTGCACACCCTTCCTTGCCAAGTAGGTGCTTAATTCCATACAAGGTATGTGGTCCATATGGAATGAGGACTCCTTGGAGAAATAGTGGTTCCAGGTCTGAGGACGGGAAAGTACAGAATGATGCTGGAACAAATATCCTGATCTGATAGAAAGAAAAAAACACTGAAGGAGTGATGAAGACATGTCAAAATGATGCAAAAGCTAGCTAAAATGGGCTCCCACAGGTCAAAGGTGGGACAGTGTGAGCATCAGAATAAAAAAAAATAATAGTAATGGATGAAAACCCATTGAATGAAGTAGGAACCTATGAGTGTAGTGTAAACCCTGATAGTTATGTTTTTTTCTTCCCCTCTTTTTGGTGATCCACTTACCTGACTAAAGCCTTAATTTCTGAGATGTCTTTTCCAAGAGGCGTTCCGTCAATGGGTACAGTAAATGTTAATTGATTGTGAAAGATTTCCTTTTAGTGCATATTGTTTTATTTTACTGTTTTGTAAAATATAGAATTGCTAATGCTTTGCCAAGTTCTTTCCATGTGTTTTATTTCTTCTTAAAAGCTTCCACTGTATTTAGATATTTCATGGTATAAACATTCATTCCTTCAATTTTGGTCAGTTTAATGCCGATTTTCTGTTCTACAATTATTTTTTTCCTATGTAAAATCTGAATCATCAGTATGCCTTATCTGTAAACCGTTTGTCTTGGGAAACAGGTATTGTTGAGTTGGAGGCCATTAAGTCAAGTGAGGTCAAAGCAGAGGTGTATATGCATCAACACAGCTCTCTTTTCTCAGGTCATCCCCTTCACTGAGGACCTGTGGGTTGGATTACCATCTAGGAACTTAACAAATGACTTAAACCCATAAACAAAGTTTCTGTGTCTCTATTCCACTGGTATTCCTGGTAGTAAACCATTATTTTTATATCTCATGAGGTGCTACTCAAGGACCACTATCGCTATGTTCCTTCTCAAAACTGAGTGAATTGTGCTGGGCTAGCAGAGAAGATTGAAGATTCCTAACAAATAACATTGGGGCTTCCCAGGTGACACTAGTGGTCAAGAATCCACCTGCCAATGCAGGAGAGGCTGGTCCCATCCCTGGGTTGGGACCATCCCCTGGAAAAGGAAATGGCAACCCATTCCAGTATTCTTGCCTTTGAAAAGCCCATGGACAGAGGAGCCTGGTGAGCTACAGTCCATGGGATCAAAAAGAGTTATATATGACTGAGCGACTGAACACACAGCTCAGCACAACAAATAATGTATCCCAGGTCAGACTTGTTACTTATTATTCTCAAGTGATATCTACTACTCAGGCTGGGCTATAACTCTCATAGCAGCTTCCTGCTTTCTCTGTTTCCTTAGTAGATCCTGGTTTTCTAGGATCATCCACTCAGAGCTCAACTGGTAGGAATAGTAACAGCATTTAATAGAATACTGGTGGTAATGTAATTCAATCCCAGTAAATTCAATCAAACAAGCTTCTGAATGTCTATTATAAATAAGGCACTCTGGTGGATTATAAAGATGAAAAAGAAATGAGCACTTTTTCTAAACACAACTGAATGTCTTATCACTTTTTTTGCATCCCCTATCCTTAGCCCAGTAACTAGCAGGGTGCTCAATACATGTTTTTTTAAATTAATTAAACAAAAAGCACCTTGAAAAATAGCAAGAAGCAGAGCTCTTTTATAAATGTGTTCCTCAAGAAATGAGGCTTTTTTTTAAATTCTTTTAAATAAAATGCAACAAAAATATCAAAATACAAAAACAAGTCAAATTTTTTTTTCATTTAAAGGCCTCACTGAGAACATACTTATTAATGTTTAAATATCATGTACACTGCTTGCAGTTCTCTGCTGAAGCTAGGTTTATTTTGCACACTTGAGGCATCTAGACACTTGAACTGGCATGTCTCCTTTGGAAAGGGAAGCAGAAGTTAAATTTGCCCAAAAGTCAAAGTCCACAGGCAAGACTACAGGACGCTCAAAGTTAAGTACACTTGATCTTCTGCATCCACGGGTCCCACCTCTACCAGTTCAACCAACAGAACCAACAGATGTGGTTGGTTGAATCCAGGCGGTCAAACAAACAGATATTGAGGGCCAAGTGTACTATGCCATTATATATAAAGGACTTGAGAATCCAGATTTTGATATCCACAGGGAGGATGGGAGCATGTCCTGAAACTAATTCCCCATGGATATCAATGGACAACGGTAATCAGATCACTTTTGATCACCTCTCCTAAAGGCTGCGTGTCAAAGAATTGATGCCGTTGAGCTGTGGTGTTGGAGAAGACTCTTGAGAGTCCCTTGACAGCAAACCAGTCAATCCTAAAGGAGATCAACCCTGAATATTCATTGGAAGGACTGATGCTGAAGCTGAAGTTCTAGTACTTTGGCCACCTGATGCAAAGAGCCGGCTCATTGGAAAAGACCCTGATGCTGGGAAAGATTGAAGGCATGAGAAGGGGACGACAGAGGATAAGATGGCTGGATGGCATCCCCGACTCAATGGACATGGGTTTGAGCAAGCTCTGGGAGATGGTGATGGACAGGGAGGCCTGGCTGCTGCAGTCCATGGAGTTGCTAAGAGTCAGACACCACTGAGTGACTGAACAAGAAAGGCAGAAATATTTACATTCAAACTCTGTTTGTTCATTTGGGATGGTATCTATATTCCCTGAAGGAATCATTCAAAAGCAACTAAAGACAAGTTTTAGACAAGAAGAATTTCCCTCAGAGTTTTTGAAATGTCTCTATCCCTGTCTATCTATCTTGTTTCATGTAGAGTGTTTAAGATGGGGGTAATCTTCATGCCCATAAAGTGAAAGGTGTTCATCATGTCCACTCTATCATAGACCTCTAGTTGCTTCCTTTTGCCATTTCCTGAGACAGACACAGCTCTCTCAATGATTTTCCAGGACAAGAGAATAATTTAATTCCCCGAATCTCCCTAAATTCCTCTAAACAGATGTTCACACTTGTAGTACTAGAATAACAACTTTACAACAATCATGTACCTTCACAAGACTCTTCAATTTCCCATAAAGCATGAGTCAACCTTTACAGTGGTGGGTATGATATTCATGGTTTCTCAAGGAATTGCAGTTACCTGACATTAATCAAATGCACTGGGAAGAGAGATACAGAGAAATAGTTAGCAAGATACATACATATACACACACATGTGTATGTGTGCCAAGTTGCTTCAGTCGTGTCTGACTCTTTGTGACCCCATGGACTGTAGCCCACCAGGCTCCTCTGTCCCTGGGATTCTCCAGGCAAGAACACTGAGGTGGGTTGCCATGCCCTCCTCCAGGGGATCTTCCTGACCCAGGGATTGAACCTGCCTCTCTATGTCTCCTGCATTGCAGGTGGGTTCTTTACCACTAGTGCCACCTGGCAGGCCCTATACACACATACCTAAATATAAACATATATATACAGAAATGGAGTGAGATCAAGAGTGAGAGAAAGAGAAATTTAAGAATCCATATGTTCTACTTACTGAGAGAGCAAGAGGAGTGTTGACTCCTTCATATAGTCTCTTTCCACATGCCCAGGATGATCATCTTATTGAACTGGAATTATTTCAAGATTTAAGAATTGTCTTGCTTTGATACGGCATGGTCACTAATGTAAGCCAATTATTAGGCTGAATCATATAAACTTTTCATTTTTGCAGGTCAAAACTGTCAAATTTTAGCAATTTTCTATTGTTCCACTGTCTAGATCACCTCTGACTCATTCTGTTGGTGAAGGAGAGATTCCCCTACCCTAAGTAATGCAAGGTAATCAGACACAGGACACCCAACTCTGGACAAATAAGATTGACAGCTGTTTATTAGTCACATGCACCCACAGCAAGGCGAGGAGGACATTACTGGCCGTGTAGGGCCACAAGGGTCTCACTTGGGAGGAGAGTGAATACGTAGGGGTGGTGGGAGGCAGGCTCTAGAGGATGAAGATAGATGCCCTTGGTTCCTGCAGGAGAATATAACTGACTAGGTTGAATAATTTCCCAGATTACAGGAAGCAGAGCAGCAAGGTTGAGGTAGCCTGTAGCTGCTCCAGCTGCCAGGGAAACCAGCTGAGTGAGGAGAGTTTCCTGCTCAGCGGGAGGCATATCGGGTAAGTGAGGAACTGCTAGACCCCGGGGACCCTCTGAGCCACGTCAAGGCAGTGAATGAAATTGTCAGTATTATAATACTTCAACCACACTTCAACAGGTGTTCAACTGACAGAGAAAAGGGTTCTCTATTCTACTGGTGTAGAAAAGTTTGTTCTGTTGTATTCATACATCTGACAAAGAATGTTCTCAGTGATCATTTTCACAATTTGATTTTCTGATTATGTGCTGAGATTGTTGCTTCTAGGTGTGAGCCCAATACTGGTCCTTCCCTTCTTCATTACCAGCACAACCTCAGTTTTATTCAGGATGACCATGTCCTCAGAAAATTTGATGTCACAATCTCCGTTTTAATGCTGGTAACCTGGCCAAGAAGATGTTATTAGGAGGCTACAGGGAGGATCTTCCCAGAAAGCAGTGTGTCCTTAGTATAATATAGCACGCTTATCTAGCATACATCTTTGGTTCTTGGCATCTTCTTCTGTTTCCTTCCTTGCACCTAGGCATGAAGGGGCAATACCTGGAAATGAAGAATCATGACCATGAGGATGATGTAATGTAATTTCACAATTACATGTGAAATTTTTCAGGAGTTAGTGTAGCATAATTTGAATCTTGGTTTCCACTCACAGCTATGTGAAAGTGTTATGTAAACTTTATGAGTCTCAATTTTTTCACCATGTACTTTTCAAGATCCCTGTGAAAATTTTATCAATACCGTAAGACACTGATACATTTATTTAAAAATATTTATTGTTTCAACCCCTTAGATTGTAAAAGTATGAAAAGCAAAATTAACACGGGAATGCACCCTATAGAGTTTTTAGGGAGGGAAGTCAGAACCTTAAAAGGAGAGCATTGTCCTGGGTTATAAATTATTATGAAGTATAAGGTATGGCTGGCAGTATGTTATTATTGGAGACAGAAGAGGCAGTCAAGAAAGTTTTGCTACTTTCCGTTATCATTAAACTTTTCAAAATAGTTATTTATACTTGTCTTCATTCTTTGCTGCCTCCCCCAGTCACTTTCCCGTCTATTCTAATCTGTCTTTCCCATTTCTACGTTGTCATTGCCTGAAAACAGCACTGTTATACTCACCAGTAACTTCCATGTCTCTGTAATGAATGTACATTTTTTGGCACCTGGTTTTAATTACCTTTTTGACATCATCTGACCCAATTAAATTCTCCCTCTTTCTTGAAGAACCTCCTTCTCTTCTGTGACAACCGGCCCGCCCTCCCTCTATTTTTCCTCCTGACCTCCCTGTCAGCCTGCCAGCTCATCCGTGTTTACTTTCTATCACATGCTGAAATTCCTCAGAGCCAGACCTGAAATTTCTTCCTCTTATCTTTCTATATTCTTAATGATATGATTCATCCCTTGGGGTCAATAATAGTTATGTGTCAGTAATTCCAAATTTTTATCTCCAGCCAAGATTTCTCCTTCAAGTCACAGACTCAAATCCTGACAAATCCCTGCTACCACATGACAAATTATAGTTAAAATCTTAACTCGCTTTTAACTTCCCAGTATGGGAACCCTCTTTTCTTACTTGAGAAAATTAAGATAGCCCTTGTCCTGCAATAAGAGTTTAAAGTTCCAAATCCTTGTTTTTCCATATTTCTTGGTAGTGACAAAATAGGGACATGTCATAGGATCCATCAACCTGATATATCTGTCACAGACTTTGAATGGAGAACTGGTGACATAAGGAATTAAAATTTGTGAGACATTTCTCTGGCCGTGGTGTCAAGGGGAAAAATGATCTACCAGCTATGGTGGAGTTGGTGACAGGACTTCATAAGGTGTTCAGAGTTCATAAGGTCAGGGGTGCACTCTACATTGTCCATAACTGGCTTCTCGTGGACCAGTTCTATGGCATAGTTTTGGCCATTGTTCCTGAATCTGCATTCATGGACCTGGCTCGGTACCAGAGTGGTGATTCTGTGAGCCACTAGATAACATTTTTTTTTTTGCTTGTAAACTCTTTACTGAAACATAACACTGATACAGACAAGTAACCAAATTCTAAGTGTATAGGCTTAATTGTCAGGAAGCATTTAACAGGAGGCTTTCTGTGTGCTGTTTTGGATCTGTCATAAACCCTCTGTTAAAAGGAGGGGCAAGCCTCTCCTGGTGCTGAGGAATCCAGGCATTTCCTTCATTAGTTTTTCAATACGGTGATAAGTACCGTCTTCCTTCTTATGAACCATACGGTAAAAGTGATTGTTTACAACTCTCTAATATGGATCGCCTTATGTTTTGTGAATCTGGAATTTTAATCTTCATCTTTGCTGAGAATAATTACCTTGTAAGACAGTACACATGCCCACACCATGTTGATTAAAACACCTTTGCTCCATCAGAGCTTGGGTGTCTGTGTCTGTCTTTCTTTATCTCTCTCTCTCTGTTTCTGGCTGATTCCCTAAAGCGTGAAAGCCGGCTGCATAACCCAGGGAATATTAGCCTCTTTCCTTCTTTCACTATCTCATCGTTGACTCCGGACCACCAGGTTCCGGTCCAATAATGGACCAACACGTGGCGCCCGAACAGGGACTCTTGTACGCAGGGCAGATCCAGACAGAGTGAGCCCAGAGGGCCTATTGAGGCCGGTAAGCACTAAGACATAGGTCACTCGGCTGGAAAGCCCCCTCACTTTTCTACTTTACTTCATCGCTTATTTAAAGTTCAGGGGTTTTCTGTTTCACACCAGTGAATAGAGGCTTGCCTTCAGACAGTGGTTAAATGTGACCCTTGGTCCCCTGATGATGGTAGTTTTGATTTAAAATTTTGGCATTGGGTAAAAGAAAATGTTGAATGAGCCATCAGACAGGGAAAAAAATATTCCAATAGATTTCTGGCCTTTATGGGCTCTCATTGAAGCTGTGATTCTACCATTCCAAGGTAATTCTAGCCCTCCTGATATTCGGCAACAAGCAGAACACTTATTACATGAATATGAATCAGATGATGAAGCCTTAAAAGGCCCAATTAAAACAACATAAGTTATTTCAAAATTTTCCTACTAACCCTGCCCCCATTGTTCCAAGCACTCCTCCCCTGCCAGCGGGCACAAATCCCAAAGTCTCTCCCTTGATAGAACCTAATGTTTCTGGCAACAACTCCCTTAAGCCCGTACTGTAATCAAAAAAAAGAAAGAAAGAAAGAAAAAAGCTAAAAGACAACTAAAAAAAATTACTTGTTTATGAAAATGCAAATCAGAAATGTCAAAGGGCTATAGCCCCAATCCGTGAGACAGGGACTATTTTTTATTATTTGAAGGCTTGTGGCAATATAGGATAAAAAAACTCAAAAGATGTAAATACTAGCTGAAAGAATGGCTGCTGCCTTAAAAAAGGGAAATGAAGGATGACTTACATGTAGAGATAAAAACCATTTAAAAAGAGATTGCCCTAAGAAAGCTAAAAAAAAAAAAACCCCCAAAAGTCTGCCCCCACTGCAATAAAAAAAAATACATTGGGCCAAAGAGAGTAAATCTAAATTTGACATTGAAGGAAAACCTATTCTGGAAAACTCAAAGCAAGAAACCCCCCAGGTCCCCTTCAACAAAAACCAGGGGCAAATTCCATCTTTTCCCTCAAACCCTAAACATCCGGCAGTGCTGCCGTCGATATACCAGCCCTAAATGACTTTCTACTTTACCCTCAAGAAGTCCCCTTTAGAATACCTACCAGATTTTTTTGGCCCCTACCCCCCACAAACCTTTGGTCTTTTACTTGGCCAATCTAGTTTGACTTAACAGGCAAAAAGGCCAGGGGTCTCCAAATGGAGAAAATAGGCGGCAAGTGTCAGACATTTTTATCTCTCTTAATCGGCCAAAAAAAAAAAAAAAAAAAACCTAGCGGTATATTTTTTTCCTTCTCTATACAAATTTAAAAAGAGCTATCTCTTAAAATACTGTGTTGCCATAATGACACCTGGTTTCACTTGAAGTTAACTATTCTCAAACCCTGAGTTAACCAATGCATTTTTCTTATAAAAATGTTTGTCTTAAGCTATGTTAATGTGCTATACATTTACCCCAGACTCTGTCTTCAAGTCAGTTCCTCCTAATGGCTCAGAACCTACTTGACAAACTAGTATGTTATACTCAGATATTGTTCCCTTAATCTATGTAAAGAAAACTATTTATATGATAATCTGCCTTTCTTCAAGATTCATGTCAATCATTTTATGGCCCAGAACAACTCACCTGGTGCCAAGGTTATCTCAAAATACATGTTGTGGGTGAGGGGCCTGGTGCTAGTCTCTGAGTTTTGAGACATTTCCTTTCTCTAATTAGCAGACTGCTGGTAGTTTTATGACATCTGGCTAAAGACTCACAGGGGGACACTCTTTCCCTTCTTACTGATGTCTGTCAGAAGCTGTCTCTATCTCCTTTATACTTTAATAAAACTTTATTACAAATAAATCTCAATTTAAAAACACATTATAAACTTCTACTGATTTCCAAATAACTTTTCTAAAATATTTTGTAGAAGTTTCATTTCATTATCCTTCTGGTAAGCTGTAAAATTTCTTCAAAAATACTAAATGTATTATTTTCCACATTATCAGCTCACAGCCTATACCACAAGCTGAAAATTTTTATATAGATAAGACTAAAAATGCCAAAGCTTCATTCTGGTCTCTTAAAAAATATAAAGTCTTTTATACTAAATTTCATTCTGCTCAACAAAATAAATTATGTGTTCTTATTCAAGTTATTTGCCTACATCTTTAGTATAGTCTCTGATTCTATATATTCAGTTTTTATATTAAAAAATATAAAAACCTCCACCATAAACTCCAATCAACTATTATTCAACAACTCTTTTTGAACCACAATTTGTTATTAAAAACTGCACTTCTCCCATTCATATTACACATATACGAGCACATCACAAACTAAAGTTACAAATAAAAAAATTTAAAAAGGGGGAATACACAGGAACACTACTGTCTTCCTTATCTAAAGCAGACTTTACTAGATTCCAACATAAGATATTTTTTAAACCTATAACTATTGTTAATACAGCTCTATTTGTTTTAAATTTTTTAAACCTACCACAGGGAAATATTTTAACAAGGGCAGAAAGACCTTTCAAAGAAATTGAAGGACACTTCTCTTCCTCTGCCCATTTGGTATCAAGACGGGTTCAATAAACAACGGAAATCTGGGAAATTAATCTTACAGGGAAAGGGATATGCTTGTATTTCCCCAGATGGATCCAACAAACTTTTTCCTTGGAAAATTCAACCCAAGGGGGCCCCCGGCATTCAAAATGGAGATGAAACAACGAGAACCCCAGGAAGAAGAAATTCCAGCACGGGCCATGGCGGCTCTAAAGATCTTCAGAAAGTGCCACCTTTGGTGGCAGCAACCCTATGATCTCCCCACTTGGGGACAAATAAAAACCCTTACTAATTGGGCTGAAGATTTGGTCTCTCAGCAGGGAATGCCTCCAAGTCCTGAATACATTTTCCCGGTAATGCTCAGCCTGCTAGTCTGTGCCTCCCAAACTTAAATGGGCTACTTACCCAACCCCCCTTATTATAGGTCATAAAATGGATGGAGAAAAGATGGATCATATCAAACAATGACTCCACCCATATGCCCCCTCCCTGGAACCCTCACACCCTGGGGAGGAGGGAAAACTGATTAACATTTCTTTAGGCTATGAAGTCCTTCCGTTGCCTGGGCCCAGGAAAATTGTGCATAAACATTAGCTGACAAACTTGGGCTTTCATCCTGCCTCCAAAAAAAAGACTTTGGGACATTGCTGCCCTTTGTCTGTGAACCATGTTTACACTACTGAAAGTTTAGGGAAAGAACAAAAACACTATGTAAAAGGTTACTAATAAAACATTACCATGACAAAGGGCTTCTTGGCTGGCTTGACAGTGGAATGGCACCCCTCCCCCTCCTCCTCCTCGAATCTTCCTCAGTGAACAAATTGGACCTGAACAGTGGGACATATGGAAACTTGCTGCCAGCACCGAAGAACTTGGGACTTAGACCGGACATTTCACAGAGACCAGTCTTGGTCATAGTATCTATTTCTTTCGCTGTAATCAGTCATATTTTATACAGGCCTATGTCCCACTTCCTTTTGTTATGGCCATAGAAAATTTACAATTTAATAAGACTTTACGTTTTGTAACTTGTATTCATTGCAAATTTTATGCTGCTGCTGCTGCTGCTAAGTCGCTTCAGTCGTGTCCAACTGTGCGACCCCATAGACGGCAGCCCACCAGGCTCCGCCATCCCTGGGATTCTCCAGGCAAGAACACAGGAGTGGGTTGCCATTTCCTTCTCCAGTGCATGAAAGTGAAAAGTGAAAGCAATCGTGTCTGACTCTTAGCGACCCCATGGACTGCAGCCTACCAGGCTCCTCCGTCCATGGCATTTCCCAGGCAAGAGTACTGGAGTGGGAGGCCAGTACCTTCTCCAATTTTGTGTTACTCCTGTTCAATTCAATCATAGTGCCTACAATTGGGAACAAATCCAATTTCATTTACATGATAATGCCTCTCTGAATGTACAATTACTGCAAAATGAAATCCTTGAAACTTTTTCTAAATGTCTGCCCTCTTCCACTAACTTTAGCTAAACAGCTCGCTGATTGATTGGGCTAGACCCACAAGGATGGTTTCAAAGTATTACTCACAGCATCGGGTCTGGAACTGTAACTTTGGTGATTGTCTTGATAATTATATTTGTTGTTTATTGTCACCTTTCTATAAGGTTGGTTAATACTAACCAAACTCATTTGGTCAGTACCTTTTTTTTACAGATATAATAAGATAGGGGGAATTGTCAGGAAGCATTTAACAGGAGGCTTCCTGTGTGCTGTTTTGGATCTGTCATAAATCCTCTGTTCCTTATTAATTCCTGAATATTCAGGAATTAAGAGGAGGGGCAAGCCTCTCCCAGGGCTGAGGGATCCAGGCATTTCCTTCATTGGTTTTTCAATATGGTGATAAGTACCCTCTTCCTTCTTAGGAACCATACGGTAAAAGTGATTGTTTACAACTCTCTCTCTTTAATATGGATCGCCTTATGTTTTGTAAGTCTGGAATTTTAATCTTCATCTTTGCTGAGAATAATTCCTTTGTAAGACAGTATATATGCCCACACCATGCTGATTAAAACACCTTTGCTCCATCAGAGCTTGGGTCCCCATGTCTGTCTGTCTGTCTGTCTGTCTTTTTTTTCTTTCTTTTCTTTCTTTCTTTCTCTCTCTCTCTCTCTTTCTAGCTGATTCCCTGGAGCGCAAAAGCCGGCTGCATAACCCAGGGAATATTAGCCTCTTTCCTTCTTTCACTATCTCATCATCGACTCCTGACAACCAGGTTCCAGTCCAATAAAGGACCAACACTTAATGAAATGACTACAAACTAAAAAATGATGAATATGTAATCGACACTCCTGGAAGCATCCTTTGTGCCTACTTCCTTTCACAGCCTCTCTTACAAAGGTAAATGTAACCATGACTTGTGAAACCACAGATTTGAACTCTATATGAATAGTTCCATACAATATATGTCCTTGGCGTCTGACTTCTTTCACATAACATTATATACTTGGGATTCACCCACATTTTTGCAGGTGGTTGTTGATTCATTCATTCTTATTGGTTTATATTTACCATGAGTTGAGAATACACAGTTTATTAATCCATTTTCCTGTATACATCTGAATAGTTGCCAGAGAGGGACTAGTTTGGTTCAGTTCGGTTCAGTCGCTCAGTCGTGTCCGACTCTTTGCGATCCCATAAACCGCAACATGCCAGTCTTCCCTGTCCATCACCAACTCCTGGAGTCCACCCAAACCCCTGTCCATTGTGTCGGTGATGCCATCCAACCATCTCATCCTCTGTCGTCCCCTTCTCCTCTTGCCCTCAATCTTTCCCAGCATCAGGGTCTTTTCAAATGAGTCAGCTCTTCACATCAGGTGGCCAAAGTACTGGAGTTTCAGCTTCAACATCAGGCCCTCCAATGAACGCCCAGGACTGATCTCCTTTAGAATGGACTGGTTGGATTTCCTTGCTGTCCAAGGGACTCTCAAGAGTCTTCTCCAGCACCACGGTTCAAAAGTATCAATTCTTTGGTGCTCAGCTTTCTTTATAGTCCAACTCTCACATCCATACATGACTACTGGAAAAACCATAGCCTTGACTAGATGGACCTTTGTTGGCAAAGTGATATCTCTGCTTTTTAATATGCTGTCTAGGTTTGTCATAACTTTCCTTCAAGGAGCAAGCGTCTTCTAATTTCATGGCTGCAATCACCGTCTGCAGTGATTTTGGAGCCCCAAAAATAAAGTCAGCCACTGTTTCCACTGTTTCCCCATCTATTTGCCATGAAGTGATGGGACTGGATGTCATGATCTTAGTTTTCTGAATATTGAGCTTTAAGCCAACTTTTTCACTCTCCTCTTCCACTTTCATCAAGAGGGCTCTTTAGTTCTTCTTCACTTTCTACCATAAGGGTGGTGTCATCTGCATATCTGAGGTTATTGATATTTCTCATAGAGAGGGACTATGTCCACCATTATTTCCAACAGTATTGTTTTGAACTTGCCTGTATTTATCTTTTGGTGAAAATACGTATGTGATTCAATTGGATACATATTTATGAGTGGAATTGCTGAGTCATAGGGTTTTTGAATGTTCAGTTAGACATTTCCAAACAGTTCTCTAAAGTGATTATTCCAATTCACTCTTTTGTTAAAGTGTATAAGCACCCCAGTTCCTGTGTACTGTCATCAACATTTTAGATCAACATTTACATTTTTGCCACTTTGGTGACTAGGTAGTTTTGTTGAATGAACTTATTTCAGATTTCCTTTATAAGCAATTGTCTTTGCTCCAACTGCTATAACAAAATCACCATATACCAGGTGGATGGCTTAAATGAAAATCATTTATTTCTCATAGTTTTGGAGGGTAAGTCTAAGATTATGGTTTTTGCAGATCCAGTGTTTGGGGAGAGACCACTTCCTGGCTTATAGACAGCCACTTTCTCCCTCTATTCTCACATGATTGAGAGAGAGGAAACAAGATCTCTGTCTCTTTATGAGGATGCTAATGCCACAATGAGGGCTCCACCCTAATGACCCAATCACCTCCCAAAGGCCACATCTCCAAATACCAGCAGGTTGAGGATTAGAGTTTCAATAAATGAATTTGGAGGGGAGATATAAACATTCAATTTTTTAGCAACAGTGAAATTGAGCGTCTCTTCAGTTGTATATTTTTCCATTTGGATAGCCTGTGATCCTGTCTCTCTTGAGAGCTTTGCCTTTCCCATTAATTCATAGGTTTTCTTGTATATTCTGCACTTATTGCTTTGTTAGCATACATATGTAACTATTAGTAGGTTTTTTAATGCTTTCTGGATATGATTCCTTTGAGATATATAATATCTTGTCTCAATCTGGGGATTGCTTTTATCTTTTCATTCTCTTAATGATGTCATTTTATAAAAAAATTTTTTTTAAAGAAGAGAATTTTCAAGTTATTCTGTATGTTCAGTGCTTTTTTTGTCCTAATTAAGAAACAATTGAGTTCATGTAGATGTTTTTCCATATTTTCTTCCAAAGATTTTTTTCCCCAGCAAGTTATTTTCTGCATAAACCAGACAAAGCTTGCTTACTTTGCTTTCAACTAAGAAGCCTGATATTTATAATTACTAGATGTCCCAAAGGTACCCAAGATCCATAAAAAATAAAGCAAAATTTGTTCTACCTTCAAAAATAGGTCATTCCCTCTATTATCTATAAAAGCATGCTAAACCAGCTGTGCAAGCCAGAAATCTAGGAATTATCCTTGATAGCTCCATCTTTCTCAGTTACAATATTTAATCTGTCACCCTATTAATTATCTATTGCAGTGTAGCAAGTTAGTAGTTTAAAACAACAATAACCATATGTTATCTCACAATTTCTGTCATTCAATAATTCAGATGTAGCTTGGCTGGGCAATTCTGGCTTGGGAATTCTCGTAAGTACATAGTCAGACGTCAGCTGAGACTGCACTGACCTGAAAGCTTGACTGGGGCAGAAAAATCCACTTTGAAGTTGGTTCAAACCAACATGGTTTGCAAGTTGGTCCTAGCTGTTGATGTGAAGCCCAATTCTTCTCCACATGGGCTTCTTCAAAGGGCTGCTTGAGTGCACTCATGGCACAGTTGCCAACTTTCCCCAGGAAGAGTGATCTAAGGCACCAAGGCAGAAGTCACAATGCCTTTTATGATCTAACCTCAGTAGTCATACATGGTCACTTTTCTAACATTCCATTGGTCATGCTGGCCAATTTGACTCAATGTGGAAGTAGCTTATAGAAGAGCGTGACTATCAGGAGGTGAGGTTCATTGGGAATCATTTTGGAGGTGACTCCAAAATCATTAAACCTCCTGTAGCTTCATTTGTTGTTATTAAAATAAAAATACAGAAAGCCTTATTGATTATTCTGATTATAAATGTTATATATTCTGATGGTAAAAGATTCAAACAATACAAAAACATTTAAAGAAGTAATTACAAATCATTGGAAATTTCATCTTCTATAGGTTATGGTCAATTTTTTAAATATCTCTTTATGCAAACCCTCTTAGTTTGACCTTAATAATACACACAGGCTCATAGTGCATACCTGTCTTGTTTGCACTCAACATGTTATAGACATATGTCCAGTTAATAAATATAGATTTATATTATTATTTGTAATCACTTCCTAGTAATCTACTGTAAGAATTACCAAATTTAACACAATAGATGGTCCTTTAAGTAATTTCCAGATTACTTTCTGTTTTATACAATAGTGTATTAAGCAACATTATACATAGATCAATTGTTCTCTATTTTCGGTGAGAAATATCTCTCAACTCTGCCACCACTGTGGTTCAAGAGACCATCATTATCTCTTGTTTAATATGCAATGCCTCTCTGGACCCCCTCAACTACTTTCATCTCACCGCATCCAGAGTGATTTTTTTAAAAAGATAAACCTGAACTTTTTAGTCTCCAGTAGTTTTAAGAAAATGTCTAAAACCTCCCTGAAAGATGTATTGAGTCTTTCATGATCCGGCTCTTCCTCTGTTTGCTGAACTATCTCCTCACTAGTCCTCTTTCGCTTTCTCAGTGCCTAGACACATTCAACTCGAGAGCTTCCTCCCAGGATACTGTACTCTCTACTCCCATTTGTTATTTGACTAACTCCTAATCATTCTTAAATACCCAATTGAAATGCTATTTTCTTAAAGTTCTTTTTCCCCCTAAGTTCCCAAACTAAATTAAACCTCACTGTTAGTCTCTCTCATAGGATATGATACCTTTCTACCATACTTCTTATTTCAGTCAACAACTCTTTGGGTATTTAGGCAACTATTTACTTCCTATCTCTTCTACTGAAGTACTATGAGAATAGAAATCATATCTATTTTGCCTCCCTTAAGAAAGAAATGCCTAACTTAGAGTAAGTCAATGCATACTTTGAACAGTTTTGAACAAGTGGATGGATGGATGAGAGTGACTTAGTATCTAAAAGGCCAGATGAGTAGGTTGGTAGATTTAGCTGGCCATATCATTTCCCAAAATGACTGGTTCCAGAATGTTTGTTATAAAATTGTCTGTATCTGGTGAGTGGTGGAGGGGCTGGGGGATTGCACTGTGGTCAACAGGCTCAATTTGTAAAGCAACTCTTAGCATTAGGTTTCACTCAGAGTGGGAGCTTAATATGTCATTGTTGTTATTGAAGGATTGCCAGTGCATGCATATAAAAGAGGGAGCACTCTGCAGACATGTTTTGCCCTAAATGTGTTACTGCCAATTATCATACCCTACTTTAGCTAGATTATATAAACATTTCTGATACTCTTGCATTTTGTTTAACTACAGAAGTCCCTAGCATTGGCAGGAGATCTCTAAATCTGAAATGCCTCTCTGTTTCCTCCAATCTTTACTAACCAGAAGCAACCTAGATTCCATGTTAGTTTAATGCTCTATGGAATAAAATGGCAATAAAAGAAGTATTTTCAACTAGGGCCATAACTTGAACTCTTTAAAATAAAATGCTTCAAGGCTTCAAAAAATGAGGGCATGAAATATTTTTAGTTGTCGTTATTCTTTATTTGAGGCCCAGTTTTTAATTCCATGGGCTAACTTGATAACTTTTAGTTTCTTAGAAATATACAAGGAACAGCAATTTCACAGTTATAAATCAACTTCCTGAAAAGCAAATTTGGAAACAAGATCTATACAAAGATGAACATTACATACAATGCAAGGGTTTGCTATATTTATTTTTTTCAGCTTCATATATGGTGGAAAAAAATCTATGTAGTTGAAATATACAGCATATGTTAAAGGCCACTTAATTTGCTGTGGACCCTCAATTTCTGAATGTTTTGTCAAATTTCTCTTCTGTTTACAGGCATAATCTGTCTCATGCTGAAGTTTTTCTATTTGCTTAAATCAGATATGCATGTATTTAGGAAAGAAGAGTAGTTGCAGAATTTTATTTGCCTCTATCAAGCAATTTTTTGGTGGAAAATAACCAACAAGTTCAATTTCTCCCAAGAGGGAATCATTCTGCCTTACTTCCTGGGATGGAAAGCAATAAAATAGCAGTTATAAGCCAGACTCTTAATGGCAGCTGGAAAATACAAATTTTTAACTTCAATTTTATTCTACTTTGTAATAGTAATCCTTTGTAATTTGTGTAAGATTATAGGGTTTTTATAGTATTTCCATGTTTACTGAAATATATTTTGTGCTTGTTTATACTTCCTTGTTAAAGAAATTTTGTGTGTTTCTTACACTTAACATGTTAGCTTAAGTCTTTTCATCATCTCCTTTTAGGATGAGAATCCCAGAAATTTTTTGATGAAAACACATTTATTGGATCTGTGCCATGAATACATGTGCTCAGTACATTTAAGAATTCACACACACACACACACACATACACACAAGAAAAAACATGTGTTCATGATCCAGAATCCAATACAAAGCAAGGACAAGTACCTAGACACCAATAACACAAGAGAAATGTGGTAATATGTGAAAGGATTGATAAAAATGCCAAAAAGTTCTGAACAGAAAAACTATCATTTAGGATATTTGAGTATCTATTATACACTAGATATTTTGTAATTTTATATACCAGGTTTGAAAAGTTAACCATATTTATGTAAAACAACTCATTTTCTATGAATGAATGAAAAAAGATCCTTAAAGTTCTTGAGTTCACAAACCAAGAATAAAATAAATAAAGGGATGATTTAGAATCAAAAAGCATGTCTCTAGCCCAGGTACTTGTTTACGGAAAAGCTTCCTAGAGGATTGTCCTTTGAACTAAACTGAGCCTTGAAGGAAGAGTGAATAGAATTTTGAAAAGGCAAAGAAAACAGCAAAGGAAACCAGCTACCTGAGCACAGGTGTGGAATGGATCTCTGTGAAGGGAGTGAACTCAAGCACAAAAGTGAGTTCTTGGCTCAGAGCTGAGAATTGATGGAGGAACATGAACGCTAATGTACAACTGAGACTGAGGCCAGGAATAAGATAAAAGGGAAGACTGGGCATTAAGTGAGAAGGACGTTAAGAAGGTGGAGGCATGAATCAGCTTTTAGGAGGAGAAATGAGAGATTAAGATGTAAAAATACATCATGTCACTATATGAACTGAGCTTGAAAAATTCCCATGTCGCTATTTTTATCTTATACTGAAAAGCATTCTGGTATCTCACTTATGCCTTGTGTGTCAGAGACTTAAAATGGTCACCAGTAGCTTTATTATCCTCATCTCCAGGACGTATGGTTTCTTTGTTCATTTCCCCTGGCACTTAGATAAAACCAGTGATAAAGTTCTGGCCAGTGAAGTTTCAGTGGAAGAGATAAGTAGTAAGTACATCCAAGCATAGCTCATCAAAGCCCCCCATGTCTAATCCTAGCATCTTTACTGCCTCACTGGATAAATAAAGAGAACTGAAAGACTTGCATGAGAGATAAGATGAAAGGATCTGGGTGCCCAAGTGACTTTATGGAGCAGAGACCATCCACGGACCTACACTTCCATGTCAAGTGAGAAACAAGTTCTATTTTGAGGTAAGTCGCTAGAATTTGGGGACTATTTCTTTCAGCAGTTATTCTACCCTGATACCCCTTCCTGAATAATTTGCAAGAATCATTATCCCTGACTTGGACTCTGATTGGCCACTGCTATTCCCAAGAGACTGAACAGTGTGGGAAAAATTGTTTCAACACTGTTGAATACTGCCTCAACAGGACTCACAGTATTGCCATGGAACCCTGCATTCTACTGGTTACAAACTGTTCTCGTTCCTTTCATGGCCTAATTTGAAGGTTCATCTTTCTCCTTAGGATCTTCCTGCTCCTACTTCCAGCAGGTGAGTTGGCTGTTTTGCTTTTAGTTAAGTGCTTATTCAAGAATCATGACCATCTTTGGTTTTTTTCTTATTAAGTAATTCTTTATGTACTAGAGATATAAGATCATTATAGATATAATATATAAAATGGCTACCATTTTAAAAGACTGACTATACCAAAAGTTGAAAAAGATGTGGAAAAAGCAAAACTCGCATGTACTCTAGAAAGGAATGTAAAATGGTACAATCACTTTGTAAAATTTTTGGCAATTTTAAAAAAATTTTTGTCTATCATATAATCCAGTCATTCTACTCCTGGGTAGTTATTCAAAGATCAGAGAGGAAATCCCCAGTAGTATATGGCCAAGAAGAGGTCTCCCACTGAGGATTTTCTGTGGTTTGTGGTTGGAGTGACATGTAAGCACCTTTCTCTGTTTTTCCCTTGAAATCTTCAGTAAGGTCTATGTAAGTCACTGGTTATTGTGTCAGTTGTTTTTTTTTTTTTTTTTATGAAAAGACTGCTGATGATTTGGTTAGAATAGCAACATGTGTTGACCCTTTAACTTTGTTCAGGTATTTTATTATGCACAGTCACATGTGTTATCTATTTCAAATCTTACAGGAATTTTGAGCAGTAATTATTATTACCCTTTTAGAGATTGAAAAACATATGCCCCGTACTAAACCTCAAATGAAACAGATAGCAACAGAAAACTTGCTAAGAATAACATACTGGAAGGTCCCAACATTTGCCCTCTACATTCCGATGAAAGATAAAGCTGGGACTTCCCTGGTGCTCCAGTGGCTAAGACTGCTTGCTGTCCACTCATGGGGCCTGAATTCAATCTCTGGTCAGGGAGCTGGACCCCACATGTCCCAACTAAAGGTCCTACATGCTGCAAGTGAGACCTGGCGCAGCCGGATAAATGAGTAAAATAAATAAAAGGTAAAATAGATAAGTAAAATAAATGCAAAGATAAAGCTGCTTATAGACTTCCCTGGCAGTCTGGTGGTTAAGACTCCATGCTGTCGATACAGGGGCCATGGATTCAATGCCTGGCTGGGGAAACTAAGATTCCGCATGGTGTGGCAAAAAACGACCAACAGAGCAACAACAGTAACAAACTGGTAAATCTGCTTATTTTACCTCTGCTTGGAATTTTTATCGTATTCCTATTTTTGATCAGTCTCCAGGTAAGTATTAGTGAGAACCTATTGGGCACTGGGCTTGAGATTAAAAGAAAAAAAGGGGGGGGGGAGGGAGCAGAATAAGAAGTGGTCCCTACCTTCAGTGTTTGAAAGAAGATGGAGACTAACAAGATATTCCCTAGATGTCTACAGTGAAAGTCAAGACAGAGGCCAAAGAAACCCAGAGGCAGGGTCTTGATGGTGTGAGAGATGCCAGTCTTTTCAGAGGAAGTGACCCTTAGCTGAGTCTTAAAGATATGCAGAAGCAGAAGAGAGGTAGGGGAAAGGGGCACCAAGCCGCTGAAGGGGGAGGGACTGGCTGGTACTAGGGCATTACAGTGAGGAACCCCAGAATCAGCAGAGAGCAGCAGATGGTCCGGAATGGCCACAGCCTGCTGCAGGTCAATGCATGGGGCCCCAGGATGAGCCTGGGGGCAAACAACAGGCGATGCAATCTGCAACGCAAGCTCCTGAGAAACTGCTCTCAGGCCTGGCAATCCACTGAGCCCCTAATTGGACTCAATCTCCTGGACTCTACCCACAGGCATTTTCCAACCATTTTTCCCCCCTCTTAGATGTATAATATGGAACTCAGGACTTTGATTTTCATTTCTTTTTTAGTATGCTTATACTCATTTTAAATGAGAGAACAAGTGATTTAATGGGGCAGGCTTCTTATGTGGACAAAGATTGGTAAAATAACCTGATTTCATCCACAGTTTTGCAGGTTCTTTAATGTGACCTGATCACCTCCTCCAGGGATGAGCAGGCCTTAGAGGCCCTAGAGGACCATCTCATACTAAAAATACCTAACTACTGAACTGACAAATTAAATGGCGACTTATTCATTTATAACACAGGGATGACTCTCCATTATCCAGAATTCCAGATCTGGACATGCTGAGTAAGGAGAATATGATTTAGTGAAGAACTACTCCGTGTTATAGTGGACACTTCCTTGTATTATTTCAATCACTTGTCACCACAGCTCTGTGATATAGTTCTTATTTTGTCCCAATTTTATATATGAGAAACTTAGTGAGAAACATTAAAAGATCTACTTTGATCCCATAGCCTATAAGTTTTGGAGCTAAGATTCAAGTGCTTTGATTTCTACCCCATGCAATGAGCTGAGTGCACCCACACTGGCTGAAAAAAAAAAATGATAATGATAATTATTTAATTAATGTAATTATAATTTACTGGATATTTTCTGTATGCATGCATGCTTGCCAAGTCTCTTCAGTCATGTCCGACTCTTTGTGACCCTTTGGACTGTAGCTGGCCAGCCTCCTCTGTCCTTGGAATTCTCCAGGCAAGAATACTGGAGTGGGTTGTCATTACCTTAAATACTTTGACATGCATTATCTTACATAACCTTAACAACTCTGTTAAGTGAGAAACTATTTCCAGTGAACAATGAGGAAACAGATGCTCAAAAAGTTTAAATAACTTTCTTGCCCTGGTTAAGTGATGGGGCAGATATTCAAACCATGTCTTTCTGCCCGCAAAGTACTTTTTACTGCCAGGCAATGTTAAGACTATCTGATGAATAAAAATCAGAATGGAGAGAATTTGTTAATTGACAGAATATTTCATCAAGGGTGTGGTAGAGGATAGAAAACCACTGAAGTTCTCCTAGGAGGGACTGATCATGTCGCTTCATGCCATGATGCAACAGACATTGAATATCTAATACTATTATTTTTCATTCTCACTAATAATTCTTATTAGTCACAAAAACTCATCACTATCTTTTTTTCATGATAGAGAGTATGCATTATAATTTTCAGTCTATATTGTCTCACCTTTCTCTGAGGATAAATTTTAGGAATTGAAAAAGAAATGAAATGTCCCAAATCTGAGGAAAAAGCGTGATTACTTTTTGATGACATACTTTAGCAATCTTTCTTTACTAAATTGGTGGTATATCTGATTAACTTTCAGGTCAGTGAAATTAGAATTTATCCTGCAAAATGGATGTACATATGATAGTTTTACAAGTTTAAACCCTTTAAGAAATCTTGGGACTAGATCAATAAATTTTAACAGGTATTTCCTTCCAGCACCTCAACTTACAAACTTATTAAGACAGGGTTTTGTTTTGGTTTGCTTCTCTTTGTGGAAGTAAGATTTGGATGGGGTGGCAAGTTTGAAGTAAACCTAGACCTTTGCTCAGAACCAATGCATCCGAGAACTTTCCTTTAACATCCCTTTGTTTCTTGAGCCTGGACTCATTGAGAAAGGGTTTGTTTCTTTACACTGCAGCCCAGTCACCTGGCAGGAGGTTGGGTACAAAAGAATGTGCTTTCTAAATGTCAGCTGAATAAATGAATATTTGAATAAATTCACCAACTATGGACTTCGTTTCATTTTTACCCTGCTTCCTTTTTTTGGAAAGATACTCAATTGAGTTTTCTCATCCATTCATTTTTATTCCTTTGCAAAGAGTACCCCTTGGGACGTCTCTGCCAGATCTTTCCTGGGAGCCCTAGCCTGTCCGGCTTGGTGTCTCCCCAACAGTCTGGGCGGACCCTGCCCCTCCCCCTGCGCCACCCCTCCCCCAAATCAGTTCACATCGTCTTTGAGGATGGAGTTTCCAAACCACCTTCTACTATGCATGGTTTCCCCCTCCTAAAGTTGAACAGGCTGGTGAAAATTTAGGCAACGTAGAGAATATTTAAAACAAAAGAGAAGTAACAGGAAGATTAAGGAAAGGTCACTACAGTTAGCGAGAAGGGTGTGACTCACTAAAAACAAAAAACCACGTTAACTGACAAAGAGCAAACCGGAAGAAAAATCAGGAGAACCTTTTGGGTGGCTGATTGAGACAATACCAGAGCTGCAAGTGATGAGAGTGGGAAAGTCAGTCAGAAAAGACTATGAGGTAAATCCATGGCTAATTCATTTCAATGTATAACAAAAACTACTGTAATGATGTAAAGTAATTAGCCTCCAACTAATAAAAATAAATGGAAAAAAAAAGAAAATGAATAGAAATTAAACTAAAATAAAGATAGAATAAAATATATTAAAAAAAAAAAAAGACTATGAGGTGAAGAAATTTGCAGGACTCTTGGAGGGAGGTCTATGCCTGGCTTTCCCCTGGCTGACTCTGTGACTTTTCTGTGCATATGACCCTCATTTTTAAAATAAGGATATTAGACCAAATGATACATAGGATCCTTTCCAATTCTAACATTTTATAGAGGACTAGAATTTTCTAGCAGGTTAAATGGGTTCTTTGTCGTTGTTGTTGCGCTGGGTCTTTTGTTGCCGTTTGTGGGTTTTCTCTAGCCGTGGAGAGCAGGAGCGCCTCTCTAGTTGTTCTGCATGGGCTTATTGCGGTAGCTTCTCTTGATGCAGAGCACAGGCTCTAGGCACATCGGCTCCAGTAGCTGCAGCATGTGAGCCCAGTAGCTGGGAAACACTGGCTTAGTTGCTCCCCACTTCCTCCTCACCATGTGGAATCTTCCCAGACCAGGGATTGAACTTGTGTCCCCTGCATTGGCAGGCGGATTCTTATCCACTGAGCCACAGGGAAGTCCTAAATGGATTCTTGTATCAAGTCCCATATGTATATTTAGTCTGAGACAATTTTTGATTGCTCTTTGTATTTTCTTCCTTATTTAATCCATGCTTATTGAGTGGCTGCCTGGTATTTGACCAGTGTTTTAGGCAGTGGGCATACAAGATGGGGAAGATATCATCACTGCCATCTACAACCTCACAGGCTGGGCGGCCACAGCTTTCTAAACAGCAACAAGGCCACTGGAGCAGAAGTGAGGGCTGGGGGAGGGAGGCAGGGATGGAGATAAAATGGAAAGGACAAGGGCAAGGGAGAGCATTTTACAATTTCCTGAGATACAGATGGGGCCACCACTTTTAAAAAAGACAGTAAAAGATGGTTATGATTTTTACTTTGACTCCTTCATTTTATGAGGATGGTTAGTGTCTACTCTATGACCGTGGCTTCTTAGAAGGTTAGTGAGGGATTCACTGGACTTTCCACACCTCCTGTGAAGGAGATGGTTGGTTTTTGTATTATTGATGTGGCCACTACCAAGCCTATATGTTTGTGTTAACTGCACAGTTGACTGCTTGGGGATATTGAAGGTTGCTCAGTGATTCCTCATGGTCCTTGATGCTGACATAGAGATTCAAATTGCAGATGGCAGTCCTGAGAAGAGAAGAGCCTAGCTCTGATTGGGGCCCTGCAAGTGGGCATCAGTGTGTGAAGCAGGTGGGCACATGGCACTGGCCAGTGGTGTGGTTAGCAATTAACCAGAAACACAAGCTTAACCCCAAAATTGTGACTTTTGATCTCCAGTGCCTGGCACAGTCGTATTTAACCAAAGAAGCTATTTTTGTTGTTATTGCTTATTTGTTTTTATCCCCCCTTGTTAGACAAAGGTATTTAAGTTGGTCAGATGCTAAATATTATTAGGATGATTATTAGAAACAATGCTGGATTTAGAGCCGAATATAGTATGAAATGGTTGGATGCCATCACTAACTCAATGGTCATGAGTTTGAGCAAGCTCCAGGAGATAGTGAAGGACAGGGAAGCCTGGTGTGCTGCAGTCCATGGGGTCGCAAAGAGTAGGACACAACTTAATGACTCAACAACAATAACAACAGTATGGAATTAGTTGAAGGGGGTTTTAAACATTTTTGAATCAAAATAGTAGATATAGAATACAGAAGTACATTAAAAATACACATAAAAGTACAAACTTAACATGCCGACCTTAAGAAACACATCATCAGCATCACAGAATGAGGAGCTGAGAGCTCCTCTCTAAAGATTATTTGTAATACCAGTTGGTAGTACCTGCCCTCTAAAATCATCTGTAGTACAGATAGGAATTACCTTACTTATCTTCTCCATCAGATTGTGACAGGCATTAGTCAGGGAGGGTCTTTTTCTCCTTGCATTCGTGTTATATTATTCCAATGGCTCATAGGTTTCTGTAGGAGTTTGTTGAGGAGTTTCAGTGAATCAACTGAACAACGCCAGAGCCCAAACATCTGTCTAATGAGGAGTCCCAGAAAAATCCAGTTTCCAGGTCACATCTCAGTTTCTGAGTTTATTTCTCAGATTGAGCTCTTTAGGTGTACTTAGAGCTCTCAGGAAAGAGGCATATTCTAAATTTAGTCTCTCTGGTTGAACATTAAAATATTGGAGTGGAAGAGTGATGGTAGCAAAAGGGGTTAATTAGCATTTTGTGTGCATTAGCTAACACAGCTGCTTCCAATTCAATGGCCAACATCAAAGGTTCTCTAGAAATATGTTCCATGGAAATCCCCATTTGTGCTTGCTTAAGTGGGGTGTTGAGAGTTAGGTAAGCCAGTTGCATCACTAGGGATGAAATGGAGAGAAGCACCAACAAAGAGTTTGACTCAAGTGCTTGCTGGTTGGCCAGATCGTTGTGGGAAAAATCAGGGCAGGATCAGTTTTCTGGCAAGTAGCCCCTTTATTCAGTTCCATCTTTCTTTCACTGGATTATAGCACAGATCTTGGTACATGGCTTTTTCTTTTGCAGACCCTTGGGTTTAGCTTAGATATGCCTCTGATCATTTCCAATGATCCTTCTGCCAGTACTGTGCTAAAATGCTACTGAGCACCAACTGAAAGAGATCAGATTGTTTTATAAGATGGGGGTCCAGCAAGCCATGAAGGCAGGGCGCACCAGTCAGTCAGGAAGCATCTGCAGGAGTTAGCAGATATTTCAATTAGAAGAGAATCACAGGCTGAGTGAACAACAGAAAGAGATAAAGGATTAGATGACTCATCTCTGAGGAGATGAGAACATGAATGCTCATGGATTTTCCCTTGTTTTAAACACTGTGGTTGGATTAGGTATTTGAAATCAACTCCTTCATGCCCTATATATTTTTAAAACCTTTTTTTTTTTTTTCCTCTGGGGGGAGGGGATTCGTGAGTCCTACTCAAGGATCACTGCCTTGCCTAGCAGGTTTCTAGTACCTGGGTTGGAAGAACGAGAGCAAGGCCATACCTCTATGTAGGCTGATGCCATGGTGGTGTGATTTCAAGGCCACCAGAAAAGACTTCACTGACATTTCTTTCTCCATCAAGTTTGTAATCTGGCCATGAAGCGTTCCTTCTTTCACCAAAATCAATCAGCATCTCAAACTGGGTTTTAAAATGCACATCCTGGTAAAAGGATTTTTATTAAAAGATAAAATTCTGTCTGAATCTCTCAGGGCCTGAGAAAAAGCTGTAATGACATGTGTCACTGATTCCTGGGAATGCAGCCCATCAGAGACTTCCCTGATCCCAGATTTGGAAGTTCTAGCAACAAGCAGAAAAAGAAAGGCTTTTGAGGTAGATGTGTGCATATGTGCTAAGTTGCTTCAGTCGTATCTGACTCTTTGCAACCCTGTGGACTGTAACCCAGCAGACTGCTCTGTCCACGGGATTCTCCAGGTAAGAATACTGGAGTGGGTTGCCATGCCCTCCTCCAAGGGATCTTCCTGACCCAGGGATGGAACTCAGATCTATTGTCTCCTGCCTTGGCAGGTGGGTTCTTTACCACCAGGGCCACCTGGGGAGCCCTTTGAGGTAGATAGGAAGAATTAAAAAGAAAGATAAGGGCTCAGAAAGGGAAGGAGATAAGATGAGTAGAGAAGGTCAATTCGGGGTTTTGAACTGATGATTTGACCTTTTTAAGCCTCAGTTTTTTCATCTGTAAAATGGAGCCAATAACCTTTTTTTTGGAGATTCTTGGTCAATGATCAGGGGAGACTCTCTTTCCTTTGTAAGATTATTAATTAATTTGTTCTTTATACAAAACTGTAAAATTCAGAATCTCAAGAGATATATCATCAAAATAATCTTTTCCAATATCTCCTGTATTTGTTTCTTGGCTCCCCCTGGTAAGAATTCTTTACTTTTTTAAAATGTATATTGAAAGGATACTCATATCCTCTTTGATTAAGGACTGACTGAAGTTGGCCCAAGTTTATAGTTCATGGACATGATTTGATTAGTCATTTGAAAAGACAAGATTTTATGCTTTTGTTCTTTCCTTGTTATTTAAGTAATTTGGGGGCAAAGTCTTTTTAGATATTGTACTCCAGATTGCTCCCCTAGTAACAGTTGAAAAAAACCCAAATTTTTCCTGCAAAGGGAGAGTGGTTTCATGTCAAATGTTCATCAGTCTTGGCCCTACAAGCCTTTTGAAACAGCTCAGGGTCATGCACATCACATCTATAGGTGGATGAGAAAAGTAGACATTATACTGTATGTACAGTGCCTAGCAGAGAGACAACATTCATGTGTGTTCATAACAACCTACATACTAAACAATTTTAAGAGGTGCTTTCCTAGGTTTGGGGAGACCACTGTATTTTATGTTGCAAAATTGGTTGCCCTTCTTCAATCACTGAATAAATAAAAGATGAACTGACAGGAAAATCAAATTTCAGGACACATTATATTTGTTTCTATGGGCACCCAGAACTGTTGTTACTACTGAATTATCAGTACATTGGATATTAATGTATTAATATCCAGCTTACCTGTTTAAAATAAAACAAATAAAACTGTGTGATTGGATGACTGGAGACATTAGATATCATGCTTTTTTTTTTTCGTTACCACTTGGCATGGAGTCAGTTCCATGTCTCAGTTTAGACTTTATCTGAAGCCATTTTTTAGTCTGTCCCACTTGTTGAGGTACTGACTTGCTTCTTGGTGTGTGGACTAGGTCTTCTCTTCTTTTTCCTCCCCCTCTTCTTCCTTTTCTCTTTCCTCCTCCTCCTTTATTTTCTTCTTTATATAGTAAAATTAACTGTCAAGCTTAAGTTAGCATTTCCTAGAACTGATAGATTGAAATTTCTGAATTATGTTCACCTATTAATATGATCAGATTTGGGGAGTATTTTTAAGCATTTTGGTTGTCATCATCTACAGGCTGTTCACAAATATCACATTTTTTATCCTTTCTGTTATGTAGAGAAATTTTACTCCCCACCTACTTTAATATTGAGCATGTATGTGTGCTAAGTTCTTGGTCATGTCTGACTCTTTGCAATCTTGTAGACTGTAGCCCGCCAGGTTCCTCTGTCCATGGGATTCTCCAGATAAGAATACTGGAGTGGGTTGCCACTTACTTCTTCAGGGGATCTTCCAAACTCAGGGATCAAACCAGCATCTCTTATGTCTCCTGCATTGGCAGGCAGGTTCTTTAATACTAGTGCCACCTGGGAAGCCCAATATTGGGGACAGTCATATGATTGACTCTTCCCAGTGAAATTTGAATAAAAGTGGCATATGCCAACTTCTGAGCAGAAATTTTAAGAGCCTACTCTATTTGCCTCATCTTTTCTCCTATTAAAGTAATTGAAGATTAAACCCCTATCAGAATGGGCCCCTGAGGGCCTAGTATGAGCAGTGATGACCTGCAGTGGAAATGTACAATGAAGAGAGGAATAAGTCAGCAGTTAAGACATAGAGAGTCAGAAGTTGGTTGTTTTTGCAGCATAATCTAGCCTACTGCAATAAAATGCAACCACGTTATAGATTTTTAGTCTTCTCAGACTGAAAAGTTAGTTTCTAAAGATACTCTTCAAGTCAATGCAAACACATGCCATAAATTCATGATAAAATCTTCTCATACTCTTGGCTAGTGAAAT
Organism: Odocoileus virginianus; assembly: GCF_023699985.2. Classification (NCBI taxonomy): domain Eukaryota; kingdom Metazoa; phylum Chordata; class Mammalia; order Artiodactyla; family Cervidae; genus Odocoileus; species Odocoileus virginianus. The sequence goes on along the minus strand of NC_069701.1, from coordinate 6,001,356 downwards.
CCTGACTTGAATCCATTTACTTTTTTCATCAGTATTACCAATCATGTACTGAACAGTAAATTAGAGACCCTTAAAGGATAAAATAAGGTATCTAACAGTCTTATTTCAGAAAGGAGAAACCAGATTTTTGACGATAAGAAATTTATCTGGGAACATCCAGGTGGTTTTCTTTTAAATTTTAACCTGTAATATTTTCCTAGGTCTTTGTACTTTGTAACCTATTCCATTCATTTATTCACTCAATTTTTTAGGTTAAAATTCAACAAGTGAACATTTGCTGGTTAGTCTTAATGATTTTTTACTAAAGATCAGTGCTGTTTCTACATGTGTTCGTTTGCTAGGGCTGCCATAGCAAAATACCACAGGCTGCATGACTTAAACAGAAATCCACTCTCATAGTTTTGGAGGCTGAAAGTTCTCAAGCTGTCAGCAGTGCTGGTTTCTTCTGAAGCCCCTCTCCCTGGCCTGCAGATGGTCATGTTCGTGTGTGTCCTCACACGGTCTTTCCCCTGTGCACACGCTTCCCTGGTGTCTCTGTGTGTGTCCAAGTTTTCTTTTCTTATGAGGATGTCAGTCGGATTGGATTATGACCCACCCTCAGAGCCTCTTCTTACCTTTGTGTCTGGATTATGGGTTACATGTTTGCACACACATACAGGTGAATGTAATATTGAACTATATTATGAGGATTATTTTCATCAATAACTCCATAAAAATCAATGTTGTGTGTGTGAGCATATGTGCGTACATAGTTATGTCTGATTCTTTGTAACCCACCAGGCTCCTCTATCCATGGGATTCTCCAGGCAAGAATACTGGAGTGGGTTGGATTCCCGTCTCCAGGGGGTCTTCCCAGACCCAAGGATCGAACCCACATCTCCTACATTGCCGGCAGACTCTTTACCACTGAGCCACCTACCTTAATCAGTTCTTTAAAAGTCCTGTCCCCAAATACAGTCACATTTTGATATACTCAGGGTAACAGTTTGAACACATCATTCGGGAGGCAAGACACAGTTCAACCAATAACACAAAGATATGGCAAATTTAAAGCACTTTACATTAAAACAAAATAAAAGAAAACATGATTAGATCCCCATCATGGTCTTCAGTAGCAGTGGTGTTCATGGAGTATGAGGTTGGTAGAGTTTGGCATAAATATCTACTAGACTTTCTTATTATTTGTCCATCTTACCAAATACATTTAATCCCAGCACCTAGACCATACCCAGCTTGGTACAGCTGACAGCTGAGATCCTTGTGCTAGTTCAGTTCAGTTCAGTTGCTCAGTCATGTCCGACTCTTTGTGACCCCATGGACTGCAGCATGCCAGTCTTCCCTGTCCATCACCAACTCCCGGAGTTTACTCAAACTCATGTCCATTGCGTTGGTGATGCCATCGAGCCATCTCATCCTCTGTTGTCCCCTTCTCCTCCTGCCTTGTGCTAAGCCATCCACAAACTATTCATTTGACCACACCTCTGAAGGGAGATTCTCCCAGCTGCCAAATCAAAGCCATTGTGCAGAATAATCTCACTCTCATGAATTATAGTCATAATAGGTTCTTTTCTCTCTCTCCTTCCCTCTCCTCCCTTTCCTCTTCTTCCATAAAACTCCTGTGAGTACCCTGCCAGTTTCTGTTTCCTATGCTAGGAACTGAATTTTGGTAAACCGTAACCCTGCCCTGATCATGTCTAGGACAGCAGACAGACAAGTAATTGCATGATTGTTGTATAACATAGTATGTATGATGCTGTAGACTCTGTAAAAGCATGGGAAAGGATTTTCTAAGTTACATTTGGAGTGGGGGAAGAATCTTAAACCTTAAATTTCTACAATTCTTGCTTTTCCAAGGGTATTCCACCATTCTATCCTGGGGGGAGATGGAGTATGTAGTACGAGGCACAGCTGCAAAGCCTGGAACTAATGTTCTAACTAATGAACTGGGAAATATGCTACAAAACAAGATTGCCTCTTTAAAGTCACCGCTGAGAGGCTTTGCACTAATTCCAAAGATGCTGCCTTTCATTAAAGCATTTTGGAATTTATATTCGGTCAGACTGTGAACTTGCCTAGACCACAACAAAGAACATATGATGCGTGATTAAGGTTTATAGAACAAGTAAATTAATCCAGAGACACGGGAACATTTGAAATACCTTGACTGGTGGAGAATACTTGTTCCTGGGTGTTTTGGGTGTCTAGAGATTTAAGACAACCACATGCAACAAAATCATGGTCTATGTTTGGAGTTCATGGTGAAGCATGTCTGTGTAGTAACAGAACTGGATTTATTGCAAACCAGCTCCAAAGAAAACCAGAATGAAAGTAAGAAGGAAAAAAAAGCAGAGTTTGATGAATAGTAATGTCATCCTCAAATGTGAAGAGCACTGGGTGTAATGTAGGAGGAGAGTACTGTATACAACCATGAGGACTATCTCAGAAAAGCAGACTGTTTTAGAGGTATAATTTATCGTGGGAACAAAAACACCATCCCAGTGTTACTCAGACCCTGTTCAGTTCAGTTCAGTCACTCAGTCGTGTCCGACTCTTTGCAACCCCATGAACTACAGCACCCCAGGCCTCCCTGTCCATCACCAACTCCCAGAGTCCACCCAAACCCATATCCATCAAGTTGATGATGCCATCCAACCATCTCATCCTTTGTTGTCCCCTTCTCCTCCTACCTTCAATCTTTCCCAGCATCAGGGTCTTTTCAAATGAGTCAGCTCTTTGCATCAGGTGGCCAAAGTACTGGAGCTTCAGTTTCAGCATCAGTCCTTCCAATGAACATTCAGGGTTAATTTCCTTTAGGATGGACTGGTTTTATCTCCTTGCTGTCAAGGAACTCTCAAGAGTCTTCTCCAGGACCACAGTTCAAAAGCATCAATTGTTCAGCGCTCAGCTTTCTTTATAGTCCAACTCTCACATCCATACATGACCACTGGAAAAACCATAGCCTTGACTAGATGGCCCTTTGTTGGCAAAGTAATGTCTCTGCTCAGACCCTGTAGGCTCTTGAATAAGCAAAAGTAATCTAGAACTGAATTTGGGGAGTGGGACTTGATATCACTACATTATTCTCCAAAGGTTGTGGAGTTCCTAGGGCCCGCCTGGAAGAAGTAAGTGGGGAAGAGGAGGGGATGCCACCAAGACGAAGAAAGAGCAAATGACACGACTGTGTCCTGTGGCCAAAGAACAGAGGTGTCCTGGTTCAAATGGATCATGGTTTCACACAGGATTTTCGTTCTTTGCTCCTTACAGTTGTTACAAGTATGAGAATGATACCAGCATGACTTTGTTGATGATATTTATTCAGTTCAGTCGCTCAGTCATGTCCAACTCTGCAACCCCATGGACTGCAGCACACCAGGCCTCCCTGTTCATCACCAAATCCCAGAGCTTGCTCAAACTCATGTCCATCCAGTCAGTTATGCCATCCCACCATCTAATCCTCTGTCACCCCCTTCTCCTCCTTCCCTCAATCTTTCCCAGCATCAGGGTCTTTTCCAATGAATCAGTTTTTCGCATGAGGTGGCCAAAGTATTGGAGTTTCAGCTTCAGCATCAGTCCTTCCAATGAACACCCAGAACTGATCTCCTTTAGGATGGACTGGTTGGATCTCCTTGCTGTCAAGGGACTCTCGAGTCTTCTCCAACACCACAGTTCAAATGCATCAATTCTTCAGTGCTCAGCCTTCTTTACGGTCCAACTCTCTCATCCATACTTGACCACTAGAAAAACCATAGCCTTAACTAGACAGACCTTTGTTGGCAAAGTAATGTTTCTGCTTTATAATATGCTGTCTGGGTTGGCCACAACTTTTCTCCCAAGGAGCAAGCATCTTTTAATTTCATGGCTACGATCACCATCTGCAGTGATTTTGGGGCATAAAAGGTCAAGGAAAAGATTTTATTAAGGTCAAGGAAAAGATCTGAAATCCTATACCTGAGACAAAGTATAAATTGGAGGCATTATGCAAGGAAAATGAAATAATCCTTCAATAGAGCTGATTTGTGGGAGTAGGAACTCAGAGCTAGACATGACATCGGACTCCTAAGTCTGCTGGGGATTCACGGAACTCTTAGAAACAGCTCTGATTGTAGCAGTGGAGTTCTGAGTAATCTTAGTTCAAGGCATAGCGTTACCCCAGTTGACTTACGGGTATTATGTCAATGGGCTTTTATGTAAATGGGCTTTTTTTTTTTTTAAGAATACTTGATTTGAACAAACAGAAATATTTTCTGTCCTTTTAATCCTCCTGTTCATTTTGTACAATTTGTTTCCGAGGATCTGTGGTATAAATTGATCCTGGTAGAGGATGTGATGTCATTTGCAGAAAACATGGGACAAGCTCAACTTAAAATCTGAGCACCTCGGTTTTGATTATAGAAAGGTGAGCTTAAAGTGTTTTTCCCCCGGAAACTTCCTCCTCTTCTTTCTTCCTTCTGCTTTATTAAGAAAATTTCCCACCCAGCTACTGCCATCATTGCAAAGTGGATCACAACGTCTGCTGATTGTTCCGATCCCATTGTATTCTCTAGAAATGTCCATTTTAGCACATGCAAAATTTTAGACAGTTTATATCGTTACATACACTTTTCTATCCCTGTAGGCTATGAGCTACTTGAGAGCAAGGAATGTATCTTATTTATACCTGTTTACTCTGAATCTATTGTTCATATCAAACATTCAGTGAATATCTGTTGAATAGAAGGATGAATTAGTGATTAAACATATATATTCATAGTAATAAGTAAATAAATGACATAAGTATCTATGTTCACAGAATTTATAATCTAAACATAGGAAATTTTAAATAACAAAGTTCAAATGAGGGGTCAAATCAAACTGAAATCTTTCAATTGTCTAAAGCAGTTTTGGTGGACTTCCCTTTTAGAGACTTATTTTAAATAGAATTCATTTCCATGTCTTGTTCCTAAAATTTCTGTAAGCCATCACCAACACTATTAACTCCCATCCCCCCAAAACCCCAAGAGACAAACAAAAAAAACTTTTCTCTGAGAAACAAAAGAGGAAATAAGTGAAGTCAGTTTGCATGTCTTGATGAATTTTTAGCATGAAAGAGTAACCTGGAAGCACTTTCTCTTGCACTCAGCTGAACTATTTTTCCATCTACATGTGAAAGTCACTCAGTCATGTCTGACTCTCTGCAACCCCATGTACTGTACAGTCCATGGAATTCTCCAGGCCAGAATACTGGAGTGGGCAGCCTTTCCCTTCTCCAGGGGATCTTCCCAACCCAGGGATCAAACCCAGGTCTACCCACATTGCAGGTGGGTTCTTTACCAGCTGAGCCACAAGGGAAGCCCAAGAATACTGGAGTGGGTAGTCTATCCCTTCTCCAGCAGATCTTCCCCACCCAGAAATTAAACCGGGGTCTCCTTCATTGCAGGCGGATTCTTTACCAACTGAACTATGAGGAAATGACCCACTACCTAATTACAAGTTTGAAATATGGTTAGGAATGGAACAAAATCCAAAGAACCAGTTACATCCCCAATCAGGGTTACTGGCAACTTGTTCAGCAGCTTGTGAGAATAAAGAGGAAGTTGCTAAACCAGAAGATATAGTCAGTCTGTTGATCATGTGAGGGGAAGATCATAAGCTTTCTTATTACTAGTCTCACAGAGGTTCCATATCACTCAAACAAAGACAAGGGACCTCTATAAAGAGATCAAAGTTGATAACAGGCATCCATGTGTTGGGAGAAAACTAGAAGTAACAACTTGTCCTGTTCCCGGCTTCTTCTGAGACCTGTTTTGAAAGCTGGCCAGCAGGGGTCAACTATTGTTGCCTTGCAGTTGACCAGAACACAGTCAATTACTGGAGCACAAATGGTACCTGTGGGAGGGTACTCTTTTGTGGGCCCTAGATTGTTGCTGCACAACAGAAGACCTTGACAAAAGGAGACTAGCTAGATTCAGCTGCCTTTTTTTTTTTAAAAGGAGCATGCTTGATTTGAACAAGCAGCTCTGTAGCCTCCCTTAAATCCTTCTGCCTATTTTGTACAGTTGGTTTCCAAGGACCTGTGGTAAAAATTTGATCCCAGTGGGGGAAGTGATGTCATGTGAGCTGAAAAAGGCTTATATTAAGACATCATTTTAAGACTGAAAAAGAAATGGAGGGAGGAAGAAGGAGAGGATGTGGCTTAGTGGCGAGGAGAGAAGAGGATGTGTTAGGGGAGGGCCGTGTGACATGTGAGATTTAGGAGATAGGATATATGCTTGGGGAGAGAGGGGAAAGCTCTTTGTGTAGAGAGCAGGGCCAGGAAACCACTGTGGGGAAGGGGGCAATTACAGCTCTGGGCAGGGGACTGCTGCAGCCTACGAAACCTGAGCTTAGAGCCACGGAGACGCCGCTTTCATTGTTTGAATAGCTGGTGCACGGCTGTGCCCATCTAAGGATGCTGTGAGTAACATCCTGTTTCTGACAAGTTCCCCTCCCTGGTTTATATCAGAATTATTATTATTAAATTTTATTTTTAGTTGGAGGATACTTGCTTTCCAATGTTGTGTTAGTTTCTGCCATGCAACAACATGATATATGTATATATATCTATATATGTATGTATATACACATATGTATACACATATATATACACATATCTTCTTCCTCTTCAGTTTCCCTCCCAACACCCCCCACCCTCCAGCCCCTCTAGGTTGCCGCTGAGCATCGGGCCTGGTTCCCTGTAGAGCAGCTTCCCATTAGCTATCTGTCTTACACATAGCATATTTCAGGGCTGCTCGGTCAATTCGTCCCACCCTCTCCTTCCCCAGTTCTGCCCACAAGTCCGTTCTCTGTGTCTGCATGCGTCTCTCTTCCTGCCCTGCAGATTGAGTCATGAACAGCATTTTTGTAGCTCCCATGTTTATGCGTAACACAGGGCCAGTGCCCTGACAGTGTATAAAGTCCTCTAGCCGACTTTACTGTGCTGCACCATAGCAGAAGCACCCACTCCGCCTTGGAAAACCCCCGACAGTATTTCTCTGACTCTTCAGCTCTAATGACAAGCTGTGGTGTAGTCACCTGCTGCTACCTCTGCCTCCCCAGACAGTGGCTTTCTATTTTAAGGTGCTTAGGAATTTCAAGGGTACCTTGTAAAAGAATTTTTCAAAGGCAGATTTTGACTTTGTGAATCTGGAGTGTTGACCTCCAATGTCAACATTCTAAGAGGGTCCCCCTTCTGAAGACACAGAGGAGCAAGGGCTTACCCTCCACCTACCCATGGCCTGGTTCTTGGTTCAATTTTGGTGTCATTTTTCAGAGTCCAGGCTGTAAGCTCAGACCACACTGGCTTCTATTTTGTATCTGCTGTTGAGTCTGGACATGTTATTACCTAGTTTCTTCACCTCTGACAAGAGAAATCAACGCTAGGGCAGTGGTCCCCAACACTGTTGGCACCAGGGACCAGTTTTGTGGAGAACAGTTTTTCCACAGACTTGAGGACGGGATTGTTTTGGAATGGTTTAAACTTGTCACATTTATTGAGCACTCCATTTCTATAATTATTACATCAGCTCCACCTCAGCTCTCCAGCATTATTAGATCCCAGAGGCTGGGGACCCCTGCATTGGGGAATGCCTTAGTGATCCAGGGGTTAGGACTCTGCACTCTTACCAAGGACCAAGGTTCAATCCCTGGTTGGGGAACTAAGATGCTACAAGCCATGTTATATGGCCAGAAAGAGAGAAAGAGAAAGAGAGAGAAATAAACAATAAAGCAAGCCAGCAGCTAGCTTTTTTTCTGATTTCTGTGGTATAAATATATCCACTATGGCCAATTTCAAGCTAGCAATATGACATCAGTGAATAAGGAGTTAGGAAGAAATGTGCCCATCCATAAACAGAGTTTCCACCACAGAGATACAATCAATGAAAGCAACCTCAAGAGAAAAGATAAGAGTGAATAGGTAAATGGTAAATAGGAATGGTGAGTATGATTATTTATTACCTCTTATAAATAGAATTTATTTGACTATATACTTTCATTTTTTAAATAACATGTATGGTTAGCCTCCAGATGACAAAATGTCTGAGTGTTTAATGATAGGCCCTTGTTAGTTGATATAGGCTGGCTCCAGCACATCGCTGACTTATGAAATAGATGCAGTCACTGCCTTCATGAAGCGTATAGTCCAGAAGTGAATGGGCCTGGTTCCCGTGAGGACACTAAGCTAACAGAGTGGCCAATGGGGTGGGCAGGCAGCAGTTTGACCCCCATAACCTTCACCCTCTGGGTGTTACGTGATGAAAATGGTACATGGTGAAGGGACTTCGTAGACCTCATTGGTTTTATAAAGTAGAAGACCCAGAATTCCCTGGTGGTCGAATGGTTAGGACTTTACACTTTTACTGTCAGGGGCTCAGGTTCAATCCCTGATTGGGGGAATAAGATCCTGCAAGTCATGGCGAGGCCAGAAAAATTTTTATTTAATTTTTAATTAGATGACCTTTAGACAGAGAGGTTATCCTTGGTTATCCAAGTGTGTGTAATGTAATCACATGAACCCTTAAAACAGAAGAGGGAGGCAGAAGCCAAAACCACAGAGGTTCAAAGCACAGGAAAGGTTTGATGCCCTGTTGTTTGTTTGAGGAGGAAGAGAATCATGTCACAGGGAAATGGCAACCACTGTCCTCTAACCACCAGAAACTGAATTCTGTCAATAACCAGTAAGTCTGAAAGAGGAACCTCAGCTGCCAGTGAGAACCCAGTCCCGGCCAATACTTTGATTTTAACCCAGTGAGACCTTAAGAAGAGAACCAAGCCACACCATTCCAGACATCTGACCTAGAGAAACAGCGAGGCTTGTGTAAAACTGCTACATATGTGTGATAATTTATTACACATCAATGAAAAAGTAATACAGTCAGTAAAGAAAGGATCAAAGTAATAGTTACTAAAGAAGAGCAGGGCGGGGAAGAATATGCCAACACTTTCAGGGATTTAGAGGTGTGTGGAATTTACAAGGGAGCTTCCCTGGCGGCTCAGTCTGTAAAGAATTCGCCTGCACTGCAGGAGACTGGGGCTCCATCCCTGGGTCCGGAAGATCCCCTGGAGAAGGAAATGGAATGTGTGAGAAGAAGAGAGAAGAGACGTGAAGATGAGATGAGGTGAGTCTGATCGTGAAGAGCCTTTGAAGCCAGGAGAATATTTTCCAAGAGCAAAGGGAGCCAGTGAGCTGTTTAACAGCGCTTGCGTTTCTGGAGCATCAGGAACGTGGCACAGACTGGGAGCAGGCATTTAGGAGCCCCTGCTTCGTCAGTCAGGGAAGCCGGTGAGGAGCAGGAAGCGTGGCTTGAGGGCACCGAACCCCAAACGCTGACCAACATCTGCTGTTCCTTCTTTCTCATCCCCGCTCCTCGGTAACCCACTGAGCACAGCTACTCGCAGGGCACCACGCCAGGAGGCAGGGACACCCACTGCTCCGAGCTCCCGGACCTCAGCAGGGCCTTTGTTATTGCGCTTGTTTTTCCAGAAGTCATGTGGAGTAAGATAAATATAGTTTATGGATTCCCACAACTAGTTCTGCCACTTATTGCGTGAACAAGCCAGGGCAAGTCACTTAACCTTTCTGAGTTTCCCTTTCCTGATTTGTAAATAACTATTATAGCTACTTCAGAAGGCTGTTGCAGGAATCAAAGATAAAGTATATTATAAAAATTTTAAACATCATGAAAGCCCTGTTCAGATGATCCACTTTCCTCTCTTTGTCTCTCTACCATCCATGTCCTCTAGTTCTTGTCATATTCTTTTTTTTTTTTTTTGCTCTCTCTCCTTTCATTGTTTTCTTTATTAAATTAGCTCCATAAATATTTCTTGTGAGCCTGTGCTATTCATTCATCTAAATGTCTGTCCATGGTTGCCTTACACACACACGTTCCCATCATGGAGCTTACTCTATGAACACTTGAGGATATATAACAAAGCTCATAATGTACTTTTAAGTGGAAAATAAAAGTGATTGCAAAATATGTTAGATCGACAAGCAGGTGTTTTGGTGAATATGTGTGTGCTGTGTGAAAGGGGGCAAGAGACAAAAAATACAAATATGTGCATAGAGCCAAAGACTGGAAAATATACCTCAAAACAGTAGAGTACCTCTAGATGCTTTCCCATTTTCCTGTGTTTTCCAAGTTTTCTGCAAGAAATACATTTTATAAATAGTAAAGCAGCCCAACATGTTTTAAGAAAAATATAAGATATCAAATGCTATGAATAAGTTATACATAGGATGTTATGGGAATGGATGTGTCTGAATTAAATGTTGGCTGGGTAGAATCTCGATGCTTAGCTTTAAAGGATAAAAAGGTCTTTAGGAAAGACCTTAGTGAATGGTATTCAGGAGAAGGACCCTGGAGTAGTCAGGAGACAATGTTATGTGTGCAGTTCCTGTCACCTGAAGTGTGTCCTGGGTTGCACTAGGAGATGGGAATTAGATGCCTTGCTATGAATCTTAGCTTTTATCCTTTAAGTACAGAGGCATTTAAGCAGAGAATTCGTATAGTCAGACCTTCATTTCTATAGATTACAGTGGGTGGCAGTGTGAAATGCATAGTATAAAGAGGTTAGAAGCAGGCAGGAAACACGGAAATTTGTCAGGACACTAGTGTCCAAGTAAAAGACAATAAAGGTCTGGACCAGAACAATGTAGTGAGAATGGAGAGAAATATTTTAGGGATAATTAAGAATTGTTTAAGGCTTACTTCCCTTTCTGCCTATGTTAAGCTATATTGTTAAATTAGCAACACTACCACTTATATAAGAGAGTATACTTAGGTGTCTATGTAATATGCCTGCATAATTTTCCAACTGGAAGAAAAGTATCGAAGGGCATGGGAAGGCTAAGACCCAAAGACCTTGGAAGATTTCATAATTTGGCTTGGGTCTCACTTCTGCAAGACCAGAGGAGACAGTCAGAAAATGCTTCCCTCTGGCCCGAAACTAAGCTGTGGGGAGACGGGAAAGAGCAGAGGGCCTGAGAGACTCTGGAGGAGGACCCACAACGTTAACGGCAGGCGAGACCAGAGGAGCAGCTGTGGTCTCGTGGGCAGTTGGAGAGCAGGCTGTGCAGGATGTGACTTGGAAAGGAGAGAGGAGGGTTTTGTGTGTGTCTCTGTGTGTGTGTGTCTGGCCTTTTCTGAGTCACGTTTAGTTTTTATAACAGCAGACTTTCCAACTGGCATAATGACAGTCAAGAGTTAGGAGAGAAAGCAAAGCGCCCAAGTGCATCATGACAGCAGGATGCCAACCCAAGTTTGCTGGCAGTCAGAAGCACCTTGCCTGTCCATGCTGAGGAGGACATGGGCACAGGGAGGGATAAGTTCCCCAGCTCTTCTTTGGTCTGTGTTTTTACTTTGTTGACTTAAAAAATAATCACAACCTAAAGACTGAGAGTTATGTTTTATTTGGTAGGAATTTTTAGGACTTCAATCCCAACAGACAGCATCTCAAGGAATCCTGAGAGAATTGCTCTGAGGAGGGGTGGGCAGGAACTAAGGGGTCAGGTCCTATAGAATAAGTGAAGTGAAGACGCTCAGTCGTGTCTGACTCTTTGCGACCCCATGGACTGTGGCCTAACAGGATCCTCTGTCCATGAGATTTTCCAGGCAAGACTACTGGAGTGGGTTGCCGTTTCCTTCAGGGGATCTTCCCGACCCAGGGATCAAACCCGGGTCTCCTGCGTTGTAGGCAGACGCTTTACCATCTGAGCCAGAAGTTTGTAACAGAGGGCTGGTAGCCTGAATATCAAGAGTTTGTTGTGAATTAAAGAAGACTAGGTCTCTCAAGTTAAGGGGTTTAGCACCTTTTTATGTGTGAGAAGATGCAGCAGTCTGCTCACTGAAATCATTGCTTTCATCATCTCGGCTGGGGTGAGTATCCAGCTATTTTTCACATCCTGAGTTCTTCAGGACGCCCCACAGGGAGTGGCTGCAGGCTTACAGCTGCCAGATCTGTGCAGGTATTCTTCTTCCTGAGTGCCCTCGGGGGTGGGAATCCCTGATGACTGTGAGCTCCTTGCTTACTGATCTGGTAAGAAATACTCCATTTCTCAATCTCATCCAAGTTCTGCTTTATGTTTGCACCAAGTGAGTGAATGCTTTCCTGATGAAAATTTGAGGCTTTTTCTTAAACCCCTCTTTCTAATCACATTCATGGGAAGTGTCTAAAATCCTCCAAGTAAGGGACAAATCTTCTTTCGTGAACAAACTGAATATTGTTATTGAAATCCAAGACAAGTTTTAGGTGCTCTCAGCCCTCTGGCTGGATGTAGGAGGGCACAAGAGAAGCCTTAATACACGGAGTCAGGAACACAAGGAGGCTTCACGGTAGAGCACAAAGAGCTGGATTTGGAGGTCTGGAGCCCTGACCTCATGCCCAGAGAGGGTCGCAGCATCTTTTCTCTGAGCTCGGCTGCGTGGGCAAGTCAGGCCTCTGGTCAGGTCAGAAGGGGTTAGACAACCTCAGGGAATCCCTAAGGTCTTTTCATTTGTGTATTTAGAGAGTCTGGACCAGGAGGACTTAAAATAACAATTATTTACAGCTTTGCAGAAAATGAGAGAAACCTGTACGAGTGAGCTTTCTACAACAGGATAAGAGGCTTTAGGCTGAGCCAGCACACAGAGCCAGAGGTGGAGCTCAGAGGAATGCTCTTTCCCAGTGAGGTCTGTTCTGACTTTCAAAGGGCTATGTCCCCCTCTAGCCCCATATTACCGTATACTTGGGGTCTGGGAGGGTGCTGTCTTTGTGTGCTGCTTTCTTTTAATGATAGTGAAAATTCTTTCTTAGGCAAAAAAGGCCCAGAGCACAGGAAATATAGTGAGGTGGCAGTGGGCGGTGGGGCTGGAGTGGCAGCTATTCTCAGATTGGATACCAGGAAACAACCTGTCACATGACCTCCAAGAACCTGAAGGCTTGAGGAATCACTTTTCTGGGAAGACTTGTCTAGTAAACGCCTCACCACAGCCTCCTCTAGCCAGTAAGTCCTAAAGCTCATGGGTTAGCAATGCAAGAGCATCTACCTGCCCTGGAGTCCCGCCCTCCAAAATGGCTCAGAGAAGCCAGCAGTTTCCTTTTCTGGCATTCTTTTACCTTTTCCTATTGCATTCTACTTCACAGGCAATAGAATTATCGCCTGTGAAATAGAATCACGGTTACTTTATAGTTTTAATTCTGGTTAGACCCACAGGGACATACAATAACATTTCTCTTGCCTTTTCTTTTTTTTAAAGTATTTCTTTGGACTGCACTTCTATGAGCTAGGTCTTGTTCTGGGAGTGGCTGAAATTGCCTGAGGGAGGATGTGTGGGTAGAGTAATAAAATCTGAGTAGGATTCCTGCATTGATGAGCAGGTAAAATTTCTGGATGTGTGTGTGTCTGTCTGTCTGTCTAACCCTTAGAAAAAGTTAATTATCATATTTCCAAGTACTCAAAGCAGAATGGATGATACAGGGAACAATCTTAACATTGCACTTTGATCCTCTGTTTGAAATTTCCCTGGAACAATAGCTCTAGGTCTGGTTTCTACATTGCCTCTGAGGGTCCCCTTTTGTGAAATGCTAAGGGCTGGACAGACTTGAAATCCTCAGATTACTTCCACTCCTCCACCTCCCTGCATTATCATCTCCCTATCATATTGTACAGTGAAAGAATGTCATCTAAATTTTTGAGAAAGATGGCTAGCTGGCAAAATATGCCTCTTTCCTTCTCTGGGTTAGAGACAGATTCTGAGATCCTTCTCTATGTCAAAATGATACCTATATTTCAAAACACAGACAATGTACATTGTGAAGCCTCCTCTAATTCTTCCCGACCCAAAACTAAATGAAACAAACTTTATGTATATATATGGCTTCCATGGCGGCTCAGTGGTAAAGGGTTTGATCCCAGGAGACAGGGTTTGATCCCTGGGTTGGGTTGGAAAAATCCCTTGGAGAAGAAAATGGCAACCGACTCCAGTATTCTTGCCTGGGAAATTTCATGGACAGAAGAGCCTGGCAGGCTACAGTCCAAAGGGCACAAAAGAATTGGACATGACTTAGCAAATAAATAAAAACAGCAACAACTATATATATATAAAAGGTTTCCCTCTCTTATACTTCCAAGTGCATTTAAGGGTACATAGTCATGTTTTGTTAGTCTATGATGAGAATTTAGTCTATATCAGGTGCTAGGTTAAGCATTTTACATGTATTAACGTTGTAGGTAAATGTGACTTTTGACTCCATCTCATATGTGAACAAAGAGATCATGTGACTTGCCCATGGCCACTGGGAAACAGTAGAGTCATTTCTTTCCTGTATTAATATAGTACTCCATCTTTTGCTAAGATTTTCTTATGTTTTACCTACATTTTGCTTGCAAGAATAATTGACATTTGTAAGGGGATTAACATTTTACTATTCATCAGCTCATTAATGTCAAAAATACTTTTGCAATGTTGTTATTGCTATCTTCCCCATGTTTCACAGGAGGTATGTGGCAGAAACAGTATTCGGCCAGGTGATATTTCACCGTAACTCAGGCCACTGAACTCCCCTGCCTGGCCTCCTGCAAGGCCAGGTTGGTATATTCATTGCCTTTATAGGGCTAGAACTTTCCCTTCACCACAGCGACCAAAAGATCTAAGTTATGGTACCAGGGCAGGAGCATGGCCCATAGTGGCCCAGGCTTAATCTAAGACCTACACAAAGGAGACTGCGCTCAGATCTTTCTCAGGGTGTCCAGGTGGTCGTCTGTATCTGCAAGTTTTGCATCCACAGATTTGGAGAGCTGTCTTCACAGTACTATGCTATTTTATATAAGGGCCTTAAGTGTCCATGAATTTTGCTATCAGTAGAGGTCCTGGAACCAGTCCCTCCCAGGGATAATGAAGGGTGAGCTCCAATAGAACTGTAGAGTTTCCCTTTATATTGGACTATTATAGGAGAATTATTGGATATAAGGGGCCAGATCAATATGACCAGTGGCTCTGTAGGACAAGATCAATATACCCGGTTACTCTTATCAGCTGAAATCTTCATAATGTTTTATAGAATGGGTCCTGCTCTTCTCTGAGAATAGAATGAAGATTCAGGTCCATTTGGCCAGCACATATTAAGAAAAACTAAATTGAGTTAAAGAGTGCCTTAACTGAATTCCTGTATAAAGGGTGTGTTACCGTTCATTTATCCTTTTAATGAGAAAATAATGAGCACTTACTATATACCAAAATATATGTGCATATTAGAGCTTTAGAAGTACAATTGACCAAGAATTTTTCCACACCTTTGGGATTTTGTCAGTCTAAATAAAGAAGTAAACTAGAACAAGCTCCAATTACCAGAAATTGAGTTTATTTGGAAATAGCAGATGAACTGCAATTCAGAAAACATGTACTAATTATGATTGGACTTTTCTGCAGAATATCTAGGCAGGAGACCTGAATCTGCTCGCAATAAGGAAGAAAAAGTTAAAAAACAAAAACAGAAAACATGTGCTGTAGCAAGTTACAGGTGAGTCCATGGGGATCTGGGAAGGCTGAATGTATGGGCGAAAGTGTGAAGAGGGAGAAGTCCAGCGAGAGTCCAGGCAGGAAGTTCACCAGTTTTAGGATGGGAGACATTCTTAACAAATATTCATTGGTCAGGAGGTAAGTCTTAGTTTTTAGTAAAGCAGGCATGTACAGAAATCAGTCTCAATTCTTAAGTTCCATTCTTCTGAGGGCACATGTATAAGATTTTCCATTTCGTATCATCTGGTTTCATTCTGAATTGTAATTCTTTCATGATTTCATAATTATATGAGAGAAACATGCAAAAAGGCAGTTACTGTGCAATGTGATGGTCACTCACAGTGACAGATGCAGGGGTCTGTGCAATCAGAAGAGGATCATTTATACTGTAGGGAGTTGGATAAGAAAGAAGGTGATGATGGAGGGGAGGGATATGATGGAAGGATTGAGATTCAGGAGAGATACTCCTGGAGGAAGGAAGAGTGTGTACAAAAGAAAGAAAGAAAGAGAAAGTAGAACACAGCTAGGCTGGAGAGGTGGTGGTGGGAGTTTGGCATTCTTGGAATGCGCTGGTATGCAGCAGGTCTGACTGTGTGACATTAGGGGCTGCAGCCCACCAGGCTCCTCCTTCCATAGGATTCTCCAGGCAAGAATACTGGAATGGGTTGCCATGCCCTCCTCCAGGGATCTTCCTGACCCAGGGATGGAACCCGCACCTCTTGCATCTCCTGCACTGGCAGGCAGGTTCTTTACCACTAGCGCCACCTCTGGGATGCAGTCTCCTTTCTGAAGATAGAGCAACTGCTGGCCTTTGAGAGTTATACTGTTTCTCAATGCTCTCACCTAACAATATGTTAAAAATCACTTATGTTCATATGTTCAAAGTGTCTACCTACTGCCTCACTTCAGAAATAAATCAATGGAGAAGAGTGTTCTGGTTACCATGCTGTGTAAGAAACTGTTCTAAAGGTAGTGGCTTAAAAGGACAGTTGTTTTGTTTATGTGGGTCAGGAGCTTATACACGAGTGTTGAGGAAGTTTGTCACACATCTATGTCCGAAGGCTATCTCCTGTTGAGAACAGAACTGGAGGGGGGGCAACGGGGGGAATCAACCCTGAATATTCATCAGAAGGACTGATGCTGAAGCTGAAGCTCCAGCACTTTGGCCACCTGATGCAAAGAGTTGACTCATTGGAAAGACCCTGATGCTGGGAAAGGTTGAAGGCAGGAGGAGAAGGGGGTGACAGAGGATAAGATGGTTGGATGGCATCATCAACACAGTGGACATGAGTTTGAGGAAACTCCAGGAGATAGTGAAGGACAGGGAAGCCTGGCATACTGCGGTTCATGGGGTCACCAAGAATTGGACATGACTGAGCAACTGAACAACAACAAAAATCAAAGGTAAGAGCAGAACTATGTCTTATAGGTTTCTTTTTATAATTTTCACTTAAAAATGATTTACTTTTCTTTTTGAATATGCAATTCATTCACAAAGATCAGAATTCTAAGATGAAAGTAGATAAATATCAAGAAACTCTTCCACATTGTCATGTTCCTCATAAATCTCTCCAGTTTTACTAATGTAGGATCTCAAAATTGTCACTGAATTTTAACTGTCAATTCCTAGTCAAGTACACTTATCACAGGAGATGGATTTACTGTGCTAAGTATCAGGAACCCTCCCTTGCTTGGGTCCTGTCTTAGCCTGTTCAGGCTGCTGTAACATACTATCTGAGACTGGGTGACTTATAAACAATAGAAATTTCTCCTAGTTCTGGATGCTAAAAAAACTGGGCCTAAGGTGCCAGCAGGTTTGATGTATGCTAAATCCTGCCTCCTGGTTCATAGTTGTCTTTTCAGCATTCTTACCTGCAGCAGGGGAAGGAAACTCTCTGGGGTCTCTTTTATAATGTTACGGATCCCATTCACGCAGGCTCCACTCTGATGACCCAATGATCTTCCAAAGGCGCCATATCCTAACTCCATTATATTGGGAGCTAGAATTTAACATATGAACTTGGGGAGACATAAACCTTCAGTCTATAGCAGGCCACTTCCAGGTCATCTTCTAGGAACATTATTTTTCTTCTTCGGTAATGAATTTTATTTTTAAATTTTTATTTATTTTTTATTATTTATTTGACTGCCTCAGGTCCTCGTTGCAGCAGGCAGGATCTTTCATTGTGGTGTGTGGACTCTCTAGTTGTGGCCCGTGGACTCAGTAGCTGCAATACATAGGCTTAGTTTCTCTGAGGTATGTGGGACCTTACTTCCCCCACCTGGGATTGAACCCAAGTCCCCTGCATTGCAACCACTGAACCGCTAGGGGAGTTGTCTAGGCGCACTATTAACATGTTGATATGCCTTGTAAAACTCACAGTACTAATACATTTTAACCACATGAGTTTCTTATTGCCTTTTTAAGCTCCAGAACCTACAGGACCAGAGTTATTTGCTATATAAAAGTGCTCCATATAAGGCACCAGTAACTGGACATATGTACGGAGGGAAAAAAGCATTATTGTGGTGGAAGAGACAGTCTATTTAATAAAAATATTCTGCTATTTTTCTAGGTTTTGTGATGGCTGTAGTATCTGTCATTGCTTTTACATTTGTCATTTTCCCCATTTCTTTTGCCATTTTCTAAACACTTGGTTACACGATTGTAATTTGTTATACTCTGTCCTATTTTCTTAGGAACCCCACACTAGGAGAACTTTTGGTCCCACAGAACTTTGGGCCTCTCCTTATAAACAGCCCAGCAGGGGTCTTACTACTTTGATTACTTGCGGTCTGCCTGTCTGTCCAGTGTGAACGACCCAGACAACAGAAGGATGGGCCTTGCTTCTCACTGTGTGGTCTTACCAGACACAATCTCCATCATGACCATTAACAGCAGCGGGTTAAAATGCAACCATTACAAACCATCTACGCCAGCGCCTGAGTTGCTGAGTTGAGAGGAGAAGAGGACAAACAGGAGAAATCTAAGGGCAAGGTGAGGTGGGGGTGGGAGACAGTGTCTCCTGTTCCGCCCTTTCTCCAAAACCTTCCCTAGTTTTATTCCCCATTTGCTCAGCCCATGTTCTCACACTCTCCTTTACCTCGAGGGCTGAGTGTTGGACATGCCCAGGAGAAGAACGTGAAGGCCTGCGGATAAAGCCAGGTCACTGGTTTTCTCTGATGGGCTTCACCAGGCTGGGTGGGAGAAGAGAAGTCCACCCGGAAAATGCGGGGCTCAGCGGGAGTTATAAGTCAGCTCTGAGCTCCTCCGAGGATTTATATTCAACTGAAGACGTGTCCAATGCAGGACCTTATGGCTCTCTGTTTTCTTTCTGCTTACATGGAAAAATAACAGTTAATATAGTCAACTATCCCAAGGCAGAAGAGTATTATTGAAAAAGAATACTTTGCAACATTACTGATTTCTCAAGACACTGTCAGATATTTTAAGATTTGGATTTAATAAACCATAATATGATTTTTTTTACGGGATTTTTATGTTTTCCCAATCTTTATCACCCTTGTGTATTTCTTAGTTCAAAATGAGAGTATCTACTAAGATCAGCTGAACAAATCCTAATCCAAGTTACAAAAATCTTTATGGCCACATTGTCATTTTCTTCCACTTACCTCTTTCTGTAAGCAGATTTGTGGGGTGGGGGTCGTCCCTGGAGAAAGAGAACCAGACCTGGCTTTTTTGAAATAAGAGAAGCCGTTTTTGGCCCAAGCCCTTGGTGATCTCAGCCTGGCCATAATGCTTGATCGTGAACAGGTCTCAGTGATAAATGGTCTTAAGGGAACAAATAATGCATAAACAACGACTGTTAACGGGCAAAAGAAATAGCAAGAGCAAAAATATTGGATCTGTTGCAAAGACTCTCAGTTCTCTTTTGATGGTAAAGACTAGCCTAAAGCAAGGTCTTAAGCCATTTTGCAGAATTTAAATGCCAGCAACTAGATCAACTGGAATCTAAAGGATAGCGGTGTTGACCTTTACTGACCCTCTTGACTTCAATCAACTGAAACTTGGACTCTGCCTGCCACCCAGGCCCCTTCATGAATATACATTTACCAATAGCTTAAACTTCCCCAATTTTGCTGTTCAGAGAAAACACTGCTTTGGGAAAGATCCCTGGTGTTCTCCTCACTTGCAGTGAGTAATAAGACCGTCTGCAATTTGGCTTTTCTGTCTTTTGGCAATACCACCAAAAGGCAAACCCAATGTTCAGGTAACAATTCTACATGATTGAGCCTTTTTATACTTATTCATATTTTTCTATATACACAGCATTTATTATATATACCCAGTATAATGTGATACAGTGTGTAAGAGGAAAGATTGGAGTAGCAAGGATTCCTAAGCTGGATTGGGGAGTGGGTAAAGCAAACTTGGTCTTCCCTGATAGCACAGATGGTGAAGAATCTGCCTGATTTCAGGAGACCAGGGTTCAATCCCTGGGATGGGAAGATCCCCTAGAGAAGGGAATGGCAACCCACTCCAGTATTCTTGCCTGGAGAATTCCATGGACAGAGGAGCCCTGGTGGGCTACAGTCCATGAGGTTGCAGAGATGGACACGACTGAGCGACTAACACACACACACAAAGAAAATTTAGAGTCCTCCAAGCTGGACTGTTATGTGCTTTAAAGAGCGACCATGTCTGTCTGTTCTCCACTCTCTGCCTAGCACACGGGAGCTCCTCTGGTATGGAAAAGCATGTGGAAATGGAAAAAAGAAATTGCTCTGGGTAGAAATAATAGACGTTGTTGTTATCATGCCTCTAAGTTGCGTCTGATTCTTTTGCGACCCCGTGGACTGTAGACTAAGAGGTTCCTCTGTCCGTGGGGGTCTCCAGGCAAGAATACTGGAGTGGGTATCCATTTACTTCTCCAGGACATCTTCTTGACTCAGGGATTGAACCTGTCTCTCCTACATTGGCAGGAGGTTTCTTTACCCCTGAACCCCCAGGAAAGCCCAGAAACTGTTAACAGACATCCTCAAAGGAGGAAGAATGACAGAGATTAACATTTACTTTTTATTAAGGCCCTAAAATGTGCTAAAAATGCAGATTAAAGACAAATCTGAGGAGTGGCGATTAGTTGGTAAGTATGTCCACACCTGGCAGCTTTGCAGTTTTCAGTTATATTCAAAAAGAGGTCATTTACTTGGAAAGAAGCAGATAGCTGGCAACATAATTGGGCTACAGCTGAAGCCCTCAAACCTCTAAACTCAATCTGTATGAGGAAATAAATTCTCTTTGTTATTTAAGCCAGTATCTGTTGTTTGCAACTGAAAGCAGCTGAGCTTTATGTCAGATAAGATAAAGGTTAAAAGTGGAAAAAAGTGACAAGGTCTCCCTGTTCTGCTCTAATGTGGTCTAAAGAATGGTAGCATCACCTTGGAACTTGTTAGAGAAGCAAATTCTTGGGCCCCATCCCAGACCTACTAAATCCAAACCACTGCAGTCCGCAGGGGCGCCTGATTTGCATTTCCAACAAGCCACAGGTGTGGCTGATGCCCTTGGAAGGCAGACCCGCCTTTGAGTAGCTCCTCTGAAATACTCCCCTAGGTGGACGATGAGGCTAAGGCTTCAGAACTTTGAGGGATGAATACTAAGTTTTTCTCCTTACCAGAGGTAAGCTCTAACTCACTGTGAAGTAATTCAAGCTGATTTCTTTCCAAAAGAGGAGGTGAAGCAACTGGGAGAATATTTCTTTGTATCAGCATTTCAGTGATAAAGAAAAGTATATCCTCTTGTTGCCAAAAGTGGGGTCTGGCTGCTCCCAGCTCTAAAATCAATAAAGGGGCAAAGGCAGTGTTCCTCCTCCCAACAAGCAGTGGGCAAGAGCTTTTACATGGGATTTTAGGGGTGTATAGGTGGAGGAAGGGGACTACATGCAGAAAGAACACAGTCAGCTCAGATAGTGACTTGAAATTGCTTATGCGGCGGTCTGACCAGCATCACCTTAGTTGTTTCTAGTACAGTTAATCTTCAAGGTCGGGTCTGGTTTGTTTCCTTTTCTTTGAGGCCTGTTCTCGGAATTGCTGCAGCTTATTATGGCTACAGTCTGGTCACCATGTAGTTAATTTCTTCCACTTGGTGAGGGTTTCAGTATCTACAAAGCAGCTCAGAAACATGGCCCAGAATGTTATCTATGGTCCTGGAAGGGGTGCTGAAAGCCCTTGACTTTTCTTAGTGACAAAACTGTTATTATTTTTTTTTCTTGACTGCTTCCCTTGGCTTCTGCATGTTCTCGCTTCTCTGATTAAACTTATTCTCTGGCTCGTGTTTTTCTACAGACAAAAGACAGACTGAGGACATGGGGGAAGGACATGTGGGGGAAGAACCACAGGGTCTGGTTCCATTTCACCGTAGGTTCCTTGGCTATTTGCAATATAGGTCTCTAAAGATTTTAAATCAGGAGAATAGTTAGTGGACAGATTCTGCAGAGTTCACAAAGAGGAATCAGTGCAGCTTGTAGTATCAACAACGTGTGACTGTTGAGTGTTGCCGCTGGCTGAAGCCCTTACGACTGTCTCTTGCTCTTGTGCATCATTCCCAATAGAGAAGACAGACTGGCCAAGCTTTGGGCCCCCTGGTCACCATGTGTTCAGGAGAGAAGGGAACTCGTGAAGAGCAGATTCACTAAAAATCACATCAATAGGGCAGCTGAGATACTGTTCTTCCAAAGGAGGAGTTGCCAAACCACAGAAACACAAATGTCCACGATAATGTTTCCAATACAGAAAAACAAAGAAAAAGAAGCATGTGTGGAATTAAAGATGCTATCAGAAAGCCAAAAGCTGAGTTAAGAGCGTAGTTAAAAAAATGCGGCCTGCCACATCAGTAAACAAAGGATGTGGAGGCCATCAAGACATCGGTCCCTGAGGCCAGCCCTGAGCTGTGCAGCCCAGGGATTCAGGAGGAAGGAACCAGGATCCTGGCCCCAGAAAGTTAGGGTGCAAATTGAAGAAATGATTTCAAGGAGCCCAGACTCTTGCACCTTCCTGTATAAAGAAAAGTACTAAATTCATGAATTTGAGATGTTTGGTTTTCTTTAATTAGCAGCAATCTTTGATATTCAGCTGCCTGACTTTTTGTTTGTTTGTTTGAACTCCTGTATGTCCTGCCTCCTCCCTTACCTCTCGGGAGCAGCCCCTCAAAGGCATCTGAGAGGCTGTCTTCTGGGTTTTCGTCCTCAGTGAGTCCATGGAGTAAAACATAATTAGGTTGTGAATTTTTTTTTTCAGTCGATGTAAGAACAAAATTTGAGAAGCTATAATACTGATCTAATGGGATATATATACTTAATAACAAAAATTTTTAAAGAGCGTATGATAGTTACTGTGTATTCATGGCAAGTGTGAGGCTTGTTTTATACAGTAGAGTTTCTCAGTATCAGCACAACTTATATTTACTCTCTGTGCATAGTAAAGTATTTAGCAACATCCTGGCCTCCACATAACAGGTGCTAGTAGTACTCCCAGCTCCATTCATAACAATTACCGATGTCTCCAGACATTGCCAGTGTACCCTTGGTAAAAATTGCACTTGGTTTGGTACCACTGACTTAGAGATTTCAGATCTTTTGTAAAAGATATGATCCAGTAAGTATGATTTTCAAGCACTGTTGGGAAAGGGAAAACTTGACATTGATCACAGGAGGCATGGAAAAGTTGGCATGGCTGTTGGTAACTTTCTACTGATTCATTTAGATGCAGATGAATGTAAATATCCTCAAAATTTAGGAGATGTGTTGTTTTCCCAAAGCATGTGTCCTATAAGGGAAGAATAACTTTAGCAAGATGGCTAACTATTTCTCACTCTTGCTGACTCATCTCAGGATTAAAGACATTTGAAAATGGGAATCTTTTTGAAATGTTGGGTAGGAAGTCAATGGAAGCAAAGGGGCTAGGGATGCTAAGTGGTATTTTCAACATATTTTTCTATCCATAAGATTTTAGAAGAGAAAAACTGTCTTGAAGTCAAACATTTGGCTACACAGATGGTATTGGCAATCACTGGAATTTCTGGACAATAGCTGAAGATGTTGGAATAATGGGCTCTTGGATAATGTAGCCTGTCTCAGTAAAGAAGGAACTTTTTTTTTTTTTTTTGGTGTGGAATAGTACTTCTCAAAGGGTAGTCTGTGTCAAAATTATTGCCTGGAATACCAATTCGTGGGCCCTACTGTAAACCTATGGATTCCATTGTGAAAGGGGGATTTGATATCATTGAATCTGCAACTCTAAATTCACCCTACAATTGCTTGTTATATACTGTGGGCTTTGAGTATTCATGGTCTATTGATAGTTTATTTGTCAATTAAATAGCACCAAACCAGGGATTCAATGAGTGAAAATACATTGAGATAAAGTGAAGAAAGGAAAAAATATCAAGTATCTGTCAATTCTTAAAAAAAAAAAAGTAGTAAGCAAGATAAGACCATGTATATGTATATATTAAATTATGAAATTAAGATTATTACCTCAGATAGTAAATACTAATCTTATAAGGATTATTGAGACTTGCTGAGTTAAAGCTCAAGATTGGAATATGGTGATTTATGTGTGAGTCTGATTTTTTTAAATGTTTCTTTTAACGTGGAATTTGGAGGTCTGTATATCAAGAGTGTATACAATGTGGAAATCTGCACATTAGATTTTAGAGTGTATTTTCATGAGGATGGAAGGAGAGAAACAAAGGTGGTATCACAGTGGGTGCCCACTATACATGAGGAACCAGCTACAGAAAAGAGCAACAGGTCCTAACCAAGAAAACACACAGAGCCAGCACGTAACATTTGTCAAAACGCTCCTTTGGCTCAAAGAAGAGTTTCTGACAAATTCTGTACTGTATTTTAGATAATCTTATCTGGAAAAGAAGATAAAATATCTCAGGGAACTGATATTTGGGGCCTCACCATGAAGGGAAAGGAAAGAGATTGGCCTTGGGGTAGAAGCTGTCGTGTTTGCTAGCTGATCTCATAGCCAGAGAAAGAAAGGCCGAGCACAGTCTGAGGTTTGCTTCAAGAAGCAAATTTCGAGAAGTTCAGAGAGAAAAACAGTCGTGACACAGCATCTGAAACATCTGGAAGGGAAGTCTACTAGAAAGGTTGCTAAGTTTTAAAAAAAGAAAAGCAATTTTCTTTGTACGGTTGCAAGTAGCCTCAATGAAAAACAACAGGACATGATTTTAAAAATCAGGGGCATTATATACAGTGTTGAAGTGACCAGATTTTTTTTTTTCCTAAGGAGCATGTGTGTGGCAGAATAATTTATCAAACTATTAATTTGTTCACTTATTTTTCCACTTCCCATTTCAAAAAAAAAGTCAGGATGATTCATTTCCTCATGAATTTTTCTAAATTGGCAGACAGAAAACAATTTTTCTAAATTGGTCTCATGGTCCATAGTCTCATGTCCAACTAATTACAACCCTCTAGGAAGTTCCCCTGACCACAGAGAGAATAGTAAAGAATATATATCTAAATATGAGACATGTTTCATGTCTCTAAGTTATCCAAATATCCCTAGCATTTTAGCATGTAATACTTTTTTTGTTTTTTTTTTTTAAATTTATTCTTTTATTGAAGGATAATTGCTTTACGGAGTTTTGTTGTTTTCTGTCAAACCTCACCATGACTCAGCCACAGGTATACATATATCCCTCCCTCCCATCTCCCTCCCCACCCCACCCCTCTATGATGATACGGAGCCCCTGTCTGAGTTTCCTGAGCCACACAGCAAATTCCCACTGGCTCTCTATTTTACATATGGTAATGTAGGTTTCCATGTTACTCTTTCCATACATCTCACCCTCTCCTCCCTTCTCCCTAATGTAATACTTTTTTTTTTTTTTGCCTCAAGAAGATTTGGGATATAATAATAAATTTTAAAAAATGGAATGAAAGAAAAAAAGCAATATGTCTTTTCTTTTATCCTGCCCGCCTATCTTGGGCAAAATAATCCAGATATTTTTCATGTTTTAGGCCTTTGTTAATGTGTGCTGATAATAATTCCTCATTTAAATCTAAATTATAATCATTATAATTACTTCAATTATAATGAAGTAATTCACATAGACCACTCTAAAGAAAAACACTATGGGCTTCTTATTTCTAATCATTTTCTAATGAAAATAATTTCATTTCTCAGTAGAATATTAATAATGATGACAAAGATACTAGTAACAATGATAATAACAAATTCTTATGGAATGATCTAGTCAAAGCTATGGTTTTTCCAGTAGTCATGTATGGAT
Organism: Odocoileus virginianus; assembly: GCF_023699985.2. Lineage (NCBI taxonomy): Eukaryota > Metazoa > Chordata > Mammalia > Artiodactyla > Cervidae > Odocoileus > Odocoileus virginianus. Next base: position 5,975,574 of record NC_069701.1, on the reverse strand, counting down.
GTGAGAGCTGGACTGTAAAGAAAGCTGAGCGCCAAGGAATTGATGCTTTTGAACTGTGGTGTTGGAGAAGACTCTTGAGAGTCCCTTTGACAGCAAGGAGATCCAACCAGTCCCTCCTAAAGGAAATCAGCCTTGAATATTCATTGGAAGGACGGATACTGAAGCTGAAACTCCAATACTTTGGCCACCTGATGCGAAGAACTGACTCATTGGAAAAGACCCTGATCCTGGGAAAGACTGAAGTTGTGAGGAGAAGGGGATGACAGAGAATGAGATGGTTGGATGACATCACTGTCTCAATGGACATAGGTTTGGGTAGACTCTGGGTGTTGGTGATAGACAGGGAGGCCTGGGGTGCTGTGGGCCATAGGGTCTCAAAGAGTTGGACATGACTGAGCGACTGAACTGAGATGAATGGAATGGTCACTGTGTGTCAGACACTATTTTAAGCAATTTGTGTATATAAATTCATTTAATCCTCACAAAAATCCTCTGAATTAGGCACTACTCAACTCCCAAGTGAACAAACTATGGTTGCCAGGTCAAATATTAATCTTGCACAGAAGTCGATGCTAAAAGCATTTAGAAGAATTAAATTTGAATTCAAAAAAGAACCATACTTCTAAGACACATTCAGAAATTCAAGTGACCAAATGACCAAAGCCATAGGGGGACTTTTAACAGGAACTCCAATAGTATTTCATACCTCCCAATGTTTTTATATTGCAGAATACAATCTAAATTGATCAGTTCTTGCCACTTTTAATAGGCTATTGCCATATGACAACATTAATTACTGTAAAGCTGTATCAGAAAGCACTAACTTTGGTTACCTTGAAATATGGTACTTAGCCCTGATGATACTTCCCTGGGGCTGTTCCAGTGCAAAGGCAAATGCAGTTTTTGGATTTTTGTTTGTCTTTGATTGTGCCGTGCAGCATGTGATATCTTCTTTCCCAGACCAAGGATGGAATGCGTGCCTCCTGCAATAAAAACATGGAGTCTTAACCACTGAATCACCAGGTAAGTCCTTGGATTTTTTTTTCCAGTTTGATTCACTGATGCTTAAATTATGTAGATTAAAAAAAAATTCTTCAGTTGATGCTAATTTCAAAGACAGTACCCATGCCTGATGACTGAAACAGTCTTTTCTAATGTGGACTAATCATTTCTTGTTTGGTTAACTAAGTCATGTCTGACTCTGCAACCCCATAGACTGTAGCATGCCAGGCTCCTTCCATGGGATTGCCCAAGCAAGACTACTGGAGAGGGTTGCCATTTCTTTCTCCAAGGGATCTTCCCAACCCAGGGATCAAACCCACGTCTTCTGCATTAGCAGGTGGATTATTTACTACTGAGCTACCTGGGAAGCCAGACTAATAAAAGGAGCTACTAATTATTGAGTGACTACTCTCCAACACACAACAGTGCCAGATATCTTACATACTTTGTCTCATTTCTTCCTTAAAACAGCCGTGCAAATTAGTCTTTATACTACTCCTTTCACAGATGAGGAAAATTAGGTTTGAAGAAGTTTTGTAACTGATCCAGATTTATATGTTTTCTGAGTGACTATGCTGGGATTCAAAGACTCTGAAATTAGGGCGTCTCCCACACTACCAAACCTCTCTGATAAGAAAACAACTTGCGTTTGGTTTTTAAATATTCTATTTTTGAGTTTTGCTGAAAATGTTTTCCTCTGAGGAATATAGACTTTTATATATGTAAGAAAGGAATTTATAGAACTGTATTAGAGGCTGTTTGTGAGAATCTCCAAAGGAATTTGTTTCATTTGATGAAATTTCAACTTTGTCATAAAGCTTTCAAAGAGAAGTTGGTTAGTGAGGGATGTATTTTTCTATCTCATGGGATAGATGTTTAGATGTTTTATCAATTGATTTTTCCAATCAGATTGCCTAAGTTCATTTACTAGTTGTGTGACACTGAACAATTTCCTTATGTACTCTGTCTCAGATTTCTCATCTGTTAAATGGGAACATTAACTGTACTGACTTTGTAGGTGTTTGTTAAAATAAAGTTAGGAAATACATGCAAAATCCATTGTAAAGCCCTGGAACACAGTAGATGGTTGGATAGACCTTTGCTAGCTGTTGTGTTTTTTGGCATGTAGGATCTTAGTTCCCAGACCAGGGATCAAACCCATGTCCCCTGCATTAGAAGGTGATTCTTGACCACTGGACCACCAGGGAAGTCCTGCTAGCTGTTACTTTAACATAAAATTTCATAATGGAGTCTACATAAATACAGAAGGTGTAAAAATCAAATAAAGTTGGGACTTTGATAGCTGTTTTCACACATCTGATTCTTCTGTCCTATGGCAAATGGCATTGGCTGCCCAAGCCCATCTAGAAACTGTTTTCCTCTCTGTTTTGCTTTGAAAGCAGTGTCTGCCTCTCATGATAGATACTTGACATTCTGGACAGTCATGTTCAGCCACTCATGGATGTAGAGTGTGGGACATCACCATTCCTAATGGATGGGACCTAAAGTAAGTCTTCTTGGAGACCTAAAGCTAAGTTTTCTCCTGGGAAAGAAAAGTTATTTTTTTTTTCCTAAAAGAAAATTAGCACTCTAGGAGAAATTTTCCTTTTTTGTATGTGGCAGAATATAGTGCCTGAAACCGTAGCAGTTGTTTTGTGATTAGTGGAGGGATTGGCAAAAAGAATAAGGTCAAGGATGGCAGAGCTTCAACAATGTATATTAATTTCCTAGTTATGAGCTGCTACAACTAAGTACCATAAACCGTGGGACTTAAAACAACAGAAACTCGAAACATAAAAGAATGCATTTGAGTGTTTAAGTCCCACAGTTTACAGTACTTAGTTGTGGCTGCTCAAGACTAGGAAATTAATATACATCCTAATCTTATTCTCTTCTCCAACGCCTCCACTGTGGTGTGTAAGCTGGTGGAAAGTTGCTGGGTATCACAGGGACCCAGTCTGGCACTCCGTGATGCTCTAGAGCGGTGGAGTGAGGGTATATGTGTATAATTATGGCTGATTCAGGTTGTTGTATGAGAGAAACCAACACAACATTGTAAAATTAAACAATAAACAAAAATTGATTTCCTCACAATTCTAGAGGTTAGTAGTCTGAAATCAAGGTCTCAGCAGGGCCATGCTGCCTCTGAAAACTGTACAGGAATCTTTCCTTGCCTGCTCCTAACTTCTGGTGATTTCTTGGCAACCTTTGGCTTTCCTTGCCTTTTAGATACATTATTCTAGTCCTCTGTCTTGATAGGTGTTTGTTTACAATATGTGTTTTCTCTATGTTTGTTTATGACATTTTCCCTCTGTGAATATCCACTTCTGTGTCCAAATTTCCCTTTTTTTATGAGGACTCTAATCATCTTGTATTGGAGCCCATTCACTTTATCTTGATTCCCTCTGTTAAGACCTTATTTCCAAATGAAATCACATTCTTAGGCACTGGGGGTTACATCTTCAGCATATCATTTTTCGAGGATACAATTTAACCCACAACAGAGTAGAAAGACATGGTCCTTGTCAATATCAGTGAGTCACAGCACTAATCCTAGTACCACCTCTTTTCGTGACTTTCTCTCTTGTGTGAGACATTTTGTTACCATATGGTTTAAGCCACTTTAGATGGGTAGTCTGTTACTTTCAGCTGGAATTACCTTCCCTGATCCATGTACCTTAGTTTTGAAATTTTTATTATAGCACCAAAATATATTACACAGAATAATGGAAGATTTGAGTTGTGAGCCCAGATCTATCTGGCTCCAAAGCTAAAGCATTTACTCATTCTTCTATATTGCCTTATTCATTCATTCAAACATGACTGCATCCATCCTTTATAATTTCAACTTAGAATAGTAACTTTTATCTCAGTAGAAACCTAATGGCAATGCAGAACTGAATTTACTTAAAATGAATCCTTCTTAACAGTGAAATGTTCTCCTCATCCCAGAAAGATAATAAAGCAATGGAAAAACTATCAACCTAAGATTTTTGATATTCATGTCTTTCAAGGCGCTTTCTCTTCCCAAATCCATCTTTCTAGATATGTAGCCTCACATCCCAAGGGAAATATTATTGTTATATAAGCAATACTAGATCCAACTCCAGCTCCCTTTACTATTTACTCAGCCTCACCCAAAGCAGGCTAAGTCACCGTTCTCTGGAGGCAGCTTAAAACCTTTTCTTCACGTCAATATGGTGCCAGAGACAAGTTGGAATCTACCCCATATCTTTAGAATTTTGATCTGAAGTCTGTTAGCTTCCTCTTCCTTTTCTTCTACGCAGGTCTCCCTCTTATAGGTAGAGGCAAAGAACATTTTTGGCATAGCTTTTAAATCAGAAGAAGACATTCCCTGAGGTTCTGAAGTCAGAAAAATAAAAGTATTTAATATAGAATTCCATTTTAGTTCTATGGGTTCAATCAGTGAGAAAGAAAGAAGAGTGTCTTTAATGAGTCCTGGCTCTCTCTCACACATTTAGTGGGTTGAATAAGACATATCCTTACTCGAAACTTGCACTCTAGTGTGGACACAGGCACTTTAACAAATATTTATAGCATGTGACAAGTGATACCTCCTAGGTATGATGTGCAAGTTCCTAAAAAGACACAGAGAAGGAACACTGAATAGTTAGAGCCTGTAGGAAGGTTCACTCAGTTTTTGAAATCTCTGCCAGGTCTTGAAGGTTGAGAAATAGTTTGTTAGGCAGAAGAAAGAAAAGAAAGAAAAAGCCCAGTGCATTGCAGAGCGGGGCAAGTGTGAACAGAGGCGTGTGAGAGACAGCGTTCTTCATTCTTCAGCATGCTCTGTCACCAGGGAGGAGAGCATGGTTGAAGCCAGCAGGAGTTTGAGGCTGGAAGGGGCCGTGGGGGGTGTTCCCTGCCTCCTCACTCTCTCTGCCAGGGCAGACAGATGGCGGCCGGTGAACGAAGAGCCCTGCCCTCACCTCACCCAGTCTCCTGCAGCTACCGTTCTTTGCACCACTGCCGTCTGTTCTGCTTCAGAGCTTTTTAGCTGGGACTCAGGCTTTTCCCCCTCAACCCTTCAAATTCAGCTCAAGGCATTTTTGCTAGTTTCTGCACACCTCCGTTTGTACGTGACTCCTGTTGTCTCTCCCAGGAACATTGCTGAGCATCCTTCAGGTAAGCACAATTCACAGTCCCTGCAGTCTTCCTCCTTAGCCTTGCCACTGGTGACCGTTCCTGGAGGCCATATTACAGACGCTTTGTGCAACATGCTAAGGAGTCTGGATTTTAATTTGAGGCCGGTGGTGAACATTTTATCATCTGTGAACAAAGGAGTGACAGGAGCAGATTGTGTTCTGGGAACTATCTCTCCAGTTATGTAATAGGGAAGAACAAGCCTGACACCATACTGGATCTATTCTTTTAGCTCTAACCTTTGTGCTCTGTTGCTTGTTCTAAGAATGACTAAAAGATGTTGCCTGTGGCCTGAAATGTGTATGCTAGTCCATTCTCCAGGCTCTGACTTTTAAAGGTATAACACTTTTCCATTCATACAGAGATGAATAGTTGCAGGACAGAAAGAAGAAAGAAAGAAAGAAAGCAAAGTTGCTTCAGTTGTGTCCAACTCTTTGCAACCCCATGGACTGCAGCCTGTCAGGGTTGTCTGTCCATGGGATTCTCAGGCAAGAGTACTGGAGTGGGTTGCCAACTTTTGTCTTGTTGGAGGTTTATAGTAGCTTTTTGACCAGAGCCCTGGTGGATGGGTATTAGAACAAAGGATTCCTTTATCAAGATGTTTACAACAGGCGGCTACTCTCTCCTCCCCTTTAAACACTTACAAAAGAAGCCTGAATTCTAACTCGGGTAAGATGGTTTTTTGGAACACTAGCCCCCCACCTTCTTGGTCTGCTGGCCTTCCAGATAAAGTCACTATCCCTTGCCCCAGCAACCTCATCTCTCAGTTTGTTGGCCTGTCACACTGGGAGTAGTCTGAGCTTGGACTGACATGATAGCAACTGCAGTGGAGAAACAAATTAGACGATAATAAGAATGGAAGCAGGAAAGTTCATGGACAAGTTCAAGATGGCTGAGACCACGACTAGTGACGGGGAGCTGATCAAAGGGGACAGGGAGGTGATGCTAGAGTCAGTCAATAGGTTCAGTGTCATGTTACCACCACTCACCGTGATGGATTTATGTTAGTTTTCTCTTTTATTTCTTAAAAGGAACTCCCAATTCCTATACAGCTACTCTTATTTTATCCCTTAAATTCCTCTCCCCAATTAAAATAAGCAAGCAATTATTAATCCCCAGAAATAAACTTTTAGGCCTGACTTTGACATCATCTAAGGCAGTTCTCACATTGATGACTGAACAATTTTGGTCAAAATGAGGTCACATTTTGCAAGGCCACACGAAGAGCTGTTCCCCTGCCCTCTGTCCCCTTTTCATGCCATTACACAGGGGCTTTGGTTGTTCTTTCCACTCCTTATTTTCACTTAAATAAATTCTCAAACAGAAGCATGCACTGCTTCCACAATCCGCACTCTTTCCCCAGGGGGTGGGTAGGGTTGGGGAGATGTTGAGAGAGGGACAGGAAATCCATCCACAAGCAGCAATGGCCCTGCTTACCCACTGAGCCTCATCCTAAGTCACCGGGCTGCAGAACCCTCTCTTGAGTTGTTCGGTTCTGCACGATAATCCTGCTTCCAGCCCAGTGGGAATGCCTCCCCGTGGAAAGCTCACCCTGCTGTCTGGTTATGCATCCCCGTGGAAAGCTCACACGGCTGCCTGTCTGGGGATGGCAGTAAATGGAATGTCACCCCAATGCCGCCTTTGTGACTTTCAGTCAGCGTCTCCCATTGGTACAGCCAAGTGCGCGCCTGATGGCCTGTGCGAAAGAGGCGATCTCCCAATTATAAGGCATTCTAATGGTTTAACAGCCCCAAACCCTCTCAAACACGTCTACTGAAGGAAGATACTGCTTTTCAGCTTGTTACGGAATGTGATTCCCTGGGTATAATAGCTCTCTGTACTCCAGTGTTAATCTTTAAAAGCCTGCCTGCTCCTCTCATATCACTAGCAGCTGTTGTTCAATTAAATTTCTAAGGAAAATAAACAATTCATCTTTGGGGGATTCAGGCCTAAAGAGTTTTGCAAATGTCAAATTACCTTTTCTGGGTTCACTCCAGGAAGGCTTCACTTCTTTTTATCCATTCTCTATAACTAATTCCAGGGTATGAAGATGTTTCAAAGTTTTGGGATGAATCTATATTGTCTACATTCCATTGTCCTTGATGCACTTCAGCATTCCTGTAATCTCTCCCATAGAGAAAAAAAAATCCCCAGCCTTATTATTTTTCTCTTCCTGTGGGCTTTCTCCTTTGTACAAGATGAAATGGACCTTCAAAAGGGTCTCAGTAAATAGTATTTCTCTTTCACAGCTGAATACATTTGCAGCCTTCTTAAACAGGCAAACATTGTCAGCTATAGTGCATTTCCAGGCTTTATGATCTGGAAGGGACTTTTACATTTCCACATCTGATATTTTGCAAACCAAATCATACTGCAGACTCAGTGGTCATCATCCACCAGATAAAATATAGAATATGTGTCAGGAAGAAGGGAAATCTGAACCTTATACTCCCACAGAGATGATTGGTGAAAGAAATAGTCACTAAGATGTAAACAATTGGCTGTTTTGGTGAGTGGATCAGTAGAATGGAAAACAGATCTAATTTGCAGAGAGTAAAATGAGATAAAGAGAGTAAAGACTTGCTCAAGGTCACACAGCTGGCCATTGGCTGTCTGAAGATGCAGCCTTGAGGCTATTGGTTATGCTCTTCGTATTTTACATCATAGCTGCTACTCAGTCCATTATTTAGATCAAGTGAGACTTTGCCAGTAAAAAAAGACGGAAGTACCTTTCTTTCCTTAAACACCAAACAAACATCTATGAGAGTCTGAGAGGTCTAAGTTTGAATTCTTTCTTCTCCACTATGTAACTCAGGGTAATATGCTATAATAGCTTTCGAAGCTTCAACGGTAATACTAACAGTACATATGTACCATACCAGGTTTACGTAAATATTAAATGATAAGTGCATGCAAATGTTTTCGTTGAAGCCTGACACTGTTGCAGAAAGAGGGACCCCTTGTAGGGCTCTTGAGCGGGCTTTTGTCTAACACTCAGAAATGAATTACTTGAGGAGACACACGCGCCGACAAAGCAAGAGGCTTTACTGGGAAGGGGCGGCCGGGTGGAGAGCAGCAGGCTGAGGGGACCCAGGAGGACCGCTCTGCCAGTGCCTGCCGGGGTTTTATGCTGATGGGATGAGCTCCCAGGTTGTCTCTGGCCAATCACTCTGTCTCAGGGTCCTTCCTGGTGGCGCATGCGTCACTCAGCCTTGGATTCCAGGGAGGGTCCTGGGAGGCAGCAGGGACGCTGTTGCTTCCTCTTGACTTTTCTTGAGCTCTTCCGGCTGGTGATGGCTTGTTAGCTCCATGTTCCTTACCAGGCCCTCCTGTCGTAAAGTGACTCAGGCAAACAGTTACTGTGGTGCCTGCCTCGAGGGCTGACCCAGTGTGTTTCCTCCAACAACATCATGCTCGACAAAAATTGTCACTATTATTACGATGTGTAATTTGCCTGTGAAAGTGTGCAGCAAATGGGGACTAAAAGCCTGTGAGTCCTCTCCATTTTATCTGTCTTATAAGGTGGAAGACTTCCCTTAGGATCCTCAACAAATATTCCCCTGTCTACTCTCGCCTTGGGACTACCAAAAAAGCAGTCTTATTCCCTTGAGGGTCTCTGGTAATGAGAAGCCCCCACCGTTTCCTATCCATCAGCTGTGACATTTTCCTAGAATGTAATCAGATATCACCACTCTGACAAAACATTGCCAGATGCCTACACCATCTTCTAATAATATGATCAATTGTCTTTATAATCACATTTCTGTCTTAAATATGAACAGAATATTTACAATGCTTGGCAGGCAAATTTTTACCAATGTGTCATCTTGAACTCATGTGTCACCAAGTCTTGTTGATTAAGCCTTGAGCTCCGTTCCTTCAGAGCCCTTGTTAGAGTGTTGTTTCAGCCACTGTTCCCTTTATCTCCAGGGGTTCTCCCTGGAGGTCAGGCCTTCTTCACACTGGTACCAGAGTGGCCTTTGTGAAGCACAGTGGTGGTCTCATCATTTCCTACCTCAAACTCTTCAGAAGGCATAGGATAGATCGTCTTATTGTCCACACTGCATGATTCACTGAAGGGTAAAGATCTACCCCTGTGCCAAGACAAACCCCTTCCGTCTGTAAGCCAGCCCACGGCCACCTCTGCAAACAGCCTTCTTTCCTTTCCCCTTTTCTGACAGCTCCCTTCCCGTCTGTTCCCCCATGCCTCCGCACTGATACCAATTACATTTTCGCTGTTTGAAATGCTCTTTTACGGCTCTGCTTATATCTGTGCTCCCCTCTGTGTCACTTTTGTCGCCTTTCACTTCTTTCCTTCTTCACATTTTAAAATCATCACTGTGGTAGGCAGAAATATTGGCCCTTCAAAGATGTTCAACTATTAATCCTTGAAACTTATTGCCACAGGCATACCCTGGAAATATGGTAGATTCTGCTCCAGACCGCTGCAATAAAGTGAATATCTCAATAACCTGAGTCATACAAATTTTTGGTTTCCTTGTGCATATAAAAGTTATGCTTATTCTATACAGGAGTCTATTAAATGTGTTACAGCATTATATTTAATAAAGATATATACCTGACTTAAAAATCCTTTATTGTGGAACTTCCCTGGTGGCCCAGTGGTAAAGAATCCACCTGCCAATGCAGGAGTCACAGTTTCAATCCTTGGTGCAGGAAGATCCCACATGCCAAGGAGTAACTAAGCGCGTGCATCACAACTATTGAGCCTGTGCTCTAGAGTCAGGACCCACAACTACCGAAGCCCATGTGCCCTAGAAGCCGTGCTCTGCAATAGGAGAAACCACTGCAGTGAGAAGCTTGCACGCTACACCTAGAGAGCAGCCCCTGCTTGCCACAACCAGAGAAATGTCTGCCCAGCAACGAAGACTCAGCATAACCAAAAGTAGATAAATAAAGTTAAAAAGCATTACTTATTGCTAAAAAATGCTATCATCTGAGAAATGCACGGTTACCACAGGTGCTTTTTCATTTTGTAAAAAACACAGTATCTGCGAAGCACAATAATCTAAAGTACAATAATATGAAGTTTGCCTGTACATGTGATGGTTAATTTTCTGTGTCAACTAGGCCAGGTATTTGGTCAAGTATTATTTTATATATTGTAAAAGTAATTTTTACATGAGATTGACACTTAAATCAGTAGATTTTTATTATCCTCTATAATGTGAGTAGACCTTAATAGAAAAAAAAAAACACGAAAACTAACCTCCACTAATGAAGAAAGAAAAATATTTGTATATATGTATATATATGTATGTACATACATGTCATAGATAATACACAGATTTGTGTATTTATTTACATGTATATATATGTATGTGTGTGTATGTGTGTGTATATATGTATATATATATATATATATAAAAAACTTCCCAGGTGGTGCTCGTGGTAAAGGGCTCATCTGACACTGCAGGAGACTTAAGAGACATGAGTTTGATTCCTGGTTGGGAAGATCCCCTGGAGGAGGGCATGGCAGCCCACTCCAGTGTTCTGACTTGGAGAATCCCATGGACAGAGGAGCCTGGTGGGCTATAGTCCATAGGGTTGCAGAGTTGGACGCGACTGAAGCAACTTAGCACAATGTACATATAATTGGTTCTTTCTGCCTCTTCGGAGAACCCTGAATAATAAATACACTATGTTACATGAGCTGACAAAGCAAAAGGAGCTTGGTGATTAAGTTAGGAATCTTGTGATGGAAAGATTACCTTGGATCATCTAGAATATCTAGCATAATCACAAGGAAGGCAGGAGCAGCAGAGTTAAAGAGAAGGTGAAGGTGAAGGTGCTACCTGACTGACTTTGGAAATGGAGGGAGGAACTAAAAGAGGCCTCTAGAAGCTGTGATAGAAAAAGACACAGATTTTCCCCTAGAGCGTCCAGGGGAATTCAGCCCTGCTGACACCATGATTTTAATCAAATTAAATCTATTTTAGATTTATCACATTCAAAACTATAAGATAATAAATTTGTGTTAAGCCACTGTTTGTGGCATTTTCTTGTAGAAGGAATAAGAAGCTAATATATATTTTGGCTCGTGGAAGTGGGGCACTGCTGGGTCAGTCCAGTACAGTTGCTCAGTCATGTCCGACTGTTTGCGACCCCCATGAATCGCAGCACGCCAGGCCTCCCTGTCCATCACCAACTCCCAGAGTTTACTCATACTCATGTCCACGGAGTCGGTGATACCTTCCAACCATCTCATCCTCTGTCGTCCCCTTCTCCTCCTGCCCCCAATCCCTCCCAGCATCAGGGTCTTTTCCAGTGAGTCAACTCTTCTCATGAATTGGCCAAAGTATTGGAGTTTCAGCTTCAATATCACTCCTTCCAATGAACACCCAGGACTGATCTCTTTTAGGATGGACAGTTAGATCTTCTTGCAGTCCAAGAGACTCTCAAGAGTCTTCTCCAACACCACAGTTCAAAAGCATCAGTTCTTCAGCGCTCAGCTTTCTTTATAGTCCAACTCTCACATCTATACATGACTGCTGGAAAAACCATAGCCTTGACCAGATGGACCTTTGTTGGCAAGGTAATGTCTCTGCTTTTTAATATGCTATCTAGGTTGGTCATAACTTTCCTTCCAAGGAGGAAGAGTCTTTTAATTTCGTGGCTGCAATCACCATCTGCAGTGATTTAGGAGCCCAAAAAAATAAACTCTGCCACTGTTTCCACTGTTTCCCCATCTATTTCCCATGAAGTGATGAGACCAGATGCCATGATCTTAGTTTCCTGAATGTTGAGTTTTAAGCCGACTTTTTTCACTCTCCTCTTTCACTTTCATCAAGAGGCTTTTTAATTCCTGCCACTTTCTGCCATAAGGGTGGTGTCATCTGCATATCTGAGGTTATTGATATTTCTCCTGGCAATCTTGATTCCAGCTTGTGCTTCTTCCAGCCCAGCGTTTCTCACGATGTACTCTGCATAGAAGTTAAATAAGCAGGGTGACAATATACAGTCTTGATGTACTCTTTTTCCTATTTGGAACCAGTCTGTTGGTCCATGTCCAGTTCTAACTGTTGCTTCCTGACCTGCATACAGGTTTCTCAAGAGGCAGGTCAGGTGGTCTCGTATTCCCATCTCTTTCAGAAATTTCCACAGTTTATTGTTATCCACACAGTCAAAAGCTTTGGCATAGTCAATAAAGCAGAAATAGATAGTTTTTCTGGAACTTTCTTGCTTTTTCGATGATCCAGCAGATGCTGGCAATTTAATCTCTGGTTCCTCTGCCTTTTCTAAAACAAGCTTGAACATCTGGAAGTCCACGGTTCACGTATTGCTGAAGCCTGGCTTGGAGAATTTTGAGCATTACTTTACTAGTGTGTGATGAGTGTAATTGTGCAGTAGTTTGAGCACTCTTTGGCATTGCTTTTCTTTGGGATTGGAATGAAAACTGACCTTTTCCAGTCCTGTGGCCACTGCTGAGTTTTCCAGATTTGTTGACATATTGAGTGCAGCACTTTCACAACATCATCTTTCAGGATTTGAAATAGCTCAACTGGAATTCCATCATCTCAAATAGCTTTTTCATAGTGTTGCTTTCTAAGGCCCACTTGACTTCAGATTCCAGGATGTCTGGCTCTAGCTGAGTGATCACACCATCATGATTATCTGGGTCATGAAGATCTTTTTTATACAGTTCTTCTGTGTATTCTTGCCACCTCTTCTTAATATCTTCTGCTTCTGTTAGGTCCATAACATTTCTGTCCTTTATTGAACCCATCTTTGCATGAAATGTTCCCTTGGTATCTCTAATTTTCTTGAAGAGATCTCTAGTCTTTCCCATTCTGTTGTTTTCCTCTGTTTCTTTGCATTGATCACTGAGGAAGGCTTTCTTATCTCTCCTTGCTATTCTTTGGAACTCTGCATTCAAATGGGAATATCTTTCCTTTTCACCTTTCTTCTTTTCACAGCTATTTGTAAGGCCTCCTCAGACAGCCATTTTGCTTTTTTTTGCATTTCTTTTCCAGGTGGATGGTCTTGATCCCTGTCTCCTGTACAATGTCTGAAACCTCCATCCATAGTTCATCGGGCACTCTGTCTATCAGATCTAGTCCCTTAAATCTATTTCTCACTTCCACTGTACAATCATAAGAGATTTGATTTAGGTCATACCTGAATGGTCTAGTGGTTTTCCCTACTTTCTTCAGTTTAAGTCTGAATTTGACAAGGAGTTAATGATCTGAGCCACAGTCAGCTCCCAGTCTTGTTTTTGCTGACTGTATAGAGCTTCTCCATCTTTGTCTGCACAGAATATAATCAATCTGATTTCAATGTTGACCATCTGGTGATGTCCATGTGTAGAGTCTTCTCTTGTGTTGTTGGAAGAGGGTGTTTTCTATGACCAGTGTGTTCTCTTGGCAAAGCTCTATTAGCCTTTGCCCTGCTTCATTCTGTACTTCAAGGCCAAATTTGCCTGTTACTCCAGGTGTTTCTTGACTTCATACTTTTGCATTCCAGTCCCTATAATGAAAAGGACATCTTTTTTTGGGTGTTAGTTCTAAAAGGTCTTGTAGGTCTTCATAGAACCGTTCAACTTCAGCTTCTTCAGCGTTACTGGTTGGGGCATAGGCTTGGATTACTGTGATATTGAATGATTTACCTTGGAAATGAACAGAACAAAAATCCTGTCGTTTTTGAGATTGCATCCAAGCACTGCTTTTTGGACTCTTTTGTTGACCATGATGGCTACTCCATTTCTTCTAAGGAATCCCTACCCACAGTAGTAGATATAATGGTCATCTGAGTTAAATTCACCCATTCCAGTCCATTTTAGTTCGCTGATTCCTACAGTGTCGACATTCACTCTTGCCATCTCCTGTTTGACCACTTCCAATTTGCCTTGATTCATGGACCTAACATTCCAGGTTCCTATGGAATATTGCTCTTTACAGCATTGGACCTTGCTTCTATCACCAGTCCCATCCACAACTGGGTATTGTTTTTTCTTTGGCTCCATCCCTTCATTCTTTCTGGAGTTATTTCTCCACTGATCTCCAGTAGCATACTGGGCACCTACTGACCTGGGGAGTTCTTCTTTCAGTTGTCCTATCATTTTGCCTTTTCATACTGTTCGTGGGGTTCTCAAGGCAAGAGTACTAAAGTGTTTTGCCATTCCCTTCTCCAGTGGACCACATTCTGTCTGACCTCTCCACCATGACCCGTCCATCTTGGGTGGCCCCACACAGCATGGCTTAGTTTCATTGAGTTAGAGAAGCTGTGGTCCATGTAATCAGACCCCACATCCAAGGAGTGGCAGTTGCGTGGGTGCAGGAGGGCCGAGAGGAGCTACTCCGCGTTCAAGGTCAGGAGGGGCTCCGTAAGGAGATACCCCTCGTCCAAGGTAAGGGGCAGCAGCTGCACTTTGCTGGAGCAGCTGTGAAGAGATACCCCACGTCCAAGGGAAGAGAAACCCAAGTAAGATGGTAGGTGTTGCGAGAGAGCATCAGAGGGCAGACACACTAAAACCATGATCACAGAAAACTGGCCAATCTGATCACAGGACCGCGGCCTTGTCTAACTCAATGAAACTGCTGGCTAAATGCCTAAAATACGGAACTAGTTTTAGAATTGGGCAGTAGGCAGAAGATGAAAGAATTTTTAGGCACAAGATAGAAAAAGACTAGATTGCCTTGAACAGACTGTTACTTTAAAAGTGGGCATTAAACACTCTTCTAGTGAGGATTCACAAGAAAGTGAAAATCATGGTAAAGAAAACCTGTATTGTCTTAGTGAACATATAAATCATTATAAACAACAGATTGCTGGTGGAAATACGAGCACTAAAGATATTGCTGATGAGGGATCAAAACAAAATGAGAATTATGTTATTGGAAACTGGAGGAAAGGAGAGCCTTGCTGTATAGTGGCAGAAGACCTAGCTGAACTGTTTCCTACAGCTCTGTGGAAGGCAGAACCTGTAAACAGTGAAGCTGGGTATTTACCCAGATACCTTTCTAAGCAGACGATTGATGGCGTAACTTCAATCGTTCTTGCTGCTTAGTAAAATAAAAAATAGATTGAGGGAAGAACTTTGAAGCATAAAAGAATTGTTACTTCATGATTTTGCAATGTTCTCAACCTATCCAGATTGCAAAGGATGCAATGATTGGAAGATTCACTGTTAGGAATCTGTGCCCTGGACAGAAAGCTAAGAATATAGTTCAAGAGCTTTTTGTGAGTGGCTTATAAATATTTTTTTTAGAAAGTCAGTGTATTGAGTCATACAGAAGGCTCTTTGAAGAGATTGGTCCTGTGATTCCCTTTAGCTATCTAAATAGAAGCCAGAAATAGAGACGAGGTTACATGAGAAAGACTTGTGGAAGAACTTCTTGTTTAATGGAGTGAATTCTTGAAACATACATGGTCTTCCCCCAAATTCTTGAAAATATTATACCATCAGAAACACAGCATGGACTGAAAAAGGAAAGTGTAAAGACAAAATAAAGGAAGACTTTTAGATTCACAAAATTCTGTAAGAGAAAACAGATAAATTGGAATTTGCGAAGAGTAAAAATTTAAAGGTTTGCACCCAAAAAATGTAGCTAAATGTGTGAGGTGAAAAAATATATGTAATTTTCAAACTTTAAAATGTGTCCAAAGAGGAATTAAAAAAGAGAAGGTAGACACCTTTGAAACAGTTATTAGTATTTTGGAAGAAAAAGGAGAAATGACCAAACATATAATAAAATATAAGGAAATGGTGGCACTGGGAAAAAGGACTTAAAAGGAAAACCCAGAGGATTTAACTTGCTCACAATGGGACTTTTAGAAGGTAAAGTGAAGGTCACTCAGTCGTGTCTGACTCTCTGCGACCCCATGGACTACCGGTCTCGGTCCACGGAATTCTCAAGCGAAAATACTGGAGTGCGTAGCTATTCCCTCCTCCAGGGAATCTTCCCAATCCAGGGATTGAACCCAGGTCTCCCACATTGCAAGTGAATTCTTTACCATCTGAGCCACCAGAGAAGCCCAAGAATACTGGAGTAGGTAGCCTATTCCTTCTCCAGAGGATCTGCCTGACCCAGGGATCAAACTGGGGTCTCCTGCATTGCAGGCAGGCTCTTTACCAGCTGAGCTACCAGGAAAGCCCTCTGAAGGTAAAGGAACTGAAATAAGAGAGGAAACGGTTAAATGATAGAAGAAAATCTCACTGAATTTAAGAACATTTAATCATCTTATGTAAAGTCCTCATCATATTCCAGGCAAGATTGGGAGGGCAAAGGTCAGTTCAGTTCAGTCACTCAGTCGTGTCTGACTCTTTACAACCCCATGAACCGCAGCACGCCAGGCCTCCCTGTCCATCACTAACTCCCAGAGTTCACCCAAATCCATGTCCATTGAGTCAGTGATGCCATCCAATCATCTCATCCTCTGTCGTCCTCTTCTCCTCCTGCCCTCAATCTTTCCCAGCATTGGGGTCTTTTCCAATGAGTCAGCTCTTCGCATCAGGTGGCCAAAATACAGGAGTTTCAGCTTCAAAATCAGTCCTTCCAATGAACACATAGGACTGATCTCCTTGCAGTCCAAGTGACTCTCAAGAGTCTTCTCCAACACCACAGTTCAAAAGCATCAATTCTTCAGTGCTCAGCTTTCTTTATAGTACAACTGTCATATCCATACATGACCACTGGAAAAACCATAGCCTTGACTAGATGGACCTTTGTTGGCAAAGTAATGTCTCTGCTTTTTACTATGCTATCTAGGTTGGTCATAACTTTCCTTTCAAGGAGTGAGTGTCTTTTAATTTCATGGGTGTGATCACCATCTGCAATGATTTTGGAGCCCCCCAAAATAAAGTCAGCCACTGTTTCCACTGTTTCCCCATCTATTTCCCATGAAGTGATGGGACCGGATGCCATGATCTTAGTTTCCTGAATGTTGAGTTTTAAGCCAACTTTTTTCACTCTCCTCTTTCACTTTCATCAAGAGGCTTTTTAGTTCCTCTTCACTTTCTGCCATAGGGGTGGTGGCATCTGCATATCTGAGGTTATTGATATTTCTCCCAACAATCTTGATTCCAGCTTGTGCTTCTTCCAGCCCAGTGTTTTTCACGATGTACTCTGCATAGAAGTTAAATAAGCAGGGTGACAATATACAGCCTTGATGTACTCCTTTTCCTATTTGGATCCAGTCTGTTGGTCCATGTCCGGTTCTAACAATTGCTTCCTGACCTGCATACAGGTTTCTCAAGAGGTGGGTCAGGTGGTCTGGTATGCTCATCTCTTTCAGAAATTTCCACAGTTTATTGTTATCCACACAGTCAAAGGCTTTGGCATAGTCAATAAAGCAGAAATAGATGTTTTTCTGGACCTCTCTTGCTTCTTTGATGATCCAGCAGATGCTGGCAATTTGATCTCTGGTTCCTCTGCCTTTTCTAAAACCAGCTTGAACATCTGGAAGTCCACGGTTCACATATTGCTGAAGCCTGGCTTGGAGAATTTTGAGCATTACTTTGCTAGCATGTGAAATGAGTGCAATTGTGTGGTAGTTTGAACATTCTTTGGGATTGGAATGAAAACTGACCTTTTCCAGTCATGTGGCCACTGCTGAGTTTTCCAGATTTGCTGACATATTGAGTGCAGCACTTTCACAGCATCATCTTTTAACACAAAGGTATGTATACACAAATACCCTGGTAAAACACCTACATCCTAAAGGTAAAGATTTGTTTAAATATTAAAAGAAAGATTAAAGTATTAATTTTGGGGGGCCTGGGGAAGATTTTTTTTTAATTTAAAAAATTATTTATTTTATTTGGAGGCTAATTACTCTACAATATTGTGGTGGGTTTTGCCATACACTGACATGAATCAGCCATGGGTGTACATGTGTCCTCATCCTGAACCCCTCTCCCACCACCCTCTTTATCCCATCCCTCTGGGTTGTTCCAGTGCACCGACTTTGACTGCCCTGTTTCACGCATCAAACCTGGACTGATGATCTAGTTCACATATGGTAACATGCATGTTTCAAAGCTATTCTCTCAAATCATCCCCCTTCACCTTCTCCCACAGAGTCCAAAAGTCTGTTCTTTATGTCTGTGTATCTTTTGCTGTCTCGCATATAGGGTCATCGTTACCATCTTTCTAAATTCCATATATATGTGTTAATATACTGTATTGGTGATTTTTTTTTTCTGACTTACTTCATTCTCTACAATGGGCTCTAGTTTCATCTACCTCATCAGAACTAGCTCAAATGCATTCTTTTTAATGGCTGAGTAATATTTCATGGTGTACCACAGCTTCCTTATCCATTCGTCTGCTGATGGGCATCTAGGTTGCTTCCATGTCCTGGCTATTGTAAACAGTGCTGTGATGAACATTGGGGTGCATGTGTCTCTTTCAATTCTGGTTTTCTCAGTGTGTATGCCCAGAAGTGGGATTGCTGGGTCATATGGCAGTTCTATTTCCAGATTTTTAAGGAATCTCCACACTGTTCTTCATAACGGCTGTATTAGTTTGTGTTCCCACCAACAGTGTAAGAAGGTTCTTTTTTCTGCATACCCTCTCCAGCATTTATTGCTTGTAGACTTTTAGGTAGATGTTATTCTGACTGGCGTGAAATGGTACCTCATTGTGGTTTTGATTTGCATTTCTCTAATAATGAGTGATGTTGAGCATCTTTTCATGTGTTTGTTAGCCATCTGTATGTCTTCTTTGGAGAAATGTCTGTTTAGTTCTTTGGCCCATTTTTTGATTGGGTCACTTATTTCTCTGGTATTGAGCTGCATGAGATGCTTGTATATTTTGGAGATTAATTCTTTGTCCGTTGCTTCATTTGCTATTATTTTTATCCCATTCTGAAGGCTGTCTTTTCACCTTGCTTATAGTTTCCTTTGTTGTTCAAAAGCTTTTAAGTTAATTAGGTCCCATTTGTTTATTTTTGCCTTTTTTCCCATTACTCTGGGAGGTGGATCATAGAGGATCTTGCTGTAATTTATGTCAGAGAGGGTTTTGCCTATGTTTTCCTCTAGGAAACTATAGTTTCCCATAGTTTCTGGTCTTACACAAAATGTTAAATTTTTCTGCAGAAAAACAAGTTACTTATAAAGAAATTTGCGTGTTATCAGATATTTCATCTGAAATAGTAGATCTAGAAGATGAAGAATATTGTCTACAGATGATAGAGAAAAGAACTACTACACTAGACTGTTATAACCAATCAGTAGATCATTTATGTGTCAGGAAATGAAAATAATTTTATAGATATTGAAATATTTAGAGAATATATCTATTTGATAAAAATACTCCTGCAAGGATTCTAACAAACCAAGAAATGAACCAGAGAATCAATCTTTTTTATTTTAGGGTTTGTTTTTTTTTTTTTGTGGCCACTCTGTAGCATGTGGGATCGTAGTTTCTCCACCAGGGACTGAACCCGTGCCTTCTGTCCTGGGGGTACCAAGCCTCACCCACTGCACCTCCAGGGATGCCCCAAACCAGAAAATCAAGATGGGAGAAAGTGAGGTGGTTAGAAATGACTCAATCTCTCTCTCATTCTTAACCTCTGTGTATGTGTCTGTAAATGTATAGTGATTGTCTATAAATGTAGAATAAAAATTCTAAACAGGGACTCTTTATTATAGTTATACTGCAAGCAAGGGAAAATTTGATAATCATCTGTGTTTAAAAATCTCTAATTTATCTGAAGGTGTTCGGGAAGTAGGTGCCAGGAGAGAAATCTTGAAACTCTAAATTTCTTATCCTGGAGTAAGCCATGAACTAGGGAAGCAAAGTACACTAACATATTTATCTTATCACAGTGGAAATAAAGCAAGTTAAACAGGGAATTATAGATATGGAAAAAAGTTGGTATCATATAATGTTAAATGTATAGACTTATAGATGGATATGTAGATTTGAGGTTGAGGAAATGGAGGGTAGACACAGTGGTTTGGAAGAATACACATCTTTCATAAGAAAAGGGAGAAATATTGAGTAAATATTTAACAAAACCAAAATAAACTTTTTAATGAATAAAAGGGGAAACTTATATAGTCAATACAAAGTAAAATGCGGAGGATAAAACCAATCATATCACTTGCTACAGCAAATGTAAGCTGCTCTGCCCTTATTGAAATACAGAGCAATGGGGGAAAGACATCTCTTTCAATAAATGTTTTAGACAATTGAGTATTTGTAGGTAAATAAATAAAAGTGGATGCTTCCCACACATGAAACAAAAGCATTTACTTCAGAGAGTTTGTAGACCTAAATAAAAATGGAAAAAGCTATAATGCTTCCAAAAGATTACATGAGAAAATATCACCACCTAGTATTACGGAAAACTTGCTAAAGTGAAACAAAAAGGAAGAAAAGCTGTATGATGAAAGATTGTCTTCGTAAGCAAAGTGAAATGAGACAAAAGATATGTGTAATATATATACCTGGCAAAGGGCTTGTCTGAGAGTACTTTAAAATATCTGTAAAAACAATAAGACAGGAAACTCAACAGATTATTAAGCAGAAGACTTGAAAATTATTTCCTTCTGTAAATAGGAAAGGCAAATGGTCACTAAACATGAAAAAAAAAAAAAAAGACAATTGTATCAGTACTCAGAAAAGAAAAATTAAGTGAAACCACTATAGCAGAATGGTAAACAAAAATAGAAGAGTTTAAGAATACTAAATGTTATTAAGGATATCAACCAAAAGATGCTCTTAGTCACTGTTGGTGGTATTGCAAATTGACTCAGTTACACAAGAAAATGGGCATGTGTGCACCAGCCTTGTTCACAATGGCCAAGACTAGAAAAAACACAAAAAGGCCATCAACAGGAGAATGGATAAGTTGCAGTATATTCATAAAAGAGAATTCTATGCAATTATGAAAATAAATGACCTATGTTCAAGAAAATGAATGAATCTTATAAATATACTGCTGGGTAAAAAAAAAAAAGGAGAAAATTGTGAAATAATACATATAGCATAATTCAAAACTAGGTTTGCTGTTTGCAACTTAAGAGTGGTAACATTGCCCTGCCTTGGATAGTAGATTATCCCTCACAATTTTAATACACCTTAATTCCACATTTGCAAATAGTCTCCTACAAACTCTTCTCAAAATTTATGTATACCATCTCTGCTATATTCCTCTCTGATTCAACTCTTGAAATTATGGTGTATTTAGTTTGGAAATACTATTGTTGCTGACTGTATTTTCCAAAATCAGCCACAAAAGTCTTCCCATCATACATGCTCTTCCTACAATGACATTCCTTCCATAGGCAGGTGAGGTTTATGTCCTCTCCTTTTAAACTGCCTGGGTTTGAGACAGCTGAGTGATGCTATGTGACCTCTGAAGTTAGGTCAGAAAAGGTGACACATGAATGCATGCTAAGTCACTTTAGTCGTGTCCAGCTCTTTGTGATCCTATGGACTGTAGCCCGCCAGGCTCTTCTGTCCAAGGGATTCTCCAGGCAAGAATACTGGAGTGGGTTGCCATGCCCTCCTCCAGGGGATCTTCCTGACCCAGGGATCAAACCTGCATCTCTTACCTCTCCTGAATTGGCAGGCAGGTTCTTTACCACTAGTGCCACCTGCAAAGGTGATACAGCTTCCTCCTTATTCTCTTGGGACTTTCCCTCCTGGAACCCAGTCACTATGCATGATAAAGCCTAATCATCCATACAGAGCGGTAATTTTAGGTGTTTGTATGCAGGTGTAGGTAAGGCTATGTATGGTCTTCCTAGTGGTCACATATGGTTGTGAGCGCTGGACTGTAAAGAAGGCAGAATGCCAAAGAATTGATGCCTTCAAACTGTGGTGCTGGAGAAGATTCCTGGAAGTCCCTTGGACAGCAAGGAGATCAAATCAGTCAGTCTTAAGGGAAATCAATGCTGAATACTCATTGGAGGGACTGATGCTGAAGCTGAAGCTCCAGTATTTTGGTCATCTGATGTGAGCATGTGACTCATTGGAAAAGTCCCTGTTGCTGGGGAAGATTGAGGGCAGAAGGAGAAGAGGGCAACAGAGGATGAGATGACTGGACGGCATCACTGATGCAATGGACATGAACTTGGGCAAACTTCGGGAGATGGTGAGGGACAGGGAGGCCTAGCGTGCTGCAGTCCATGGGGTTTCAAAGAGTCAGACATGACTGGGTGACTGAATACCAACAACAATGTAGGTATGAGGTCCCAGCTGATAACCAGCAAAACCCACCACCCACGTGAGTAAACAGTCATTCAGATGACTTCAGATCTTACTTGTGGAGTCAACCCTAGTCATTGAACCTTGCTATCCTATGCCCCAGACATGTAGAGTGGAGGCAACCTGTTCCCACAGTAACATTTCTGTACCCCTGACCCACAGATTAAGGACTATAATAAGATGATAGCTGTTTTATGTCACTAGGTTTGCAGTTATGCAGCCAGAGTAACTAGAAGATATTTGGGTACCAGAAGTTGTGTACTGCTATCACAAAAGCCTAAAATAATGATCATTAACTTTGGAATTATGCAGTGAGTGAGGGTCAGAGGACCTCATAAAAGATTTATCAGTGAAGCCAACAGTTTTGAGAAGGGCCATCAGTGAAGGCTTGTAGGAAAGTGAGTAACATTTATTGGTAATGGGAGGAAAGGGGACCCTTGTTACTTTGTACAGAGAGTTTGGCAACACTGTCACATCCAGCAATGTGGAAAATAAGACACATATCTGATCAACTCTGTGATGTAGTCATGGAGGTTTCCAGGAGGACAAAAGTGTCATCTGACTTTCTCTTGCTGCCATAATAAATATGAGAGGAGACTGATGAGCTAAAGGGGTGAAAAAAAAGTTACATATGAAGGATCCAGGACTTGCTGGATTCAAAAATGCAACTGTATCTCATTCCTACCTTCTCCAGATGTTGAAAAATTCTGAATTTATGAAATGAGTGCCAAAGATCAGAATTAGGATATGGCTGTGAGATCCTTTGTTAAGACACCAAAAACAGGCAAGACAAAAGTTTCATAGAAGGTTGCAGACAGACAAAAGCATCTGAAAGAAGGTGCTTTGGAGATCATCTCCAAGAGGGCTTGTAGACTCACTGTGGCTAAGAATTTTCCCCAAGTGTTTGTTTTTTTCACTGCTTTATTATGTGAAACTGATTTATGTTCTTTAAAAGAAATTCTCCTCACTGATGACTGTACATCTTCCTTCTCTGAAACTAAATTTTAAATAGAACATGTGTGCCATCCTGAGAGAAACAGTAAATGCTTAACACTTTCAATTATTTTTTAACTTTAAAAAAAAAAAAACTTGTTTTAAATGAATTTGTATTGAGTATGGTTGCTTTCACAAAGGTGTGTTGATTTCTTGCTGCACGACAAGGTGAATCAGCTGTCTGTATACATGTACCCACTCTGTGTTTTGGATTTCCTCCCCATTCAGGTCATGACAGAGCTCTGAGTGGAGGTCCTTGTGCGGCACATGAGGTTCTCCTTAGTTAGCTCTTCATAGATAGTACTATATACATGCCAGTCCCAATCCCCCAGTTTATCCCACCCCTCATCACCTTTGGTAACCTTAAGGACCTAGAGATTGTCACACAGAGTGAACCTAGTCAGGAAGAGAAGAGCAAGCATCATATACCATTTCTAGATACATGTTGACTTTTCACGGAACAAAAAATTATCCTAAGTGAAAGAGGTGAAACTCAAAAGAATAAATACTGTCTGCTTGCATTTATATGAAATCTTATAATTGGAAAAACTAGTGATAGAAAACAGATCAGTGATTGTCTGCACTGGAAGTTGCCTAACACTTTCAGTTATTAATGATGAAATTTTTGAGAGAGCACTTGCATCCAGCCTTTACGTTACTAGCATCAAGAAGTCGCTCATACTCCTGATTAAAATAATAAATTAGTTTTTCTTACTCAACATACAAATTAATTTGTTTTTACTTTTTTTTTTAAACTAACTTTCACATCATCAAAAAATAGTCCAGGCTTTTCTAAATTTTGCACAGTATCAGAAAAATGTCTAGACCGCAGTTCATTGTTAATGTCATTTTTTTCTCCTATACATTCGGAGTACTCATCTAAACACAGAAGTATTAGTCATAGCATAACTCAAGGATAATGATGAATTGGTACTTCATTTTAAGCACAAAGTGTTTCATAAACGATCTTTGAAGGAGCCTTGCAACTAATCATGATTTAGGCCAAGTGGAAGGCAGTGTGAGTATTTCACCCATGCCACCACGGTGGGAGTCCTATCCCCAAGCATCCTAAAACAATCACCATAAACCAATGAAATCATAGCGTTGATCATTAATTAAGCTTTCTGTGTACCACAAGTATTATTACATCAGTTACCAAGTGGTATGAACAAATTTCAATTAAAAAAACAAGAATGGCCATTTCAATACTGAAATGGTAAAATAAATTTTTGAGAACTTAAAAACCAAGATCATATAAAGGTGGAAGCAAGTAGACTTGGGTGGCTATTTTAAGAGTCCAAGCAAATAAGACAGGAAATTTATTCTATATGATACGACAATACATGTTACAGTGAAAAAAAGGAAGCGGGACTGATGGGAGACATGGAGTTTGGAGTTTCCGTTTCATATGGGAAGGGATAGTCAGTAGCAGTCATTCTTTTGTGATAATTCATGTGTGTGCGCGCGCCTGCACACACTTGGTCATGTCTGACTCTTTGCCACACCATGGGCTGTAGCCCACCAGGCTCCTCTGTCCATGGAATTGTGATCATTTAGAGAGCTGTAAACTCACAGCGTGCACACTTTCCTACTTGTGTTCGTTGTGCTTCAGAAGTTTCATCTGTTTCACTTGTTTTAGAAATGTACTTAAAACATAAAATTCATAACTTTGAAGTTATTTTTATGGCTTATGTTGATCATGTGAACTGAAAAGGACATTATCTGAACTGATATGTCTAGCTTTATTATTTGTGACAGAAGAATGGGGTTGTTAAAAACTTTGAGAACCTTTCTGCAGATGGTAGAGTATAATACTAGAGAGAGAGATGGGAGTTTCAGCCAAGATTCTGAAAGTTTCCAGATGTTTTAGTTGGCACTGTCTCCAGATAAAAGTATCTCTTGATCTTGCAATAATTAAGAAAATCATTTCAATCTTCTTTTTTCAATAAATGTTACACTTACTCCTAGTCAACATACAAACATCAGGAGGATTAAATAATATGAGGAGCTAGAAACTGGAAATTGGAAGAATATAAGCCAAATTGGCCAGTTCTGTTCTAGCTAGTGAAGTGGTTTGGAAGTGTTATCAGCCCTTGCATATTCAATTTGCTGAAAATTGTGAAATGGAAGTCATTAAAAATTTGAAGAATAAATTTTAAGCTAAATTTGGCTTTCCTAAATGCTATTTTAACAAATATGCTATTTTTTTCTTTTCACCAAGATCGTTTGACAAAAAGAGACATATCTGTAATAAGCCTCATAGATTAATTTAATAAACAGTTAAAGTGACTGAATGTAGAAGTCAAAACAAAGAATCCATGAAAGAGAAGTGAAATTCTAGAAATGAAGAAAGATAACATACCATTTGAAACAAAACAAAGTAACAATTCCTAGGGGATTAGATTGCATAACAAGTTATAGGAAAATATGCTTAGAAGATGACAAATAAGTTTTGTATTTCTTATAATTTATTGAGTTCTGAAAGTTGGCTTAATGATATCTGTAAAGCTCTGAGTAGTAAAATATAGTTTAATTAAATGAAGGCAACAGATTAAATATGATATTCTAATAAATAATCTTCATCACTTCAGTTCAGTTCAGTCACTCAGTCATGTCCCACTCTTTGTGACCCTATGGCCCGCAGCACCCCAGGCCTCCCTGTCCATCACCAACACCCAGAGTCCACCCAAGCCCACATCCATTGAGTTGGTGATGCCATCCAACCATCTCATCTTCTGTTGTCCCCTTCTCCTGCCCCCAATCCCTCCCAGCATCAGGATCTTTTCCAATGAGTCAACTCTTAGTATCAGGTGGCCAAAGTATTGGAGTTTCAGCTTCAACATCAGTCCTTCCAATGAACACCCAGGACCGATTTCCCTTAGGATGGACTGGTTGAATCTCCTTGCAGTCCAAGGGACTCTCAAGAGTCTTCTCCAGCACCACAGTTCAAAAGCATCAATTCTTCGGTGCTCAGCCTTCTTTATAGTCCAACTCTCACATCCATACATGACCATTGGAAAAACCATAGCCTTGACTAGACGGATCTTTGTTGGCAAAGTAATGTCTCTGCTTTTTAATGCGTTGTCTAGGTTGGTCATATCAGTTAGGGATCCTTTGAACTGCACATATTAGAAAACCCCACTATAATGGATAAAAATAAATGCAATGTCAGCCTCAAAACAAGCATGTCCAAGGCAAGGGGGTTGCTGGCTTTAGTTCCATAGGTTAGAAAGTTTAAACCAGCAACTCTCCTGTTTCATAGCTTTTCTTTCAGGATGGTTTCTGCACCTCCAGCCCCCAAGGGTTAAAGCATGATGACAGTTAAAAGGGGCAAGAGTGCATCTCAACTAGCCTTCTGCTTCTGTCTCCTGGACCAGTGTGATACCAATGCTCCTCACAAGGAGTGGGGGATTGAGGTAGGTAGTTTTACAGCCTCCAGAGTAGAAATAGGTGGCAAATTAAAATCAGATGAGTCAGTCTCTTGTAATTGCTATTATAAGCATAAGTAGAGAAACTGCTTGAGATTTTACAATGTAGGGCAGAGTGGCTTTGACAGAAGAGAATTCTGTTGGGGAAAATTGTACACTTTTATTTTTTTCCCAATTATTTTTATTAGTTGGAGGCTAATTACTTTACAATATTGTAGTGGCTTTTACCATACATTGACATGAATCAGCCATGGATTTACATGTGTTCCCCATCCTGATCCCCCCTCCCGCCTCCCTCCTCATCCCATCCCTCTGGGTCATCCCAGTGCACCAGCCCCAATCACTTGTCTCACATCCAACCTGGACTGGCGATCTGTTTCACACTTGATAATATACATGTTTCGATGAAAAGGGACAAAGCCAAATTATGTAAAATAACCTAATGTCAAAATTGAGAGATCTTTGGAAAGATTTGGTTCCTGACTGTAATATGTTCATAAAAATCTGCCACAGAGTTCAGTTCAGTTCAGTCACTCAGTCATGTCTGACTCTTTTTAACCCCATGGACTACAGCACGCCCGGCCTCCCTGTCCATCGCCAACTCCTGGAGTTTACTTAAACCCATGTCCATCAAGTCGGTGATGCCATCCAACCATCTCATCCTCTGTCATCCTCTTCTTCTCCTGCGCTCCATCTTTCCCGGCATCAGGATCTTTTCTAATGAGTCAGCTCTTCACATCAGGTAGCTAAAGCACTGGAGTTTCAGCTTCAGTATCAGTCCTTCCAATGAATATTCAGGACTGATTTCCTTTAGGACGTTCAGATATCTTAATTAAAACTGAGAATTGGGCTGGGAGTTACTGTGGGCTGAACTGCACAGATGTGTGGAGGCTCCCAAGCCTGACACCACTCCAGAGCTTGCTCTGCCCTGCTGCCAGCTCTCTCAATTCATATGAGGTTCCTGCCAAGTCTCTCTGCTCTAGAATACATCCAGTCTCTTCATTTTGATGATGGCTTCAAACCAGACAGGATGTGAGCAGTTGAAGCCCCCGAGCGCTGCTTCTTCTATAGCTCTAATTTAGATCCCGATGGAAGAAGAGCTGATGATGAAATTGGAGTTTACTGATTATGTACATCGATACTGGATTCAAATGGATATGGATTTGACCCCCTCCCCAGTGAACTGTTAACAGTGTGGTCTTTGGTAAAAAATTTAACGTCCCTGAATCTTAGACACCACCCCTGCAAAATGTCTCCCACACAGAGCAATACAAGTATTCAGAATATTGGTTGGCACATAGTAACTGGTTAATACATTTTAGCTATAAATATTATGACTAGATGATGCTTATGAGCAACCAAGTATCTTGTTAGGGATTTTCTCACAGCACAGTTTAAGCCATTCAGTCATTTATTCAGCATCTTCTGCTGTGCTAGAAACTCTGGGACCCACTAACTGTGGACCTAACAGTTATCACAAGTATTGATTTAAATAATACATACAGTGACCCTAAGGCAATTTTCTTTCTATATAAAAAGAAGGTGAAAATCAGATAAGCTAAATTACTAACCCCAAACTAAAAGTTCAAAGGTAGGATTACGCTTCTCTATTCTATGTACACTACTTTTTCTCAAGAAGTTTCCAAAGGCAATTGTATATCAGAATTCCCTGAGAAACTTTTTCTTTAAATATCTTTTTAAAAAAAATCTGTTTACTTGTGGCTGTGCTGGGTCATCACTGCGGTGCTTTGACTTTCTCTCTCTGTGGTTGGGGGCTGCTCATTGCAGTGTCTCCCCCTCATTGCAGAGCATGGGTTCTTGGCCTTCTCTCGCTGTGGTCAGGGGGCTGCTCGTTGCAGCGGCTCCTTCGTTGCCGAGCACGGGTTCTCGGCTTTCTCTTGCTGTGGTCGGGGGGATGCTCGTTGCAGGGGCGCCTCTCGTTGCTGAGAACAGGTTCTCGGGGCAGGGCCCAGGCTGAGTAGCTGTGGTGTCCAGGCTTAGTTGCCTGTGGCATTTGGGATGTTCCAGGACCAGGGATCAAACCCACGTCCACTGTATTGTCATTCCCAGGGTGCCCCCAGGCCGATTCTTCACCAATAAACCACCGGGAAAGTTCCAGGAAGCCTTCGAGACACAAAGCAGAGACGCCTGAGGCCCACTTACAAAGTTTTCCAATTCAGGGGCTTTAGGAGCCACTGCAATACCTTTACTGACCAGGAGCCTGCTCACTAGTCACCTGTGGCTACTTACATTTGAATTAGAACCAAATCAAATTTAAATTCAGTGCCTCAGTCACACTGGCTCCATTTGAAGTGCTCAGTAGCTACATACAACCAGGGCTTCCTATGTCCTACCACCCAGATTGCAGAATATTCCCATCACCACCAAAGTCCGATTGGATTGGACACAGCGCTGATTTTCTGTCTCACCCTTCTCTTTGGAATAGTCAGCGTAACTGCATACACAGGAAGAATTTTTGCTACCGAAAATTTATGCAGGGTGTGGGAGAAGCACTATGAGTTAGTCCTGGAGAACTTGGAGGTAAGATGTTCCTCTGAGAAGAAACCTGTAGAAACAAGGTCATTTCACAGAAGTGAAAGGTCTAGGGGCAGCAGCTCCCCAGCCATTGGACTTAACAATTAGATCCTTGATTATAATAGCACTAATGGAAAGACCCTGATGGTGGGAAAGATTGAGGGCAGGAGGAGAAGGGGACGACAGAGGATGAGATGGTTGGATGGCATTGCCAACTCGATGGACATGGGTTTGGGTGGACTCTGGGAGTTGGTGATAGACAGGGAGGCCTGGCGTGCTGCAGTCCATGGGGTCACAAAGAGTCAGACTCAACTGAGCAACTGAACTGAACTGAATGATGGACTTTTAGAGTAGCATTAGATCACTCACTAAAGATTAGGAAAGGAGAATCACAGAGGTACACTTTGGACCATGACCATCTAAGTACCACCCAAGGTACTTTACCAAGACCCTTTTCATCATGGTACTCCTACAATAGCTTACAATATAATGTCACACAGCTATAGTTTTATACTTTGCATTCTATGTAAGTCCTCATATTTTAATTCCACATGTTAAAATGATCAATATCTGACATCATTAATATGTCTTCTTGTGAAAGTCTGCCAAAAGAGAAAATATGATGGAATTCCTACTTCAAGTATTTAATTCTCATTGATTGTCATGTCTTGTTATAAATTAGAACATTGGAATTCTGTCCTTTTTCCTGTTTTATTCACTTGTGCACATGAGTCTGCCCCTGGGAAATGGGTCTGTTTCCCCTCTACCAGGGATGGGGGAGCCTGGTGGGCTGCTGTCTATGGGGTCGCACAGTGTCAGACACGACTGAAGTGACTTAGCAGCAGCCGCAGCCACCCCTCTGCTGAGCCTGCAAGGCTGAGGTCAGACCTTGAGGCACAATAAGTGAAACACACAAAGGGACAGTGAAACCATAAGGAGGTTTCCTGGCACCCAGGCCTACCCTCTTTGCCGAGAAACCAATGACCTACCCAACCTGGTCCCTCGTGTGTTAGCAAGACTGATCGGCAGGCTATGAAATAATTTCTTCCTGCAATAGCTCACTGATTTCCATTACAGAATCACAAAGATATTTTAGTGTAATTTGATATAAGGAAATCTAAAGTTCAGAGAAATATAAAGATTTGACCCAAGTCATGAAAGTTATTTGGATAATTTCATAAGCATAAGCAAACACCCAGTTTTTCTAATCCTAGCTAAGTTCTTTTCCCATTATTTCCTTCTCATTCTGTCAGGATTGAACAACAACCTACAGCCCTGTGAAACCAGAGTTCTGTAGACTTCGAAATCTGCTCTGAAAATTAACTTTTAACTGATTTATCAAGCTCATTTAATCATCACAGTGCAATGTTGTTTATTATTTCTCTGACGTCAATGCAGTAGAATTCTCTGATGTGTCTGTGGTTTGAGTGTGTTGAAGTTCATTAAGTGGAGAATTTGTCATTGTCTTATGCCACCCGGTTGGAAAATAATCATTTGGGAATTACACTACAGGCTAGTCAAGTGTCACAAACACAGTGTCATTCATGTTTTCTTACAATAACAGATTGTTTTAACTTGGGGGTTAAATAGATCCTTGTTTTCCAGGACCAATGTTAAAATTATATTCCTGCCACACACATATTAGATATCTCTAATATACATTTATTGATGGATGCATGCACTCCATCTCCTTATACATAGAATTTTCTACCGATCACATCCCAAGCTGAAAATCATGCCCAATGACATATGAGATTCCTGACTCCAAAATCTACACCCCTTCTTGAATTCCTGAGTCCCATATTCTGTTTCAGGTTTCCAGCTGCCTATTTCATGTGAATATCTGTTCTATATCTTAAAATCCACCTAGCATGAATCAGACATGTTTCATGGTGTCCCTCTACAAACCTGCTTCCCTTGTTCCTAGCTTTCATTCTAGTATCTTCTCTGTGACCCGAGTAGAAATGTCAGGGTCATCTTTACTTTCCTATTCTAAAGGCATCAAAGTTGTCCCCTAAATGCCCCACCAACTTTACCTCTGAAATGTCTCTTTCATTCGTCACACCTTTATATCGCTTTTCCAAACATATAGTGCTTACTATACACAGATATTCACACATTTAACCCTCAAGAGACCCCAAGGAAGAGAGTTGATAGTCTTATCCTTGTTTTACAAATGAAGAAATTGAAGCTGAGCTTAAGTAACTCCCTGGGATCACCCAGCTATCAAACGCAGGACTGTGTGTGTGTGTGTGCTCAGTCATTTCTGACTCTTTGAGACCCAGGAGAAGATTCAAATACACAAAAATAAACTCAGAATGGATTAAAGATCTAAACATAAGACCAGAAACTATTGAACTCTTAGAGGAGAACATACACAAAACACTCTCTGACATAAATCACAGCAGGATCCTCTATGACCCACCTCTCAGAATACTGGAAATGAAAGCAAAAATAAACAAATGGGACCTAATTAAAATTAAAAGCTTTTGCACAACAAAGGAAACTATAAGCAAGGTGAAAAGACAGCCTTCAGAATGGGAGAAAATAATAGCAAACGAAGCAACAGACAAAGGATTAATCTCAAAAATATACAAGCAACTCCTGCAGTTCAATTCCAGAAAAATAAACAACCCAATCAAAAAATGGGCCAAGGGACTAAACAGATATTTCTCCAAAGAAGACATATAGATGGCTAACAAACACATGAAAAGATGCTCAACATCACTCATTATCAGAGAAATGCAAATCAAAACCACAATGAGGTACCATTTCACGCCAGTCAGTATAGCTGCTACCTAAAAGTCTACAAGCAATAAATACTGGAGAGGGTGTGGAGAAAAGGGAACTCTCTTACACTGTTGGTGGGAATGCAAACTAGTACAGCCACTATGGAGAACAGTGTGGCGATTCCTTAAAAAACTGGAAATAGAACTGCCATATGACCCAGCAATCCCACTTCTAGGCATACACACAGAGGAAACCAGATCTGAAAGAGACACGTGCACCCCAGTGTTCATCGCAGCACTGTTTATAATAGCCAGGACATGGAAGCAACCTAGATGCCCATCAGCAGACGAATGGATAAGGAAGCTGTGGTACATATACACCATGGAATATTACTCAGCCATTAAAAAGAATACATTTGAATCCGATCTAATGAGGTGGATGAAACTGGAGCCCATTATACAGAGTGAAGTAAGCCAGAAAGAAAAACACCAATACAGTATACTAATGCATATATATGAAATTTAGAAAGAAGGTAATGATAACCCTGTGTGCGAGACAGCAAAAGAGACACAGATGTACAGAACAGTCTTTTGGACTCTGTGGGAGAGGGCGAGGGTGGGATGGTTTGGGAGAATGGCATTGACACATGTATATTATCATACGTGAAATGAATCACCAGCCCAGGTTGGATGCATGAGACAGGGTGCTCAGGGCTGGTGCAATGGGATGACCCAGAGGGATGGGATGGGGAGGGAGGTGGGAGGGGGTTCAGGATGGGGAACACATGCACACTCATGGCAGATTCAAGTCAACGTATGGCAAAACCAATACAATATTGTAAAGTAAAATAAATAAGCTAATTAATTAAAAAGAAACAAATCCCCTATGGCTGATTTATGTTGATATATTGCAGAAACCAACACAATATTGTGAAGCAATTATCCTTCAACTGAAAATAAATAAATTTTTAAAAATCCAAATCCAGGCAGCCTGGTCCTGGACGCCGTGCCCTTAAAGACTGGCTGCCCCTTGGGCAGCTCTGTTGCCTGCCCGTCCCAGTGCTGCTAATCCCCCAAGGTGTGCAGTCTCCAAACCAGTCTTTCTGCATCTAGCAACTCCCCTCTTCTGAACCACTCAGGAAAGGTGAGAAGATGAGGACAAGAGAAATTCTTCTGACATTATTTAATCTTCCTCTCTCTTAAAATCTTTAAAAACTTTTGTCACCTATGCCTCTCCACCCACTCTCACAATTCCCCCCATTTACAAATTTCCTCCACAGGATGGTCCCAGCCTCCTCGTGGTCACTTTCTTCTAGGGAATCTGCCAGTTAGGCCAGGGTGCTCTGTCCTGCCTCAGAGCCTATGTTAGTACTGGTGCTTGCTGCCTGGATGCCTTGATCCACATCCTGCCAGCATGCTTGGTCCTATGAGGTCTCCAAAACCACGGTATCGTTGAAAGCTTTCCTTGGCAATCTCTTGATTCCCAAATGAAGTTACTTCCCCACCTTCTCTCTTTGTCTCTCTGTCTCTGTGTCTCTACTTCATTCTGGGAGGTGAATGAAGATAGGGAACATAAATTTAGAAAGAAGATTTTGAGGCATTATGTCCTGAAGTTTGGAATATCAACTTTAGGGATGTTACCTACTTCAAACTCCTTATTTTATGGGTACAAACTTTTAAAATATATGAGAGAAAGGGACTTATTATGAGTGGATAGAAACTACTGACTCTGATTCCAGCATATTTAGTCACTACTATTAACAAGCCTCATCTATACATATAATGAAATGCTAAACAGGCATTTCATTATTGCAAAATTCAGGCTTGAATCAAAGAAAGTAGGGAAAACCACTAGACCATTCAGGTATGACCTAAATCAAATCCCTTACAATTATACAGTGGAAGTCACAAATAGATTCAAGGGATTAAATCTGATGGACAGAGTGCCTGAAGAACTATGGACAGAGGTTCAAGGCATTGCGTAGGAGACAGTGATCAAAACCATCCTCCAGAAAAATAAATGCAAAAAGGCAAAATGGTTGTCTGAGGAGGCCTTACAAAAAGCTGAGAAAAGAAGAGAAGTGAAAGGCAAAGGAGAAAAGGAAAGATTTACTCATTTGAATGCAGAGTTCCAAAGAATAGCAAGGAAAGATCAGAAAGACTTCCTCAGTGATCAATGCAAAGAAATAGAGGAAAACAATAGAATGCAAAAGACTTGAGATCTCTTCAAGAAAGTTAGAGATATTAAGGGAACATTTCATGCAAAGATGGGTTCGATAAAGGACAGAAATGGTGTGGACCTAACAGAAGCAGAAGATATTAAGAAGAGGTGGCAAGAATACACAAAAGAACTGTACAAAAAAGATCTTCATGACACAGATAATGATGATCGTGTGATCGCTCACCTAGAGCTAGACATCCTGGAATGCAAAGTCAAGTGGGCCTTAGGAAGCATCACCATGAACAAAGCTAGTGGAGATGATGGAATTCAAGATGAGTTATTTCAAGTCTTAAAAGACGATGCTGTTAAAGTGCTGCATTCAATATGCAAGCAAACTTGGACAGTGGCCACAGGACTGGAAAAGGTTAGTTTTCATTCCAATCCCCAAAAAAGGCAAAGCCAAAGAATGTTCTGACTATCACACAATTTTACTCATCTCACATGCTAGCAAAATAATGCCCCAAATTCTCCAAGCCAGGCTTCAACAGTAAATACATGAACCAAGAACTTCCAGAGCTTCAAGCTGGATTTAGAAAAGGTAGAGGAACCAGAGATCCAATTGCCAACATCCAGTGGATCATCAAAAAAGCAAGAGAATTTCTGAAAAACATCTACGTCTGCTTTATTGATTACACCAAAGCCTTTAACTGTGTAGATCACAACAAACTAGAAAATTCTTCAAGATATGGGAATACCAGACCACCTGACCTGTCTCCTGAGAAATCTGTATGCAGGTCAAGAAACAACAGTTAGAACTGGACATGGAACAACAGACTAGTTCCAAATCAGGAAAAGGCTGTATATTGTCACCCTGCTTATTTAACTTATGTGTAGAGTACATCATGAGAAATGCTGGGCTTGATGAAGCACAAGCTGGAATCAAGATTGCTGGGAGAAATATCAATAACCTCAGATATGCAGATGACACCACCCTATGGCAGAAAGTGAAGAGGAACTAAAAAGCCTCTTGATGAAAGTGAAAGAGGAGAGTGAAAAAGTTGACTTAAAGCTCAACATTCAGAAAACTAAGATCATGGCTTCTAGTCCCATCACTTCATGGCAAATAGATGGGGAAACAATGGAAACAGTGAGAGACTTTATTTTTGGGGGGCTCCCAAATCACTGCAGATGGTGATTGCAGCCATGAAATTAAAAGACACTTACTCCTTGGAAGGAAAGTTATGACCAACCTAGATAGCATATTAAAAAGCACTTTGCCAACAAAGGTCCATCTAGTCAAGGCTATGGTTTTTCCAGTGGTCATGTATGGATGTGACAGTTGGACTACAAAGAAAGCTGAGTGCTGAAGAATTGATGGTTTTGAACTGTGGTGTTGTAGAAGACTCTTGAGAGTCCCTTGGACAGCAAGGAGATCCAACCAGTCCATCCTAAAGGAAATCAGTCCTGAATATTCATTGGAAGGACTGATGCTGAAGTTGAAGCTCCAATACTTTGGCCACCTGATGTGAAGAACTGACTGATTGGAAAAGACCCTGATGCTGGGAAAGACTGAAGGCAGGAGGAGGAGGGGACGACAGAGGATGAGATGGTTGGTTGGCATCACCGACATGATGGACATGAGTTTGAGCAAGCTCTGAGTTGGTGATGGACAGGGAGGCTTGGTTTGCTGCAGTTCATGGGCTCACAAAGAGTCAGACACAACTGAGTGACTAAACTGTACTACACTGAAGTTAGACATTTAGCATGATAATAAAAACTTGAAAAGATATCCATGGAAACTTGCAAAGAAGATTAATAAAATGTACATTGCATGTGTATGAAGGATTATGTACATATGTACATGTGTACATGTGTGTGTGTGTGTGTTCATGTGTGTGAGCACATGCGTAAGAGAGAGAAGGTACATGTGTACAGAGGACTGGTTATCAAAATTGCTAATAATGTTTTATGTTTAGATTATTGTTTCTATATAATCTTGATATCCCTTAAAATAATTGTGTCAAGAATGCATTGTTGCTTGTGATCAGTAAAAAACACAAAAAGGCTGAATTGATGTTTACAGTGTAAAAGGAAATTACTTCCTGTAAAGTTTGCTTGGAGATACAACAAAGATTTTACTAGAGAGTCTCTATCATTTTATTTCCTTCTTAGTTTCCACTTTATGGTATTTTTAGGAAGAACTGTATAGCCAGGTAGTATAGATAGAACTGAGCAGTTTCTCTGCTCCTTTAAATTTAACTTAAGATGATGAAGTTGCTTTAGTGGCTTTTTTGTTGTTATTGTTTAGTCACTAAGTTGTGCGTGAGACTCTTTCGCAACCCCATGGACTGTAGCCCTCCAGGCTCCTCTGTCCATGGAACTTCCCAGGCAAGGATACAGGAGTGAATTGCCATTCCCTTCTCCAGATGATCTTCCCAATCCAGAGACTGAACCCACTTCTCCTGTATTGGTAGGCGGGTTCTTTACTAAGAGATCCGGTTAGTAGCTTTTTTCACAATTAGAAAAGAAAGAGTGCTATTTCTAATAAAACATCTTTTATTAGCAAAGCTATGGTTTTTCCAGTACTCATGTATGGATGTGAGAGTTGAACTATAAAGAAAGCTGAGCAGTGAAGAATTGATTCTTTTGAACTGTGGTGTTGGAAAAGACTCTTGAGAGTCCCTTGGACTGCAAAGAGATCCAACCAGACCATCCTAAAGGAGATCAGTCCTGGGTGTTCGTTGGAAGGACTGATGTTGAAGCTGAAGCTCCAATATTTTGGCCACCTGATTCGAAGAGCTGACTCATTTCAAAAGACCCTGATTCTAGGAAAGATTGAGGGCAGGAGGAGAAGGGGATGACAGAGGATGAGATGGTTGGATGACATCACCGACTCAATAGGCATGAGTTTGAGTAAACTCCAGGAGTTGGTGATGGACAGGGAGGCCTGGCGTGCTGCAGTCCATGGGGTTGCAAAGAGTTGGACACGACTGAGTGACCAAACTGAACTGAACTAATTCTAGGACCATATTAGCCAAGAGGGTTGAAAATCTCCTCCGTCTTTCATTTAAATTGCTGTGTGATGCTTTTTATAAGTAATTTAAAAATACTCACAAAAGAGGCACTAACAGACTGAAGGGTCACATTTAAGTGAGGCCCCTTTCAAATGCCACTCTCTACTGAGGGTGATCTTCCTGAGACCTTCAGCACACTGTAACTTTGAGCAGCATTCTTGATTGCCTCACTACCCATATTTCACTGAGTCTCTGACTGCTTATCATTACAGGGAAATGAGGATTCTACCGAAACAAAATGTTTTAACATTTTAAGAGCAACAGTTTTTTTTTTTTTTCTTAAGCCCATCCTTTGATGGTTTGTCCTGGTTTCTCCAGAGAGTACACACTTCTGCCTAGCCCCAACATCTCTCCCACCCACTTTGCACAGCTCACACCAGTCACAGTTCCATGCAATTTTAATTTGGGCAACATCTGTTATTTCACACTGCTGTAGCAGTGCCAGGTGGTGCGGAGAGCATGGGCCTTGGAGCCAAAGAGACCTGGAACTGTGCTTTGGTCCTACTCACTGCCAAGTAGCCTTGGCTAAGATGTTTAACTTCTTCTGAACCTCAATGTCTTCATGTGAAAGTGGGAGGAATGCTAAATCCTGCTTGTTGTGAGAATTTGGTGAGTCAGTGAATGTGTTTATAAAGTTCTTAGCAGTGACTGGCATCCTATAGATACACTATAATGTGTCTCTATAAAAAATTGAACTAAAATCCCTCTGGAACTTCCCTGATGGTTCAATGGTTGAGAATCTGCCTGCCGATTCTGGGGACACGGGTTCGATGTCTGGTCCGGGAGGATTCTGTATGCTGCGGGATAACTGGTAGCTTACGGTGAACGGTGTCGGAATCATAGTCTCCAAAGAAGAAGATTTAGCTTCGGGCCCAGGGACCAGGCTTGATCTCTCAAGAGCTTTTGTGTAGCAGAGTTTGATTAAAGTATGAAAAGAGACAGAGAAAGCTGACACAGACATCAGAGTAGAGGATGGAGAGTGCCCCCTCGCTGGTGTTAGCAAGGGAGTTATACACTTTTTAAATTAGTCATTACAATACATCAAATGAATGTCCCAAGGTTGTAAACATTTTACCAGACCCACTCCCATAATGTACATTCTAAGATATCCGGATTAGTCAGAAGGTTTTCAGGAAGGAGAAACTGCTCTCAAGCAGGATACATTGCTGTTATATAATCCTTAGTACATGAGTTTGAGTATATGGACATGAGTTTGAGTAAGCTCTGGGAGTTGGTGATGGACTGGGAGGTCTGGCGTGCTGCAGGCCATGGGGTCACAAAGTTGGACACAACTGAGCGACTGAATTGAACCGAACTGAATCCCTAGTACAGAGTTTAAACAGAGTAGTTTGTTGTGTGATCATCAGTTCCATGCTTAAAGAAAAATAAAACATTTTAGGTGACTGAGACTAAGGAATATAGAGAAATGAAAGGCATTTGTCCTCCTCCTCCTTGAGAATTTCAGACCCCTAACTCCTCTTCATGAGCCGCAGACCCCCCCTCTCCTCGCGGACCCCGGACTTCCTATCAACCTGCCTAGGAATTGCCTCTCTCGCAGCTAAGCCCATGGGCCACGACCACGGAGCCTGCACTGCGGAGCCCAAGCTTTGTGACAGGAGAAGCCTCCCAAGGAGAAGCCTGTGCCCCACGCCTAGAGAGCAGCCTCCACTCACCGTAACTAGAGAAAGGCCCTGCACAGCAACGAAGACCCATATAGCCAAAAATAAATAGCAAAAAAAGAAAACCCTCTGGCTTCTCCCCTAAGTGATGCCATAGTGTTTCTCTGTAGTCTTTTCTATAGTAAAATGAATCATTTGAAATTTTAAAGCATTTTATTTTACAAAGAACTTCTGCATGCATAATGTTACTACCAAAAGTCTATGTGGTATATATGTAAAATACCCCCATTTAACAGATAATAGTATTAAGGCTGGAAATGTTAAGCCTTAGGTAGGAAGTTCTGTTGTTTTTCAGTTGCTCAGTCATGTCTGACTCTTTGTAACCCCATGGACTGCAGCACATCAGGCTTCCCTGTACTCCACTATCTCCTGGAGTTTGCTCAAACTCATGTCCATAGAGTCAATGATGCCATTCAACCAACTCATCCTCTGTCACCTCCTTCTCCTCCTACCCTCAATCTTTCCCAGTATCAGGGTAGGAAGAGGGGAGGTTAGTAATAAACCTCAAGTATTAAGAAATGAAGACAAATTTTCTTTATAGCACATTCATATTACTTCTCTGCTTTAACTGGTAATTTACAGTGATGGTCACAAGTCTGGAGTGAGATTGGTCATACAAACACAGTTACCTACTTTTATATTTGAAATATATATAAATTTGAGTCTCTACTTTATGTCCAGCATACTACTTGGAATTTGCACAAATATCATGATTTGTAATCTGGGTTGCAACTCTCTGGACTAGGAATCATCTCCACTTTACAGATAAGGTCAGTTGACTTGCCCATGGGCACACCATCACTAAGTGTTAGTTGGATGCAAAAGTGTTCGAAAAATCTTGGGCCAAATGGTCCAGAAGTCCTATGAAGCTCTAAACTTTAAGCTTCTTTTCCCTTAAGACAATATTCATGTGAGATTCTTGTAAACTTTTTTCAATTTCAATATTTTATTCACATGAAAAAATTAGAAATATAGTAAGTGTACTAGAGAAAACTGATCAAGAAATTAGTTTGGGTTAATTAATTAGTTAAAAACTGGCTTAAAACAATATTACAAAACTAAGATCATGGCATCTGGTCCTGTCACTTCATGCAAATAGAAGGGGAAAAGTAGAATCAGTGGCAGATTTAATTTTCTTGGGCTCCAAAATCACTGTGCATGGTGACTGCAACCATGATATTAAAACATGCTTGCTCCTTGGAAGGAAAGCTTTGACAAACCTAGATAGCATATTAAAAATAGAGACATCACTTTGCTGACAAAGGTCCCTATAGTCAAAGTTAAGGTTTTTCCAGTAATCAGGTACAGATATGAGAGTTGGACTGTAAAGAAGGCTGAGTACAAAAAAACTGATGCTTTCAAATTGTGGTGCTTGAGACTCCTGAGTCCCTTGGACTGCAAGGAGCTCAAACCAGTCAATCCTAAAGGAAATCAACCCTGAATATTCACTGGATAGACTGATGCTGAAGCTGAAGCTCCAATACTTGGGTCATCTACTGCAAAGAGCCAACTCATTGGAAAAGACCCTGATGCTGGGAAAGACTGAAGGCAAAAGGAGAAGGGGGCAGCAGACGATGAAATGGTTAAATAGCATCAGTTACTCAATGGACCTAAGTTTGAGCAAACTCCAGGAGATAGTGAAGGACAAGGAAGCCTGGTGTGCTACAGTCCATGGAGTTACAGTCAGACGTGACTCGGTGACTGAACAACAACAAATGGAATTATTAAAGTAATTTCTTATCAAGGATTTGCTGGTACTTGCATAATTCTCATTTAAATGTTTGTTCTCATTAATATAGAACCAAAGTGCTCTGAAAGTGAAAGTCACTCAGCTGTGTCCGACTCTTTATGACCCCATGAACTGTATAGTCCATGGAAATCTCCAGGCCAGAATACTGGATTGGGTAGCCTTTCCCTTCTCCAGGAGATCTCCCCAACCCAGGAACTGAGCCCAGGTCTCCCACATTGCAGGCGATTCTTTACCAGCTGAGCCGCAAGGGAAACCCGAGAATACTGGAGCAGGTAGCCTATCCCTTCTCCAGGGGGTCTTCCTGACCCAGGGATCAAATGGGGGTCTCCTGCATTGCAGATGGATTCTTTACCAACTGAGCTATGAGGGAAGCAAAGTGCTCTGAGGGTCATAACAGTGAGGGCAAAAAAGAAAGATTATAATAGTGGGATGAAATATGTGCTATTTCTCCAGCACAGAGGAAACTTCTAATTAATGATCTTTGAACAAGTAAATGAATATTTTAACAGTATGATTTAATTAATTTCTAACCACTGTATAATCCACTAACTGAAAATACATGTTTGTGTATACAATGAAATAGTATTCAGCCTTCAAAAAGAAAGAAAGCATGCAACAGCATTTGGGACAACATGGATAAACCTGGAGGACATTATGCTAAGTGAAATAAGTCAGACACAGAAAAATAAATATGGCATGATCTCACCTATATGTGGAATCTAAAAGAGTTGAACTCTTAAAAGTAGAAAGTAGAATGGTGGTTGCCAGGACTTGAGGTAGGGGTGGAGAGAAGTTAGGAGATATTGATCAAAGTGCACAAAGGTTCTTTTTGAATATACATTGTGGAGATCTAATGTCCAGCTTGGTGGCTATAGTTAATACTGTATTGTATACCTGAAATTTGTTGAGAGATTTGATCTTAAGTGTTTTCACCATAAACACACACACACACACTCCCACACACAAAAATCATAACTTTGTGAGGTGGTGGATATGTTCATTAGCTTGACTGTGGTAATCATTTCACAATGTTTTATATACATCAAAATACCACATTTTATACCTTAAATATATGACATTCTTTTGTGTCAAGTATACCTCAATAAAGCTGGACCAGGAAAAAGTATAATTTAAAAATTTAGAAAATCTAATTATATATTAAATATTGCACATTTGATAGATGGGATTCTTCTAACCTTTGTAAGTGTTTTCATCATTTCTGAGAGCAGAAAGCTAAGCAAAAGAGTGCTAAACTAAACAGCAATAAGAATGACCTGCGTATGCTCCAGCCGCATGGATGAATGTCACAGACAGTGTTAACTGATGGAAGGCAGACACAAAGAGTATTCATTGTTATCATCCAGCTTACACAGTCATAGAAAGAGAGATCTAGAACCTGAGAAGCTGAGTGTCCCTCTTTCTGGGAGGCAGAGGCTAAAAGGAAGCATGAGGGTGGCTTCGAGGTTGTTGGTTACACATCTGTGTGTTCAGCCTGCACTACTGATATGCACTTTCTTATGTATTTACTATAAATACATGAACATGTAAATATGTAAAATAAAAAATAAAATAAAAAAACTTCTAGGGACTCCTGTTCTTGAAACCATAAAGCTGACACTCACTAGCTATTAATTTTTTCAAATGTAGTCAGATGGGTTTTAGTCTGGGGCCTCCCTTGGGTAGGCCTTTGAAACAGCACAACCCTAGGAATCAAGTAAGGATGGACTCATGAGTATCTGGGGATAGTGATGAAGAAAAAGAGAGAGAGAGAGAGAGGAATCCGAGCATAAAGGTGGCTTCTGCAGAGGCTCTGTATTCAAGGAGATGGTGGTGGGGAAGGGAATTCGGTGATGAGGAGGAAAGCAAGGATGCAATCAGTGACTTCCAACAGAGCCAGGTCAGGAAGCAGATTCAGCTGCTTCCAGGCACAGGCTAATAAATGTCAGGAAACAGCCTCAAAGAGATTGAGGGTTCAAGCTTTGGACACATTGGTTTTGATTCTCAGCTGCTACATCAGGAAAAGCTACCCTAGCTCAACAAGCCTCATCCTCTTCCTTTCTAAAATGGGGATATTAGCACGGTGGTATTGGTGGGATTATGTGAGATAAATATGTTGCTGGTGAATTTAAGGTTCTTGCTTCATTGCAAAAGAATTCTGAGATGAAGTGATGGGTAAAAAGCAGATTTATTTGGAGAGAAACACACTCCATAGACAGAGTGTGGGCTGTCTCAGAAGGTGAAAGAGAGAGACCCCTGAAGTATGGAGTGGTTTGTTTTTATGGGGTGGGTAATTTCATAGGTTAATAAGTGGGGGTATTATTCCAATTATTTGGGGGGATGGGGTGGGAATTTCCAGGAATTGGGCCACTACTCACCTTTTGACCATTTACGGTTAGCTTCAGAACTGTCAGTGGCAGCCCATTCCAGTACTCTTGCGTGGAAAATCCCATGGACAGAGGAGCCTGGTAGGTTACGGTCCATGGGGTCGGAAAGAGTCGGACACAACTGAGTGACGTCACTTTCCTCTCGGAACTGTCATGGCACTAGTGGTGTGTCATTTAGCATGCTAATGTATCATGATGAGCATATGACAAGGCCCAAGGTCTACTGGAAGTCAAATCTTCCACCATTTTGGACCTAGTTGGTTCTAATCAATTTTTATGTCCTACGGTTATATTGGGCTTCCCAGGTAGCAATAGTGGTTAAAAAAAACCCACCTGCCAATGCAGGAGACTTAAGAGGTACTGGTTAGACCCCTGGATTGGGAAGATCCGATGGAGGAGGGCATGGAAACCCACTCCAGTATTTTGCCTGGAGAATCCCTTGGACAGAGGAGCCTGGCAGGCTACAGCCCATACGGTCGCACAGAGTTGTACACAACTGAAGTGACTTAGCATGTACACACGCACGGCTATATCATTCTTTAAAGGTTGTGCCCTGCCCTCTTCTCTTCTGTTTTAATTACACAAAATATACAGCATTATGTCTGGAAGGTGGTAAATGGCAATTCTCCCCCTTTCCCCCATGTTCACACTTCCAATTTTAAAATAAAGATTGCTTGTTTATATTTGAAATCAAGAGGTGAGTGTTTTCCGGGCAGCAGGAAGAACATGAACAAATATGGAAAGATGGTAAGACACGGCCTGTGTACAGAATACAGATGAGGAATAATGATTGTGGGGTTGGGCTACAGAGAGTCTCAAGTAGTAAAGTTCATACTTTTCATTTCAGTGAGCTTGGTAAGGTGTTAACAAAGTTGCAGTTAATGGATACACTCAAGATGGATTAACGTTGGAAAACCCCTGATGATGGAGAGACCACCTTGAATAGATTACTTACTTCACTCTAAGAATGAGATGGTATAAGAGGGAGG
The DNA here is from genome assembly GCF_023699985.2 of Odocoileus virginianus. Classification (NCBI taxonomy): domain Eukaryota; kingdom Metazoa; phylum Chordata; class Mammalia; order Artiodactyla; family Cervidae; genus Odocoileus; species Odocoileus virginianus. The sequence continues at coordinate 5,931,509 of NC_069701.1, read as the reverse complement.
GCTTACTGTAAAGTGAAACATAATCACTCCCTAAACTCCATAAACTTCTTTACGGACTCAAGATCCCACTTGAGATATGTCATCCAAAAATTTGACATCAACAGGATTGAATTTCCCCTCTTTCAACAAGATTTATTTGGTGCCAGTCACAGCCTGTCATGTTTCCCAGTTCTGTTAAAATTATTCTGTTCAAAAAGTGTAATTCCACTGACAGTGAACTCCTGGGGGTTGCATACACACAGCCCTGGTTGTCCCAGACACTGCCTCTGGGACAGATTTTCTGGGTTAGGCTCTCTGGGAAGATACTCAACTCCCTTTCTGGTGGAAAGCAGGGTTTTTACAATAGAGATCAGAAGGGACATGGCATTACAGTCTTCTCTTTTGGCCAAAGAAAGAGGCTTAAAAATTGGAAACATTTGGGCACAAGAAAGGTAGCATTTTGGCAGTGAGTAAGCTCAGATGGTAAAGAATCTGCCTGGAATGCAGGAGACTTGGGGGTGATCCCGGGGTGGAGACGATCCCCTGGAGGAGGGCATGGCAACCCCGCTCCAGTATTCTTGCCTGGAGAATGCCCACGGACAGAAGAAACCGGTGGGCTACAGTCACAGGGGTCACAACGAATCTGACATGACAGCAACTAAGCAGACACGCACAGTACACTTTCAATTTTTATTTTTTTCTAGTAAGTAAGACACTTCTGATTTAATTTTTCCTAGTTAGCAGAAACAAACTTTTCTGCTCTAGTCTGGATATATGTCCTTGATGCTGTACTCTGAAGCACGCCTTACCCTGCGGGTGAGCGGCAAACAAATGTTTCCTTTCAGTTTCAGTTCAGTCGCTCAGTCATGTCCGACTCTTTGCGACCCCAAGAATCACAGCACACCAGGTCTCCCTGTCCTCACCAACTCCCTGAGTTTACTCAAACTCACGTCCATCGAGTCAGTGATGCCATCCAGCCATCTCATCCTCTGTCGTCCCCTTCTCCTCCTGCCCCCAATCCCTCCCAGCATGAGGGTCTTTTTCAATGAGTCAGTTCTTCGCATGAGGTGACCAAAGTACTGGAGTTTCAGCTTCAGCATCAGTCCTTCCAATGAACACCCAGGACTGATCTCCTTTAGGATGGACTGGTTGGATCTCCTTGCAGTCCAAGGGACTCTCAAGAGTCTTCTCCAGCACCACAGTTCAAAAGCATCAATTCTTCGGTGCTCAGCTTTCTTCACAGTCCAACTTTCACATCCATACATGACCACTGGAAAAATCATAGCCTTTGCTAGATGGATTTTGTTGGCAAAGAAATGTCTCTGCTTTTTAATATGCTATCTGGTTGGTCATAACTTTCCTTCCAAGGAGTAAGCGTCTTTTAATTTCATGGCGGGGGGTGGAGTAAAATGAGGCTGGCACTCATCCTAGGTAACTGGGCATTGTTCCCCACCCCTCTCACCTGCTCTGCCAGAGTCATTAGCTCAGTGTGATGGCCTCTGCTGAAAGGAGCCTGGGGCAGGAATCAACGTGCCAGAGAAAGGATCGTGTGTTCCAGAGGAAACAGCCAGCTGTTCCATGTAGGGACACTTCAACGTGGGGCAGCCTTCCTCTTAACAAGGACTTCTAAGGGTCGTCTTGTCATTCCCCCAAAGATGTGACGAAGCCTGACATTAGGTCTGGTTCTTTTCTCTGCATCCACTGGAAATCCTGTACCAAAAATGAGTTAGGAGAAAAAATAGAAAGGCACAAGAAAAGCAATGCCCTGACCCATGTCATTAATGGAGGTGTAACTGGGGCTTTAAGGGCTTACTAGTTTCTGTTAGCAACACATCACATTTAGGAGCCTGCCCAAACACACTCTTCCATCCAATTCCTCAGTCTCTGACCAGTCACCACCTCCAGTCACAGCAGGAAGCGCTCAGAAGCATCACAGACATACCCTATCCTGTCTTCTTCCTTTAGAATATCATCCACGCTGGTCTTTTCCTCTCTGTGCTGTGCCAGCAGCCTGGACCAGGTCTCAGTAATTCATGCCTCGTCTGTGGCCATATTCTTCTGGCTGGCTTCTCCTGGTCTTATGTCTCAGCTCAATTCATGTTCTTTAATTGCCAATTTCATCATTGACATTTCTTGATTTAAGTGCCTCTGATAATTGTCTGTTTCCTACAAGTCTGTGGCTTGGCTTTCAAATTCTCTGTGACACCCGCCCTCATCTCAATTTTGCATCTTCTTTTTTTCTAGCACCTCTCTCCTATGTGCAGATTCTCCACCCACCCACTGATAAAGAATGGATGGCACACCCCTTCATATCTGCATTTCCCAGCACAGGATCTGCCACGTAAGAGAAGTCCAATTAATAATAACCTGTTGCACAAATGAATCTACAAATCACAGAAACCTCCCCTTTCCCACTCTTTTCCCACATGGAATGGCCTTGTTGTATCCCATTCCAAACACAGCAATCCTTCCAGGTCTAGAGCCTGGTCAGACTCCCGTGGGGAAACCTCTTATTCTAATTTGGTCATTTGACTTCATTTTCTCCAAGTTCTTATGCTATCTGCTGTCTTCACGGCATCATAAACTGTTTTGTTAGTCAACCAATTTCTCCTTTAACTCTGTTTTATGATACTCTGATCATTCAAAACAAAGCTCAAATTTTGTGCAGGAAAATAATTTGCCTTGTGCTACTTTGCCACCTTTACATAAATGCACAATTATTCATGGTTAGGGAATGGTATTGAATAGTGTATTGTGTCTACTCAGCCACAACCTTTTCTACTAGAATATGTTTGTCCACAGTTTTGGCTGAGCAAACACTTAAATATCCTCTAGGCAAACAGCTGTCTAGGTCAAGGTTTACCCCTGTATCAAAGTTTGACCCTTCAATCTGCTGCAAAAGATAAGCTATAGTTGAAATTTGGTTTATCCTGGACCTAGAGATTGTCATACTAAATGAAGTAAGTCAGACAGATAAGGAGAAATATCACATGACATCCCTTATATGTGGAACTTAAAAAGAAATGATACAAATGAACTTACTTGCAAAACAGAAAGAGACTCACAGACTTAGAGAACCAACATATGGTTGCCAGGCAGAAGGGATAGTTAGGGAGTTTGGGATGGACATGTACCCACTGCTATATTTAAAATGGATAAACAAATAGACCCTACTGTATAGCACAGGGAACTCTGCTCAAAGTTATGTGGCAGCCTAGATGAGAGGGGAGTTTGGGGAGAATGGATACATGGATATGTATGGCTGGGTCCCTTTTGCTGCTCACCTGAAATTGTCACAATGTTTTTAGTTGGCTATGTTGTTGTGAAGTCACCGGGTCATGTCAGACTCTTTGTGACCCCCTGGACTGCAGCATGCCAGGCTTCCCTGCCCCTCACCATCTCCTGAAGTTTATCTAAGTTCATGTCCATTGCATTGGTGATGCCATCCAGCCATCTCATCCTCTGATGCCCTCTTCTCCTTCTGCCCTCAATCAGGGACTTTCCCAATGAGTCGTCAGTTTGCATCAGGAGACCAAAATATTGGAGCTTGAGCTTTGTGAGCTTTGGAGCTTGAGCTCAGCATCAGTCCTTTCAAGAGTGTTCAGGGTTGATTTCCCTGAAGATTGACTGGTTTGATCTCTTTTTTGTCCAAGGGACTTTCAGGAGAAAGTCCTGATTGACCTGATGACTGCATCCAATTTACCTTGGTTCATGGACCTAACATTCCAAGTTCCTATGCAATACTGTTCTTTGCAGCATCACATTTTACTTTCATCACCAGACACATCCGCAACTGATCATCATTTCGGTTTTGGGCCAGCTACTTCATTCTTTCTGGGGCTGTTAGTAGTTTTCCTCTGTTCTTCCCTGGTAGCATATTGGACACCTTCTGGCAATTCTGGGGGATGTGTCATATCTTTTTGTCCTTTTATGCAGTTCATGAGGTTCTCATGGCAAGTATACTGGGGTGGTTTGCAATTCCCTCCTCCAGTGGATTGTGTTTTGTCAGACCTCTCCACTATGTCCCATCCATCATGGGTGGCCCTACACAGCGTGGCTGATAGCTTTATTGAGTTATGTGAGCCTCTTCACCATGACAATGCAGTGATTGTGAAGGGAATTGGCTATACCCCAACCAGTTCAGTCGCTCAGTCATGTATGACTCTTTGAGACCCCATGGACTGCAGTTCCTCCTCCATGGACTGGAGACCTCCAGGCCTCCCTCTCCATCAGCAACTCCTGGAGTTTTCCCAAACTCATGTCCATTGAGTCGGTGATGCCATCCAGCCATCTCATCCTCTGTCGTCCCCTTCTCCTCCCACCTTCAATCCTTGCCAGCATCAGGGTCTTTTCCAATGAATTAGTTCTTTGCATCAGGTGGCCAAAGTATTGAAGTTTCAGCTTCAACATGAGTCCTTCCAATGAATATTCAGGACTGATTTCCTTTACGATTAACTGGTTGGATCTCCTTGCAGTCCAAGGGACTCTCAATACAAAATAAAAAGTTAAAGGCTTTGTTTTAAAAAATTCATTTCATCCTTATTGATGAAGTTTATTGCTTGACTTTCAGGCCTCTCCATATCTCCTGGCCTCATCTCAGTTTTGCGTCTTCTACCTTGTCTATCATGTCTCTCCTCCTACGTATGCAGATTCTCCATCCCTCCATTCAGGTCTGCACATCCCAGCACAAGATCTGCCACATAAGAGAGGTTCAATTAATACCTGTTGCATAAATGAATCTACGAATCAAAGAAACCTCCCATTTCCCACTCTTTCCTACATGGAATTAGTTAAATGCAGAAAAGAAAGAGGCAGACTGTGCCTATGATCACATTAGTGGTGGGCTTCTGGTCAACACTCTTGCCTTTTTCTCAGAGCTCCAGCCCGGCATCCAGGGGGCCTCTCCACCAGCCTTTGAGCCCCACTGTATCCTGACAACACCCTCACCCTTTGCTCTTCATTTGGCAGCTCTCCTATAAATAAAAGCATCTTGATTACTCTTTTTCGAGAAAGCATGTTCCTTTGGGAAATGATGACGATCCCCTCCCCTCCCTGGCTCCCTGCCACGGTCTTTTGGCTCTTCGCTCCTTGACTCAGCCAGTCTTTCCATTTTTCTCACGCTCTCCTTTCCTTTGGTCATGGGACTTTACTCTGGAACTAGAACTGAGTGAGGCCGAGGTCCCAAGGCAGCAATAAATCGCATAAATTTTATGAACTATGATACTGAGCAAAACCAAAATTTCTGAGAGAGGCATCAAAATATTTATCACAAATGCCAAACACAGTGCTTCCCAAAAGACTCCCTTGGAATAATTTGAGCCAAAATTGAAAACATTTCTTTCCTGAAACTACCAAAATAGGACAATACCAGAGTATGAAAAACTTGTATAAACCAAGATCCAAATGCTCAGTTATATTTCAATTGTTTGATCCTCTGACCATAGCACTGTTTTCCGGCACTCAGATCCAGTGGTTGAGAGTAATGAGAGTCTCTTATGTCTGAGTCGTGCTTTATTGATTTCTAAGTGTTGTCACATCCATGTTAGGACTTGTTGAGAACGTGGCCTCAAAAGCTGTATTCCATTGCTTACATCTGTATACTTGAGCAAGTTTTTCTTCTCTGTTTCTCAATTTCTCCATTTTTGAAATGAGAATAAATCAGCCTCCATCTCATAGGGTTAATGAGAGAGTGACGTCAATAATACGTAAAAGGCTTAAAATAGTGCTTACGTGTGATAAGAACTTAACTTGCCTGACCCTAGGAAGAGGAGAAGTTGTTCTGTTCAGCCCATCACAATCAACCTGTGAGTTGGGTTGGGCAAGGATATTTATGGAGACTTTAATTTTGAGGAAATCAAAACCCAGAGAGAACAAACCACTTGTTTAATGACATTTGTATAAAGCAGATCTAAAATCAGGTCTATTACATTTGAAGTCCAGGGATATTTGATGATAGAAAATTTTGGAATTCTCTTTACAATTTACAGTGATTGTTAAGGGATAAAATGCCTCTTGTATACAGAGATGGTCCCTCACGCCCTCCCAGACCCCAGTGATTAAACCACAATTGGGTTAGTCATTTACTGAATTCATAGTTTGGTTAGAATTCTCTTTTTTAAAAATTTTATTTTTGTTAAGTTTTTTTTTAATGTGGACTATTTTTGAAAGTCTGTATTGAATTTGTTGTTTCTGCTCTGTTTCAGTTTTTGGCCACGAGGCATATGGGATCTTTGCTCTCCCAGTCATGGATCAAACTGACACCCCTGCATTGGAAGGCGATGTCTTAACCACAGAACCAACAGGGAAGTCCCCAGTCAGAGCTCTTTTGCCAGGCATTTGGCGTCTAGAAAGAGAATAAGAGTAAAAATAGGAATAAAATTAAGAGAGAAAGAGCCAGAGACCCTAGAACTCAGTCATAACTTTGGGAACTGAGTAGACAGGTTCCTGCAGTATCCCCTTACTCCACCAGGTGGCTATAAAAGATGTTGTTGTTGACAGCCGCTTAGTGGTGTCTTCTCTGCAACCCCATGGACTATACACAGTCCTTGGGATTCTCCAGGCCAGAATATTGGAGGGGGTAGCCTTTCCCTTCTCCAGCGGATCTTCCCCACCCAGGGATCGAACCCATGTCTCCCACATCGCAGGAGGATTCTTTACCAGCTGAGCCACCAGGGAAAAGATGAAGACCACTTTTTTTTGCCATCTGTTTCCCTTCCCAATTTTCAGCCCTTCCCGAGAGCTGGCTGTATTCCTTCGGCAAAGGGGAGTATTCTGTAAGACAAGAATTAGCTGTGGCAAAGAAATGCTGGCTAGAGCAAAGAGTTTGGTCTAGGCTGTTTGAATTCAAATTTTACCTCTACCACTTACTGGCTATGTGACCTTAGTTAAAAGCTCTGGTGTCACTTTCCTCTTCTGTAAAGTGGGGATGAAAATAGTCCCCAGCTCATCAATACTATTACGGATAGGAAGTGAGATAACTAGCGCCTGGCACTACGGATGCTCAATAACTGTTAGCTGTTATTCTACTTATAATAAGCTCCCTTGGGAGCTTATGCCAGGTCAAAATGGCCAGCAACTAAAGTGGTTTAGGACATCGCCATTTCTCCAAACAATCTAACTTGAATATTAGAGTTTCTCCAAACAATCTAACTTGAATATTAGAGTCATCTGCCTTCCCTTTTTCTTTAATTTTCCAAATCCAATCAGTTACTCAGTCCTACCGATTCTAGCATTGTTTAAGTGGTTTAGGACATCATCATTTTCCAAACAATCCAACTTGAAAATCAGAGTCCTCTCCCTTCTCTTTTTCTCTGACTTTCAGTTACTGAGTCCTACTGTTTCTAGTGCTGTGACGCTCAACTACTGCCCTCCACGCTCCCTCATTCTGTCACAAGGCTCGTGAGAACACAGATGTGTCTGTCTTCCACACTGCTTCCGGGGCAGGTAACTGTAGGCCCAGAACAGCACTGTAGAACGGGCCTGACCTGCCATATCTGAGTAACAAGTGATAGTTATAAGTAGGGAATAAGCTGTCCTGTTCCCCACACTCTACATAGAGAACGGTATCCAAGCTTGCTAATCTAGAACCTGAAACCCTTCATGATCTGCCCCATACACAGCATTCAGTTCTCATTTTCCAATGTATGCTTGACATCATGTACACTCTACCTTCCCTAGACTGATTATTTACTTTCCTTAAAGTCATGTGGCTCTTCCTTATCTTGATAACTTGTTCCCTCCGGAATCTTTTCTGCCTGAGATAATCCTATTTATTCCTGAAGCCAGAATCACAAACTTTATGTTCCAAGAAGCCTTTCAGAGTGTCCCAGGCTGACTGGTGATCCTTCTGCCGTGCACCCACCTCTCATACACCCTCACCACGTCCGTTCTTAATTCTCTTGGTAAAGGGGCTACTTTCATATACCTCCCACAACTAAGCTATACCGTAAGCTTAATGAGGCAACTAAGCCATCTCTCCTCCAGGAAGCCTTTCCTGACCACCCCCACCCCTGATTTCTAGGTTTTCTCCCCTCATCCACTCTCCCACAGTACCCTGTGAATACTTATAGCACAGACTTTTTTTGTGTGCTGGACAACATCTGTTCACACGTTCACTTCTCTAAACTGTAAGCTCCCTGAGGGCAGGGAATATTGTTTCACATTTTTAAACTTATGCATGGCACATACTTACCTGTTTGCTGATTTAACTAAACTTGAGGGGAGAGATTGATGCTTTTGAACTATGGTGTTGGAGAAGACTCTTGAGAGTCCCTTGGACTGCAAGGAGATCCAAACAGTCCATCCTAAAGATCAGTCCTGAATATTCATTGGAAGGACTGATGCTGAAGCTGAAGCTCCAATACTTTGGCCACCTGATGTGAAGAGCTGACTCATTTGAACATACCCTGATGCTGGGAAAGATTGAAGGCGGGAGGAGAAGGGGACGACGGAGGATGAGATGGCTGGATGGCATCACAGACTCAATGGACATGAGTTTGTGTAATTCCGGGAGTTGGTGATGGACAGGGAAGCCTGGTGTGCTGCAGTCCATGGGGTCGCAAAGAGTCTGGTGCGACTGTGATTGAACTGAACTGAGAGGAGAGGGCCTCTCTAGACCACCTTGGCTGCTCCTTATTCAGCTACAATGAACATCTGTAGAGTCCTTAGAACAGCAGTTCCCAAAGTTTCCCAGGAAGCAGGATCAGTATCACCTGATACAGGACTCAGTAGAGATGTAAATTTTCAAGCCTCCCTCCAGACTGGCTGAATCAGAACTTCTGGGGATGAGCCACAGCAATGAAAGTTTTAGCAAGCCCTCTGGGTGATTCTGATGCCCACTGGGGCATAAGAGCTACTGCTATCCTGTTTACAACAGCTGCCACAAACATTAATTCCATACCTGACTTTGCCTGAGTCTAGCCCCCATATCAGCTTAAACTAACTTACCCAGGAGGGCGGGGCACCGAAAACCAGTGTCAGGGATGTTTTGATTCAGGTAGTGTTTTCCAGAAGGTAATTTATCTCATCATCAATCCTAAGAAGGGGGAGTCAAAGTAGAATCCCCAAGGACGCTTTCAGTCAAAGGCTAGAAAAATTAAATATTGAATTAAAAAGAATTAAATGGATGCAAAATCAGAAGACTCAGAAGCAAGCATGGAGGAAAAGTTGGGAGTGAGTAAAGTGAATTATCTAGAACCTACGTAACTCACAGGAAAAAATGCTTTTTAACATGACCCTGGTTAATCGCAATTGGTTGTGGATAGATCCACCATTAGGTGTGCAGTGTTTGTATAATTATGATTTTCCCACTTTATAGATAAGTAAACTGAGGTTCAGAGTGAATGCTAGAGTAACTACCAAAATGTCTGAGACAGGCGCTCAGCAGACCTGCAGGCCAAGCCTCACTGTGAGACCCAGGTGGTTTCCATTCTGTCCTGTAGCTTCATTTGCCAATAAATAAATACAGACTCAAACTGAATGACCTGCAGGAAAAAACAGCATCCTCGTCCTTAGAGAGAGCTGCTATCTCGGAAGACTCCTCTGTGGGCAGTCTGCATTACGTCCCTCAGCAGGGGGTTGATTACCTGTTATCCCATTGTTTCCTTTTTCTTTTTTTTAATGCATTTGTGGCCTCATTTTCTTGGCTTGCTACCAGCTAAGAGTAATGGTACTCATCTGAATGTCAAATGTCATAAAAATTCTTTCAGTTAGGAAGTGGCCTTTATTGCAGATAACATCAAAATAATCACTCAACAAATATTTATTTTGTGATAACTCTGGGGCTTCCCAGGTGGTGTTAGTGGTAAAGAACCCCCTGCCAGTGCAGAGATGCAAGAGACACGGGCTCGATCCCTGGGTCAGGAAGATCCCCTGGAGGAGGGAATGGCAACCCACTCCTGTGTTCTTACCTGGAGAATCCCTTGGACAGAGAAGCCTGGCAGGCTACAGTCCATAGGGTCATAGAGAGTCAGAAACAACTGAAGTGACTTAACACAAATTAACACACAGCTCTGTGGAAGAGTCTAAAATCACAGTGATAAGTTGATAGGTAGACACAGCACACAAACAACAAATTTCGATAGTGTTGAAGAATGAAAGTGAAGAGGATGGTAGCAGTCCTGTGGTTACTTTTTCACTCCATTCTACCCTAAACACTTTGTCTTGAGGCAATAATGGAAATAACCATAATCCCATTTCCATGCCAGTTAAGGTTTGAGGAGCCCGTGTGAGAACAATTCAAACCCACCAGCTCTAAGGGAAGTCATCTACGGGCTCTGGGAAAGGGTTATCTGCAGAAAGAAGGTGCTCCAGGAAGACACATCCCCTTTCTTCTTCCGGGCACTGGTGTATCTAGATGGCAACTTGGCTAAAGTCATCTTGCTATTGATAATTACGCAAGGAGAAAATTCTCAGGGAGGAAGACGGCTCCTCAGAGAAGCTCATGTCCTCTGGATGTCTTGCTGGGGAGGACCGTGCATTTCCTTCTAGTGTAAGCCGTGTGGAGCTGACACCTGCCAGTATTTGCCTTTGGCACTATGCTAATGGGCCAAGGGCTGGACAGCTATGGTGGGGTGGTGGTGACGGTGCAGTGGGTCGGTCCTGTTCAACTCTCGCGACCCAATGGACTGTAGCCCGCCAGGCTCCTCTGTCCATGGGATTCTCCAGGCAAGAATCCTGGAGTGGGTTGCCATTTCCTTAGTGAGGATATTACATGGAAAGATGTTTAAGGGTCTCATTGGCCTGATTGATGTCCTACAGCTCGTCCTCAAGCCTTGACTTGTCTGGGAATGGGATCACAGTCATTTTGATTGTTGCCTTGAAACTAAGCACATAGGGTAAAATGAAGTTGAGCTCAGATCAACAAAAAGGCCAGTTGTGAGAGGTAAAAAGTGAGGAAGGCTGAGACCTACGTTGATATTTCTCATATGCTAAATTTAGTAATACCTAAACTGTGGTGATGGAGAAGACTCTTGGGAGTCCCTTGGACTGCAAGGAAATTCAACCAGTCCATCCTGAAGGAGATCAGTCCTGGGTGTTCATCAGAAGGACCGATGTTGAAGCTGAAACTCCAATACTTTGGCCACCTGATGCGAAGAGCTGACTCATTTGAAAAGACCCTGATGCTGGGAAAGATTGAGGGCAGGAGGAAAAGGGGACGACAGAGGATGAGATGGTTGGATGGCATCACTGACTCAATGGACATGGGTTTGGGTGGACTCTGGGAGTTGGTGATGGACAGGGAGGCCTGGCGTGCTGTGGTTCATGGGGTTGCAAAGATTCGGACACAACTGAGCGACTGCACTGAACTGAAACTGACAATCAGTGCTCGTTTAGGCAACACATAAACTAAACCGACAATCATTTGGAGAGAATAAAATGGCGCCTAATGCTTGCCTTTCTTTTGCTGGCTTCTATATGCTCAGTGGTAGACTGTAAAACTTTCAGACGTTAAATGGGTAGACTTCATCTCTCAGATAACATGCCTCTTATTATTTTAGTTAACTGGAATAAAATTGCTTTGCAGTGTTGTGTTACTTTCTGCAGTATAGTTAAGTGAACCAGCTATACATGTATTTATATATCCCTTCCCTCGGAGCCCCCCTTCCAGGTGGCTATAGAGCCCCGAGCTGAGCTCCCAGTGCTCTATTACACCTTCCAACCTCTGACTATTTCACACGTGGTAGTGCGTATGCATCAATCCCAGTCTCCAATTCATCTCCCTACCCGTGTCCATGACATGTTGCTGAAAGGCTCCAAACTGAGAGATTCGATATTGTTTCAACCCGGAAACAAATTACAAAAGGAAGCTGCAAAGAGATGAACACCAGACAGTTGAAACCATGTAATTTTCTACTGGATAGAAAGACAAGGCTTTGTGCATCTTGTCATCTCCCGGTCAAATGCTGGTTCTCCAGAAAGAAACCGTAACTCAGACATGTTGCACAAAACAGTGATGTGAAGTGAAAATGCTTCCCACAAGGCATTAAGTATGTCATGATTGAATGATTGTCCCCGTCTGATTTCAAAAGTGTGGGTCTCATTCCATTACTTAAGGTCAACAGACAGTTGCAAACTGTCCTTGTTACATCTTGGAGAGGAACTATTTTCTTTATCCTTTATGTTGTGTCATGTAAATATTGTTCCTGAAATTTCAATTTTCAACCAGTCCTAGGAGGAAGATGGCATTATTATTTCCATTTTGTAGCTGATGAAACTGAGTATTAGGCAGATAAGGTAATTGGCCCAAGATTCCAGTTTCAGTAACCAACACACAATACTATTGAGTTGGCCAAAACATTCTTTGGGGTTTTTTTGTCTGTAAAATGTTACAGAAAAACCCAAACAAGCTTTTTGGCCAAGCCCGAACTAAGTGAAGGGCTTCCCTGGTGGCTCAGTGGTAAAGAATCTGCCTGCCAACACAGGATATGTGGGTTCAGTCTCCGGCTTGGGAAGAATCCCTGGAGAAAGAAATGACAACCTGCTCAAATATTCTTGCCTGGGAAATCCCAGACAGAGGAGCCTGGTGGGCTACAGTCCATGATGTCACAAAAGAGTCGGACATAACTTAGCATCTAAACAATGTCAACAATACTAAGTGGAAGAGGAGGGATTAGAATGTAGATGTGTCTGACTCCAAAGTATGTCTCACAGAGGTCCACCTTTGACATCTATAGTCTACTTACATCTAATATTTGGGTTCCATACTTAGAGGCCACATAATTAATACCTAAATTGGGATATTTCTGTGGGTGAAAGTGGATGCTGTCAAAGATTATGCTGAGTCAACAGGAATAAATCGGGACTGTCCTGAGGAAAATCAGGCTGTGTCATCCTAGTTATGTGTCTACTGGAGGCAGGAGCATAGACTCAGCAATGAAGCAATCTCAGAATTCAATTCATTTTTAAAACCTTGATTTCCTCGTGTCTAAAGTGATTATAATCAAATTCTTAAATGAGATATTTGTAGATCACCCATATCATAAAAGGGCTTCCCTGGTGGCTCAGTGGTAAAGAATCAGTCTGCCAATGCAGAAGGTGCATGTTCGATCCTTGGGTCGGGAAGATCCCCTGGAGAAGGAAATGGCAACCTGCTCTAGTATTGTTGCCTGGGAAATCCTATGGACAGAGGAGCCTGGTGGGCTACACTCCATGGGGTCACAGGAAGTTGGACATGAGTTGTTGATTAAACAACAAGAGCAGCATCATAAAAACCCAGCATTATAGCTAGTGCTCAAGGAAACTAAGACCTTTTCTACTTTCCTCCTTTCCCATCATGTATTTTTTCCTCAGTCATACATTTGCATAAGTATCCATATCGCTATTTAAATACTCTGAGGATGCGAAGTACAAAATCAGATTTGCCACTCACAGCATAGGTAGGAAACTTTATTGGCATGCAGTATATATTTTATGATTCGATTATTGAGGAAATAGATGGTATGTAAAGTTTGACAATAACTATCTATTTTTGAAAAATGATTTATGTCTAGCCTTTCTTGTATACAAATAGATTCCTTTCTATTTCTTTTTCTATACATTTCTGGTCATTCATATGGATCACTCCTCTACCTTGTTACCTCATTAGTGTCAATGGTATCCCATCAATTTCATCACAGTGCCATGGTCAGTAAAATAATAAAATAAAAGGAGAGTAATACTCAGCGATCCTTGCTGCTGAGGCTGCTTAGCTGCTTCAGTCATGTCTGACTCTTTGCAATCCCGTGGGCTGTAGCCCGCCAGGCTCCTCTGTCCATGGAATTCTCCAGGCAAGAATACTGGAGTGGGTAGCCATTCCCTCCTCCTTGGAGTCTTCCCAATGCAGGGATCAAACCCAGGTGTCCTGCATTGCAGGCGACTCTTTACCACTGTGCCACCAGGGAAGCCTCCATTGATCCTTTAACCACCTCAAATGTTCCTTCATACGGACTTCCAAGAGATTCCATCAGAATCACCTGGATTTGATTAAAAAAATATGAGTTTTTTGAGTTCCATCCCTAGAGATTCTGGTTCCATATTTTTTGGAGTTAGTACATGTGGACTTGGCTTCTTTTTTCTTTCTCTTTCTTTATTTCTCTCTTTCTTAAGCCCACCAGCTAATTCTGACTAACAGAGCTGCAAGTCATTTTTTCAGAACCTTCTTATAGCTCTTCTAAATAAGCCATCCCAGTAACTAATCAACAAAGAACTATGTATAATGCATATGGTGGGCACAAGTTGTAGAGAGAGGATAAAGCTGTGGATAAGACAGATACTGATTTCACGGCAACTAACGACAGGGGTTTCTTTAAACACCATAATTTCTAGAGAGTTCTAACGCTAAGGATAGAAATACTAGTTGTAGGATAGACCCCTGCTACTCATAAGGGATGAATTCAGAGATTTTCACAAATTTCCAAAGCCTTGAAGAGAGAACAGCAAAGCCACAGGGAGGAAGGCTCATTCATTAGCTAAACTACAGAGACCATCAAGTGTGTTGGGGAATAGTTGAAATCAAGAGTCAAATCTGTGGATAAAAGTTTCCATTACACTGACAACAAAATGAAAGGGTTTGTCATTGCCTCATTTCTCTAGTATCTGCTCTCAGGGTACCATGCAACCTCATTCAAGACATGAATATTTCTACAATTGCAATGTCCCCATTATTTTGTGTACTAAATTGATTACTATTTGTATCACTGTACTAGATGATCCTTGAGGGTGACAACTGACAAGTTTCCTGTTCACCATCATATACACAGGGTCTGCCTTTATACCTTACACATAGTAGACAATCAAAACCATTGGCTGAATGATGAGTGAGTGAATTTGTGAGACTCTTGCCCTAGCCATCATCCTAAAACATTCACCTTATCGAGGGTTTCAAAGCACTTTCATTAGCTCCCTTGGGAAACTTCATGCTTCTTATGATAAATCTAGCATTACTAAATCATGTCTGGAAATCTACAGAGCCTGCTGTGCATTTCATTAGATAAATATCTTCAGTGAAAGCAAATATTTATAATTTAAGAGTGGTTTTTATTTAAAGAAAGAGTCAAAGGTCATGGCTGATAAAATATTTGAAAAAATAAAAATATTTACATAGACAGTTTGGTCTGAGTTCTTGGGTAAATAGTCAGTCATTGCCAAAATTCTTGCTAGAGATGCTATGCATTTTATTTCCCTGCCCTCAGTAGGACTTGTTTAATTATCTTTTGCTTAACATTAAGATTTATCATTTAAATATGTTTGCTTGATGTGTTAGAAATGATTATTTATCATTGTAATGTATAATTCTTTCATTTCTCATAAAACCCAAATCTTTCCTATTTGTCATTTGTATTTCTTTTAATTTTTTTAAAATAATCAAATATGTTGATTTTTTCCCCTTCTTTGTGATATTTTCCTTGCTTCTAAGCTAAGAAAGTCCTGTTTTTAATCTCAAGCTTAAATACCATTTTTTTCTTTTTTAAAACTTCAACTACTTAATTAATTACATTCACGTTAAACATTTCATTTGTACTTTAAGTATAACATGGTGTTTGGTGTTTCATAATTGTCTAGTTTCAGTTTTCACTTGCTGTATTTTTATGGGGCATGTATATGTTTGTGTTGTATGGGCATTTTTTCTTTTTTAACCTTGTGATATGAAGCTGCTGCTTGGGAAAAGAGCCTTTCTCTTCCACTTTTCATTTCTTTCCTGTGGCAGGAGAGCTATTTATTTCTATTATCCTTTATCCTGTTTGCAATGGGTCTTAAGGTTCTAATACAGCTTCCACAGCAGGAGCGTGACTTTGAAAAGAAAGCCAAGGACAAGACCACGTTTGGCTTGTTTGAATCTCATGTCTGAGTGTTCATCAAAAATGAAGAGATCACTTTCTCCCGTGGAGCTGCCTGACTTGGGGAAAAGATTGGCTGTAGATTAGCAAGTGCTCCCTGCCAAACTGTAGGAAAGATCTTTGGTTTTGGTTTACAGAGATGACAAAAAACAATAATAATAATTTAATCACCTAATTTTTAGATTCAGAGAAACCCAAGTTTAAAGAAAAAACATGATAATATATCTGATAATACCTAGAACAATGCCTGGCATATAAAAAGCATCAATGGATAACTAGTTTGCTTCTTCTATACCAAATACAAAAGCAAAATTTTCTTTTTTGGAGAGCCTATAACATATATTCAAGAACATTGGCCTTAGAATCATACTGCCAAGTGGATAATTTCTGCTCAATACTCCCTACCTGTGTAATATCAGATAAATTATATAACCTCTGTGTACTTGGGTTCCTA
Source organism: Odocoileus virginianus (assembly GCF_023699985.2). NCBI lineage: Eukaryota > Metazoa > Chordata > Mammalia > Artiodactyla > Cervidae > Odocoileus > Odocoileus virginianus. The sequence goes on along the minus strand of NC_069701.1, from coordinate 5,915,261 downwards.
AATCTAAAATGAGAATCCAGTTCTGTGGCACTTCTGATTATGTTTGGCAACATAAAAATAGAATCCAAAATTATAGTGGTTTATTTCTTTCTTTTGTAAAAGAATTACATAAGGAGACCATCCAGGGGATGTATAGTGTCTTCTAGTGTCAGGAACTCAGGTTATTTCTATGTTGCCTCCTTGGCAAGTGGCTTCTTTCCTTAAAGTCCTTTTAGAGTCCAAGACAGCTGCTAGAGTTCCAGTCATTTTATATACACTCTAGGTATCAAGAACCTAACATCAAGGTGGGGCTCTCTTTCTAAGGACAAAGGAGAGAACAGTTAAGGTGTAGAAATCCGGTGGTATCTGCTACGTAATAACTCTTTTGCAGGGTTAGTGGGATAATTGAAGAGGATAACATATGTAAGATGCCAAGCACAATACCTGGGACTAGGAGTTGAGCATACAAGTGGTCCTTGTGAGTGACCAGTATTACAAAGCAAGCTGGTCAAATTCAAGACCTGTATCTAAGTTTCCAGATCTTCCCTATTGATCATTTCTCATGTATTAATTATATATGAATGGGTAAAAGGTGTTAGGGTACTTAGGGGTTTCCACCAGCTACTAATACATGGGTTTTGAATGAGGTGAATCTCTCCCTGCTGCTGCTGCTGCTGGTAAGTCGCTTCAGTCGTGTCCGACTCTGTGCGACCCCATAGACGGCAGCCCACCAGGCTCCCCCGTCCCTGGGATTCTCCAGGCAAGAACACTGGAGTGAGCTGCCATTTCCTTCTCCAATGCCGGAAAGTGAAAAGTGAAAGTGAAGTCGCTCAGTCGTGTCCGACTCTTAGCAACCCCATGGACTGCAGCCTACCAGGTTCCTCCATCCATGGGATTTTCCAGGCAAGAGTACCGGAGTGGGGTGCCGTTGCCTTCTCCGGAAGCTCTCCCAGGTCCTCTCAAAGCCTGGAGATTTTCAGGTTCAGAAACCTAATTTTGTTAACATAATGATAACAGATGTGTCTCTTAAAACAGACTCATAGTAAACAAGCCCACAGAGGCAAATGTATAGTTGCTGAGTGCTCAGTTGCTCAGTTGTGTCTGACTCTTTGCTACCCCATGGACTGTAGCCTGCCAGGCTTCTCTGTCCATTGAATTTTGCAGGCAAGAATACTGGAGTGGGTTGCCACGTCCTACTCCAGGGGATTTTCCCAACCCAGGGATTGAATCTGCATCTCTTGCATCTCCTGCATTGGCAGGTGGATCCTTTACCACTAGCACCACCTGGGAAGCCATATAGTTACTAGGATGTCAAATTATTAATGTTTCCTGAGAAATATAACTTTCAAAGGAAAGAATATTGTAATATTTGGCCCACACATTCATTCCCTGTGGTGACCTAAGCCCAAACCAAAACTTTTCCCCAACTCCAAGACATATCTAAATAAATTAATTTAAAAAATGAAATGAGCTTCAATTGGAAAATTGCATCATCTACCTAGATCACTTCTCTCTTGTGCCATGCTGGCATTTATAGTCCTTTTTTTCCTCCTTAAAAATCTATTAAAATTCACCCCTAAGTTAGTTACTTCCAAACTTTGCTGGTCATTTGAAGCTGAATCTTATACCTAGGTCCTGGCTCAGGGCCTTAATCTTAATTTGTACTTAATCTGAATTTGTAGGGACTTCTAGAGAAGTAGCTTAGGAGTCCAGGTATTCAAAATTTACCCAGATGATCCTGCTGGATGACTCTCCCTGACCTGCTTTGAGGAACTGCTGGTCTGATCTACAGTTTTTAACACCCTAATAGAGTCGATGCCCTGAAGTGAGACGGGAGGAGGCAGGGCTGGGGTGAGGGCTCGGGGGGAGGAAGGGACAACAAATCTCTCTCTGAAAAGGTATTTTACCCCACAGGAGAGTGTGGTCTTCTCTCATCACACTTTATTTTGGGGGAGGTGGGAGCGGTGGACGCATGCAGTTAGGTAAGAAGTAGATTTATTGAGAAACACACTCCACACTCTGTGGAGTGTGGCCCATTTCAGAAGTTTCATCAGCCTTGAATCCCCACTATGAAATTCTGAAGGATCTTTTCCCTACTTGCCTTGAGAATTAATGTTACAATGAGCCAATGTTACTAAATTTGTCTTCAAGGAAAAGACAATCTATCAGTATTTAGCAGACTTACTCAGTAGTTTTAGAAGAGGAAAACTGAGAAGGAGAAATTTGGTGGGGGTGGGGGTGGGGCAAGGGAAGGAATAACCACTCTTGACTGGATAGGTTAGGTAAGGAGCCAGGAAGGCAGTGTTATACAAGGTCAGCCACGGCTAGTGGGTGGGATTTTGACAAGTGACAAATGAAAAGCAACAGTACATAGACACAGGGGCCTGACACTGTAGTGTGGTCTCTTTGGAGCTCAGACCACAGGTCAGCTCTGTTCTTTCCCTTGACTTGACTGTAAGGTGATACCCCTGAGCTTTGGAGGTATTCCATGTGGGTGCATGATATCACCTGTGTTCAAAGGTTGGTTTCTAGAGCTTTGAGAGCCTGGTCCAAAGTCACGTCTTGTAATCTAACACAGAAACAACAACAGATAAGTCCCCTGGTTTGTAGCCTTTCTCTGTCCATGGAATTCTCCAGGCAAGAATACAGGAGGAGGTGGCCATTCCCTTCTCCAGGGGATCTTCCCTGACCTAGGGATTGGACCAGGTCTCCTGCATTGCAGACAGATTCTTTACCATCTGAGCCACCAGGGAAGCCCAACAGATAGGAAACTGACTTGAAATTTGTCCAAACTCCATGGGAGGTTAAAGTTGGAAGTGAATGGTTTCATTGCCTCTTAGCTAGTCTTCAGAGACTGCAAATTGTTTTGACATATATGTTGTGATTTATTAGAAGGACAGCCTTAAAGGAATAAAAAGACTATGAAGGCTATTGTAAGTGTTTCAGCTTCTATTTTCAGTAAAATCAGAAGTCCCAGAAGGTTTTGAGTAGAAGAGTGTCATACTTATTTTGGAAGAAATTGGTTTGGCTATTGTGCTGAAAAAATTGGGGGGAGGGGAGCTGGGAGGGGAAGGAGGTGGGAAAGAAGCTAAGGTGAAAGCAGAGATGTGTTGAAGGCTCTTCCTGAGACTCTGGCAAGAGATGGTGAGCTTTTGAACGGGGTGGAAATAGACTGGTTTCCCTGGTAGCTCAGATGGTAAAGAATCTGCCTGCAATGCTGGAGACCTGGGTTTGATTCCTGGGTCAGGAAAATCCCCTGGAGAAGGGAAAGGCAACCCACTCCAGTATTCTTGCCTGGAGAATCCCATGGACAGAAGAGCCTGGTGGGCCACATTGTACGGGGTACCAAGAGTCGGGCATGACTGAGCGACTAACATACACACATACAGAATGGTGTGAAGTGTTCTGATTCTATATGTATTCTGAATGTAGATCAAATGACTTCTATGAAGGTATGAAAGAGGGAGGAGGAATAAAAGAGAAGAGTCAAGGGTGCAGTTTTTTCTGATCAATTAGAAGAATGGAGTAGACAGCAGATTGAGGAGAAACATTTTAGCATTTTGGTGCCTGCGATAATAGCTAATGGCTAATCATTTTATAATTCTTTATAATGACAAGGGCATTTGTATATATTATTACATTATTTTCTCATCCAAGCAACCTTGAGATAGGCTTGGCATCATCATTATCCCTATTTTACAGAAAATGAAACCATGGCTCAGGGAAAGTAAATTACTTGGCCTAAGATCTCACAGCTAGTTGGTGATGAGACTTGAATTTTTTTTTTTGTCCAGATCTGTTGGACCCAAATCCAGGTCACAGTCTGTCTGTTTGCCTTTCAATTTGCTGTTTATCCAGTGTTTATTCAAACTAAATGTACTTTGCTTGCATATTGTTTTCTCATACTCCAACTTATGGGACCAAAGCAACTGACAGCTAATGCGTTTCTGGGGAGATGCAGACACAAGGGGAAAGGTGAGAGAGAGGAATGCATAACTGCATGACCTTACTTCTTGAGGAAATCGACACACTTAGCCATGCACACTTGTGACCTGGAAGTGCAAATTCTTTTCCAAATTGCCAAAATACAACAAGAGTTCAGTTAAAAGGAGGAGGCATTGGGATGTCACAGAGGCAGACCTGACATCAAGCCCCAAAGTTAGAAGACCTAGTTCAAGTTTTAGCATTTTAGCTGTCTGATCATGTTCCTTTCAAAAAGCTGATACAGAGCTTATTTAGAATGGGGGTTTATCTCATTAAAATTAATAATAGTAACTAACAACTCACGACTGACATTGATCACAAATATTATTTTGCTTCAGCCTCCACTAATCCTGCAAAGGAGGATGTCTTACTGATGAGAATTCTGAGACTGTTAGTAAACAGTGAACAAAACTGAGGACATGTTAAGTCCATTGCTTTTTGCAGAAAACTTGCCACACATACTTAGTCTTCTGAAAACCTTGGGCCAACCTTCCATTTTATTTCTTTCATCTTCAAGAATTTTGGCTATAATTCATGAACTCTTGATCTACTGAACATTCTAAAATCAAAATGTTAGCAAAAAACTTGCTAAGCTTTGTCCTTTCCCTCTTCTTCGTCTCTTGCCATCCTTTATCCAGACGCAGTTTGTGACTTCAGTCAGGACCGAGTGTATGGGTACTGAGATGTTCACCTGGTTCAAACAGTCGCCTGTTTCTCAGCACTCTTGATGTCTCTCTGGATGCTTGGCGTGTCCTCCCTGAACAGCAGTGAAGGCAAAACTGGCTTAAAAAATTAATCACTGTGGTCCTGGGAGGCCAAGATGGGGTATAAAGCATAATCTTGAAAGAGGACCATTTTCCCCATTCCCAGATGCTATTCCAGGCAGCTTGCCTGTCTGTTGGCAGAACAAATTTTTAGCATATTGTCTACAGATGGATGATGTTAGCAGTGGCTACAATCCCTTGGCCAGGAGTTCTGAGCCAGAAGTGTGTGAGCCTCATCTCTGGAGAATGCTAACGGAAACGCAGCTGTATACCATGTCTCACCTCTTTGATTCTAGTTAGTGATTGCATGAGCATATGATATTCTCTAGTTAAGAAAAATAAGAAGTCATCTAGGACCATCCTAAATTACTCTCTTTAGGAAAGAACTGGATGGAAGAAAGATTTTCAAGTCTGATCCCAATATCCTAAAATTGTTGAATCAGACTGCCTTTATGACCTTGGCCCACCAGCTGCTCTGTTCAGCTCCTCCAGAATCCCATCCATTTATGACTTTCAAGCCACCTGTCACCATGGTAAACAGGAGCGAGGCTGCAGCGAGGGGGCAAATTAGATGTGAATGTCTCTGTCATTGGAAGGTGATGCAAGTACATGTTGAGTAAATAGAATATCCAAACCAAAGAGAATCAGAGTGCTGGAGCAGGAAGCCTCTGGAAAGGGAGCTAAGAAGTAGGTTCCAGTTTAACTCACCAGGGCTTTTGTGTGGATTAAATGCTACTACGTTTGTTCCATGTCCAGTTACAGTCACAGAGCAGATGCTCAATCTTTCCCTTTCCTGGTCCTTGTTCATGAATTAATTGTGACGTTAAGCACATCAGCAACTCTGTGTAACCACATCTCCATTTAGACACTATGTTGCAAGCACTATGAGGGGTGTTTTAACACAAATGCTTTCATTTCATCCTCTAAACTTTTATGTTTAGGCATTATCATCATGAAAGACAAAGGAGACATCCAAGGCTATGAGAATTTTAAATAATTGTCCAAGGTCATGCAAAATTTGAATTGACAGAGTTGGACTCCAATTGATATTGTGGGCTCCAATATCAAGGTCAGTGAGAGAAGTGGAAATAACATTTCTCAAATTTTTCCTCACAAAAGAGAAACATGAACACATGAAGTCACTTTACATTTTCTGTTTTTTCTTTAAAATCTATATGGACTTATTTGCATTCTACCCCACAATGTATGTGTGATTGTTTGATTGTAAAATGACTACCTTATTCATTTCAGTTCAGTTCAGTCGCTCAGTCATGTCCGACTCTTTGCGACCCCATAAATCACAGCATGCCAGGCCTCCCTGTCCATCACCAACTCTGGAGTTTATTCAAAATTATGTCTATTGAGTCAGTGATGCCATCCAGCCATCTCATCCTCTGTCGTCCCCTTCTCCTCCTGCCCCCAAAACCTCCCAGCATCAGGGTCTTTTCCAATGAGTCAACTCTTTGCATGAGGTGACCAAAGTATTGGAGTTTCAGCTTCAGCATCAGTCCTTCCAAAGAACACCCAGGACTGATCTCCTCTAGGATGGACTGGTTGGATCTCCTTGCAGTCCAAGGGACTCTCAATAGTCTTCTCCAACACCACAGTTCAAAAGCATCAATTTTTCAGTGCTCAGCTTTCTTCACAGTCCAACTGTCACATCCATACATGACCACTGGAAAAACCATAGCCTTGACTAGACGGACCTTTGTTGGCAAAGTAATGTCACTGCTTTTTTTATTTTTACATGTGTTCCCCATCCTGAACCCCCCTCCCACCTCCCTCCCCATCCCCTCCCTCTGAGTCATCCCAGTGCACCAGCCCCAAGCACTTGTCTCATGCATCCAACTGGGACTGGCGATCTGTTTCACACTTGATAATAGACATGTTTCCATGCTATTCTCTCAGGTCATCCCACCCTCGCCTTCTCCCATAGAGTCCAAAAGTCTGTTCTATACATCTGTGTCTCTTTTTCTGTCTTGCATATGGGGTTATCATTACCATCTTTCTAAATTCCATATACATGCATTAGTATACTGTATTGGTGTTTATCTTTCTGGCTTACTTCACTCTGTGTAATGGGCTCCAGTTTCATCCATCTCATTAGAACTGATTCAAATGAATTCTTTTTAATGGCTGAATAATATTCCATGGTGTATATGTACCACAGCTTCCTTATCCATTTGTCTGCTGATGGGCATCTAGGTTGCTTCCATGTCCTGGCTATTATAAACAGTGCTGTGATGAACACTGGGGTGCACGTGTCTCTTTCAATTCTGGTTTCCTCGGTGTGTATGCCCAGCAGTGGGATTGCTGGGTCATATGGCAGTTCTATTTCCAGTCTTTTAAGGAATCTCCACACTGTTCTCCATAGTGGCTGTACTAGTTTGCATTCCCACCAACAGTGTAAGAGGGTTCCCTTTTCTCCACACCCTCTCCAGCATTTATTGCTTGTAGACCTTTGGATAGCAGCCATCCTGACTGGCGTGTAATGGTACCTCATTGTGGTTTTGATTTGCATTTCTCTGATAATGAGTGATGTTGAGCATCTTTTCATATTTGTTAGCCATCTGTATGTCTTCTTTGGAGAAATGTCTGTTTAGATCTTTGGCCTATTTTTTGAGGGGTCATTTATTTTTCTGGAATTGAGCTGCAGGAGATGCTTGTATATTTTTGAGATTAATCCTTTGTCTGTTGATTCGTTTGCTATTATTTTCTCCCATTCTGAAGGCTGTCTTTTCACCTTGCTTATAGTTTCCTTTGCTGTGCAAAAGCTTTTGAGTTTCATTAGGTCCCATTTCTTTATTTTTGCTTTAATTTCCAATATTCTGAGAGGTGGGTCATAGAGGATCTTGCTGTGATTTATGTCAGAGAGTGTTTTGCCTATGTTCTCCTCTAGGAGTTTTATAGTTTCTGGTCTTACATTTAGATCTTTAATCCATTTTGAGTTTATTTTTGTGTATGCTGTTAGAAAGTGTTCTAGTTTCATTCTTTTACAAGTGGTTGACCAGCACCACTTGTTAAATTGGCTGTCTTTTTTCCATTGTATATTCTTGCCTCCTTTGTCGAAGATAAGGTGTCCACAGGTACGTGGATTTATCTCTGGGCTTTCTATTTTGTTCCATTGATCTATATTTCAAGACAGTACCATACTGTCTTGATGACTGTGGCTTTGTAGTAGAGCCTAACGTCAGGCAGGTTGATTCCTCCAGTTCCATTCTTTTTTCTCAAGATTGCTTTGTCTATTTGAGGTTTTTTGTATTTCCATACAAATTGTGAAATTATTTGTTCTATTTATGTGAAGAGTACCATTGGTAGCTTGAAGGGATTGCATTGAATCTATAGATTGCTTTGGGTAGTATACTCATTTTCACACTATTGATTCTGCCAATCCATGAACACGGTATGTTTCTCCATCTGTTTGTGTCCTCTTTGATTTCTTTCATGAGTGTTTTATAGTTTTCTATGTATAGGTCTTTTGTTTCTTTAGGTATATATACTCCTAAGTATTTTATTCTTTTTGTTGCAATGGTGCATGGTATTGTTTCCTTAATTTATCTTTCTGTTTTCTCATTGTTAGTGTATAGGAATGCAAGGGATTTCTGTGTGTTAATTTTATATCCTGCAACTTTACTATATTCATTGATTAGCTCTAGTAATTTTCTGGTAGAGTCTTTAGGGTTTTCTATGTAGAGGATCATGTCATCTGCAAACAGTGAGAGTTTCACTTCTTCTTTTCCTACCTGGATTCCTTTTATTTCTTTTTCTGCTCTGATTGCTGTGGCCGAAACTTCCAAAACTATGTTGAATAGTAGTGGTGAGAGTGGGCACCCTTATCTTGTTCCTGATTTCAGGGGAAATGCCTTCAATTTTTCACCATAGAGGATAATGTTTGCTGTGGGTTTATCATATATAGCTTTTGTTGTGTTGAGGTATGTTCCTTCTATTCCTGCTTTCTGGAGAGTTTTTAATCATAAATGGATGTTGAATTTTATCAAAGGCTTTTTCTGCATCTATTGAGATAATCAAATGGTTTTTATCTTTCAATTTGTTAATGTGGTGTATTACATTGATTGATTTGTGGATATTAAAGGATCCTTGCATTCCTGGGATAAAGCCCACTAGGTCATGATGTATGATCTTTTTGAAATGTTGTTGGATTCTGTTTGCTAGAATTTTGTTAAGGATTTTTGCATCTATGTTCATCAGTGATATTGGTCTGTAGTTTCCTTTTTTTGTGGCATCTTTGTCAGGTTTTGGTATTAGGGTGATGGTGGCCTCATAGAATGAGTTTGGAAGTTTACCTTCTTCTGCAATTTCCTGGAAGAGTTTGAGTAAGATGGGTGTTAGCTCTTCTCTAAATTTTTGGTAGAATTCAGCTGTGAAGCCATCTGGTCCTGGGCTTTTGTTTGTTGGAAGATTTCTGATTACAGTTTCGATTTCCATGCTTGTGATGGGTCTGTTAATATCTTATATTTCTTCCTGGTTCAGTTTTGGAAAGTTATACCTTTCTAAGAATTTGTCCATTACTTCCAAGTTGTCCATTTTATTGGCATATAGCTGTTGGTAGTAGTCTCTTATGATCCTTTGTATTTCAGTGTTGTCTGTTGTGATATCTCCATTTTCATTTCTAATTTTGTTTATTTGGTTCTTCTCCCTTTGTTTCTTGATGAGTCTGGCTAACGGTTTGTCAATTTTGTTTATCTTTTCAAAAAACCAGCTTTTAACTTTGTTGATTTTTGCTATGGTCTCTTTTGTTTCTTTTGCATTCATTTCTGCCCTAATTATTAAGATTTCTTTCCTTCTACTAACCCTGGGGTTCTTCATTTCTTCCTTCTCTAGTTGCTTTAGATGTAGAGGTAGATTATTTATTTGACTTTTTTCTTGTTTCTTGAGGTAAGGCTGTCTTGCTATGAACCTTCCCCTTAGCACTGCTTTTACAGTGTCCCATAGGTTTTGGGTTGTTGTGTTTTCATTCGTTTCTATGCTTATTTTTATTTCTTTTTTGATTTCTTCTATGATTTATTGGTTATTCAGAAGCGTATTTTTTTTAGTCTCCATGTTTGGATTTTTTTTTTTCCTGTAATTGAGATCTAATCTTACTGCATTGTGGTCAGAAAAGATGACTGGAATGATTTCAATTTTTTTTAATTTACCAAGGCTAGATTTATGGCCTAGTATGTGATCTATTCTGGAGAAGGTTCCGTGTGCACTTGAGAAAAAGCTGAAATTGATTGCTTTGGGGTGAAATGTCCTATAGATATCAATTAGGTCTAGCTGGTCCATTGTGTCATCTAAAGTTTGTGTTTCCTTGTTAATTTTCTGTTTAGTTGATCTATCCATAGGCGTGAGTGGGGTATTAATGTCTCCCATTATTATTGTGTTATTGTTAATTTCCCCTTTCATATTCATTAGCATTTGCCTTACATATTGCGGTGCTCCTATGTTGGGTGCATATGTATTTATAACTCTTATATCTTCTTCTTGGATTGATCCTTTAATCATTATGTAGTGTCCTTCTTTATCTCTTTTCATAGCCTTTATTTTAAAGTCTATTTTATCTGATATGAGTATTGCGACTCCTGTTTTCTTTTGGTCTCCATTTGCGTGAAATATTTTTTTCCAGCTCTTCACTTTCAATCTGTATGTGTCCCTTGTTATGAGGTGGATCTCTTGTAGACAGCATATATAGCGGTCTCGTTTTTTTATCCATTCAGCCAGTCTTTGTCTTTTGGTTGGGGCATTCAACCCCTTTACATTTAAGGTAATTATTGATAGGTATGGTACCATTGCCATTTACTTTGTTGTTTTGGCTTTGTGTTCATACAGCCTTTCTGTGTTTCCTGTCTAGAGAATATCCTTTAGCATTTGTTGAAGAGCTGGTTTGGTGGTGCTGAATTTTCTCAACTTTTGCTTGTCTGTAAAGCTTTTGAATTCCCCTTCATATCTGAATGAGATCCTTGCTGGGTACAGTAATCTGGGTTGTAGGTTATTCTCTTTCATTACTTTAAGTATGTCCTGCCATTCCCTTCTGGCCTGAAGAGTTTCTATTGGTAGATCAACTGTTATCCTTATGGCAATCACCTTGTGTGTTTCTCCCTTGCTGCTTTTAATATGTGTTCTTTGTGTTTTGTCTTTGTTAATTTGATTAATATGTGTCTTGGGGTGTTTTGCCTTGGGTTTATCCTGTTTGGACTCTCTGGGTTTCTTGGACTTGTGTGACTATTTCCTTCCCCATTTTGGGGAAGTTTTCAGCTAGTATCTCCTCGAGTATTTTCTCATGGCCTTTCTTTTTGTCTTCTTCTTCTGGAACGCCTATGATTCTAATGTTGGGGGTGTTTCACATTGTCCCAGAGGTCCCTGAGGTTGTCCTCATTTCTTTTGATTCTTTTTTCTTTTTTCCTCTCTGCTTCACTTATTTCCACCATTCTATCTTCTACCTCACTTATCCTATCTTCTGCCTCCGTTATTCTACTGTTGGTTCCCTCCAGAGTGTTTTTGATCTCATTTATTGCATTATTCATTTTTAATTGACTCTTTTTTATTTCTTCTAGGTCCTTGTTAAACATTTCTTGCATCTTCACAATCCTTGTCTCAAGGCTATTTATCTGTAACTCCATTTTGTTTTCAAGGTTTTGGATCATTTTTATTATCATTATTCTAAATTCTTTTTCAGGTAGATTCCCTATCTCCTCCTCTTTTGTTTGGCTTGGTGGGCATTTTTCACATTCACATTTTACTTGCCAGGTATTTCTCTGCCTTTTCATCTTGTTTAGATTGCTGTGTTTGGGGTGTTCTTTCTGTATTCTGGTGGTCTGTGGTTCCTTTTTATTGTGGAAATTTCTCCCAGTGGGTGGGGTTCGACAATTGGCTTGTCAAGGTTTCCTGGTTAGGGAAGCTTGCGTCGGTGTTCTGGTGAGAGGAGCTGGATTTCTCCTCTCTGGAGAGCAATGGAGTGTCCAGTAGTGAGTTTTGAGATGGGTCTATGGTTTGGTGTGACTTTGGGCAGCCTGTATGTTGATGCTCAGGGCTATGTTCCTGTGTTGCTGGAAATTTTGCGTGGTACGTCTTGCTCTGGAACTTATTGGCTCTTGGGTGGTGGTTGGTTTCAGTGTAGGTATGGAGGTTTTTGGATAATCTTTTATTAATTAATGCTCCCTGTAGTCAGGAGTTATCTGGTGTTCTCAGGTTTGGGGCTTAAGTCTCCTGCCTCTGGATTTCAATCTTATTCTTCCAGTAGCCTCAAGACTTCTCCATCCATACAGCACTGATAATAAAACTTCTAGGTTAATGGTGAAAAAATTCTCTACAATGAAGGACACCCAGAGAGGTTCACAGAGTTACATGAAGAAGAGGAGAGGGAGGAAAGAGACAGAGGTGATCAGGAGGAGAAAAGGGGGACTCAAGAGGAGAGAGACAGATCTAGGCAGTACTCTGTTCTCTATGTGTTCTCCGCAGCCCAGGACACCCACAGAGATTCACAGAATTGGATTGAGAAGAGAAGGGGGAGGGAGGAAATAAAGGTGATCTGGGGGAGAAAACAGAGAGTCAAAAGTGGGAGAGAATAATTATCACACTCCTGAGTAAAAATGGGTACTGAATATTGGATTCTTAAATGTCCAAAATTGATATCAAATACTGAAAAACAAAGATTAAAAATCTAGAGTAGAGGTTAGACTCTTAAAAATACAATATTAAAAACAAAAAAACAAAAAATTTAAGAAATATATGTGACATTTGCTTTAAAAATAGGGTTTTTTTTTTTTTTTGCAAGGTTAGAGTGGGTTGTGAAAATGAAAATTAAGGAGTAATAGAGGACTTTAAAAAATAAAAGAAAGAAAAAATTTTAAAAAAGAAAAAAAAATTTTTTTACTTAAAAAAAATAATAATAGTAAAAATATATCTAGGAATTTCTCTGTAGCTGTTGCGGGCAGTGTGGGTTTGGTTCAGTTTCAGATAGCTCCTCGTTACAGCTTATACTTCTCGGTATCTATAGGCCCCTTCCAGTGTAGTCGGTGTTACCTACAGGGATTTTATCCTGTTGCACCTGTCACTTCTGAAGTGGTTCCCTTTGTTTATTTGGCTTCTGTTTGCAGGTCTCTTCAGTGTCTAATTTCTGCCCTGACACAAATGGGCGGAGGTGGTCTCTTGTTTAGGTTAGCCTGTTCAGTCGTGCTGCGGGGAGGGAGGGGCGCTGCAGACAAATATCGCTGGCGTGTGTGGGGAGCACTCGCAGTGTTCCGGCCACACTGGGTTTGCCCCCGCTCACGGTGTGTGTGCTTCCCCCGTCTACACTGCTCAGGCCCCAGGCTGCTCTCCAGGGAGCGGGCCCTGCGTGGCGTGCGGTTCCAGTTTTCGGGTACTCCACAAAAGCGCAGACTCGGTTGGGCCTGCGTTTTGTGCCTTCCCTGCCCAAGCAGCTCAGGCAGCCAGGAGCTTGATGAGCGCACTCTCCCCGGGTGCAGTGCGCCTTCTCCCCTCCGCGGGCCCAGCCTCAGTTTCCGCGCGCCGGTCAGGTGCACCTTGTGTCTCTTCTGGGGAGCTGATCTCTGGCTGCGACCCTCCCTGCGGATGTCAATCATCCAGAATCTCAAGAAGTGTTTGGTTAGAGATGGAAGCCTGTTTGCAGTTTGGTATGGGATGCCGGTCTCTGGGGCCGAGTTTGCCCCTTTCCCCTCCCCCCTGCCTCCTGTCTCCTGAGGGGGATGGGCTGGTCCATGGCCAGCTAGCTCTTCTCTGGGATTGCTCAGTCCTTCCTTTGTTTTGCAAATGCCCTGTAGGGCCTTCAGTTAGAGCTTTTCACAGGTTAATTCTCTCTCTCTCTTGCTATCCCACAGTTTAAGTTGCTATCTCACGTTAGCTCCCTCTGATTGCCCTCAGGGCATTCAGCCCCGGTCCTTACCCTAAGCATTGCTGCCTGCTCCTCTCCGTTCAGCCCCCACTTGTTCGTGGCGGATGCGAGCATCTGGGGTACTTTTCTGCTGGGAGTTGCTTTTAGACATGTATTCTGTGGGTTTTATTTATTTTTTCTCCAGGTTAGGTTGCCCTCTGAGATTTTAAAACTTCCCCCAGACCTGCCAGTGAGAGGGTTTCCTGGTGTTTGGAAATGTCCTCTATTATGACTCCCTTCCTAGGACAGGTCTCTGTCCCTAGCTCTTTTGCCTCTCTTTTTATCTTTTATATTTTATCCTACCTCCTTTTGAAGACAACGGGCTGCTTTTCTGGGCACCTGATGTCCTCTGCTAGTCATCAGAAGTTGTTTTGTGGAGTTTGCTCAGCATTCAATTGTTCTTTCGATGAGTTTGTAGGGGAGGAAGTGGTCTCCCCATCCTGTTCCTCTGCCATCTTAGCTCCTCCTCCATCTCTGCTTTTTAATATGCTATCTAGGTTGGTCATAACTTTCCTTCCAAGGAGTAAGTGGCTTTTAATTTCATGGCTGTGATCACCATCCGCAGTTATTTTGGAGCCCCCCAAAATAAAGTGTGACACTGCTTCCACTGTTTCCCCATCTATTTCCCATGAAGTGATGGGACCAGATGCCATGATCTTAGTTTTCTGAATGTTGAGCTTTCAGCCAACTTTTTCACTCTCCTCTTTCACTTTCATCAAGAGGCTTTTTAGTTCCTCTTCAGTTTCTGCCATAACGGTGGTGTCATCTGCATATCTGAGGTTATTGATATTTCTCCTGGCAATCTTGATTCCAGCTTGTGCTTCTTCCAGCCCAGCATTTCTCATGATGTATGCTGCATATAAGTTAAATAAGCAGGGTGACAATATACAGCCTTGAAATACTCCTTTTCCTATTTGGAACCATTCTGTTGTTCATGTGTGGTTCTAACTGTTGCTTCCTGATCTGCATATAGGTTTCTCAAGAGGCAGGTCAGGTGGTCTGGTATGCCCATCTCTTTCAGAATTTTCCACAGTTTATTGTGATCCACACAGTCATAGGCTCTGGCTTAGTCAATACAGCAGAAATAGATGGTTTTCTGGAACTCTCTTGCTTTTTTGATGATCCAGCAGATGTTGGCAATCTGATCTCTGGTTCCCCTGCCTTTTCTAAATCCAGCTTGAACATGTGGAAGTTCGACTACCTTATAGTTGTGTTTAATTTCTGCTTCTGTGTATCCCCTTTATGTGTTAGCTCCTAGACAATGTGCACAGAGATGTCATAATAATAAACTTTAGCAAGTGGTCTCTATGGTTCCCTTCTGATTTTAATGATTTAGGGCTTTACTAATTTCACCAGTTATCAGGCACTTAGCATTGTAGAGGTGAACAGTTGTCAGTGTTACTTGGAAAAGTAATGCCATCTTAATGCAAGGATAATTGGTTCAAGTGTTGTTCATGGGGCAGTCTCCCTCAGCTGTTGTAAGGGACCAGCTGTTAGGATTGATTGACCAGCTTCTCCTGAGTATGTGTATTTCAAGTAGTCACCTATCAAACAGTTCTAGGCAGCCCAGATGAGATGTGTGGACAGCTTTGATTAGGGGGAACATGGCATTGCCCAGCTCCAAAAGACCACAGTGCCCTTCAGGTGACCCTCTTGCATAGCTGCAGGTCTTACCATTCAGGAAACCCTTTTTCTTCTTACCCTTCCATCCTAGGAGTTATGGCCCCTTCCCACTGTTACTAGTCCCTACAAATTCCTAGTTAGTTGCCTAACCCTGCTCGTACCTTGATAGATATTTCCTTTGGTAACACCTTTTCAATTCCCTTTTGCATCACTCACCTGTTCTTTGCTGTAATCCTAAATTATTCTCTTTCCTGAGCTCTACCTCATGGTCCACTACTATCTGAATGTGTTGACTGTCACTTCGCAGTAGTCTCAACTCCCAAACAGAACTCATCACAAACCTGCCCCTTTTGGATGCATTACCTGACTCAACAGAGATGCTCCTTTAATTAGGTACCACCCCAGACACCAAGATATCACCCATTTATCTCCATCTCACATCATCCTGACCATCACTAGCTTATATCAACTCTCCTTCCTAAGGTTTCCCAAATTTACCACTTCTTCACCATCTTTACAGTTCTGTTCCCATTATTTGTCAAGAGCATTGCCTTTGAACGGGTCCATTTGCCCCCAACTCTCCTTCCCCATTTATTTTCCATTGTTTCATCTTCTCAGAATCATACTTTACAAAGACAAAAACTGTCTCTACCAAGTACTCTATAAAACCTCTAATGGCTTATTGTCACCTTAAAGATGAAGTCTAAACTTCTTAACAAAGCATGTAAGTTTGTTTTTCTTCCTTCCTTCCTTTAAAAAAAAAAATATTTCTTTGGCTGTGTTGTGTCAGTTGTGGCGGCAGGGACCTTGGTTCCTCACGAAGGCTTTTGTGTTACAGCGTGTGGTTTCTCTGGTTGTGGCTTGTGAGGTCAGGAGCTGCGGCCCCCAGGCCTAGCTGCCCTGTGTCATGTGGGGTCCTAGTTCCCCGACCAGGAATCGAACCCACATCCCCTGCATTGCAAGGCAGATGCTTCTCCACAGGGCCACCAAGGAGATTGCCTTCCTTCCCTCCTTTTCCTTCCTTTTTTAAAACTTCTTAACATTTTTCCTGGAACTTCCTCATAAGTACTCTATATGGAGTGCCACCAAATCCTTCCATGTTTATCACAGATGGTTGAAATTCACACTCATTCATCTTTTGCCTTTGCCAAGGTGGTCTCTGCATCGTAGTCCTTCAAGTCCTACCTCTAGCATAACCCTCCCTAGGAAACCTGCCTAGATAACCACAACCCCTGTAACTTGTTTGGGAGCATCTCAAGGGTTCCATTGGCCTCTGTCCCTCAGGTGATGGCATGTGCCAGGGCAAGGTGCTCTGTTCTGGAGGAAATACCTTCACTTTCATAGTGATATGTAATCTCACAACACCCCTTAGAATTAAAAAAATCATAACTTCTAGGTGTGTGCATGCCAAGTCGCTTCAGTCATATCCGACTCTTTGTGACCCTGTGCACTGTAGCCTGCTAGACTCCTCTGTCCATGGGATTCTCCAGACAAGAATACTGGAGTGGGTTGCCATGCCCTCCTCCAGGGGGTCTTCCCAACCCAGGGATGGAACGCGCATCTCTGACCAAATTGTTGCCCAATTCAGTTAAGTGTTGCTTCATCCTGATTCAAAACCTTGGAGCTGTTCTGTACTCCTCTTTCTTTAAGGTCCAGCACCTATCCATCAGCAAAGCTTCATGAGTCTATACACACACACAAATTATGACTGCTTCTCATGACCTCCATTACCACCACCGTGGCCTCAAGGTCACTATTAATTTGTCTGTTTATTGCAATAGTTTCTTACTAACCTCCCTGCTTCTAACTTTGCTACCTAACAATTTATTCCAGGGCTTCCAGATTGCTTCTCTTAAAATAAACCAGATGTTTCTCTTTTCCTCAAAATCTTCAGTATAAAAGCCAACTTCCTTATACCGAATTCCAAGACTTTCATGAGTTGATGCTGGGCTTACTGAGATCAGCTCTGACTGCCCTACTTAAGGCTCAGTCCCTTTCAGCCACACTAGACTTGTTGTAGTTCCTAACTTTTCCAGATTTAGCCCTTCCTCAGGATCTTTGCTTTAATTATTTTCTATGCCTGCCATATTCTGTCTCCAGATATGTTCATGGTTTGTTTCTGTATTTCCTTCAAGTCTTTGCTCAGATATCATCTAAAAGTAAAATCTTTCTTGATAAACGTATTTAAAATTACTCCCCTTTCCAGAATTTATGTCTCCTTTACCCACTTTATTTTTCTCTTATCAGCACTTATCACTTCATAATGTATACTAGACTTTCCTCATAATTTTAGTTTCATTCATTGCTGGACTCCCTCAAATCTAGAAAATTGCCCTGGCACATATATAGCAGACACCCAGGAAGTATTTGTTATTTGAATAAATAATACAAAGGTAGATTTCAATTTTTTTCTATTTATCATAAAGCTCCTTGAAAATTACTCTAAATTACATTCAGAGGCAAAAATCCTGTTTTGGTGACAAAAGAATGCTTTGGACCACTCCACATGTGGTTTAAATACTGAATATCATTTAAGGGTGGGCTGATGACATTGGAGCTTCCCAGGCGGCTCAGTGGTAACATGGGAGACATGGGTTAGACCCCGGGGCTGAGAAGATCCTCTGGAGAAGAAAGTGGCAACCCCCTCCAGTATTCTTGCCTGGAGAATCCCATGGACAGAGGAGCCTGTTGGTCTCTGGTCCATGGAGTCGCAAAGAGTTGACCCTGTACAGTTTGGCAGAAACACCTTGCTTTCATGATCTAATGTTACAGAATACATCTGGAGTTTAAAAAAAATCATAAGTGAAAGAGGAGAGTGAAAAAGTTGGCTTAAAGGTCAACATTCAGAAAACTAAGATCATGGCATCCGATCGCATCACTTCATGGCAAATGGAGGAACAGTGGCAACAGTGGCAGACTTTGGTTTTTTGGGCTCCAAAATCACTGCAGATGATGACTGCAGCCATGAAATTAAAAGACGCTTACCCCTTGGAAGAAAAGTTATGACCAACCTAGACAGCATATTAAAAAGCAGAGACAATACTTTGCCAACAAAGGTCCGTCTAGTCAAGGCTATGGTTTCTCCAGTAGTCATGTACAGATGTGAGAGTTGGACTATAAAGAAAGCTGAGCCCCAAAGAATTGATGCTTTTGAACTGTGGTATTGGAGAAGACTCTTGAGAGTTCCTTGGACTGTAAGAAGATCCAACCAATCCATCCTAAAGGAAATCAGTCCTGAATGTTCATTGGAAGGACTGATGCTGAAGCTGAAACTCTAATACTTTGGCAACCTGATGCGAAGAGCTGACTCACTTGAAAAGACTCTGATGCTGGGAAAGATTGAAGGCAGGAGGCAAAGGGGACAACAGAGGATGAGATGGCTGGATGGCATCACAGAGTCAATGGACATGAGTTTGAGTAAACTCTGGGAGTTGATGATGGACAGGGAAGCCTGGCGTGCTGTAGTCCATGAGATCGCAAAGAGTTGGACACGACTGAACTAAACTGAAAATGTTCACGATTTGTTTCTAAATTAAGCCAGACATGTTTAAACCAATGTTAAGTTGAAAAATAACCAAAAGCAACCCGCTGCCTAATAGTGTTTAGTAGCCTAAATGAGGTACACTGAAGCCACACGAGTCTCCTTCTTAGCTGCAAATCCTCCCTAGCCTTGCTCAGGGTTCATACCATTTTTGTGACCTTCCAACACTAGAGTAAGACTTTCTCCCAAAATGAGTATGGCTCTTGGCACCCTCTGGACTTGCCCTCATCCCATCATGGGAGAATTGTGAAACTTCTCACAAGAAAATTGCCTCCCTGGTCCTTCCCGCCTTCGTAGGTGTCACTCTTGGTGACTGTTACTCTGGGTTTGATTCAGGTTCATGAGATGCTCTGTAAGGCCCCAGTAGGCGTACTCTGTCTCCTGTTAGCCGTTTTAGTTAGACTATGTCATGGCGAGGCTGCCAGTGCTTTTGTTTGAATTCTGTGACTCTCTACCTGGCCTCCCTTTGGGTGAAATCCAGAGAGTTAGTGTCCTCTGCATTGGTGGTTTCCTGCGAAAAAGCTTCAGTTATGCATGATGAATAAATTCTAGAGATCTGCTCCACAAAAACGTTGCCTACAATTAACAATACTGTAATGAACACTTAAAATGCTTTTAAGAGGGTAGGTTTCATGCTAAGTGTTATCACCACAATAAAAAAAGGAGACAGAGAAATTAAAAATGGATGTGTATACTGGCATAAAGTCTGTAGAGTAACTTTGAAAATCTTGGAAATGTTGATCTAAGATGGCTGTTGCAGCTTATAGAACAAAGATCTATAAAAAGAGGCGTAAGTGACTGGAGGAGGCTTCAGAACTGAAGCAGGTGCTTGACCAAAGTTATACACAATGTACTTTGTGTATTTCTAAATCCTTTTTTTTTCTCCCCAGTTTTAAATATTTCATGCCTTTGTTATATTCTCTGCATTTTTGTTATTATTATTATTTATTTTTTATTACTAACATAGGTGATTTACTAATTTACTCTTCCATTTCATCAAATTTGATTATAAATATCAATATCAATTTCTTTCTTGAATTTATTATAGTTCTGGTATTTGCTACAGCAAACAATTGTGTTCACACGTGATCATGGGTGATTAGGATCCTTCTGAGTTCTGAATGGTTGAATTTAGTTGTGTTGTTAGAAAAAGATGCATATATGTTCAGGAATAAAAGTAGAATAGCCAGTTTTACAAAGATGCATGATTACTCAATAGACTCAATGGGCATGAGTTTGCGTAAACTCTGGGAGTTGGTGATGGACAGGGAGGCCTGGCGTGCTGCAGTCCATGTGGTTGCAAAGAGTCGGACATGACTGAGCAACTGAACTGAACTGAATGATTACATGTTTTTCAGATTTTATGTAGTATTCTGTGATATCTAAATATCTAGCACTGCCACTACTACAATGACTAGTTCTACTGCTATAGCATTGAAGGAACATATTCCGTGTGTCCAACACTGCATACTTCATGTGACTTATCTCATTTAATCCTCCCAAGGAGTTCTAGTTATTAAACTAATACTACTTCCCTGAACACTCTGTGCACTTTCTTGTGTCCGTGGACAGGCTGTTTCCTGTGCCTGACTGTTTACCTCGCTTGTATCTATCTGGTCAGCACCTACTGATCCTTTAAAATTTGGAAATCTCTTAGGGAAGTGTTCTGAGATACTGCTTTCACCTGCATTCTTCCCCTTTGCTTCTTTTTCATCAAGCACACTTTACTGTATTTTTGACAATTAAAAATCATTATTTAAGTTTTCCTACTACTTTAGCAGATCTTATAATGCTCATGAACAACCCATGACAAGAAAATGCTTGCTCAAAGTCATTTAGCTCATCTGGTTACTTTTCCTTTTGCCGTTACATAGCATTACGTTGACGATTTTATTTTTATTCTATTTTGTATGATTTCATTTATTTACTTATTTTTGGTTGCTCTGGGCCTTCATTGCTGCACCCTTTTCTCTAAGTGTCTGCAAGCAGGAGTAACTCTGCAGGTGCGGTGCACAGGTTTCTCATTGTGATGGCGCCTTTCTTTGCAGAGCATGAGCTCTGGGCACTCAGGCTTCAGCAGTTGCGGCACGTGGGCTCCGCAGCTGCGGCTCCCAGGCTTTTGGGCACAGGCTCAGTAGTTGTGGCGAACAAGCTTGGTTGCTCCACTGCACGTGGAAACTTCCCAGATCAGGGATTGAACCCAGGTCTCCTGCATTGGCAAGCAGATTCTTTACCAGTGGGCCACCAGGGAAGCTCTAATAATTTTCTTAATCTTAATATTTTAATCTTTTATCTTTTGATTATTTTAGATTCTATAGGTTAATGGATCTGCTGATAGTAGATTTCTTTCTTTCTTCGAAGTATTAATATCTGCTTCTGCTGCTGCATCACTTCAGTCGTGTCTGACTCTGTGTGACCCCATGGACTGCAGCCTGCCAGGCTCCTCTCTCCTTGGGATTCTCCAGGCAAGGCTACTAGAGGGGGTTGCCATTTCCTCCTCCAGGGGATCCTCTCAACCCAGGGATCGAACCTGGGTCTCCTGCATTGCAGGCAGATTCTTTACTGCTGAGCCACCAGGGAAGCCCAGTAATATCTACTTTCTTTCTCTTGACTTAGAGTTTTATCTATAACATCAAGTCCCATATTAAATAGTAGTAATTTAGAATGGGTCTGTGTTTTGCTTTGCCAGAACAGTGCAGGTATAAATGGTTGTCCCAAGAAAAGCCACTGTCTCAGTACAATGAATTCTTGTACTTTATTTAATTCTCAGAAAATGTGCTGAGAAAAACTGAAAATGAAAAATTTCATTATCAGTTTAGAATTGTGGATTTATGGAGTACATCTTTCATTTCTGATTTAATGGGAATTCTGACATTTTTCTGTTAGTATGTTTGTCATAGGTTTATAATACAAATTTTTCATCTTACAAAATTTTCCTTTTATTTTTAGTTGTTTTATTTTAATCAGAAATTGTTTACTTGATCAAATGTTTCTATCTTATCTACTAATTACATTTTAATGTAGCAAGCTATATTAATTGATTTCCTAACACTGAGCATTTAAAATCCTAAACTGTACTTAGTCATGAAGTATTATTAGTTTATTAAATTTCAAAATTTGATGTATGAATAGTTTATATGGGATTTTAAGACTGATGTTTATGGGAATAGTTTATAACTTTCTTCATGTCCTTGCTTGTCTGATTTGTGTACCAAAGTTATAAAAGCCTCATAAAATGAGCTATATATATTTCCATGTATATCCATATTCTATATCATGATGAAACTAAAATGTTTAAGCATATTACACTTAGAGTTAAATATTACTTTTTTTCCATTTATTTTTATTAGTTGGAGGCTAATTACTTTACAATATTGTAGTGGTTTTTGTCATACATTGACATGAATCAGCCATGGATTTACATGTATTCCCCATCCCGATCCCCCCTCCCACCTCCCTCTCCACCGGATTCCTCTGGGTCTTCCCAGTGCACCAGGCCCGAGCACTTGTCTCATGCATCCAGCCTGGGCTGGTGATCTGTTTCACCCTAGATAATATACATGTTTCGATGCTGTTCTCTCGAAACATCCCACCCTCGCTTTCTCCCACAAGAGTTAAATATTTTTAAATTCCTTTTCATGAGGCTCTATTATTATTGGTTTATCTGCATTTTTACTTGTTTTTGTTTCAATTTGATAATTTATATTTTTATAGAATATTATTTCATCTATATTTTCAAATTTATTAATTGAAAACAAAGTTTTACTTAGTGCTTTCTTTTGCATATCATCTATATGTTTAGCTGTGTTTCTTTTCTCACAATAGTAATTGTGGTTTCTTTTTTACTTGATTAAGCTTGACAGATGTTTGTCAGTGTTGGTCTTTACAAGTTAAAAGACTTTGGTTCTAATGATCACTTAAATTTTTTGTTAGATGTTTGTTTTCTTGTATTAATTTCAATTTATTCAATGTTTTTTATATTTTCTTTGTTTTTTTATTGTTTATTTTTCAACTTCTTCAACTGAATGTCTAGTTAATTTACTTTTAGTTAATCTTTTAATGTCTACATTTAGAGTAAAACATTTTCTTTAGAGTACTGTGTGCAGGGTTTTCAATAACTTCATTTCTATGTAAGATACGCTTTTAGTTAAGTTTTCCTCTTCAACCAAAATTGCTTTTAGAAGAGAGACCCCAAGTAATTTTTTTGGGTATCACCTTTTTTTTAAGTCACAATTTTATGACTTTTAGTTGGTGAATATAGTCTATGTGATTTTTGCCTTTTGGAATGTGTTAAGGTCTTTTTTGTGATCAAATTTACGGTTAATGTTTATGAATGTTTCATGAAACATTCATGAAAACAATATCTATTCTCTGTTAAATAGGTATAAAGTGCTGAATAAATTTGATTATTCATTGTTTTGTTACTTGATTCCTTTAAATTTTGTTTTATTTTTTTGACTTCTTGATGTATTTGTGTTTTAAGTATATTAAAGAGGTCCTTTTTGATTGTGGAATTTGTGTGTGTGTGTATGTTTCTATTAGTCTTTACTTTGTATGTTTTAAAACCATATTTTAAAGCACATATTGGTCCATGCTTATTCTATACTCTGAGTATATGTTCACCAATTTAAAATTGGCCATTTTAATAAATTTTAACTTGTATTACTTCTTACCAGGCATCAATATTCCTACACCTACTTTTGTGTATTTTGCACTTGGCTCTCTGTGTTTTGCATATACCAGGGCTAGATTAACTGATAGTGTTGCTTCAGCAAGTAACATTGCTGAGTAACACAACTGCATTATTCTTTTTTAGGGCCTCTCAGGTTCCTTTAATTTATTCAGACTTTTAGTCTATTTATTAGCCTAGTCATTCTTACTAGCATTTTCCTAGGGTTCCTGACCACCACTTTATCGGCTAGAAATGGTTATATCTTAGCCTTCTCTTATTTCTTAAAATTAAATTTGGTGGTTTTTGTTACTATGCAAAGAATAAGAAAATATTCTTGCTCTCATACTGACTGAATAGAACTAGTCAGGATAGTCCCCGTGCTTTTATTATTAGAGTGGGTATTTGCAATCCCAGAATAAGACCTTTTCTCTCTGTATAATTTAGAGTGTCCCATGCCTTCTTGAAGAGCAGGGTGAATGTAGTAGGACTAGTGATATGACTTGAGCTCTTTAGAGAGAGAAAGCATGTGACAGAGAGTACCCCAGCATACAGGGAAGTAAGAGGAGGAAATCATGAACATGCCGGAGTAGAAGCACATTAGTATGGTACGTGTGTTAGATGTGGCCATGTAATTTTGACTACTTGGGTAAATTAGAAAACATGTGATAAGAGTTTCCAAAATAAGTTCTGGATAATACTCCCATAGCCTTTTACTGCTCTTGGAACTGCTACTATTTCATGTATGGCTTCATCTGAGGCTGGTAGAGTTAAGGAGACCATCCAACATGTTGATTGAAAAAGAAAAAGAAAATCTTCTGCTTGACGGCTAGGAGTAAGTTAAAGTGCTGGTAGAGCTCTGAGAAATCAGAAGACAGGAGGAAAGTGTATAATAAAATGAAGAAAGGCATTCCATGATTCAGTAGAATGGATCTGAACGTGATGATAGAATCTATGTGTTTTCTTCTCTGAAATCCTTAAGAGATCATCATGGAAATAGCAATTAATTTTCAAGATTGAAAGAAAAAGTTGTCTACAAATTATAAATTGTATATCATAGCATTTTTGACATTCATTCTATGAAGTTCTACTATGAGGAGACTACTCATAAAAAAATAAAAGTAAAAATACTTTCAAGGTTAATGCGTATTAGCATATTTAAAGAAGAGTGGCAAATTCTGAGGTAAATTCAGCCATTAAACTTGGAGTTATTATGATTTCCAAACATTTAAAACTCTAAAAACTATTACTACTTAGAAGTTCAGAAAAGCCAATTTATATGTTAAATTATAATTTTCATGGACATATAATTCATATATAACATCTGTCCTGTTACAGAAACATGCTAGTTACATAAAGCTTCACTTTATGTCAATGAGACAAAATACAAGTTATATATAAATAAGCCAAATGTGTCTGGTCTATATACCATATATTTGTATAAATGTTCATACAAAAAGACTGACATGTCATGACAAAAATGAGTGTGTTTGGTCTGGAGTTAAAGCTAACTTAAATTATTTATTCTTGTGGAGGTTCAGCTAAGTTTTCCTGTAATACTTTTTGTTTGTCTAAACATGTGTCTAAACATGGTCAGGAAACCTGAGTCTAAAGTTTTCTTCTTAAAACTTACTATTGAAATTATTCTTAAAAAATAGTGTAGTAACTGATTTCATATTTCAAAATACTTTGAGGAAAAAAATGAAGTTACTGTGTTTTTAAGGGGATAATTTCATTAATATAATCCTATTTACCTACCTATCTGGGGCTTCCATAGTGACTCAGCAGTAAAGAATCCAACTGCAGTGAAGGAGCCGTGGGAGACACCAGTTCGAACCCTTGATCAAGAAGATCCCCTGGAGGAGGGCATGGCAACTCACTTCAGTGTTCTTGCCTGGAGAATCCCAAGGCAAGAAGAGCCTGGCAGACTAAGGTTCATAGCATGACAAAGAGCTGGACACAAATGAAGTGACTTAGCACGCACCTATCTATCTAGCTAGCTACCATAAAAAAGTAAATGTTTGGGAACTGTTAATTTTTACAAACTGATCATTTACATACTATACCCCAAAACTGGCTAGCATTCAGCATAGACTATAATAGAAGAAAATGTTCTTTCTGTGGTGCTTAAGATCAATTTACTAAGTCATCCTAGATGGACAGTTCCAACCTCCATAGGCTTTCCCATGCAACGATATATGCCTTACGTTGGACAAGAATTTGTTACTGCTCCACCAGTAATATTGGACTTAACATATCTAAGCTTCCTGCTGGATATTAACTGTATAAAAAACACTATGTTGCCATTGATAGCTATCACCTATTAAGCATTTACCACATTCCAGGAATGCTGGAAATGAAATAAACCTCACAGGTTATTGTTACTCATGTCTGCATTTAAATAATGAGCTGAGTTATAGAGATGTCAAGGTTATTCATCCAAGATCATATAGGACAGGGCAGTAGAAAGTGACTTTTAATCCTATTTAATGCTATTTCTACTGCATCATCTGGTTTTATCTGACCTCCCGTGATTCTATGGAGTCTTACAAAACTCTTTTGATCTTTAGGAGATAATTTTCTGTATGGAGTCCAGGTATTTCATATCAACCTTAAGTTCACATAAACATATGCCCATTTGGATTGCTTAGAAGAGACTGAATTAGAGAGTCTGACAAAAAAAAAGATTTTCTTTTGTTAAGTTCAAACATAGTTTGTATCAACTTATACATGTATAAGAATAAATGTGTATATACATATTAAATGTGTACAAATAATACAGGGGAGTAGAAAGAAGATATATTTTTAAAATTTACATTGTCTTTCTTTTCCATACATCATTCATCTAGTCTACATTATGGTTTTAGGTTTTAGCTAATTTGTGTTCAGGGAGTGTAAATTTGCTTAAGAATCTATCAAAATAAAAAGTGATTTAATAAGTAATTTTTTCCAGAAAAATTATATAGATATGCCCATACATACACACATAAACATAAACATACACATAGAAAACTATATAGATTCGAAAATAAAATATCTATGTTGATGTGTCTAAGTCTGTGTACATACGCAGACACATATATGTATATATATACACACACATAATCTATATTATGTTACTGTGATTATATTATGTTTGTGATATTACTTCTGTCAACACAGCTAACTGTGGAACTACACCTATAATTTGTATTGGTATTTTCAGACACACACGAGACTTTTATTCCCTACATGCTTCCTTGTTTAAACATAAGTATTTATTTATGTCTTGAAGGTATTTGCAGGCGCCTTTGGGGACAGCGTCTCTGGTGGTTTTGTGCTTAGTCTACATTTACATTTTAATCTACTGTCTGCAGGCTTCTTTGTAAACCCCATAACTCAAATGTGTAGATCATTCAGAATTTAAGGTGAATTAATAGTATGGCTCTTTGGGTCACAGAAAACACTATTACGACAACAATCTAAACATTTAAGGGGAAGAATCTTAAAGTCATATCATAGTTTCTTTTTTAATATTTTTCAAAAAGTAACTGACTTCACAAATACCAGCGCTAACATGATTTAGACAACTGAGAACAGGCAAGTGTATCTTAAAGTACTAAAATAAAACACATTTATACAAGTACAAAGCAAAGCAATGCTGATAGAAATGTTAAACTTTATGAAAAAATCATTTGCAATTCACATCAAAATAATTTAACATTCTCTATCGTTTTAATAGCACAAGCTGCAACAACAGAAAAAAAAAAAAAAGAAAAAGAAAAACATACACGCACACCATCTTAAAACCAAACCAGTTAAAGTGCAGAAAAAAGTAAGTACAGCACTTGTAGCCCACACAAATCTTTTAGGATTGGCACCATCTCTCTAAAACATCTATATTCTATATAGATTTCTAATTACAACACCACCAGCAGCTGCCATTGAATTCTAGAAATACACACAATATACATAGTATATTTGTTCACATTGGGAAGATCAGTGAATTCAGCCAACTATATTATACATGCCTCATTCTTCAACAGATAGCAGAGCATCTCTCAGGCTTCAGACCCTCTTTAAAGTGAATTCCAACTTATCTTTATAGTTTTCACTGATCTGTATATTTTTCACAGTATAAAATTGTAAATGGTAACTATTGAGATTCAGACAGCTTGAGGGTTATTAATAAGCTGTGGCTAAATGTGAACTCAGGTAATAACCTTTGAAGTCTCCGAAACACGTACATTTTGCTGGGAGAGTAGCACAGGAAATTTTTTTTTTTTAAGAGTTTTATTCCTGGTTTGGAAGTCACAGAATTGCAGCAGAGCCATTATACAATTCATTGAGAGTCAGAGATAGTTCCTAGTCTTTCTGATCACATGCTGGTAACAGCAGAAACTTGGGAAAGACTGTTACTGACAAGGATTAGCACATTCAGGGGTCTGCTTTTTTCTCTTTGCTTCAGTCAAATCTCACATGGTTTTTCTTTCCACACACCCTCTCTGTTCCCCACCCCTAACCCAGAGAGGTGGTTCTGCTTCTTCGCAGGGCAGACACGGTCTTCTCGGGCGGTCCCCACTGCTTCCCACAATAGAGAATGCGTGGACTGCTCAGATAGTCTGTTCAACTTGATTGAACCAGGTCTTCTCTTTTTAATCCTGGGACCAAACTGTCCTTATGGAAGCTTTTCTGAAACTCAGCATTTCACTGTACTTTCCCCTTCCCTTGAGTCATGCTGGTCCCACCTGAATTACCACTGGGCACCAGGAACAGATTGTTTTCTAGGAAATTCAATGAAAATAGGTACTCAAATGAATTGTGAAGTTCATATCCTAGCCCTAGAATGAATATTCAGTTCTCTTTTGTACTGTAGATTTAACTTGGAACCTGGTATTAGAATTGGCAAAGAGACAGAGTTAGTATCATTCCAAAATAAAAGATCCCAAGAATGCATTACCAATAATATTATATATTATACAATGTATTGAATGAAGTGGCAAAGGGTTATATAAATACACAGAAAAATACCTCTGGTTCTTCTCTAATTAGATAAATTATTTTTCTTTTGTTAACTATTAATTCATATAGAATTATATGATGGCAATTTATTCACATTAAATTTTAATTTCTAATGAATTTTCTCATATGGTAGTATACTTTTAAAGGAAATATGTTACTAAAAAAATAGAAAATGAATTTGATCATGGAGAAAGTTTTAAAAATGTTTTCCTGTTGGTCAACACAGTGAAACTTGTATTGAGAAAACAGTGGAAACCAATATAAGGGTTCTTTGAAACAAATTTAAAAATTTAGATAGAGCATACTTAGGAAGGTTTCAATGCCTAAGAAATCAAGACAGTAACCCCCAGGTGAATGCCACCCTTTTGATGAGAATCCAGGGATATTAATATTTACTTCAAAATATTTACATTTGTTTTTCAAGTAGAGGCAGACATTTGCTTTCAATGAAACCACAAAACTTAGCTAGATTGACTGTTTCAAGAGTCTCATAATATGTGGGAACAAGGGGCTCCAACGATGCTATTTTCAAACTTGCAAGGGAGGTTTGATTTTTTAAAAAATTATATTTTAGTAAATTAACGTTAGCTTTTAATGTTTTATATTGGGAGATTTGATTTAATATAATTTAATACGAGAATAGTTATCAGGAAAGGTAAAACAGTGTATCATAGGGTTTAAAAGTAGAGAATGATAAATTATGCTAATAGATATATTTTCATTTCTCAATTCCGTCTTTTAAGTAGATGTGAAATAAAAAATACCAAATAAGGATATTGAGCAAAAGGAAAAAGGTTTTTATTTATTTTTCTCTCTGCTAAAAATATACTTCTGCCTCACAGCAAATCTTTCTCATAAGGCTATCTTTAGTATAAGGCTGGGTCAACTGGACTTTAAATTTATAGGATACATCCTCCTTTTATTACTATCCTTATTTAAAAATCAGAAACATTTGGCACCTGAGGATAGCTGTAATGGGAGGAAGAAAGAGATGACGGTGGATGCAGGCCTTGAGCTGAATTCTATCTACAGGAGCCTATCAGAGCACAGATATGTCTACTATAACTTTAAACCTCTTTTCTGCAGTTTTTAAAAAGTGACAGTAAGTATGAAGTGCACAAAATTATATTCATAATTATTTTAAAAAGGAAAATATTAATAATTGCTTTGCCTCTTTTTGGAATGGCTAAGAAAGATTGTGTGGTTTGTATCTGTTAAGGTTCCTCTGTTTTAGTTTTCTGTATTGCTTTGAAAAATCTACATGTGTCATAGTTCATAGCTGCCCTGTTTAAGCAGCCAAGAAAAGTTAAAATCACTGCTCACTGGCATAGCTAAATCTCTGCTAAGCCGACTTGACAGTTGAAAGTCTCCAGTGTATTAAGATTGTGTTAATTTTCTGAACAGTCCCTCCAATCACGACAGTGTCTTCATCGGGTCTACGGACCACTCTTCCAGTGGTGGGACTTAAAAAGAACAGAGGAGCTCTTTGTGCATCAGGTTCTCAAAAGAAAGGAATGAAGAAGCCCAAATGCATATTTTAAATATTTTAGCTGGCAATGCATTCATAATGAGTGGCCACATTTCATGAAAGAGATAGCCAAGCTGGAGCTCAAGAATTATTATTAGAAAGAGAATTTCCAGCTACACAACGCACCCCAGTGAGGGAATTACAAAACAGTATTCCAGAAAATATTTTTTGCTACTCCAGTATTGATTGGCAACATGGTGAAATAGTCAAGAAATCTTCCACTGGTTTTCTTGGTTAATGGAGGTGAACTGAAATAACTAGGTGGAATCCAGGATGCAGGCTTTCGGAAGAGGAGGTCACAACCAAATTGGAAAGTGTCTGGTAAAAGCCCTACATACATCAGCGTGGCCCTCATCACACAGTTGCATGTTGCCCATGGGACACACTCATATCAACGCCTCAGCAAATACTGGGCCCAAGTCTGCTTTCCAAGGTCTTAAAGGAAAGAAAAAGGAAAAAAAAAAAAGTAGAGAAAGGTTGACGTTTTGGTCCCAGATTTTGAGTTTGTTAGAAAATGTACATTCATGTTTGGTGAATCAAAGAATCTTCTGGGAAAAGAATTAAAGTAAACAAACAAAAAAAAATTTTTTTTTTACAGTTGCTTATTAACTATGCCTTTTCAACCCTCCGTTTTGCTGTTTCACACTCCTTGCTTCCCTAGAGCAAAGCACTTGGGATGTAACTGGTTCAAGAGACTCCTCGTGAGCCCTCAAAAGTAGAAGCGGTGTTTCTTAAAAGCCCATGTTTTCTAAGGCCACTAGAAGAAAATCTGCCGAAAGATTCGTGGTTGGTGTCTTCGTCGGTGGATGGTAGATAGCACTCTTGATCTCGTTTCCACTGTGGGTGTACGCGATGTCTTCCACCTCGGGGTCTTAAGCAGGCGCCCAGGCCTGTCCTTGCTGTCTGTGGGGACACCGAAGGGTCTCGGCTCCTGGGGGCGGCGGGGGGACCCCAACGTGGTTTCCCAGGACATTCACAAGGACGAGGAGCTCTGGGTGTAATCTCTGATGATAAGCGTGTCGTACTTGGGAGACGACGGGATACACAGGGCCGACTCGGACACCGGCGAGTTGGGGGTGGTGCTCCCAGAATCCACCGAGTCCCTGAAGGGGGACGGCGGCGTGAGCGCCACCAGCTCCTCCAGGTCCGCCTTGCCGGCCGCAGCCTCGGGCCCGGCCGCCGCCGCCGAGGGGGAAGGCTCCCGGGCGGCGCCCTCCGCCGGCGGGGCCTCGGCGGCGGGGGGCGGCTGGATCTCGGCGAACGTGGTCATCACGGCGGCGGGCAGCTGCATCTCCGTGGGGATCAGGTAGGCCGAGCAGAGCGCGGCGCCCGCGCCGGGCGCCCCCGGGGCGGCCAGCATCATGGAGTTGAGCTCGCTGATGTTGGCCGTGAAGCGGGTCACCACGCTGCTGATCTGCTCCAGCAGCGAGCCCTGCGACGAGCTGCTGCGCGCCGCGGGCTCCGAGCGCAGCGAGCGCGCGTCCTCGTCGTCGGGGCAGCCGCCCGCGCGCCGGCTCAGCGTGCTGATGGGCGACGGCGCGCGCGGCGCGGCGCTGCGCTCCTCGGCCTCGGCCGCGGCGGGGCGCGCCTTGGGGCCGGCGTCCGGGGGCTCGGGCCCGCCGCCGCCCGCGCCCCCCACGCCGCGGCCCTCCGTGCTCTTGGGGAAGGGCTTGATGACGGCCGTCTGGTTGGGGTTCTCCTTCTTGTTGATGTGCACCGACAGCCTCTGCCACAGGTGCTGCCCGCGGCTGCTCTTCTCGTTCTGCGCCCAAGTGACCGACTTGCCGTTGGAGCTGCGGAGAGAAGGCAGAGCAGAGGTGACTGCGCGCTCCCCCGTGGTGGTGGTGGGGCTGGGGGCCTGTGGGACTCGGACTGGGGACAGGAGGCATCCGAGGACACCAGGGGAAGAGATCTGGGAAGGGGCTTTTGCTGCCTTTGAGTTCAAGGCTGCTTTCTTGTCTCTGGCCTTCCGTTCATCATTACCGCGAAAGGATGTCGAAGGGGATACTAGGAAGGTTAAAGGGGTTCTTCATGGGAACCCTGGAGGAGGAAATGGCAACCCACTCCAGTTTTCTTGCCCGGGAAATCCCATGGACCGAGGAGCCTGGCGGGCCGCAGACCACCGGCTCGGAAAACCATCCAAGAGGACTTGGCGACTGAACAATATTGTCAGTCCCGCCGTAGTTCTAGCCTAGCCGGGAGTGTAGCAGTTGGTTTAGCTGCAAACCTGGAAGCAAGGGCTTGCAGTATTGTGCTTGTTTGTAGACGTGCCCGGTACACAGCCCGGGCGTCCTCAAGTGGGGAGCCTCTGAAAGGAAACGTTAGAACCGGGAGCACCCCTCAACCTGATCATCAGAGGGGACCGTAGAGGTAGGAGTCGGGGGTCACCAGGAAGGAGATAGTGCTTTCAATTCAGTTTTTATTCTGCAGGCCAGTGGTTGGTGCATTTAACTAGGGTTTACTGTAAGAACTCCTGACTGGGAACACAGTTTTACTTAGTCTGACTTATGGGGTGGAAAATACAAATTCAGTGAGCAGGTACACTGATTTATAATTAGAACTTTTTTTTTACCTCCTAGAAACTTTCCTCACACATGTATTTTTAGGCCTAAAAGTTGAATAACAATTCTGCCAGGGAGCATGCAGTATTATTGCCCTTGGCAGCTGGCATACTGTGTTCAAATTAGGGTCCTGATGAGTATTGCCTGACTGACATGGTTTCTTAGAGCCTTTCTCCTGCCTCTCTTTCCCAAGTAGTCGTTTCTGGTCTCCCCTCTGGGAACTGAAATCTGCTCTGCTGAAAAAAGCCTCTAATGAGTTGATGCTTCAGCCTTACAGACAGACAGCTTGTACCCTCCTTCCCTCTGAAAAAAAAAAAAAAAAAAAAAAAAAATGAGACAACTGCCTCTCCGAACACAGACTTTCTATCAAGAAGTTCACCTATGTTCAGAGGATGTGGCCTGACCTTCAGGGAGGTGATATGGAGAGATCCTGGTGTGATTTACCCCCAGGAAGGAATGTGAGCGCTCTGTAACTAGGGGGTCTGTTATGTCCAGACAGCTCTGTTCTAGGTGCTGTGGACCTAACAGATAGCCCCAGGCAGTCTCTAAACAAAGGCTTTAGCCACCGGATTTGATTATCTCAGCTGGTGGTATTAAACTTAATAGCATATAGGACTCACCTGTGGTATTTGTCATATACCCAGGCGGGACCCCAGAGATTCTGATTGTCTAGATTGGGTTCCATGAATCCATGCATTTGACAAGCACTCTGCTTCCCTAAAGTGATTCTTCAGCTGGTGTTTCTCAGACTAAGAAACTCTAACAAGAAGTTATTCTTTTTCTCTGAGTTCCTGTTTTTCCATTGGCCTCTTGGCTGAAGGGCTGGCCGGCCTTTGCCACCGAATTGTGTTTGGAGCCCAGCTGCCTTGGGACTGCCGACTGCAACTTTGAGAGCCTCTCTTGCTTGAGACGTCCACTCCGTTGATAACAGACCACTGTTTTTACAGCCCCTATGACAAGCATACTTCCTGCCTCTTTGCCACACTGCTTCCCATGTCTTCATCTGTCCCTTTCCACTCTGTGGTCTTCCTTTTTTTTCTCTTTCTACTGAAATCCCAGTCCATTTAATCTAGCCTGTATTTTGCCACCCGGTGTCCTTCAAAATTCCGGAATATGAGATATCCTCCCCACCCTGCCCCAATGGACATTATTTCCAGGTATAGAAGGGACCCTGCTAACCTGTAAACTTTCCAGAGACTTTCAGGTTTTCTTTTTTTTTTTTTTTTCCGGTTTTCTTTTTTTTTCATTAACCTGAACTGCCACCCTTTATGTTTTCAGTGCCTCACTTTTCTTCTTCCCAAGTGTTCACTAACTTCTAGAACATGGCACAGGAGAAATGGGCCAAACGATGCATGGGATTTGATTGGGAACACGGTTGCCAGCAACCCCGTTTCTCTCCTGCTGGCAGGATATGAAATAGACAAGTCTGGAGGGACAGTGAGTCTTTCGGGTAGCTGAGGCCGCTTTTGCTACAAAGCTCAGGTTAGAAGCTAGAAGTGTAACTGGATTCACTCTACCAAGCTTTACACTGGGGAAGCTCTTGCCCCCAGACCACAGAGGTTTTGATGGAACGTTACCCTAACAGTCCTGGGTGTTCGTTGGAAGGACCGATGCTGAAGCTGAAACTCCAATCCTTTGGCCACCTCATGCGAAGAGTTGACTCATTGGAAAAGACCCTGATGCTGGGAGGGATTGGGGGCAGGAGGAGAAGGGGACGACAGAGGATGAGATGGCTAGATGGCATCACCGACTCAATGGACATGAGTCTGAGTAAACTCTGGGAGTTGGTGATGGACAGGGAGGCCTGGCGTGCTGCAATTCATGGGGTCACAAAGAGTCGGACACAACTGAGCGACTGAACTGAACCCTAACAGTGGCAGTCACTAGAATCCCAGGTAGTCAGGCTCCAAGACACCAGAGCAGGTGAAAAACCTTGGGGTGAATGTGTGGGAAGGAAACAGTCCCAACCAAGTGTAGGGAAAGAGCAGATTAGCCAAGATGGGATGGTCAGGCTCTCTCGCCCCACTGCACGTTTGGTAAGTAATGGTTATGTATCAGCTGCGCTCACTTAGGGCACTGTGCGTGTGCCTCAGGAGGCAGTCACTTGCCCGCAGGCTGCCTTTTTGTGTAGGTATATAGAAAGTGAAAGGGAAGTCGTGTCAGACTCTTTGCTCCCCATGGGAGCATGGTAGCCCACCAAGCTCCTCCGTCCATGGGATTTTCCAGGCAAGGGTACTGGAGTGGGTTGCCATGCCCTTCTCCAGGGGATCGTCCTGATCCAGGGATGGAACCCTGGTCTCCCACATTGTAGGTAGATGCTTTACCGCCTGAGCCGCCAGGGAAGCCCCAAGGTATATATAAGCTCCACCTTAAGAAGCCCTTGGGGCCGTGTTAGGGCTGCGCTATGGCTATGTTAGGCTGGTGAGGCCGCGGAAGGGCTGTGTCCGCTGGGTCAACCAGGAGAGAATACAGCGTGTTTGCTGCTGCTACAGCCGCAGTGCCTGCACCCAGAGAATAAACGTGTCTGCAGTTCCTCTGGCTCCTCGCATTTTCTTCCAGCCTCTTAGCTCGCGCCTTGCTCACCACGGATTCAGTGAACAGTGCAAAGAGTGTGATCAGCGAGACGGCTGGCATGGCCGGCAGGATCGGCCAGACACCAGGCCACCTGCGCAGGGGACCGCCGCCTTTCCTGGCTGTGTCTCTACTCCCAGAGTGGGGGCCTGTGGTCACACAGGAGAGAGCGCAGCAGGCAATCTGAATAACAGTGGAAATGGACACAGGAGACGCCGGAGACACAGAGTCACTGACTGGACACTTCATTGCCTTTCTTGGGTCATGGGGTATTTTTTTTTCCTGCAAAGCACATAGGAATTAAGAGGAAGCCGACCCTATGACATTAATCAGTTTACTAGTAGAATGTGGTTTCCATGACCTTATCTGCCTTGTTCTTTGGCACACAGCAAGATCTTAACGGTTTGATGGAAGATTAGGATTTTTAAGCCAACAGGGCCATTGTGTGGTGTCCTGGAAAGTACAGTGGACAAAGCATTCTAAAATCAGTGTTCTAATTCTGGATCTGTCATTCTGGATGCTTACAAAATAATAATCTCCTTAAGTCTCAATAAAAAAGCAGGTGGTGTAGACTTCATTTGGTGAAGACAGTTCTAAGGATTAAAGGAAACAACGAAAGTAAGGTCTCTAAGAAGTTATTTTTTGCATTCTATGTGAATGCTAAGTTTCAAGAAACAAAAATAGTATGTACAGTTGGCCCTCTGTATCTGCAGTTTCCCGTCCCTGGCTTCAACCCAAAGCAGTCGGGTCTGCTGTTGGTTGAATCTGTGGATGCGAAACCTGAGGATACTGAGTGCCAACTGCATTCATTTCATGGTGCCATTTGTGTCAGGAGTGTGAGCATCTGGGCCTTTGGTCTCCATGGGGACTCCTAGAATCAATGACCAGGGGATGTGGAGGGCCCACTTCCCTGTGCTGTCTCGAGCTCTGCTTGAGGAAGCGAGAATTCAGTGCAAAGTCAGTATTTATGGTGATGCCGTAACACATTTCTGGATGTTCCTCCTTAACCTGAGCGACTGTACCCAGCTGTGGAGTTACTTAGGGCTTTATCTGTGGCATGCCTTTCCTCATCCTAGCTGTCTCCTTGGGGGACCACCTCTACTCCACTCGATTCAACATCATTCCACTTTCAAAGTTTGCTTCTTCCTGCTCTTTCATTTGCACTCCCGCCTCTGCCTTTTTCTTCCTTTTTGCCTAAACAGTTCCTTTTTTTTTTTTTTTGAACTTTACCTTCATTGCTGCTTCTTGAAGGAAGATTGCCTGATGCCATCCCTGACCAGGTTAGATTCCTAGAGTCCCTGCCTTAGGCACTGAGTAACTCTGTGGTGCGTCCATCTCATCTGCGGGATGGAGTGTTTTGAAGACAGAGGGTTCTTTGTTTCCTGTTATATAATACCCAGTTCCTTGTTGTTGTTCAGTCGCTAAGTTGTGTCAACTCTTTGCAACCCCATGGATGGTAGCCCACCAGACTCCTCTGTCCATGAAATTCTCCAGGCAGGAATACTTCAGTGGGTTACCATTTCCTTCTCCAGCGGATCTTCCTGACCCAGGGAGTAAACCCATGCCTCCTGCTTAGCAGGCAGATTCTTTACCATGGAGCCATCGGGGAAGCGCCATTGCCTGCTCAGTAATATTTTTTGGCTCATAATTGAGTAGATAAATCCTTTCCATTCTTAAAAAGTCATACATTCATAATTATTTTTGTTAGAATTAAGTTTTAAAAACTTAATGAAATTTTATTTTTGTCATATGGATTCATCTTTTTATATAACTCACTGTAATCATTAGTACTCAGTGTATACAGAGAAAAGATTATTTCACAAATGAACTAAAAAACACAGATCTTGATATCTATCTTGAAATACACAAAGGAAATGTTGATTTCTTTTTTGTCCTTCTTGTATCTGTTTGAGAGAAACTTCTCAGTGATGAAAGCTTATTGAGGCAGTTTGAGTAGGGGACCCAAAATGTGGCTACAAGAGCTGGCCCCGATTGATGTTGGGCAAATCACTTAATACCTTTGAGCCTCTCTGCTTAGTGGTAAAAAATAGAAGAACCACTCTTCCTCATCTCACGTGATTTCTGGGAGGAACCAAAAGTGTAACTATATATTAGGGTGCTTTATGAGGCAGAGCACCTCTGCAAGGGATTAGCACCATCAAACCTTCCGCTCAATGGAGGTAAAATGTTGTTTATCATTAATAGTATTTAGACTGATGTATTTTACATGTGTGTATGTATATTGTTGCAGTTCATGGGGTCAGAGAGTCGGACATGACTTGAAGACTGAACTACAACTATATGTGTGTGTGTGTGTGTGTGTACATATAAAGTATTAGGATTATACGTTTGTCCTAGCACATGAGGTAAGAGAAAGGACTGAGGTTTCTTTACTTGTCTATGGCACTTCACTTTCTCAGGTAATATTTTGGGCATTAGCAAAGGAGGAAGAGGAAGGAGGATTGGAGGGAGAGAGAGAATGAGTGTTTTGCTGCATCTGGGAAGGAGAACACACTGGCCACAAAAAAGAAGAGAAAGCAAGGACCTTGCTCTTCGCAGGCCCGAGTTAGCCCTATTGCCATATGTAATACTGTCTAGTCTGCTGATGTTCTCTTTTATATGATGATTTGGTCTTTATCTCTGGAAAAAGAAAAACAGCAAAATTCAACATTTCAAAAATGCTATTAGAGGGTTGGGTTTTTCGTTTGCTTTCTTTTTGTTTACATTCTGGGCCTGCCAAAATGACCCTTTCTACTTTTATTCTCCAAGTTTGTTCTCCCAGCCTCATCTCTTCCATGTGGGACCCTTGAGTAATTTATTCATTTCAGGCCGGCTCTGAATGTCAGCTCAGTGACCTCTCGCGATTCCTCGGTTCATCTGCCAAAACCTGCAGGAATTAGAGCACACTGCCATGGCATGCCATCGTTAGGAAGCAAAAGTTAAAGAGAGAGTTTGACTGTCAATAAAGGCCATGAAATTTATAATTTTTGGGTTCATTTTAAATGGCTGTTGAATAGTCTGATTTTTTTCCCCCTTCAGAATTCATTTAGTTTTATTAATGGCATGTAAGCAATTAAAATTCTCGGACTGTTTTACTAAACTAAAAAAACTAGGCCTTTATCCTCTCCTTTGTTATGTGGTTTATTAACACTTTCCCGAGTTGCACAGTTGTAGGGCGTAAGAAAAATTAAATATTGAATATATCCTCTGAAAATCCAAAAATTCTTGTTATGAAAAGCCAATCGTTACTAACCTCTCTTGTTTGTGATTTTGAATTCAGGGGTAGCTGAGAGAGAGGTATAGTAAGGTTATACTTACCATATATAAAAAAGAACTTCCTAATATAAAAGTGTATTCAAAAAATACAAAAACCTTATAACGTCATTAGCAAATATGTCTTTAGAGTTACATTAGACAACATTAGATCAATAAAATAATTTCATTAATATTATAAGCAGAAAATTTGTAATTGCAGTTCCATTTTCTGAGCATTTTCTTAAACTTAAAAATAAGTATTTTGCTTTCAATAGTTTTGAATTACAAAGTATGGAAATACAGTTTTTTTAAAAATACTGAGGAATCTGATATTGTTTATATTCAGACATTCTAAATTATATGGAAGAATTTCTGAGCTTTGCCTAAAACCTGACATCTTGATTTTGACAGTTACACTGAGAAACACACTATAATATATAAGAAAATGGCAGAATCATCTATATAAATTACCCAGTTATGGCGTAAATGGATGTAAATAGCTGGCTTGCTGTCAAGAACAATTTAAATGACCAGGATGATGTATGCATTAGAGATGCATGTATAGAGAAAAACATTTGAGTAAATGGAAATGAAGTCAAGGACTAAATTACCTGATAGAGACATAATAATCAAAGCAATAACATCTATTTTCATAGTGCTTTATAAAGCACTTTTAGAAA
This sequence comes from Odocoileus virginianus, assembly GCF_023699985.2. Classification (NCBI taxonomy): domain Eukaryota; kingdom Metazoa; phylum Chordata; class Mammalia; order Artiodactyla; family Cervidae; genus Odocoileus; species Odocoileus virginianus. The sequence continues at coordinate 5,876,215 of NC_069701.1, read as the reverse complement.
CACTGACTGTCAGAAGTTGATAGGATCAAAGTCTTTATCCTCCTTCCAAAAATAAGAAAATCAAGGCTCAGTGAGATTAGGTGATTTACCCAAGGTTACACAGAAAGTGGCAAAGTGTGGACTAATATGTCATGATTTTTCAATTCCATTTTCCGTGACAGTACATTGCCAGATTTGCTCTCTGAAGGGACCTTTCCTTATTCCAAGGAAGACCGGCCTCAGATGTTATCTTGTGATGATATGTGTTTTTAAGGAGATAAGTTATTGATTTATATTCTCTTTTATTTACCCCATATCTCTTTACTTTTCACATATTTTCCAGTTTCAAGAAAACACCCTGCATATCTCTTTGGTTGCTAACTCAAATAGCACAGGTTGATTGAGCATCTGTATTGGTCAAGGATAATGATGAAGGCATTTGAAGCTTGAAACCATATAAGTTAATATTATCAGACTTTTTTTTCTATCCTGTAATTCAACAAAAGATATTGTTCTTTGCATGCATAGATACATGCTAAGTCACTTCAGTCGTGTCCGACTCTGTGTGACTCTATGGCCTATAGCCTGCCAGGCTCCTCTGTCCATGGGATTCTCCAGGCAAGAATACTGGAGTGGGTAGCCATTCCCTCCTCCAGGTGTCCTCTCTATAATACACTATTTTCTCTCTGACTTATTTTGAAATACCAGTAAATGAGAGGGGTGTAATGTCAAGGATAATCTTAAATCTGCACTGTTTTGAAAACTTTGATATTTCAACCAATATTGGTAATAAGATCTTTGTGATACATTTGCCAATGATTTTGATTCACCTGAGCTTTTTATATTGTGGTTGAGGGTTCTTGATATGAGACTTCCCTCAAAAAGGGTATAACTGAATTCAAGAGAGAGCACACTTAATGGAAGAACGCTAGCACTATGAGTTACAGGATTCTCTGATAGAGGTTGTTTTTCTTTTCCCTAGGACCTTGAGATGAGGAAGCAGATGGACAGAAGGAAGGATGCTAAGCATGCGCTGAGTGCGGGATGGTGGAATGTGGGGACAAACGGTCAGTTTACTGAGCTGCTAGAGGGTACACCTCACGGGAGGAAGAAACCATTTCCCATGGGAGGGGGTTGGCCAGGGAATGCTGCCAGCGTACATGAGACAGAGTGCATCTAGGTTTTGAATAATTAGTAGGTTATGACAAGATCCAAAGAGAGAATGTCAGGAGTTGCTCTCCAGAAAGGTTCGCAATGACCGAAGTCCAGGAATCCACAAAGAGCTTTCCAAGAGATAACCAGTAGTCCAGTTGGATTGAGTGGGGTAGAGTTAAGAAGTTAAGGAATCAGAAGGTAGTGTTTAGACTTTTTTGTCTGCTGTAAAAAGTCTTGGCCATCCCAGACCTACAAGAATCTTCTTTCTTCTACTTTCTTTTGCTCTTTTAATAACTCAGTAGTAATCAGCCTTGGGCTTATTACTAATAGTATCTGGGATAGATGGGTGATCTGCTATATTAGGCCAGAGAGGTGCTCTCATTGTTAGGGTGTGCATGCTCAGTCTCTCCAGCTGTGTCTAGTCTCCAAGAAGATGATATGTTGGGAAAGGGAAGTAGAAAAGGTCTTAGCTTCTATGAGCACTAGTTATAATGCTGGGTTTTTATGATGCTGTTGCTGTTGTTCTGTCAACAACTCATGTCTGGCTCTCTGTGACCCCCTGGACTGTAGCCCACCAGGCTCCTCTGTCCATGGGATTCGCCTGGCAAGAATACTGGAGTGGGCTGTTTCCTCCTTTAGGGGGTCTTCCTGACCCAGGGGTTGAATCCGAGTCTCCTGCATTGGCAGGTGGATTCTTTACCAGTGAGCCCCCTGGGAAGCCCCTCATTATTAGATGCCCATGTAATCTACAGGATTGATCAATCAGTAAATGATTATATAAAGAAATACACATGGCTTTTCTGTGTTAAACGTCAAGTGTAAGAATTCCCTTCTGTTCTTTAATATTTCCTGCATTTGATCTTCTTTCTTGAGCTCAACTAAAACAGTTGAACAAAGGAACCATGCATGCCATAATCATCTTTAACCTTCACCACAGCTTCATCCATTGACCTTACTCCTCATCTGGTCCCTAGTCCTGGTCCTACTTCAGGAAAATACTCAAGCCTAATTAGTATTTAACTTAGTCCTTCAGGCAGTGAGAAGAAGATTGATATAAAAAATAGTGGTAGCCAGGGTAGATTGAAGAGCTTGTTTTAGGAGGGTAGGATACAGTGTGAAGATGCTAACAGGTGTGGCCAAAATGAGGATAGAAAGGAACATATGGATGTGAAAACTATTGTGGGAAAAAAAAAAAAAAGACATTTGTCCTTGTGTATTGAGTTTTTCTTGTTGGTATTAGAGGAATTCAGAGAAAAGTTTGTTCACGGGGGAAGAAGCTCAAAGAAGGATTTGCAAATAAAGTGGAGCTTACCGAGGCCTGAAAGCCTAGGGAATGTTGAAATAACATGGATAAACAAAATCCAATTAATATGCATCATGCATATATGGCAAAGAAAATAATTCCATGTGTTTAAGCCTAGGCAGCCCTTCCAAGAACCCCGTGGTGGACTTCTGCCTTTCTTTTAAAGTAGCTGGAGCGAGAGCAGTGGCTGCATCCTTCTAACATGGTTCTCTCTGAGGACATCTCTTAGTAAGCATTTAGTCCCTAATAAAACCCTGGTGGGAGGAGAAGCTGTCAGCCCTATTTTAAAGGTCTTTGGTCGAATAGCAACAGGAGGCCTTTTTAGTACATCCCAGGTCCATTCAGGTGGTCTATTAAAGTGCCTGATGGTCTAGTATTGCTGCTGCTTTTTTTAAAATCTTTTAAATTACTTTTTATTGAAGTATAAATAGTTGACTTGCAATATTTTATGAGTTTCAGGTGAATACCAAAGTGAGTCAAAATTTTTATAGATTATATTTCATTTAAAGTCACTACAAAATAATGGCTATCTTTTCCTGTACAATATAGCCTTATAGCTTATTTATTTTCCCTCTCCCCCCAGCTTATTTATTTTATACATAGTAGTTTATAGTATTGTTTTGGCTTAACCACAAAATTTTATAAAGAGGAAGCATCCAGTGAAGGGCAGGCAGAAGTGTGTGCCAAGCAGAGGCAGTTTGTTGAATGATCACAGAGTTTTCTTTCTCAAGTTAAGCTGTTTCTTTCAATCCATAATTCAGTAACCTGGACTCTAAACTCCTCCTCATACTGAGATATGGGTTCTAGGCTTAGCTGAGGTGCTTCAGCTGAGAAGTTTTTTCCGAGATAGGAAATGATTTTTTTTTTCCTCCGAGTAATCACTGTAGTGCCCAGATTGCAGCTGAGCAGAGAACAAAAGAAGACACAGCTGTCTGTGCCTCTGCTGCGCCGTGCAGCCAGGAAGACTTTGCGGAAGAATCCAGCTTGATTTAAGCCTCGAATAAAACATGGGATTGGGACTGGTGGCAAAGGAGAGTCCTGGAATGACAACAGCTCCCATTTGAATAGAACTTTCTACTTCACAAGGTGTTTTCCCCTATATTGTTATATTTGACCTTCTCAACAGCTGTTTGACATGCACTTAGTGACATAGCATTTTTCATGATAGGTCTGTTCCTGCACTCAACCCGGAACCCTCCTGGGCAGCGATTGCATGTGTCTCCTGTGCTTAGGATGGTGCCTGGTACAGAGCAGGGGGCCGGGAGTCTCAAGACAAAGTGGAAGTGAAAGTGAAGTTGCTCAGCCGTGTCCGACGCTTTGCGACCACATAGACTGTAACCTACCAGGTTCCTTCTTCCGTGGGATTCTCCAGGCAAGAAGACTGGAGTGGGTTGCCATTTCCTCCTCCCTTTCACTTTAAGAAGATGAAGTCAGTTCTTTCACCTTGAATGCTTGGTATAGACAGGTTTTACTAACTTGTGTTATAGGTGCAAAAACTGAGGTTTATGGAACGTAACTAAATTGTCTAACTCAAAAGGCAGAACAGGGCCTCAAACATGACCCTAAATGAAGATCACAGCCACCACGCAGTATTGTCTCTGTGAAGGGCCAAGATGCACGCTGAACTGGGGGGCTGACAAGACATACTTTGTGGAGCAGCAAGGGCAATGGCAGCGCCAAAATCTGTCCATAAAATGACCTGCTGATAAATTCCAAAGCTCTGTGTCGACATTGACCTGAGGGACTGCAGGATAAGAGAACTTCCCTGGAATTTTACAGCGGTTGCTGAAGAACTAATTCCTTCTTTTTTTTTTTTTTGGCCACTCATTGTGGCATGTAAGATCTTAATTCCCTGACCAGGGATCAAACCCATGCTGCCTGCATTGGAAGCACGGAGTCCTAACCACTGGACTGCCAGGGAAGTCGCCCAGATGGTTTCCATTTAGACAAAAGATTCCTTTTGACCTTAGTTGAAGCACTTCAAGTAATGCGTGTAGCTTAGATCTGATGCATGAAGAGTACTTGAAGCTCGCGGCTTGAATCCCTCTTGGACGTCTACCACTGACCTGCTGATTGTTAACATCTATGAAAGAGCTCCTCATTTAAGAAAGCAGTTTTTTGGATTATTTTTTCTTTTCACATGAAATAGACACATGCCACAGGTGGGAGGCACAGTTCCAGTTCCATTCCCTTTGGGATGCTTCACATGCTTCGTGATGTATCTCTGCAACCTTTCCTTCCTCCCTCCCTCCCTCTCTCCTTCCTCTCTCCCTTCCTTCCTTCCTTGTATTATCGTAAGGACACTTAAAATGAGACCTACCCTCTTAAATTTTTAGTGGACAACTTAGTATTATCACATCATACCTGTTAGGATAACTATTAAACAACAACAAAAAAAATAAGGGATAATAAATGTTTCTAAGGATGTGGGGATATTGGAATCCTTGCACAGTGTTGGTGGGAATGCAAAACATCTGTGGAAAACAGTATGGAAGTTCCTTAAAGAATTGAAAACGCACTGCAACCTGATCCAGCAATCCTACATCTGGGTATACATTAAAGAAAAAATTGGAATTAGCATCTCAAAGAAGTATTAGTACCTTTGTGTTCACTGAAGCATTATTCACAGTAGCCTAACAACCTAAATGTCCATTGATGGATAAATGGATAAAGAAAATGTGTCCTTTCTGAAGAGTCATTTTTGCAAAGAAGACATAAAAATGGCCAACAGGTACATGAAAAGGTGCTTATCATTAATTATCAGGGAAATGCAGATCAAAGCCACAATCACACCATGCCTGCTAGAATGGCCACTATCACAAAAGAGAAGAAATGACGAGCCTTGACGAGGATAAAGCGAAGGGAGCAAAGGGAACCCTTGTACACTTTGGTGGGAATACGAATGGATGCAGCCACTGTGGAAAACAGTTTGGAGGCTCCTCAAAAAATTAAAAAATCACACTACCATGTGAATCCAGCAATTCCACTACTGGGTATTAATCCCAAAGAAATGAAATCAGTATCTTGAAAAGATATCTGTACTCCTGTGTCTGTTGTAGCAGTATTTACAATGGCCAAAATATGGAAGCAATGAAGAGTCCATGGGCTCCCCAGGTGGCGCTAGTGGCAAAGAACCCACCTGGGGAAGCAGGAGGTGTAAGAGATGTGGGTTCAGTCCCTGGGTCAGGAAGCTTCCCTGGAGGAGGAACCGGCAACCATGCCAGTATTCTTGCCTGGAGAACCCCAAGGACAGAGACGCCTGGTGGGCTACAATCCATGGAGTCACAGAGTCAGACATGACTGAAGCGACTTAGCACTAGCACTGAGTCCATTGGTGGACAAATGTATAAAGAAAATGTGGTTAAAAAATATTCAGCTTATTCTATTTAGAAATACAAGGAAATCCTGCCATTTATGACAACATGGATGAAATACGAGGGCATTATATTAAGTGAAATAAGCTAGAGAAAGACAAATACTGTTATGATGTCCCATGGAAAGGAAAAATATCTTGCTTATAATGTTTTTGTGAGAACTTGATGTATAACATTTGTGAAGGGACTACTAGTGTCTGATGCATAGTAATTACAATAATGGCAGCAATTGTTCTTAGTTTTATTTGTTTTAGAACATCTCTGAATGTGTTAGAACGTTAATTTGCAGTTGATGTTGCGGAGGAATGAAGACAAGACTATTGCAGCCATCCTCACCGATTGCTCAGCGACCAGCTGGCCTCTGCTATGCTGCAAAGCCGGACTCGCTCTCTTCTATGGGCCCTGAAGTTTTTCCTTATGGCCTTTGTTGTAACGTCTGCTTTGTCTGATATGAGTATTGGGACCCCTGCTTTTTTGTCATTTCCGTTTGCATGAAATATTTTTTCTAACCCCTCACTTTCAGTCTGTTTGTGTGCTTTGCCCCAAAGTGGGTCTCTTATAGGCCACATGTTGTAGGCTTTTCTTTTTTAAACAATCTGCCACTCTATGTCTTTGGATTGGAGCATTTTATGGACTCTGAATTTTGTATAACTATGTGTCTAGCCATTTCTGAACATTTATTATTATTTAGTTTCTATTACTCTTAATTCTGTTTGCACTGGCATAGGTTACTATTTATATTAAACGAGGAGTTAATCTGATAAATAATTATTCTTTGGGGGGAAGAGGTCCACATTGCTTTGCAGTGATCTGTTTTTCTGACTCTGTTCCTCAGTGGACAGTGAATTTTCAAAGGCATTAGTCTTGACTTGGTCATCCATTCACCTTGAGTCTTGTCAGTGCTTGACTCATAGTAGAAACTTAATAATGAGCATTATATGGAGGAAGAAATAATTGAATGAATGAAAGGCAAAAGAATCCTAGCACAGATATCATGTTTTGGGGTTACTTTCAAATCTGAGCTCCTTATTCATTTAATAATGACTCTTATGATGTCATTGTTACTGGATTCTCCAAGGAATTATTAAATATTTATACCCACTAATATTAGATGCTGCATCTACTAGGTGAAAATCAGTTAATCAACTGATTGGGGATTGATCTTTCTTTCACATCATTGATATCATGACATACCAACAGTAAAAATCACCCCTTACCACACTCCTTCCCTCAAGCACTGAATGGGCTTTAGATCTATTTCATTTGTTGAAGGAGGGCCCTTTCTCAGAGACTGGGAGACTCAGAGGGGCTGTGCCTCTCCATCACGGAGTCTAACATGAGCACATCGGAATGCAGACTTAAGAAGCACAGAGGTGGAATCCCCCTGCTGAGACGGGCAGTCATGACATTCATTGTTAAGGTTCTAGCCATTCCTGGGGTTGGATCATCACTGTATGAACTCCCACGTTACAGGGTTTGGACAATTCCCATTTCTTAGAGCATCTCCTTGTTTAGGACTTTCTTTCACTCCTCCTGCAATCAGACTACTCTGAAACACAGACTGTCCACTGTGAAAGTATGAACAAATGACAAATTATGCGACAGTCAGACGGAAAAAGAAAGTTCACCCAAAGGGAAAACAGCGACATAGTGTTTTGGGAAGCTAGACTGATCTGATTCCTTTCCAAGTGTGGGAGGGGGTAGGAGGAGGAGGGAGAGGGGAGGCGTTGTCTCCAGGCCCTGCCAGCGCTGCTGACAAGGTCACGCTGTTCTGCTGGGCTGTGACTGCATGCCTTGTACAACTGCTCCTCTCCTGCTAAGCAGTGTGGCTCACAAGGACCTCCCCAGGCGTAAATTCATAGGATACAGTCCACTCTGTAGTTTGTGAGATGCAGGTTGATATTCCTGGTTTTCTGTGGTGGTTTGAGCTTCCCTTAGCCCCTCCCTGGGACTGGCTGGACTTGATGGTGGCCACAGAATCACCCCTGATGTTTGCAGAGTAAACATGAGGCGTGCCTGTGACTCTGGGAAGCAACTGGGGGATGGAGTGGGAGTGGATAAGAAAGAGGCCTTATCAGTGGATACAAAAAGTATCTACCAAAGTCTTGTGTAGGTATTCTGTTTCCAGCCCTTCCATTCTATTTCTGAACAAGCAACTTGAGATTAACTACTCTAACCCCTTATTTAGAAATAGTTTACACTGCAGTGGTCTCCCCTCTGATATCTTAATATCTTTCTCTTAATATTCATGTTAAGCTTATTTCTTCTGGATAAATATATTGGTGTGCATATTGATATGAACAACTATAAGGACTCCTTCCATAGACTCTTTCTCTCTGTCAGTTTTTACTTGATGCTAAAGAAATGAGAAGAAAAAGTAGGAAGGGAAGGTCATTTGGTTCTTCTTAACTGCTCTTAATCTGTGGGGCTAAGGTGTTTGCTCCAACGGAACTGTCTTTGGCGCAGTGTACACTGTTCCCCTCTGCCTGCCAGGACATATCAGTGTAATAAGCCTCGCCATTACCTTGGCTTTATACAAACAAATGCTAAATGATGTCTTCCTATTATAGGGAAACAGACCATTCTGGTGTAGACACCCTGTGTGGCTGCCTTTGTAGATCTGGACCTGAACCAAGGAAGCTGGCGGCCCCTTACTCACGCTCTGTCTCCTCCTCACCTGTTTTCAATCAAGACAGCCTTGAACAAATTAATCACTAGTCTGATCAGACTTGAGAGTTCGAGGCGCTGACCAAACACTCTTGAGAATACTGCATGACAGAATTGAAACCTGATGTTTGCCATGAATAGCTCCACGTCATCTCCTACACAAATGGATTATTTCAAAACACATGTTTATGGACTGACTAAATCAGAATGACCTTGGAAACTTGTTACACTACAGATTCCTAGGTTTTGCTTCAGTATATATATATATATATATATATATTTTAAACTTTTTATTTTGTATTGTGGTAAAGCCGATTAACAACGTGGTGATAGTTTCAGGGAAACAGCAAAGGGACTCAGCCATACATATACATGTATCCACTCGCCCCCAAACTCCCCTCCCGTCCAGGCTGCCACATGACATGGAGCAGAGTGCCCTGTGCTATATACTCTAGATCCGTGTTATCCATTTTTGCCTCAGTGTATTTGACAGGCAGTCAGGTTTGCTAGTTTGGGACGTCCAGTCCGAGACAGTGCTTCAAATCAGAAGGCACTTTGGACAGAGCCCCTGTGCTCATCTGGGACAGTGTTTTCCCCTTGTCCTGCCAACCCTGACCCTGTTTGAATGGTTTTCAAGTACAGGAATTATGCCACTTTCTCACATCTGAATGGAAGGACACCAGGAGCCCCAGTACCAGTCTGTTGAGTGACCCCCACAAAATGATCCATTGGTGGTTATCTTCCAGATACACTGGGATCTAAAGACGGCCGTATACAGGGGCATAAGGCCATCAGATAAACCCGTGTGCACACGTACGTGCCTACACATACACATGCTCTCACTGTCTTGTGTCTGGGAGCAGTGGATTGAAGTCAGTCAAGCTCTTGACCAGGCTGCCAGGAACAATGACTCAGGCTATACGCCGCACAGGTCAGGACACCATTTTCACAGGCTGCAATGTGAATGGCCTTCCAAAAGTTGTGCCAGTGTCCTTGTAGAAACTTAGGCATTGTTTTGGAAACCAAAAGACCCACTGCCGCGGAATCAAACAGTGTTGGGGAGTGAAAGTTCAGTGGGACTGGATTCTCTCGTTGCTCTGCGGCAGGATGGCAGGCTCTGCGCTCAGCACATGCACACGTGTGTGCACACTGCACTCTCTGCACATCCCCTTTCCTTTAACCCAGGCTGATTTGCGAGAGCTTCCCTTCCACACAACAGACAGATGGACTGGGAAATGCTACAGTAAATTAGGGGTGGGGAGCTAGTTCATGATGATCAGTTTCCCCACTCAGGGCCCCTCCAGCCTCCTGGAACCATTTAATGCCGGCCGTGACAGTCTTTATCTCCAGAGCCCTCTTCTTCGAAACCCAGTCCCATGCAATAAAGCACGATTATTTCATGCAACACAGCTCAGTCGATGCTCATAGTTCCAAGTACCCCTGTTTCCTGGGCACAGCCCAATTGGGAAGGCCTGGTAGGAAGGAACATGCAGAGCGCAGCGACACGGGGCGTTCACCACCAAACACAGAGGAAGGGAGCTGCAAAGCTACAGTAGCTAGAGGAGGACCAGCTTTCCTGGTGTCCGTTCACAAAGAGCCGCTGGCCTCTGCGGTTCACTTGTTTGGCCTGGCGTTTGCCCTTGGCTAGGAGTTGACTTTTGACTCAGTGCAAGTCAGATTAATTCCCAGGCTTGTGAGATCAGGGCTGAATCTTTCCCTCCATTGCAGTCCTTCCCTCAAAACCAGTCCTAGGCTTTTGCCATTTAATTTTTGTCAAGCGACTGGATGGTTCTGTTTCCTCCCATCTCTTCCACTTTGCAAACTCCACAGAAGCGTTTGACCAGTACGTTAGGATCCACAGGGCCACTCACTGTGAGCTAAGGCTTCAGACATGCAAAGCGCACAGCCCTGGGGAACAGCAGCGTCTGGGACAGGAGGCTCCCATCACTTCTTGTGAGGACGGTGTGGGTTTTGCAAATCAAACACACACAGAAACCCAGTGGAGGCCCAGGTTGGACACACTGCCTGGGAGGCAGGGTCGGGTGAGGACCTGGGCCAGGGAGCCACCTGTTCCTGCAGCTTGCAGACACGTAGTTCACACCACCTCAGGCCACTCACGTTTTGCTTACCTGCTCATGGTTGCTCTCCCACCATTCCCCATACTCCCTTTGGGGGTGAAACACTCTATTTCCGACTTGTGCTGGGCCAGTCTCCTGTCTTTGTACCTGGTGAGCATGAACAAGGACAGGAGCAAACAGAAAGATGTGATTGTGGGCTTCACTGGCCGGGCTGAGGGAGAGCTGGGCTCTGGAGGGTGGCCTCGCAGCTGAACAGGGCCCCCGCTTTCACCGTGGTGGCTGACCGGTGACGCTGTAGATGGTCGTGATGGTATGCGGATCACACTGCGGGGCCATTTTGTTACTTTTTGGTTGAACCACATGTGGTCTACCCTTTTAAATTGCCTATTGATCATATTTAATAATCTATGGTAAAAGGAACATAATTCATAGCATCTAACGAAAAGATGAATGTCAGTAAATCAGAATTTACTTAATGTTTACCATGTGTCAGCCATGATGCTGGAATCTGACCTAAATGCAGTCCTGGCAACAACTCGTGGCAGAGCCTCTGTTTTTTTGTTTTTTTTTTTTTTAATTATATCCATTTTACCGAAGCAGAAACCTAAGATTATAAGGATTGAGCAGACTGATCAAGGATTTGAACACAGGAAGCTAAATTCAGAGCCTGCACTTTTAGCTATTATAATGTGTTGCCTCCTAGTTTAAAAAGTCATCCGTGTCATTAATGAACCTTCACTGAGTACAACTATGTCTGTGTGTTATATTGGAAACTGGTGATGCCAAGAGAGAAGAGATGTTCCTTTGATGTAGGAGGTTTATACAACCTTTAAACTGACGTGTGACTCAGTACTACGCTGCCTGCATTGTGGAGGGTGGTTCAAACAGCTTTTACATCAGAGTTGGCGATTCAGCGTACCTGGGAGGTACTGGAAGTTTCAACTAAAATTTGTGATTTCCAACATTTGTCAGCTACGTGGTGCATCAAGATGAGCCCTTGTATTTGTATGCCAGTTTTCAGAGCCTACATGCTTTCACAGAAATAATCTCTCTTTTATTCATCAGTTTAAGCCTGTGGGGGTAATTAAAGAGGCACTGTTATCTTCATTTGCCAAATGAGGAAACAGACTTACTTAACTAACTTGACCAGAATCACAAGCCTACCTAGTTGAGAGGAATCGTCTGTAGAGCTTGTAAGGGTCCAAGACTCTTAAGATTTGTTGTGTTTATTACATTTTCCCTCCTAAATCAGGAGCCTAATCTGGTGCCATGTCATCCATGTTCCTGGTATTCAGGAGGTAGTGATAGAGTGTCTTACTTTCAGAAGACTTGTTTGCCCTTGATATAGTTACATTTTAGAAAAGTTTCTTATCCTTCTGTTTCACTATTAATATTTAGTAAAACAATAAGCAGTAGAATTATAATCATTATTTGTCCTGGGATAAAGGCATTCCTCATAACGTTGATTTCTTCTAAGATGTTAAAAGTGTTTAGCATCTGAGTGAAAGTGAAATGGCTTATTAAATGAAGCAAAATAGATCACCTTCTTTGGTAGATGTTAGTTGAGCATCTATTAAATTCTAGAAATTGGGCTTTGTCCTGGGAATAGAGAGATAATTAACCCACAGGTGTTGCCTCGTAGAGCTCACTGTCTCTTGGGAGAAGGAAGGAGAGAAGGCAGTATGTACTCAGTAACTTTAGGTCTAGGCCATAAAGAAGAGAGGAAAAGAACTTAAAGACCAGATTGAGCAGCCTTTACTGCACCAAAAAAGACACCTTAGACGAGGATCCCCTGTGAAGTACCTATCATCGAAGGACATTCACACCGCAGTGGAAAGCTTTTTGTATTTATTTGTGAGTTGAGTTACACAGCCAGAAAACTGCTTTGGAGATTAATTTAAGAGAATATTAATAGAATAGTAGAATTATTTATGATTCGTTACAAAGGGGTCCTTGAAGTATTTTTTAACATCTTCTGTTAGGCTAATTTCCAGTTAATTTAAATCTTTTAATAGATAACTTAGGACATCTACACTTCCTGTTCAAAACTCTTCTCTCTGTCTCTGTCTGTCTCACTTATGTACACACACACACACACACTGCCAAGTGCCCCTGCTTATGAAACAGATCCTAAACATTCTATTCTCTCCTAACCCATTCTGTTTTGGTAAAAAAAATTATAAATAATATAAAAATAGAAGTCCCAACTTAAGTCAAGTAAAGCAAGGGATACATTAGACTTACTTGGAACTTCCAAATAGTTCTTGTTTTCAGAGTAAGGTGAATTTACAGACTGTCACTTAGAGACTGGGAAGCTCATCTTTGCTATCAGATGGGACCCTCCCTCTTCCTGTCTATAACTATAATTACAGCTTAAGTATGTTTACCAGATGCCTAAATAGGCCACATTTTCATTCATTCACTTATGCATTACTCCACTCAACAATAATGTACAGTTTAAAGTGGATAATAATGCTTTTATAGTCTCTGCTGCAGCTGCATAATTCTTTCTATTTGGGCTTATTTAAAAGATAAAAAAATCAGCTAAAAATAGTCGAAGCTGTTCAGAATGTATAATTAATAAAATGTCAGTGAAATTTATTTCTCTTATGTAATAAGTTCATATGTCTTTTAGGCACCTACTTAAACCTAGGTGCACATGCACACGTCCACATGTATCCACACACATGCGCATACTTGTGAGGACTGTTTTAAGTGCTTTACAAATATTGACTCACTTTTCAAATAAACTGCTTTGTAATTATTTTCAAGGTCACAATAAAAATAATAAGAACTATATATATATGTAAATACCTTAATCGCTTTGTTATACACAAGAGACTGACACAACATTGTGAATCAACTATACTTCCATTTTAAAAAGTTCTAAAAAAGAAATAATGATAACAGAATATTGAGTGTACCAGGTTCTTTTTGCTATATTATCCTCAGTTCTTAAAACTACCCTAAAGAGTAGGTGTTATTATCATCCTAAAGAGGGAGGCATTGAGGATGAACATGAGTAAACCCAGGCCCACATGGTTTATGAGTAGGGAACTCAGGATGAGAGTTTGTGCCTCTGATTCCTAAGCTCATCTTATTTCCATTCAACTTCCTTTTAAGTAACAATGTCAATAATTTTAGAAACAAGACTATGACTTATTTACTTTACATTGTGTTCCCTTGTTTGGGTTTAATTTACAGCATTCCTATTTACTGAATACTCTATGTGCAAGGTACTGTGATAAGGAGCATGTGGGTAACTCATTGACATGTTCAAAATCTGGAGTGGGATGATGAATTGTAAACAGATAATTTTTAAAGAAAGTGAGAAGTTTTATTGTAGAAACATTCAAGAAGGACTCTTAACCCATACTAGGAGGACTGGAAAAACTTCAGCAAGATATGATCCTACGGTAAATCATCAAAGATGAGAAGGAATGCAGTATGAAGAGACAGGTAGGCAGGCAGGAAAAAAAAATCCAGCACAAACATGTGAGAGGCTTAGCAGCATGGTGTAGATGGGGAAGACAGTGCTTTTTATTTTTTTTTCCCACTGCGATGGTGGTTTAGTTGCCAAGACCTGCCCAAATTATTTGTGACCCTTTGGGCTGCAGTCTGCCAGGCTCCTCTGTCCATGGGATTTCCCAAGCAAGAATCCTGGAGTGGATTGCCATCTCCTTCTCTGGGGATGTTCCCAACCCAGGGATCAAACCTGCAGCTCCATGTAAAATAAGACAAGGTAAAATGCAGGGTGTAGATGGATAGGGATATAAAACATAGCTTATGGATGAATTTATACTGTATGTTGTGAGATTCCACTGTGAGATCTTAAGGCTAAGGGAAAACAAACAAACATAGAGTTGACATTTAGATAAAATACTGTGGACTTGAGGTAGACTTGAGATAGACTACTTGAGATAGACTCATTCTACTGCAATAGTCATGTGAGAGATGATGAGATAATTCCTTGAGGTAGTGATGATATGGAGAAAGAGTAGATAACTGTTTCAAGAATATATGGGAAGTAAAATGAGTAGGATTATTGATGAATTTGGGCTTTCCTTGTGGCTTAGCTGGTAAAGAATTCACCTGCAATGCAAGAGACATGTGTTCAATCCTTGGGTTGGGAAGATCCCTTAGAGAAGGGAAAGGCTACCCACCCCAGTATTCTGGCCTGGAGAATTCCATGGACTGTATAGTCCATGGGGTCACAAAGAGTTGGACATGACTGAGCAACTTTCAGTTTCACTTTTCATTGATAAAGAGAGAAGTGTAGAATGCTACCTAAGTTACTGCCTTGGGTGGTGCACTTAACTAAGTTAAGAAAATATAGGAGAGGGTATATATTTGGAGGAAGAAATAAAAAGCTCCATTGTGGAATATGAGGCTGGTGGAACATACAATTGGACACATTTAGTAGGCACATGGATTTAAGAATCCAGAAGTTAGGGGACTCTTACATAGTTGGGAGTCATCAGCATACAGATGATTGCAGATACCATGAGGATGGTTGAAAGTACCCACAAAAAACAGATAAACTATGGGATGGTCACAGGAAGGGAATTATATACTCACTCAGTCTACCTGTTCAAAAACTTCTATAACACTGTTTATGTAAGCATTCCTGATAAAAACTTTTTGAGTACCTACTATATGTTAGATGCTGAATTCAGGGTTCTTCAATCTGCTATTTTTTTTTCTTCATACTCTTTAGACTTGTAGATCTGTGCTCACTATAGTTTTGACACTCTGGTTTCTATGCCATAAGTCTGGTATGAAAAACTGTCTTAGTAGTTTTTAAATATTTAAGAATGAATTGTTCTGAAATTAGCTTTAGTTACCTTCTGTAAAGATTTTTTGTTGTTGTTCTTTTTGTATCTCCTTTGTTCAGGAAGCTCTAGTTCCTCTTAGATCTACAAGAGACCATGTTTATCTGGTGATAAAATTAAAAAATAAAAATTAGAGCAAAAGATAAAATTTAAAAATATGGGGGTAGTCCCTCATGAATGGATAGTAAATGTAATTTGCCCATAATGATTTGACTAAAAATTCCATTTCTTTATTTCCTTTCCCCCATTTCTATCACTGTCTACTAGACATTGGATTACTGAAATTTCTCTACAGGCCGTGTGGTTCAAAATGGGTAAATGAATGCAGAATGAGACAAAAGATTAGAATAAACTGAATATATTCAAACAAAAATGTGTATATTAGGTGAAATAGCAGATATTGTGGGGATGATGCCTAAAGCTAGAAGGAAAAGAGAAAGTTTGATATTAGAAGTGACTATTACTTATGTGAGGGAGATTCAGGTAATAAATTTATCAGAAGTAGAATGACTAAAATGATACTAATTGTATTAGGAGTTAATCATTACAACTGAGACATGAGCCTATGATGATAGTTTGCCCTTTGTTGTTGTTTTGTTGCTGAAAAGTCATGCCTGACTGTTTGTGACCTCATGGATGGCAGCCCTCCAGGCTCCTCTGTCCTTGGAATTCTCTAGGCAGGAATACTGGAGTGGGTTGCCACTTCCTTCTCCAGGGGATCTTCCCAACCCAGGGATTGAACCTGTGTCTCCTGCATTGGCAGATGGATTCTTCACCACTGAGTCACCTGGGAAGCCCTAGTTTGCCCTTTATATAGCCTTTAAAGTAACTCAGAATGGCAGCAGAGCTTGGAGTAGACAGAAAGTCTTTACCCAGAAGTTGGCAGTAGATGGTACTTTTAAACAAAGTTGAAGGACAGAGGGATAACTAGATGTCAGGAGCCTCAGAGAAGGAGGTTTTTCACTGTTACGTTTCTACACGGCGTGTGGAATGTGGAGGCAGTATGGAGTTGCTGACTCCCAGTTGTGTGCCCTAAGGAATGTGTGATGCTGAAGGATAAGTAACCTTCTATGAAAGGCCTATGGGGGAGGCATGTCCTTAGATCCACCTTCATCTTCAGCCTCTTCATAAAACACACCATTTACTCTATTTTCTTTAACTCTCAAACCATACTAGGTATCATTCAGTTTAGTGAAATCCATAGGGAGATAGTTTATACTATGTGTAGAAACCATTGTACACATATTTTACTTTATTCTATCATCCTTTAAAATATTTAGAGGAAAAGAATCCAATATAGTCTATCTTAGAAGTCAGTGAAAGGATTCAAGCTATTAATAACTCACTTATTTGATGTGTATTTTCAACCCACCCACTGGAGCTCTTTTCCTGCTGATCTTGTGTAGTAGAAATGTTTGTTGAGTCCTCTTCATCAACACTAATGCCTTTTAATTACATTAGCATTTTCTACTGGAAAGCATTTGTTCCATGAAAACATTTGGCATCCCTTAATTAAGTTGTTGTTCAGTTGCTCAGTGGTATCTGATTCTTTGCGACCCCATGGATGCAGCACGCCAGGCATCCCTGTGCTTCACCATGTCCCAGAGATTGCTCAAACTCATGTCCGTTGAGTCGGTGATGCCATCCAACCATCTCATCCTCTGTCGCCCCCTTCTCCTCCTGCCTGCAGTCTTCCTCAGCATCAGGGTCTTTTCCAATGAGTTGGCTCTTTGTATCAGGTGACCAGAGCATTAGGGCTTCAGTATCAGTCCTTCCAATGACTATTCAGGACTGATTTCCTTTAGGATTGACTGGTTTGATCTCCTTCCAGTTCAAGGGACTCTCAAGAGCCTTCTCCAGCACCATAATTTGAAAGCATCAATTCTTTGGTGCTCAGCCTTCTTTATGGTCAACTCTCACATCCATACATGACTACTGGAAAAACCGTAACTTTGACTATATGGACAATTGTCAGAAAAGTGATGGCTCTGCTTTTCAATACACTGTCTAGGATTTCTATAGCTTTTCTTCCAAGGAACAAGTATCTTTTACTTTCATGGCTGCAGTCGCCTTCCACAGTGATTTTGGAGCCCAAGAAAGTAAAGTCTCTCACTGTTTCCACTGTTTCCCTATCTATTTGCCAGGAAGTGATGGGACCAGATGCCATGATCTTAGTTTTCTGAATGTTGAGTTTTAAGCCAGCTTTGTCACTGCCTTCTTTCACTTTCATCAAGAGGCTCTTTAAGACCAATACAGTATACTAACACATATATATATGGAATTTTAAAAGATGGTAACGATAACCCTATATGCAAAACAGAAAAAGAGACACAGATGTACAAAACAGACTTTTGGACTCTGTGGGAGAAGGTGAGGGTGGGATGTTCTGAGAGAATAGCATTGAAACAAGTATACTATCAAGGGTGAAACAGATCACCAGCCCAGGTTGGATGCATGAGATGAGTGCTCCAGGCTGGTGCACTGCGAAGACCCAGAGGGATGGGATGGGGAGGGAGGTGGGAGGGGGGATCGGGATGGGGAACACATGTAAATCCATAGCTGATTCATGTCATTGTATGGCAAAAACCACAACAATGTTGTAAGGTAATTAGCCTCCAACTAATAAAAATAAATGAAAAAAAAAAAAGAAAAAAATAGTAAAGGCAATCAATAAACATTTGTTGAATGAAAAAAAAAAAAGAGGCTCTTTAATTCCCTTTTCACTTTCTGCCATTAGGGTGGTTTCATTTGTATATCTGAGGTTATTGATAGTCCTTCCAGCAGTCTTGATTCCAGCTTGTGCTTCATCCAGCCTGGCATTTCTCATGATGTACTATGCATAGAAGTTACATAAGCAGGGTGACAATATACAGCCTTGATGTATTCCTTTCCCAATTTTGATCCAGCCCATTGTTTCATGTTCTATTCTAATTGTTGCTTCTTGACCTGCATACAGGTTTCTCAGGAGACAGATAAGGTGTTCAGGTATTCCCATCTCCTGAAGAATTTTCTGCAGTTTGTTGTGATCCACACAGTCAAAGGCTTTAGCGTAGTCAATGAAGCAGAAGTAGATGTTTTTCTGGAATTCTCTTGCTTTTTTGATGATCCAGTGGATGTTGGCAGTTGGATCTCTGGTTCCTCTGCCTTTTTTAAATCCAGTTTGTACATCTGGAATTTCCCAGTTCACACACTGGTTGATGCCTAGCTTGCAGGATTTTGAGCGTGACCTTGCTAGCATGTATGGTAGTTTGACTATTCTTTGGCATTGCCTTTCTTTGGGATTGGAATGAAAACTGACCTTTTCCAGTCCTGTGGCCACTGCTGAGTTTTCCAAATTTGCTGGCATATTGAGTGCAGCACTTTAGTAGCATCATCTTTTAGGATCTGAAATAACTCACCTGGGGAATTCCATCTCATCCACTAGCTTTGTTAATAATAATGCTTCCTAAGGCCCACTTGACTTTGCATTCCAGGATGTCTGGCTCTAGGTGAGTGATCACACCATCATGATTATCTGGGTCATGAAAATCTTTTTTGTATAGTTCTTCTGTGTATTCTTGCCACCTCTTCTTAATATCTTCTGCTTCTCTTAGGTCCATACCATTTCTGTCCTTTATTGTGCATAAAATGTTCCCTTCATATCTCTGATTTTCTTGAATAGATCTCTAGTCTTTTTCATTCTACTGTTTTTCTTTATTTCTTTGCATTGATCACTTAGGAAGGCTTTCTTTATCTCTCCTTGCTATTCTCTGGAACTCTACATTCAGTTGGGTATATCTGTTCCTTTCTGCTTTGCCTTTAGCTTCTCTTCTTTTCTCAGCTCTTTGTAAGGCCTCCTCAGACAACCATTTTGCCTTGTTGCATTTCTTTTTGGGGGGGATACTTTTGACAACTGCCTCCTGTACAATGTTATGAACTTCCATCCATAGTTCTTTAGGCACTCTATCAGATCTAATCCCTTGAATCTATTTCCATTGGATAAGCAGATGACATTTGATTTAGGTCATACCTGAATTGCCTAGTGGTTTACTCTACTTTCTTCAACTTAAATCTGAGTTTTGCAATAAATAGATAATTATTTGAGCCACAGTCAGCTGAGCTCTAGCCCTTAATGTTGAGTGGTTTGCTTTGGAAACAAACCAAGATCATTCTGTTGTTTTTGAGATTGCACCCAAGTACTGCATTTCAGACTTGTATTGACTATGAGGCTATTCTGTTTCTTCTAAGGAATTCTTGCCCACACTAGTAGATATAATGGCTGTCTGAATTAAATTTCCCCATTCCCATCCATTTTATTTCACTGCTTTCTAAAATGTCTATGTTCACTCTTGCCATCTCCTATTCGACCACTTGCATTTAACCACTTCCTTAATAACAATTTCCAAATGTCTTTAATCCAAAGAAAAGACTTAAAGCTTATTTCCCTGTCTTATACACACCTGAAAAACAGGATGTGCATGTTTTAGGGATAAACTGCTTAACCATCCCTTGGTCTATTTATGTATAAGATTGCTTTTTTTTTTTAAAATTTTTATTAGTTGGAGGCTAATTACTTTACATCATTACAGTAGTTTTTGTTATACATTGATATGAATTAGCCATGGATTTACATGTATTCCCCATCCCAGTCCCTAAGATTGCTTTTTGAAGCACGTATCTTATTTTAAATGATGCACAAACTGAAGGCATTAATAAAATTAATAAGTCAGTGAAAGGATCATGAAAAATGTTGGAAATTTCACATATGCTTTCTGTGTAAATTCAATATGAAATGGACATCAGTGGAGCAGGAGAGAAGCACTGTACAGTTAGTGTGTAGGAGGGTGTTCTTTAAGGAAATCTCTCATTTAAATGATCATAAATGCATCCCATTTACAAAGTAAATTTAAATCTTATTTTTCTTCATCTATTTTCTCTTATTCAGGATAGACATGTATGAGCTGTGCAAAATGATATGAGAGAAAAGAGTCTTTTTGGCCAATAAAATACAGAAAAAATAAGAATTATTGAAGTAGTTATAGAACAAATCACTTCGAATGTCAGAAAACCCAATAAATGATTTTCACACTAAAATTGCTGTCAAGAAGGCAGAGTTTTGAGGCTAAGATTAAGTATAAATCTTGAAAACTGGAGACTTTAAAAAAGTGATCAGAGTGAATAAAACTTGTGAATGAATATGTGGATGAATAAGTGAATAAAATGGAAAGGTAACTTGAGGGGTTATCAGATCTTCAAAGGGCTTTGTTGTTGTTCGTTTTGCTTCGTTTTGTTTTCAATAAATGGAAACTGAAGCAACTTTGTAGACTTATGTCAAGAGACCAAGAAAGAGAGAACAAATGAAAGATGTTTGGGAAAAGAAAACAATAGAGTGTTTTGAGATAATTACAGAAAAAAAGGAGGAAAGAACACACTGTTTTCACTTATAATTCATCATTAACCAGTTGGCATATTCCACAGGCTTCATTTTCAAAACATACCCAGAATCTGGCCATTTTTAACCAGCTCCTCTATTTACTACTCTGGTCCAAGCCACCATCACTTTTATTATGAAAATTATAATAGCTTCCCAAACTGGTCCTGCTTCTGTCCTTGCTAACCCCCTCCTCTTATTCAACCCAACCCAACTCAGCCCAACCCAACCCAATCTCTACACAGCAACCAGCATAATCCTTTCAAAGCAAAAATACTTTTATATTACTTCTCTGTTGAAAGCTCTCAACTAGTTACCCATCTCCCTGAGTAAAATCTAAATTTATTATAATGGTTTACAAAGTTCTATACAGTTCTTCTCCATCCTCTATTATCTCTCTGATCGCATAACTTACTCTTTTTTCCCTTCTTGCTCACTTTGTTCTCCTTGAAGACCCTAGGCATCCTCCCACCAAAGTGCTTTTGCTGTGGCCATTTCCTCTGCCTCCAGGGCTTTTTTTCCCAAATATCCTGAGAGAGGATCTCTCTTAAATCTTTTCTCAAATGTTGCTTTTTCAATATAGCCCTGCCATGACTACTCAGTTTAAGAATGCAGTTGTGACATCACTCTTCCTGCCATTTCCTGCTTTTCTCTTATCCAACATAATTTATATTTTTACTTATTTGTTTTATTTACTCTCTATTTTTCCCAGCAGAATCGTCAAAAGAATGTGAACTCTGTGAAGTCATGAATCTTAGACTGTTTTCTTCACTGCCATCCTTCCAGTGCTGTGACATTGCTGAGCTTATTCCAGGTGATTAATTTGTTCAATGAATGCATGCATACATGAATGAATAAACAAAACGAGAAGCATGTTAGGGAAAATGTTCAGGTGGGGAGGAGGAAAGAGTAGCAAGTTCATAAAAAATGACATTAGGTCTCTCAGAGTTGGAGTGACAATAAGAGTAGAGTGGTTGAAATTGGAGGGTTGTGAAAGTATGGGTGGAAAAGTGAAAGAGCCACTTTGGGCAGGAAACTTATGGAGTAAGCAAAAATGTAGGGAGAATGATTGGTAGGTAAAACACGGAAGATTGTGTAAAAGATCCGTATTTTAAAAAATGTTTTAGCCTCTCTTTCACATAATCCCATTCTTCACATCAAGCTGTCCCATTCTTACATTCGGGTTAGACTGAGATGATAATGGTAACCAATGTTACTCATCATTGTCAGCCAGTGGTCATGAAAGGGGGTATTCTGGAGATTTATGATGATTTTTTTTTAGTCTTCTCAAGAAGATACTGGAAAACATGGCCCCTTTTGCTGTGGACGGTTGTTTGGATGTTATATCTGACAATGTTACAATATGCTGGAGGATGAAACAAGTGAAGCCGACTTTCCAAAAAATGGTGGCATGGAAGATTAAATGAACGTAGGTCCTAGACAGTGTCTCTGAGCCACTGAATTAGCCTCTTGAAACTCAGAACTTTCTTTATGTGAGGTTAGTTTCCTTATGATGTAAGTCATTGTGAATTATGTTTTAGATACTCTGATGCCAGCACCCTCCTACCACTTACCTTGTTTCATTACTTTCTCTACCAAGGTTCAGTTCAAAATTTCTAAGGTGGTTTATGGCATTTGCTTATGTTTAGGTATTTATTGAGGAGTGTGTTTATATATATTTATGAAAATCCTTAAGAAGCAAGTTACTACCAAATACTTGAGTCTTACCTAATCATTTGTAGTCTTTTAAATATTGTTCCTTTTTATACATACTGTTGTATATAAAAAGCATGAGAGTCTTCATAGAGGTACATTTGTACAGGAAACAAGAGTGGGAGATAGACTGAGTAAAAAGGTGTATTGTGATCTCCGTAATCCAGATTTGGAAAATGCCTAATCAGTTGGTGCTCGTAACCATGGTACAAACACCGCTGTTCACTTATCAGACCCAGAGGGATCGGGTGGAGAGGGAGGTGGGAGGGAGGACCGGGATGGGGAATACATGTGAATCCATGGCTGGTTCATTTCAATGTATGACAAAAACTACTGTAATGATGTGAAGTGATTAGCCTCCAACTAATAAAAATAAATGGAAAAAAAAAAAAAGAAGCTATGCTAATTACAGTTATAACCAGTACAATATCGTGATTTATAAGATTTCAGATTACCAAAATATGTGTTTCAAATACATTTGGTCTTCCTCCACTATTCCTGGCTCACAGCTCTAAAACCTCTTGGAATTTCCTAAGTACTGAGAGTGATAAATGTGTCTTCCGTGATGTTAATGAGGTGACTTTTGAAACTCAGCTAAGGATGGGGCTTGGTTGCCAGTAGACCCAACCATGTAATTAGAGGGTTAGAACTTCCGGTCCCACCCTTTTGACCTCCAGGGAGGGGAAAGGGGGCTGGAGGAGATGGATTTTGATTGCCAGTGGTTAGTGATTTAATCAACCAGGCCTACGTGATGAAGCCTCCATAAAAATCCAGAGGATGGGTGGGGAAACTTTGGTGTCTTGTAGAGATGATGGGAGAATGCAGAGCCTGGAGAGGGAATGGAATCTCTATGTCCCTGACCACATACCTTGCTCTTTGCATCTCTTCTGTCTGGCTGTCCTGAGTTCTGTCCTTGTACAGTAAATTAGTGATCTAGTAAGTACAGTGTTTCTCTGAGTCCTGTGAACCACTCTAGCAAACTTATTCAGCCAAGGAGGGGATCATGTGAACCTCTGATTTATAGGCAGTCAGTGAGAAATACAGATAACAGCTTGGACTTGAGACTGGCCCTGAAATCCAAGGAAGGGGTTGTGGGAACCTGCAGTCTGTCTGTGTTTGGTTGATGATAGCTGTGGGGGGAGGGCAGACTTGTGGGACTGAACCCTTAGCCTGTGGGATCTGATGTTATCTTCAGGTAGGTAGAGTCAGAGTTGAGATGAATTGTTGGACACCCAGTTGGTGGTCAAAGAATTGCTAGTTTGTATGGGGGGACCACCCCATAATTGGAACTGAGTCCAGAAACCCAAAATAACCATCACTAACTATGCATTCATTGCTGCATTCTCAAACTGTTTTAACTAGTGAAACTATCACAAATCCAAGAACTTATACTTAGATAAAGTTTTTGGTCACATATGTTTGCAGAATTGGCATTGGCCGGCAGGTCTTTTTCAAATATTTCCCTCAGTTACCTTTCAAGTGACCAGACTAGGAAAGTATCAACAAACACAAAATGAAGAAAACGAAGCTTAGCGTGTCTGTGTGCTTATCCCTTACCTAGCCAGTTACACATTCATGTAAAAGAGGGCTTGACTTTCCTCAGTGATGACTTTGGAGCTCTTTCCTAAGTGTGAAAGTTGCTCAGTCATGTCCAGCTCTTTGCAACCCCAAAGAACAGTCCATGAATTCTCCAGGCCAGAATACTGAGGGGGGTAGCCGTCCCCTTTTCTAGGAGATCTTCCCACCCCAGGGACTGAACCTAGGGCTCCTGCATTGCAGGCAGATTCCTTACCAGCTGAGCCACCGGGGAAGCCCTTTCCAGGTACCATCTTGTTTGAGCCTGATTATAGTAAGTTTAGGAGCCAGTTTTATTTCTCAGTTCTTTCACTTTGCCACTCTGCCTTTGGACAGGATGTTTCTGCCTTCAGTTTTCAATTTTAACTGTGGTCCAGTCATCGTCCCCACTTCTGTCTACAGCCTTTATAACAGCTCTGGGCACATTCAACCTTCTTCCTACGTTGTCTCCTCAAACACCAGGCTAGACCTCAGCTTTTAGACTCCAGGCAAAGTTTGGATCGATCGTACAGATATATGCTAGGTGATATCTGTAGTGATCACCCAGAAACACAGTTTCTACTTCTATTTTATTTTTTAAAAATTGATTGATTTATTTTAAAATTTCTGTTGGCGTGTAGTTACTTTACAATGTCATGTTACATTCTGCTGTAAGCATAGTGAATCAGTTATACATATATCCCCTCTCTTTTAGACTTTCTCACAGTTTCTAATTTTAAAATGAATGAGGCAGAGTGTAAAACTGCATTTTATTTTTCAGATTTATTGCCATGTAACCTTTAGGATCATCCTAATTTTGGATCCTGACAGTGATAAAGTGAGGAGAGAAACTATGATATATGTTTGAATGGCAATTAAAATATTGCAGAAAGCTTCTCCTCTTCCATCTAATTCTCTCAATAAACTAATTAAAGTAATCATTATCCTCCTCCTTCAGATAAGGAATCTGTGGCTCAGAAAGCTTCTCCAGTCTGGCCATGGCCCCATAAGTGGTAAGGCAGAGAAATGGGGCTAGAAATCAGATGTCTTACCTCCAAATAGCATGCTCCTTATTAACACCTCACTTCCTTCATTTTATGCTGGAAAAAATGCCCTTATCTAAATAATTTGATAACCCATTTGAAGGACTGAAAAGGTCACATATGACAGCAACAGTGTGTACTTAGTAGAGGGAGGTTTTGAGCACAATATAAACTTATTTTTCCAAAGGTCAAATTCGACTCCATGGTGGCCAGGTGGCGTAAATCACCCTCCAGGGCCCCGGTCATCCCTCTGACAGGAGTCTGCAGACCCAGGACTGCGCAGAAGTCTCAAACCTGTGACAGAGCTTCCCTGAGAAGAGGACCAGTGTTGCTGCGTGGGATGCTGTGTGACCGCGAGACAGGCAGGGGGGGTGGGGGATACTGGAGAGAGCTGAAGCAAAAGCCCGAGCCGTCCTTTCAGATCGCATTGATCAAAGGAGAATTCTAGACGTAAGTGGAAGGAGAGTTCTTATGAGTGAATCTTCAGAGGGGAAGGGTAAAGCCAAATCTGGCTCATTATCACCGAGTCATCCTGCAGAGTAATTCACTACTTCAATCTCATCCTTCCACCCTCTGTGAGCTGCTGCAGGAGTAAATACTTTGGAGCGCTTTACTGCGTGTCCCGGCAGATCCTGTGGTCTCCAGCTGCAGAAAAGCAGTGTTTGCCCAGACTTGAAATGTCAGCTTGGTCCACTCAGAGATTTCAGATTAAAAACAAAAATTGAGCATGATTAATAGGCCCAGAAAAGAATGTCAGAATTGAATATGCGTTGCGAAAGTATTTGAGAGGCTGCCAGGGAGCATATGGCTCTATCCTCTATTAAAGAAAAGGAAGTAGAAGTTGACAGGTGGGGAAGCAAGGCAAATAAGCGCTTAAAATGTAAAGAATCAGCCATCGTGACCCAGTAATTATATTCAGAGGAATTCATTCTAAAGAAATAACTCAACAGAAGCTCGAAGGCTTCTTGCAAAGACTTCTCACTACAGTGATATAGAAAATGGCAAAAACAATACAAAACAAGAACAAACAAACCTCTGGAGAGCAGTTTAATAAATTACAGCAACAGTATGGAAATGCGTTAGATTTTGTATTGGGTAAAGCCTTTCATTGAGCTTCCAGAGAGTTCCCAGAGGATGTATTTTAATCCCACTTACCATGAGAACTTGTTTTCAGATATGAATCATCTTAAGTCATTGCCTTTCCATTGTGTACTTTCCTTCGATGTTGCTATTTGTTTCACAATCAGTAGAAACTCGGGAAGATATAGACTGTAAAACTAATTCTAATGTGCTTTACAAGCTTACGCAACATCTTCGAGAGGGAGGACTTTGCAAGGAGGGGCACAATGTTGACCAGAAGGAGGGTCTCCTTAGGAGAACGGGGTCAGTCAGAAGAAACTCGCAGTAGCATTAATTTAATATTGCTGGCTGTGATCTTCAGGTTGGGCTTCTCAGGTGATGTTAGTGGTAAAGAACCCACCTGCCAATGCAGGAGACGAGACACAGGTTTAATCCCTGGGCCAGGAAGATCCCCTGCAGTAGGAAATGGCATCCCATTCTAGTATTCTTGCCTGGAAAATTCCGTGGACAGAGGAGCCTGGTGGGTTACAGTCCATGGGGTCACAAAGAGTTGGACGTGAATTAGTGACTGAGTACATCTTCGGGTTGAGACATTTTTAGACTAAATTATTTATTCTTTCTAAAGACAGATGAGTAACTTTCAAGGAGGAATTTTTCCTAACATTTTTGTGCATGGAAATTGGAAAGGCCTTGGAGTCAGACCAAGCTGGGTAATAATGACAGTGAGAGCCAATATTTACTGAGCACTTGGAATAGATCAGACACAGTCCACACCCAAATTTTTACTTATTTAATCATTGCAACAGTCCTTTGAACTAGATACTTCTATTATCCTTATTTTACAAATGAGAAAGACTAGAACACAGGGAGATTAAGTAACTTGTCCCAGGTTACTGGATTGGTTAACCATGATGCATATTATCACTTAAATGCTGGTTATAGACACTAACTGGGCCATTTGTTGGGCTATTCTGTCTTTACATTTTAAGTGGCTTAAGGTACACAGGTAACTGTGCTGTGCTTCAAACCCTTTCACCTTTCTCCTGATCTCCTGGCTTGAGTCACAGCCTTGCACTTTTTTGACCATTACTACCCTAAAAGAGGGGCTTCCCAGGTGGCACTAGTGGTAAAGAATCCGCCTGCCAATGCAGGAGATAGGAGTCACAGGTTCGATCCCTGGGTTGGAAAGATACCCTGGAGGAGGGTATGGCAACCCACTCCAGTATTCTGCTTGGAAAATCCCATGGACAGAGGACCCTGGCGGGCTACAGTCCATAGGATGGCAAAGAGTTGGGCATGACTGAAGCAGCTTAGCATACACACATGAACCCTAGATGGTTGGAAGCCTGATCCCTTTTCAGCACTGATCTCAGTTGCAGTTTGCCCTTAGCAACTTGGTTTTCTCCATCTGCGGTCTGTAGGAGCCCACACCTCAGGGCGTCTCCATGGAAGCAGATTGCTATGAAACTGATGAAGGATCAGGGCCCCTCACTTATAGCAGTCCCTTGCAAGGTCCTGTTCCTACTTGTGTATTCATATTTTTCAAACTTCTTAAATAGAGGCCCCCTGCCACCAACCCCAGGATTGCATGTATTTGTCTCACAAATACAGTGGAAGTGAAAAATATATTCAAGGGATTATATCTCATAGACAGAGTACTTTATGCAAAATGCCAGGCTGGATGAAGCACAAGCTGGAATCAAGATTGCTGGGAGAAATATCAATAACCTCAGATACACAGATGACACCACCTTTATGGCAGAAAGTGAAGAGAAACTAAAGGGTTTCTTGATGAAAATGAAAGAGGAGAGTGAAAAAGTTGGCTTAAAACTCAACATTCAGAAAAGTAAGATCATGGCATTCAGTCCCATCACTTCATGGCGAATAGGTGGGGAAACAATAGAAACAGTGAGAGACTTTATTTGGTGGGGGGGGGGGGGCTCCAAAATCACTGCAGATGGTGACTGCAGCCATGAAATTAAAAGATGCTTGCTCCTTGGAAGAAAAGTTCTGAACCATTCTAGACAGCATATTAAAAAGCAGAGACATTACTTTGCTGACAAAGGTCTGTCTAGTCAAAGCTATGGGTTTTCCAGTAGTCATGTACGGATGTGAGAGTTGTACCATAAAGAAAAGTTGAGCGCCATAGAATTGATGCTTTTGAACTATGGTGTTGGAAAAGACTCTTGAGAGTCTTTTGGACTGCAAGGAGATCCAGCCAGTCCATCCTAAAGGAAATCAGTCCTGAATATTCATTGGAAGGACTGATGCTGAAGCTGAAACTCCAGTACTTTGGCCACCTGGTGCAAAGAACTGATTCATTTGAAAAGGCTCTGATGCTGGGAAAGATTGAAGACAGGAGGAGGAGACAATAAGAGGATGAGCTGGTTGGATGGCATCACTGACTTGACTGACATGAGTTTGAGCAAGCTCCAGGAGTTGGTGATGGACAGGGACGCCTGGTGTGCTTCAGTCCATGGGCTCACAAAGAATCAGACACGACTGAGTCACTGAACTGAACTGATATGTATTCCTATAGCTGATTCACTTTGCTATACAGTAGAAATGAATACAACATTTTAACTAAAAAACAAACTCCTCCCTCCCACCCCTAAAAGATGCTATGTTATGTTAGGAGACTTGCTGATGCTTTCTGAGTTATAATTTCCGTGTTTGAAAAATGGAAATGGTGGGGTCAGGTGAGGTAATTCATGTAAAATTCTTGATCTTAGGTGCATATTAATGTTACTCTATCTGTCATTCTAGTAACTTCTGTGTCTAGGCAGATTTTCCCAGACAATTCTGATATAGAATACTTTGTCTTGTTTTCTCTACATGTTCCCCTAATGCTTATGAAACCATTGACCCTTCTACAGGGTATAACGTGTATCATCTCCATTAAATCTTGTGGTTTAATAAATCTTTGATTTTTAACACCATCTAGACCTGGTTCACATGCTCCTGCATGCCCTAACTTAGGCAGCTGTGATTTAGGCTGGACTTGAAAATGATCTGGAGACAGATGATGGTCTCTTTATTGTATCTCAGCCTATCACCCCTGTTAATCTGTATTAGAACCCTATTCTCCTCCTTCATACCCTCATTTCAAGTTATAAATAGATATTAGTTTGCTCATAGCCTGTAAACTTCATGGAACCAACGCATCTGTTCTTTTCACAGACATAGAGTAGCAACTCAACAAATGCTTTTCTCTGTAGTTGGCATCTTCTTGCCATGAAGATGGTAAAGGCAAGAACATTTATCAGAGGTGACTCTGCGATTTATCCAAACGTGGCTCCATCTGCTCGGGCTCCCCGCTTCCGTCGTACACAGACGTTCACCAGTTCTTCTGTCTCAGCAGAGTTGTTCTGTCTGTCACCCTCCTCTCTCCCTCTAGTCCTCTGCCTTCACCGTGATTGTTCCCATCTCACATCTGCACACAAAATGTCCTTCTTTTTCTCTTCCTCTGTCTTCTATGGAGGAACACACAAAATATTTCCAAATATTGCAAAAAAAAAAAAAAAAAAAAAACCCAAAAAAACTTAGGTTCCATTTCACCCGGGTTTAGGGATTACTTGGTTTTTGACAAGACCAAGATGAAGTAGTGGCGGTCAAGGGAGGCTGGGGAGTTCCCAGCCCCTGTAGCAATGTGGGGCGTGAGGATGGGAGAGGCATCCTTACGTACAGTTACGGCGGCAGAGTGCGGACAGCACCCACAGAGAGGGAGGTGGTCTCTCTGCAAGTCCTCGGTCGGCTGAGGGTGCTCTTACGTGAGCTTCCAGAGAACCATCTCTGTTCCATGTTACCGGGCACAAGATACTAATCACAGTTTTATGGCCAGGGACTGTCCACTTCCATTCTTCATCCCATTGTTAATAGTATCATTTTAATAAAGGGAATTATGTTTCTTCTGGTTTTAGGATAATGTGTTATGGTTTATTACAATCACATGTAATTACAACAGAAGTATTTACTAATTTTGCCCTTTCTAAGCAGGGTCCTCATTGTTCAGTGCCTAATATCACAAAAACTCTAATTGAGATTGTTTTAATTTCATACTGGTAGATAAAGAAACATTACATAAAAATGATGCAATAAGGCTTATCTTTAGAGTTTAGTCTCTTGTGTTTCTTAAGGACTTATGTACCAGATACTGAACTAGGAGTCGCATGGTGATCTAGAAATTCAGATAGAATGTAATAAAATAATTTATGCTATTATGCAGCATCATTATACTACATGTATAACATATATACACACACTGCACATATATGCATACAAATACACAAATCTCTATATAATCATATAAAAATACACATGTATAGATAGATATACAATATTTCTCCAAATTTTTCTAAATGTACTGGGCTTGTTTGCTTGAGATAGGCTATGAATGTATGTATGTACATATGAGTATGTGTGCTCAGTCATGTCCAATTCTTTGTGACCCCAAGGACTGGCAATTGAATGTGTTGACTTTGGAGTGAATCAGCATGGGTTTGGTTCCTAGCAATACCAGTTACTTGCTATATGATTTTGGGTGACTTATATAGCTTTTCTTAAATTTCATCTTTGAATAGTGAGAGCAGTGTTTCTTAACTCACAACGTTGATGTTTTACATTGGATTTTAGGATTTATTTTCACAGAGACACTATAAAGTTGGTACTGTTGTCATCCCCATTTTACAGATAAAGAAACTGAGTCACAAAGTAGTTAAATGACTTGCTCAGAGGTCAGCAGGGGCGAAGTCAGACACATATCTGGGCTGTTGAACTATCATGCTTTTACTCTGGGGCATTAGATTAAAGAAAATAACTGAAATTTCCAAAGGGATGACTACAAGAGAAAATAAAACTCAATTAAAAGAATCAAGAAGAAGCCAAAGAATAAGAGGAAACGTATGTGCAAGGCACTGTTAGGAGTTTTTAGACATTGTCTCAAACATCCTTACAACCCTGGGACCGGGTCGTGATGTCCTTTAAAAAAAGAGAACTACAGTTCACAACTACAGCTGATGAAAGCTGATACTGGAATTCAACCTAGGTCCTTCTGATTATAAATGATATACTGAGCTACATCTTGTGCATCTAGATACATAGCGTAGTTCTGTAGTTGGCTTTAGGAAAATACGTTTCACAGGCTCTGAGCCCAAGGAGCTTAGAGTCTAATGGGGATGACAGACATGGGTGCCACAAGCAAGGAAGCACAACATTCATGGTGAAGATAACAACACCCATTGTGTGGGTGGCTAGGATGGGGAAGATCCTAGAACGCAAATGGAAAATGTCATGGTGAACCATGAACTTCCCCTGGACTGAGAGGCTGAAGCGTGGCACATCGTGCATAGTCACTGTTTGTCGAATGCCTAAGTGATCAGGAGAGTTAAGAGAAAAGACATAATTCTTTTCCTATTGCCTTTCCTCCTCACACAGGACCTATTAGCTTTCCCCTTCAACTCTAGAGAGAGGGTAGGAGGGGGGATCCTGCAGAGGCATGCTCGCTGCCTTGCCAATTAATGCCAGGTCAGAGACCACATCTGTATCAGTGCCCTCCACAGTGACTAGAGCCTGTAGGGCTCCATGAAGAAGTGTGCTGGATGAACGAATAAATGAATGAGACCAAAAAAAGAAAAAGATGGATTATTTCAGGGAAGACCTACAGAAATCAGAGGGGGAGGGAAAGAAAAAAATCACAGCCAGGATCCATACCATCATGTTATCCTTTCTTTGAGGTTTCTCCCTTCCCCTCTCACGTAATTATTTCCTTTTCTGTGTTCCTGCAGTCTTCCTACAAAGACTTAAACCTCCAACCCTCTGCTGACACTGCAGGCTTACATCTCTGGCTCTACTGAGGAGGGGAGTCATCTAGAGGGAGGAAGGTATCGTATTCATCTTTATATCTCTAGTGCCTAAAACGCCATCTAGCTCAGCAGACAACATGATGAATAATACATTCTCAGCAAAGAATTCCCGTTTATAATTGCTGTTTGGGTAATAAACAGCGCTGAGTGGAGAGCGTTACTTTGCTGTGATTGACTCCTGCCCCAGTCTCCTCCTGCTGACTTGTTTTTGTTGCCTGCTACACAGCTTACATTCTTCCACCTCTTGGATGACTGACTCCCTTTAGTTCACTACATTTTTATTTTGAATCCATTCTCCATAAAAGTGTGTATTGCCCCCTTGTGTCTCTTTCAGTGGAACTGCCCACAAGCGTCCCCTTCTAGGCGTTTCTGCCCCCTATTGCAGGACTCTGCTGCCCTCTAGGGGGCCTTGCTCACCACATCTCCCGACCCCGTTTGCTCTGAGCTTGACCGTCCAGTCCTTGGTTGGGATTGCTCTGCTCATGGCAGGGCAGCCGGACTCCGAGGCTCCTTACCTGCTCCTGCAGCTCCCAGTTTATAAACCTGTGGCTGTGCAGTGTAATGGGCTTAGGAATATGAGCCTAGGGCATAAGCAAGCAAGGAAGCTGTCAAAAATTGAATCCCATCCCAAGAGGAGCTTGTGAGGTGGCAGCCACTGGGTCCTGCTGCTCTTGGTATCAACAGGATCCTCAGCTGTGAGTATCCCACCTGTATCTTGAAGTGAAGTGAAGTGAAGTCATTTAGTCGTGTCCGACTCTTTGCGACACCATGAACAGGTGTTCATGCGACACCTGTCAGACTCCTCTGTCCATGGGATTTTCCAGGCAAGAATACTGGAGTGGTTTGCCATTTCCTTCTCCAGGGGATCCTCCCAACCCATGGATTGAACCTGGGTCTCCTGCATTGCAGGCAAACTCCTTACTGGCTGAGCCATGAGCAAAGCATCTTGGTAGTCTGCATACTGTGTCAAAGTTTATTCTCTTGAATCCAGTATCCAACTAATGAGAGAGAGTGTTTCTACCTGGTAAATGAATGATGATTTCCATCTTTGCTTGGGCCTCTGTGATATAAAGAACTTTCTTAAAGAACTGGGGCCTCAGTGGTCTTTTTTGGTTAAACCAAACCAACATCTGGTTACCATATCCAATGGTGATGACTCGTAACTCTATCTAATTTGACTTCTTTGTAACACTGGAACCGTTGATCACCCCGGTCGGATCATTCTTCCTACTTTTGTTTATCAGTTGTGTCTAGGTCTCAGATGTACTTAATACTAATATTCAGGAATTTTTTGCCTGCTTATGAGCTTTTCTTTTATCCAGTCTGGGCTGTTTATCTAGAGGACCCTACCCTTTGCTTTTCCAAACTGAGGGTTCAGACACTGAACTCTCTAGTTCTGCAGGCCAGTTTTTCCAGCAGCTTCTTGGATGTGTTCACTTTGATGTCTCTTAGGATTCTCAAATTTAACAGTTCCAAAATGAAGCTCATTTTCCTTCCACCTTTGTTTTACCATCCTTGCTCCCAAATTTCTGCTCATTTAGTCTGATTATCATCCAGTACAAATGATTCCCCCAACCCCTTTATTTTAACGTCCATCCTGGACTTTTCTTAGCTCATAAGACATTAATATTTCCAAAACTTTATGCTTCTTTTTATCCTTCAAGAGTCTCCTCTCCAAGTCTGAATTATATAGGTCCAAATCCCCCAATTTTGATACAGGTCAAAAACCTAGGACTCATCTTTTTCTCTTTCCTTCACATACACATAACAATGATTAAATCCTATTGTTGTACTTTCTATTTGAAACCATCATAATCTCTAAGCCTAGCCAGTCACAGTGGACATGTAGCTGATTTCTCACTTCTCTTCTTTCCACTCTACATTCTGTTCTATCTATAGAAACCAGAAGGATCACTTTAACATATCAATCTCATCATGTTACTTCTCAAACCTGCCAAAGCGTCCCATTATACTCAGGACAAAGTACAAAATCTGTATCTCGTGCCGTCTGATCTCCAAGTGCCGGTCCACATTTTCCTCTGACCGTCATCGGCCCTTCTGAGTCTGCTCCACCCATAATGGATCTTGCTTGTCCCCCAGAATGATAATCTAGCTCCTGCCTCAAAATCTTCTCACTTGCCGTTCTCTCCACCTCTCCAATCTTTATGTATCCTGTTTTCTCACTTCATTTTGCTCTCTGTTCAACTTACTCAGAGGCTATTCATGATACCATAATTTAAAATGTCTAAAGTCACTCTATCCAGCACACTCTAGTTCTTGACTTTTCTTCATTATTTTTAATAGCAATTATACCTATATAGAATTGTTTTGTTTACTTTTTATTGTTATTCTCTGTGACTGCAGTTGAAGTTCTGTGAAGGTTGAGATTTTGTTTTCTTTACCACTTGATCCTCAAAGAGAGGACGATTCCTGGTACATACACAGCAACTTCTCAGTGAGTCATTGCTGGATGTAGTGGTGAGCAAGTCAGGGTACTGAAATGTATGCCAAGTTTTCTGTCACATAACTTCTGCTTTATCTTCAATGAGGACTATACATATATATATATATATATACACACAATATATATATATCTAATATATTATGTATTAGTATGATACTTTTATTGTAGTAGTTGAATTTTATAGCTTTTATACAAACATCTTTCTAAAAGGAAGAAAATTTTTAGACAAACTATAACCAAACTTCATTTTATTCCTTTCAGAAAGATGTTTGTATAAAAACTATAGCATTCAAAACTAAGAATTTTTTCTATGTACTATGAAGAATTCATAAAAATTAAAGGTATGGAAGAAATCTAAAATTTTTACTACAGAGATAAGATATCACACACATTATAATAGCTTAAATGATCTCTACTATATATATATCTCCATCTAAATGAATGGTGAAATCATTAATAATGGGGTATATGTGTTTAGAACTTTTGTAGACTAGATGGTGAATAATGGCTTTATAAATGGCATAAGCTGGATCAGTAAGTATGAGTGAGGGCGAATTAATTTCATGGTCAGTAAATAATGTATAGAAGCAGCGATGTAAAAGAAGTGTTTGGGGTCCATAGGTGAGGCAACTTGATTTATGCAGAAGACCAAAGCTCAGGCAGAGCAGGAAGGAAGGTTGGAAAGGTAAAAAGATAACCTGAAGACGTTCTGAAGAGCCTTGAGTTGTCCCTGGAATATTTTTCAACATATAGGAAATTAGGAACTGAGGAAACATTGACAGTTTTTGAGAAGGTCAAATGTATTGGATTTATCACCATTGCAGTAAATCAGATGTGCAGAGATAGAGTAATGGATTTGTGTAGCAGTTATGAAAATACAAATGAAGATAAAAAATGTTTGAAAAAACATTTTAAATAACATGTAATATCTCACTAGCATCTACTCTCTAATTAAATATGTTTCAGTTGAGGACAAAGAGAAGTTAAGCATGGCTAACATTTTGATGGTGGGAAGTAGTACCGGTTACATTTAACAGAAACACAGAAAAAAGAAATCATTAAAGAACTTATCTGATATAAAAGAGTGAGTTTGGTATGTGTTGAGATGATGCTGGGTATGAAGATGGAGCTATCCAGCTGCCATCTGGCTACTCACTACTTGACCTTGAGATGTGAAGGCCCGATGATAGCTGGATTCTCTGAAGAGAACACTGGGGCAAAGGAGCCAGGGGCCGTGGATTAACCTTAGTGACACAGGGGGCTGGGATACAGGAGGTGGCCCCAAACAGCCCTGACCTCGGAGCCTCTGTGTCTGCCGCTATCTCCTGTGCGAACTTCTGTCCCCACCGAAGCAACTCAGACACTCCTACTTGCCTTTCTTTTCAGTGTTACCTCCTTCTTGAGTCTCTTTAGCATGTTACTGAGCGCTGAAAGCTATGACTGATTCTCCCTTTGCAGACCCACAGGAATCTTTTTCTGGCTTTGAGTAATGGAGGATATAGTAAGGCATTTCATACACACACACACACACACACACACACACACACACACACATATATATAATGGGAGGAATGCTAGACAAATTGGGGGGGGACGGAAGGGGGGACCAAACGACTCTACCAAAGGTAGAGAACTTATTTTCGCCAAGAAGTTAGAGAAAAGGACATTCCATCTTTACCAAGGGGATAGATTTGAGGGAGGAGAGGAACTGTTAACTCACAGATGTATGCCTGAGACATACTCTTTTTCTGGTATGTTCTACAAGAGATATGACTTGCATGCCCACATATATATGATGTAGCTAAGCTACACAGGGCTAATGCAGATAAAAGGAACATTTCTGGATACAGAATTTTGTCAAAAATGCTTAGTTTACCCCATCATCTAACAATTTATATCAGTTAGTCAAAAACATTTTAATCAAATTCAAG
The DNA here is from genome assembly GCF_023699985.2 of Odocoileus virginianus. Lineage (NCBI taxonomy): Eukaryota > Metazoa > Chordata > Mammalia > Artiodactyla > Cervidae > Odocoileus > Odocoileus virginianus. The sequence continues at coordinate 5,839,771 of NC_069701.1, read as the reverse complement.
TAGTAGCAAATGAGACTACTAACATCACATGCAAATTAAACTTCACTGTAATCACAGCATTCAAAAATATCAATTGATTATACAAAGGGAGTGTTTTAGATGCAATTCATCAAAATCATCCAGACATAGTCTTTTATAGCTCCACAGATATACTTCAATTATTGCAGAGCCAAACCATTTAATAAATCATTTCAAAGCATTTCTCTTCCCCCGAGTTAAACACCTGAAACACATTATTCATAACACTATAACCCACCAGATCTAAATCTTCTTAGTATTTGCTTTCTACATGCCCAGTGAAAGACAAGTACATTTAAATGGTATCTCAGACAATGGTAGAGTGAGACTTAAAAAGCTGACTTATTAACTTCCCTGGCGGCTCAGATGGTAAAGTGTCTGCCCGCAATGCAGGAGACCTGGGTTCAATCCCTGGGTCGGGAAGATGCCCTGGAGAAGGAAATGGCACCCCACTCCAGTACTCTTGCCTGGAAAATCCCATGGATGGAGGAGCCTGGTAGGCTATAGTCCATGGGGTCACAAAGAGTCAGACATGACTGAGCTACTTCACTTTCACTTTTTTATTCTTTTGGAAAATAAACTACCATTGAGTGTTTATTCACTATTAGGGAAGGAACTGGGTCTTCACCAGAGACTACAGAAGTGAATTTTTGCTGCCTATTCCTCACATTTTTACTGGAGAATCTGTTTAAAAGGCATTGTGTTAGTTACTGGTGACACAGAAGTCAGTGCCTACAAGAAACTTAGTCTAGTAGGAAGGAGACACAAACAACACTATCATACAACTTGAAGAGTTCCTTATGAGGAGATCCAGAAAGCCCAGGGGAAACACAGTTTTTAAGGAGGTGTTACATTTGGGCGAGACACTGGAGGGTGAGAAGGTGTTTTCTAGGTAAAAGGAAGAGAGGTGAATGCAGAACTTAGTAGAGGCAGAAAGAATAGAATATACCCAGCAGGAGTACGCCAAACAGAGGAAGGACTAAAGCGTGGGGGTACTGGGGAATTATGTGCAGTCTGGCCTTGCTGGGACATGCAGTGTGTGTTGGGAGGAGCAATGCTGGGGTGGCGGAAATGTTGGGGGAATTGGTGGAACAGACTGGGGACTGGGCCTCAGGTTGAGAAGGTCAAGTCTTCAAGGGCCAGGTCTTAAAGGGTTTTGTGAGCCATGGGCAAGAGTTTTTGATGTTTATACTTTAAGACATGTATACCCGTCAATTTAAAGGCTGGGTGATGTGATCAGATTAGTACTTTAGGAGGGCAGCTGTTGAGACAGTGTGCTGCATGCGTGCTCCGTCACTAATTGTCCAACTCTTTGCAACCTCATGGACTGTAGCCTGCCAGCCTCCTCTGTTTCTGGGATTCTCCAGGCAAGAATACCACAGTGGGTTGCCATTTCTTCCTGCAGGGGATCTTCCCGACCCAGGGATAGAACCTGTGTCTCCCGCATTGGCAGGCTGATTCTTTACCACTGAGCCACCAGGGAAGGTTGTTGGGATGGGTATACATCGATCATAGAGATTTAGGACATTTTGTCAGTGGTTCAGACAGTAGTTGGTGGTGTCCTGATCTACAGTAGTATCATTAAGAATGCAAAAGATGAAGTAAAACAAGTCAAAAAAAATTGGTTGCGGGAAGAGTCAAAAATGACACTGTTTTGGGCAACTAGGTTGAAGGTATAGCTTTTATCTAGAGTGGAGGTATAAGAGGAAGAAGAACCTTCAGTGATAATTCCTTTTCCTTTTTGAGAAGTGTTCATTTTATTCAATGTCAAGTTTTTTTTTTTTTTTTTTAATATGCAAGATAATCCCAAACCTCCCTTTGGGGCACTAAGAGTTAAGTGTTAAGCCTAGTAGCTAGAAGCTCTAGTAGTGGCCACTTAATGTGAAGAGCTGATTCACTGAAAAAGCCCCTGATGCTGGGAAAGATTGAGGGCAGGGAGAGAAGGGGGTGACAGAGGGTGAGATGGTTGGATGGTATCACTGATCAGTGGACATGAGTTTGAGTAAACTCCAGGAGATAGTGAAGGGCAGAGAAGCTTGGTGTGCTGGAGTCCATGGTGTCGCGAAGAATTGGACATGACTTAATGACTGAACAGCAAACTGAAACTAGCACCCAGTCTCAAGTTGCAGAAACAATAGTGAAAAGAGCCATTTTCAAGGCAATTATTGCACATAGTTTCTGACAAGTTCTTTCATTTAGCACTTTCACAACTAACAATGAAATCATTAATTTCTTGGTCAAAATAATACTTTCCTCTGATTACCTGTCTTACATGTTATAATTATCCAGGATGTCAAATACACTTAATTCTAAAAATTTGAAATATTTGCATCAAGTAGGTGCTAAAGAAATCTCTGATGAATTTCAACTATATCTAGCCATTTGTAAAAGAAACCTTCACCATCTCAAACATTTTTAAATGGACTTTAGAAATAGTCTTCATTTGAAGAATGGGAAGACAAAGAAATCATAAAAATAAATCATTTATGTTTATAAATATTTATAATATATTTCTATGTATTTTTATAAATATACATTTTTATATTTAAAAAATGAATCATAACTAAGAAAAATGAAACCATGTACTTAATCTGAATCTGCCTTTAGAAGATATAGCCCTGTCCTTGTAGCAATTTAGTTCAAGTCGGTGCTGTCTGCCTTTTGCAGACATTTCCGCCAAGACACTGAAATGTCCTTCTCTTGTGTGTTTGCTTTAATGACCGAGCCGGATTGGCTCTGGGCCCTAACTGGACTGAAGCTCATAGAGTGCTCTAGACCAGGGGTCCCCAGACCCCGGTCCTCAGACTGGGACCTGGGGGTGGTCTGTCAGGAGCCAGGCCCAGGGCAGGAGGTGAGCCAGGGAGCCTTGCTCGTGTTTGCGGCCCCCCCCACCTGTGTTTATGGCGTCCCCTCCTGAGCGCCACCTCCTGTCAGAACCGTGGCTGCTTTAGATTCTCACAGCAGCTCAGACCCCATGCGAGGGGGCTAGGTCGAGTGCTCCTATGAGAGCCATCCCGAAAGCATTTCCCCACCCCGTCTGTGGGAAAACTGCCTTCCTCAGAACTGGTCCCTGGTGCCAGAAAGCTTGGGGACTGGTGCTCTCGACAGAGGCTTTAAGACTTCCAGAAAGAGGGTGGGTGGGAGAGAGGCTCAACAGAGAGAGAATATGTATATATATGTATTATACATATATATATAGGACTGATTTGCATTGTTGTACAGCAGAAACCAACATACTGTAAAGCAATTATCCTCCAGCTAAAAAATTAAAAATAAATTAAAAAAATCAAATTATGGCGACAGTGACGCACTCTCAAATGTCTTTCTCAATCCTGACGTTTTGTCGGTTCCTACTAATTCTTTACTACCCTTTCAAATACAGCCTTCACGTTTATAATTTCCGCCAGTGAAGGCCACGGGCTGCTTGGATCAGAATTCAAGGTTCAGATCCTTTCCAGATATCTGTCCTTGGGCGGTGGGCTTTCCGGCTCTGTCTCCCAGTTCACTCATTGATAAAATGAGGCTGCTCACATTGCCTCCTTCACGGGGCTGTTTCAAGGATTCAATGAATGTGAGGAGCTGATAATAGTACCTGCCATGTGCTGAGTGTTCATGAAAGTAAGCTGTCGTCATCAGTGTCATCTCCGTGATTATCCTTTTTTCACATCCTACACGGCACCTTCCCTTCTCTAGGCCCTGCCTGTTTAAACCTTGAGCTGGAGTGCCTCCGGCTTGATTTCACATCGAGCAGCAGTGACTGCCTGACCCCGCCTGCAGCGTCCTTTCTCACCGCCTCCCACCCCAGACCCCATCCCCATCTCACTTGCACTGAGCCCCAGATATGAAGTGCTGCATGCAGAATCTGACTCATTAATTTTCACTCAAGTCGAGGGCTGGGACCTGTCTCTTCACCCTGCCTTGCTCCTCCTCCAGAAACAGTGGGACTAAGCATGTGACCCAGCAGACTGGCTTCTCAGGCTTTAGAGGAAGCTTTACATTTTGGGGTGTCTTAGGGCTGAGGTTCTTAACTGCAGCAACTGAGTTCATACCCTGAGGTAGGCGCTCACCCTGGTGAGCAATTGTCTTTATCTCTCTAAGCCTCATCGGCATAGTGGGCATACTGACCCTCCTGAGCAGGGCTGCTGTAAGAAACACACTGGATGAAATAAATCTTACTCTTGGGCACTTGGTGTATCCTCAGTAAATGGAAGCTTTTGATGGGAGTCAGTTTGATTCCTGAAGACTCAACACTGGTAACATGATCTATGGGATTTGAAAGGCATTTCTGGTGGAAAAGTGAGCGGCAGGAGAATATTTAGGCAAGGCTCCTCTGTGATATGTGAGAATAATAGGCATGTTATAAAAATCTGGCATTCATGTGCTAGGAAGTAACGTTGATTTTTTTCCCAGGTTTTATATGCTATATTGTTTTTGTGGGTATAGAAATATGATAGCAACAATGAGGAAACGAGCACATTGGCATGAGAAATCTCCTTCAGTTGGTACAGCCAGGAGTCAGAACATCTGCTGTTAGCAGTGCTTCCACAGGAGTTAGCATCTGGCTCTGGGCATCAGGCTCTTTGCATGAGCCCATGGTGGTGGTTACTTATCCCTGGTGCGCAAGGTGAGAACTCCTATGCCAGAAACACGCTGTCCATTCTTAGATGCCCAGACTCCCCCCTGGCACTCAGTGGAGGCGAGGGACCTGGTCCGCTGACTGCGGGGGGTGGGGACGAAAGTTGCAGGGCGAGAAAGAAGGAAAGAAGGCGGGGCATCTGGGAGCAGCTGACACCTAGAGTCTGGCCTCTCACCATCTCTCAGGACAGGTAGAGATGCCCTGGAGTTTAGAGGCTGTCTGCTCCTTTCAGCCCACAGCTCACGCTCTGCCTGCACGGTTTTCCCTGAAGAAGCAGTCACAAAGCAGTGTCTGCACAGTGAATGCAATTAAACAAAAGCCTCTGGAAATGTCCGAGGGGAAATTAGATAACCTGTGCCTTGATGCAGGGATCTGGAGTTTGAAGGTGAAAGAGACAGGCCAGACGCCCGAGGTCCGTGCCCGCCCAGCCCCCGTTCGGCACATTAGCATCCTGCCACGGTGTCTTTGCACACTCTCCACTGAAGTCGGTGTGCCTGGTTTTCCTCAAGTATCATCAGATATTGCAGACATCCTTTGGATGAAAACAAATCCTGGAGTTAGACTCCGGTTGTGAGGGGAGGTTGGAATCGATTTTTCCTTAGGTTTTCATTAGTGAACTATCGAAAGGGAAAGGCGCTTGCTAGTTTGCTTGCGGGCTGGAACACTGGGTTCTGTTTGCTGCCCTGGCGGCCGCCAGCTCTGTGCCTGGAGGAGCAGAGCCTGCTTCGCCTGGGTGCATCCTTCCGGTGAGGGGCTGCACTCCGGGCTGTGCCTGGTGGCGGGAGAGTCCCTGCGAGACGTGTCTGCGGTCACTCTGGACTCGGGTCCCCCCTCATTTCCCTCAGATGCCCCCACATTGTCACCGTGTGTCTGTCTGGGTCGGAGCACACTGTCCGTGGTGCCAGGCTCTCCCCAGTGAGTCAAGTGCACCCTGCTCCCCTCAGCTGATGCCCAGAACTCTGCTGGGATCTGGAGTACCATGGACAGGACATAACCTTGGGAGAGGCTGAGATGGAACGGGTAGCACAGTGGGGCCCATGGATACAGAGCAGCAAAGTCGGGGCTCAGTAGGGCTTGATTTCCATTTATTTCCTCTTGGGACCACAATGACAGTTTACCCAGTTTCTGCTAGGGGTGATGAGAAACCTGGGGACTGAATAATTCAACCTAGGGATGAATAACAAGATGGTCTTGTCTGAGTGATCTCTAGTTGCATGTGTGTGTCTCACACTGAACCAGAATAAAACCTTGGAGAATGTCATGGAACCGTACAGGATTTCTGTGTAAAGAAGATGAAAACCTCTTCTCTGTCTGCTTGAATCAAGGTATCTTTTCAGGAGTGTTGGTGCTCCAGATATTACAGAAGGTGTGTGTTTCCTACTGCTTCTATAATGAATGACCACAAACTTAATGACTTAAATTTATTATCTTCCAGTTCTATAGATCAGGAGTCCAATAGGGCTTCCATTAAGTTAAAATCATGGTGTTAAGAGGGCCTCATTCCTCCTGAACCTCTAGAGGATGATCCATTTCCTTGCCTTTCCAGCTTCTAGAGGCTGCCTTCTCCTCTAGACCCTTCCTCCATCTTCTAGGTCAGAATCTTCAGTTCTCTCCGACTCTGATATCCCTGCCTTCCTCTTGTAAGCGTGCGTACTCGGTCATGTCTGACTCTTTACGACCCCGTGGACTGTAGCCCGCCAGGCTGCTCTGTCCATGGGATTCTCCAGGCAAGAATACTGGAGTGGGTTGCCGTGCCCTCCTCCAGGGGATCTTCCCAACCCAGGGATCGAACCAGTGTCTCTTGTGTCTCCTGCATTGGCAGGCAGATTCTTTACCACCAGTTCCAATAAGGACCCTAGTGATTACACTGGGCCCACTTGGATAATCCAGGATAATCTCTTCTCAGGATCCTGAACATAGCCACATCCTCAAAGTCCCTTTGCTATGGGAGGCAGCATACTCACGGGTTCCAGGGTGCGGGGCGTTGCCACATTTGGGAATCATTATTCTGCCCATCACAGTGGGCATTCACGCTGATACTGCTCTACTCTGTATTTCATTGTTCTACCCGTGCCGTCTGAGCCTGGAGAAAGTATCTTTGCTTGTCGGCTTTTACTCCTGTTGCTCTGGCAGTATTATGTGGTGACCGCATACTGGGATTCTGGCCAGTGTGTGCCCCACGGCCTTTTCACATTCCCGCTAGCTAGCCATAGCCCCCAGCCGGCACTGAGGCGCTGCATATCTAGACCTGCGTGTAGAGGAGCGGCTCCTGATCTTGGACCTGCACCGGGGGGCACGTGGGCAGGCCCCACCGTCAAAAGTGGGCAGAGGAGGAAGAACACGTTCGGGTCATTTCTGAGGCTGCTGTGGCCTTTACTAGGCGAGCAGAGAGTATGCTGCAGAAGCCAGCCAACAGCCAGCCTCTCGTAACAGCAGACAACGCCCTAGAGTTTAACGAGTCCGCAGAGCAAAAGCCCTCACGGGGGGCAGACAGGAAGGGGGGACAGTTACCCACTTGATATATCCTCTTCAGGACTTATCAGTGATGCTCTTGCAGAAAAAACATGGTGTTTAGATTCAGAGGACCCTGTTTGAATACCATCCGTTTCCCTTAGCAGCTGTGCCATCTTGGACAAAACAACCTCTTTACACTTGAGTTCTCTCACTTTTAAAACAAAGAATAATAATAATAATAATACTATATACTTCATGTGGTTGCTGTGAACTTGGCATATGGAAGTTGGTGCTTCTCAAAGCATGAGGCCTGTGTCGGCAGCATGTTAATCGATATCGACCACTATTATCTCTTAATGGTGGTTGGGACTTGCCTAACAGACGTCGATCGTCCCTTCCCTTATCTTCCCTGGGAGCTTTGTTGGGTTTACCACACTTTGTTTTCAGTTATTGTCTGTTTTTTGGAAGAGGAAGGTCAGTGCCCCATCTGTTTGTCTCCCAACTCGTGGTCTCTCTTTTTCTGTCCAGTTTAAACAGCCATGTGAATAACAGATCAGAGAAAACAGAGTGATTAGTTTGCATTTGGGGCTCCCCATTTTAACTCAGCAGAGAGAGTTCTCTGGCAGCTCCCACCACCTGGGGTATCCGTTGTGTGCCCATCAGGGACGTGGTAACTCTTTCCTACTACTGCTTTTTCTTTTTTGGTTAAACATAAGTGAATAATGTGAGCATGTACTTGCCTCACCAAACAGAGCTTCATATTACGTTGTGTATAAAATTCACCACAGGGGTTCGTCTTTTCGTTTCTATACATTAGGTGAAGTGGAACTGCATGTTCTAGGCCAAGTTAAAAGTCCATTTTTTGTTTTTTTTTTTCATGAAGAAGTATAAATGCATTACCAAAACCACAAAGAGAATGACAAAAATGGCTAATTTCCTACAAGTCACCTTGAAACTCTGAGGAAGACCTGACTGCTAAAAAAGTAGTTTAATGGAAATTTCTTAATGCACCATTTAAGAATATGATGGAAGTGTAGGGGGGGGGGGTCGGGCAGGAGCCCCCAGGATATAGCAGTGATTGTCCAGTAATTCAGGCCAGATTTGGGCCTCCTAGGTGGTGCTAGTGGTGAAGAACCAGCCTGCCAGTGCAGGGGACCTAAGAGACTTGGGTTCAGTCCAGGGATTGGGAAGATCCCCTGGAGAAGGAAATGGCAACCCACTTCAGTATTCTTGCCTGGAGAATTCCATGGACAGAGGAGCCTGGTGGGCTACAGTCCACGGAGTCGCAAAGAGTCGGACACAACTGAGCGACTGAGCACACACTTACAGGCCAGATTTACATGGTCAAATATTTCTATTTCAGTCACCTTCCCAAAGAGTGATGTTATGGAGCCTCCTCATATTATGTCCCCAGAGCTGTGTATGGGGTCGACAGGAGCTGAGAGGGCCCCATGATGAGGGGTCACATCTCATGAACCTGGACACGCTCCGTGTCATGCTCTCAATGACCCTGTGAGCTTAATGCAGAGAGTGGTGTGTGTTATTGTCTTCACTGGCCAGAGGCTCCGGCTAAGACCCCAGCTCGGACACGGCAGAGCCGCCAGGACTGGAATCCACGTCCTTGCCGACCAGACTCACTTCCCCACCCCTACTGCTTCTGCCGAGTCGGAACGTAAGTGGCACCAAAGGCTACCTCGTTGCATGACGTCACCTCAACTGATCTGTCTCTGTATCAAAACAGGTCACCTTTGGGGTCATTTTCCTGGGTGTAAAATCAGAGTCAAAATATGAATATTGTATGTTACAGAATTGTTCACGGTGCCCTTATTTATGAACAACAACAATAACATGGGCTACATGGTTGAGAAAATGAATGTTTAATTCATATTAGAATGAAAAAAAAATCTATGGACTTGGGTTTGAATCCAAAACTTACTACTTATTAAATATGCACTAAATTAAAGTAACTTCATCTGTATACATCTCAGTTTACAATGTTTTCTTACCCGTGGATGGGGATAATGCTTTCTATTATATAATATTGTGTGAAGACCCAATGAGACAATGTATGTCGAAGTACCTGGCACAGTGTCTGTAGCAAAGTAGTTGCACAGTATGTGCTGGCCCACGTTTCACAGCCTCCGAGTCCCTGCACTCACCGCTCAGCTCAAACCTCTGGGCTCTCAATCATACTCTCGCTCAGAACAGCGTACCCCTTGGTTTTCACCTGACTTGTGTCATCTTCCATCTGTCGGGATTCAACCCAGGTATCACCATCCTAGGAAGCCTCCCCGAGACCTTCAGGTCAGGCAAAGTGCCCTGAGTGGCCTCCGCTTCTGTGTGCATTCTTTCCTTCATTCCTTCATGAAAGTGAAAGTGAAGTAGTGTCTGACTCTTGCAACCCCATGGAGTGTAGCCCACCGGGCTCCTCTGTCCAAGGGGTTTCCCAGGCAAGAATACTGGAGTGGGTAGCCACTTCCTTCTCCAGGGGATCTTCCCAACCCAGAGATCGAACCCAGTTTCCTGCACTGCAGACAGAGGCTTTACCATCTGAGTCAGCAGGGAGGCCCCTTATTCATATACTATAAAAATTAATGATTTGTGTATGGGTTGGTCTTCCCCACTACTCTGTGAGCTGCTCCTAAGGTCAGAGTTTGTGTCTTATTTATCTTTATACTCCTAGTTAGAACTCAGCAATGTGCCTGGTATTAAGGGATTACTTTAAAAACACTGGTTGAAGTTAAACTAAACTGGACCAAGCTAGGAAACATCAGGATTCCTTGCCTGTTTCATGAGATTTTATATGAGATTGCATGTGTGCATGCTCAGTCGTGGCTGACTCTTTGCAACCCCAGGGCCTGTAGCCCTCCAGGCTCCTCTGTCCACGGGATTTCCCAGGCAAGAATTCTGGAGTGGGTTGCTATCCCCTTCTCCAGGGGATCTTCCCGACCCAGGGATTGAACCCACATCTCCTGCGTTTCCTGCATTGGGAGGTGGATGCTTTACACTGAGCCACCCAGGAAGCCCTTATATGAGATTAGACAGAGCAAAAGGAGGGTGGGGGGGAGAAAGGAGGAGAGGAAGGAGAACTATTATTATACATGAAAGTAGTATAAATCCTTGTAATTCCTAGTTATAATAAAATGATATTATTAATAAGCATAATAAGTAGTAAAAATGGGTCAGCCAGATTTTTTTTTCCCTCAAAAGCAGAATCTATGCAGATATTTCAATATCACCACTCATCGAGAAGATTTCAGGCAGCCCTTAAAGTTCAGATTTTATCTCACAGGCCTCTGTGTACATTATTCATATGCAGCATAAAAGTAAATCATGTCAGGCTCAGCTGAAGGTATGACCATACCCAGAAAATACAGTGCAGAAAAGAACCAGGGAGCAGTTCTCAGGGAAGCTCCTTGGAGGAGAGTCCTTCTCCACGCCCATGTGGTCTTGTTTTTCCTAAGTTCAGGCCACAGTGTATAAGAACTGGAATGGGGAATATCCGTTTAGTAGTTAACATGCATAGACTCTGAAACTAGCCTGCTTTTCTCCTAATCCTGCCTTTTCTATTTAGTCTGTGTGGATATGAGCAGATAAATTCACCTCTACTTGCCTCAGTTTCCTTATTGGTAAGGATGAAAAGAGTTACTACTTGTAAGAGGCTTAGAGCAATACCTGGCCCATAGCAAGTGCTCAGTAAATGCAATTATCCACTATCTTTAGTCCTTCTTTTTTCATTGTCAAATGCCAGTGTATCTCAGACATCATTTTTTGTTATCTGTCCATCCATCCAGCCATTCATTCATTGATTTAACAAGTATGTTTGTGCACTGACTATGTGTCTGGTATTGTGTTGGGTGCCAACTACACAGAAAATGAGTAAGACATGGCTCATGTGCTTATTAGTAAATTCATGATATTGTGTGTACATGTGCACACATGCATGTGGGTAAGGGGGTCACAGTTAGCAGGTAATAATAACAAAGATGATAAATTCTGTGTAGGGAGAAGCTCATTTGGATTGTGAAGAGAGAGACCTAATGCCCCTGTAATGTCCCAGATGGTCAGGGCAGAATTTCCAGTAGAAATGATATTAAAAATGGGTCTGACATTTCTCCAAGGAAGACATACAGATGGCTAACAAACACATGAAAAGATGCTCAACATCACTCATTATCAGAGAAATGCAAATCAAAACCACAATGAGGTACCATTATACGCCAGTCAGGATGGCTGCTATCCAAAAGTCTACAAGCAATAAATGCTGGAGAGGGTGTGGAGAAAAGGGAACCCTCTTACACTGTTGGTGGGAATGCAAATTAGTACAGCCACTATGGAGAACAGTGTGGAGGTTTCTTAAAAAGCTGGAAATAGAACTGCCATATGACCCAGCAATCCCACTTCTGGGCATACACACCAAGGAAACCAGATCTGAAAGAGACACGTGCACCCCAATGTTCATCGCAGCACTGTTTATAATAGCCAGGACATGGAAGCAACCCAGATGCCCATCAGCAGATGAATGGATGAGGAAGCTGTGGTACATATACACCATGGAATATTACTCAGCCATTAAAAAGAATTCATTTGAATCAGTTCTAATGAGATGGATGAAACTGGAGCCCATTATACAGAGCGAAGTAAGCCAGAAAGATAAAGACCATTACAGTATACTAACACATATATATGGACTTTAGAAAAATGGTAACGATAACCCTATATGCAAAACAGAAAAAGAGACTCAGATGTATAGAACAGACTTGTGGACTCTGGGAGAAGGCGAGGGTGGGATGTTTCAAGAGAACAGCATTGAAACATGTATATTATCTTGGGTGAAACAGATAACCAGCCCAGGTTGGGTACATGAGACAAGTGCTCGGGCCTGGTGCACTGGGAAGACCCAGAGGGATCGGGTGGAGAGGGAGGTGGGAGGGGGGACTGGGATGGGGAATACATGTAAATCCATGGCTAATTCATTTCAATGTATGACAAAAACTACTGTAATGATGTAAAGTAATTAGCCTCCAACTAATAAAAATAAAGGGAAAAAAAAAAAAAAGAAAGATAATTTAGAAAAAAAAGAAAAAAGCTTATGGTTACCAAAGGAAAAAAGGGGGAGGGATAAATTAGGAGTTTGGAATTAATAGATACATACTACTATATATAAAATACAGATATAGCACAGGGAACTATATTTGATAACTTGTAACAACCTACAGTGGAAATGAATCTGAGAAAGAATATATATATCTGATTCCTGTTGCTATACACCTGAAACTAACACATAATAAATCAACTGTATTTCAATTAAAAAAAATAGTAAAAATATAAAAATAAAGTTGTTGTTGCTTTTTTAAAAAAAAAAAAAACGGGTCTGAGTTGGCCAAGTGAGAGCTGAAGGTGAGTGGGGCCAGGTATACTTAATACCACTGGAGCCACCTGGATAGAGGCCTCAAAGCTGGAAACTTGTGGGCAGGTCAGTATGGAAAGTCAAGCAGGGAGGGATGAGATGCAAGGCCGGCCAGGGAAGGGGTTGTCATGTTAGCAGGGGCCTTCCCTGCCAGGAAGAGAGAGCCCTTCTCTCTCCTACCTTAGCCAGTAAAGAAGTCCTGAGGACATCTAAGTAGAGATCGAAATGTTTAAATAATTTTTATCAGTTGAATTGGTTCCTTTGGAAAGCTTTGCTGATTCTTAACATGTACAGTTTACTGCTTCTACCTTTGGGCCCCTCTCTTCCCCTGTAGACTCTTAATAAGTATCCTGTATCCCTTTACTGAACTTCAGTCTATTCAGTTCAGTCGCTCAGTCGTGTCCGACTCTTTGTGACCCTATGGATGGCAGCACACCAGGCCTCCCTGTCCATCACCAGCTCCCAGAGTTTACTCAAACTCATGTCCATCGAGTCGGTGATGCCATCCAACCATCTCATCCTCTCTCGTCCCCTTCTCTGAGCCTTCAGTATTTCCCAGGATCAGGGTCTTTTCCAATGAGTCGGCTGTTTGCATGAGGTAGCCAAAGTATTAGAGTTTCAGCTTCAGCATCAGTCCTTCCAATGAATATTCAGGAAGTATTGATTTCCTTTAGGATTTGACCGGTTTGATCTCCTTGAAGTCAAAGGGATTTCTAGAAGTCTTCTCTAACACTGCAGATTCGAAATCATCAATTCTTCAGCACTCAGTTTTCTTTATAGTTCAACTCTCACATCCATACATGACTACTGGAAAAACCATAGCTTTGACTAGACAGGCCTTTGTCAGCAAAGTGATCTCTGGTTTTTAATATGCTGTCTAGGTTTGTCATAGCTTTTCTTTTAATTTCATAGCTGCCAGTCATCATCCACAGTGATTTTGAAGCCAAAGAAAATAAAATCTGCCATTGTTACCCTTTTTTCCCCTTCTGTTTTCATGAAGTGATGGGGCAGGATGTCATGGTCTTAGTTTGTTGAATGTTGAGTTTTAAGCCAGTTTTTTCACTCTCCTCACCCTCATCAAGAGTCTCTGTTTCTCTTCATTTTTTTGCCATTAGGGTAGTATCATCTGCATTTCTGAGGTTATTGATATTTCTCCCAGCAGTCTTGATTCCAGCTTGGGATTCATCTAGCCTGGCATTTTGCATGATGTACTCTGCATAGAAGTTAAATAAGCATGGTGACAATATATAGCCTTGGCATACTCCTTTCCCAATTTTGAACCTGTCTGTTGTTCCATGTCTGGTTCTAACTGTTGCTTCTTGACCTACAAACAGGTTTCTCAGGAGGCAGTTAAGGTGGTCTGGTATTCCCATCTCTTGAAGAATTTTCCACAGTTTGCTGTGATCCACAGAATCAAAGGCTTTAATGTAGTCAGTGAAGCAGATGTAGATATTATTCTGGAATTCCCTTGCTTTTTATATGATCCAGGGGATGTTGGTAATTTGATCTCTTGTTTCTCTGCCTTTTCTAAAGTCCAGCTCATACATCTGAAAGTTCTTGGTTCACACACAATTGAAGCGTAGCTTGAAGGGTTTTGAGCATTACCTTGCTAGCATGTGAAATGAGTGCAATTCTCTGGTAGCGAGAACATTCTTTGGCATTGCCCTTATTTGTAATTGGAATGAAAAACTGACCTTTTCCAGTCTAGTGGCCACTGCTGAGTTTTCCATATTTGAGGGCATATTGAGTGCAACATTTTAACAGCATCTTTTTTTTTTTTTTTTTTTTTTTAGGATTTAAAATAGCTCAGCTGGAATTCCATCACTTCCACTAGCTTTGCTTTTAATAATGCTTCCTAAGCCCCACTTCACTTCACACTCCAGGATGTTGACTCTAGGTGAGTGACTACACCATTGTGGTTATCCATGTCATTAAGAACTTTTTTTTAAAAAACAGTTCTGTGTATTCTTGCCACCTCTTCTTAATCTCTTCTTCCATTAGGTCCTTGCTTTCTGTCCTTCATTGTCCCCATCTTTGCATGAAATATTTCCTTTGTATCTCTAGTCTTTCCCATTTTATTGTTTTCCTCTATTGCATCATTCCTTTAAGAAGGCTTTCTTATCTCTCCTTGCTATTCTTTGGAACTCTACATTCAGTTGGATATATCTTTCCCTTTCTTCTTTGCCTTTTGCATCTCTTCTTTTCTCAGCTATTTGTAAGGTCTCCTCTGACAACCATTTTGCCTTCTTGCATTTCTTTTTCTTTTAAATGATTCTGGTCACCACCTTCTGTACAATGTTATGAACCTCCACCCATAGTTCTTCAGGCAATTTGTCTATCAGATCTAACCCCTTGAAACTATTTGTTACTTCAACTGTACAATCATAGTAGATTTTATTTATATGATACAGGAATGCCTTAGTAGTTTTCCCTATTTTCTTCAATTTAAGTCTGAATTTTGCAATATGGAGCTCATGATCTGAGCAACAGTAAGCTCCTAGTCTTGTTTTTGCTGACTGTATAGAGCTTCTCAATCTTCGGCTGCAAAGAGTATAATCAGTCTGATCTCGGTGTTGACTGTCTCATGATGTCCATGTGTAGAGCTGTCTCTTGGGTTGTTGGAAGAGGGTATTTGCTAGGACCAGAGTATTCTCTTGCCTTTGTCTGCTTCATTTTGTGCTCCAAGGCAAAACTTGCCGGCTACTCCAGTTTCTCTTGACTTCTTACTTTCACATTCCAGTCCCCTAAGATGGAAAGGATGTCTTTTTTGGTGTCAGTTCTAGAAGGTCTTGTAGGTCTTCAGAGAACTGTTCAACTTCAGCTTCTTCAGTATTAGTGGTTGGGGCATAGACTTGGATTACTGTGATGTTGAATAATTTGCCTTAGAAATGCACCAACTTGATCTGTCATTTTTGAGATTGCCCCCAAGTACTGCATTTCAGACTCTTCTGTTGACTATGAGGGCTACTCCATTTCTTCTAAGGGATTCTTGCCCACAGTAGTAGATATAATGGCCATCTGAGTTACATTCACCCAGGGCTCTCAGGTGACGCTAGTGGTAAAGAATCTCCCTGCCAATGCAGGAGACATAACAGATTCGGGTTTGACCCCTGAGTTGGGAAGATCCCCAGGAGGAGGAAATGGCAACTCACTCTAGTATCTTTGCCTGGGAAATACCATGAACAGAGAAGCCTGGTGGTCTACAGCCCATGGGATCACGAAGAGTCCAACTGAGCAACTTAGTATACATGCATGTACCTCTTAAAAATATATATGTGTATGCATGTGTATGTTCCTTTTCAGATTCTTTTCTGTTGTAGGTTATTACAAAACAGTGAGTAGAGTTCCCTGTGCTATACAGAAGCTACTTGTTGCTTATCTGTTTTATATAGTGTGTATATGTTAATCCGGATACTTTTAATATCTCATGAGCTAGGTTGTGAGACTGTTGTGTACATACACAAAACAACCCTCATATCCCCAGGACCTAGCACAGTGCCTGGCAATCCTCAGTTCTCAGTAATTGCTTGTGAATAAATAATAAATGAAGAAGGCGTGAGGAATGCATGCTAAATGTTCTGAGTCCAGATGAGGGAAACTCTATGAGGTAGTTTAATCTCACAGGGTTTCATTGCGGAACCTGGGCCTTGGAAGATAAAAAAGATCTGGAGAGAGAGAAGGAAGAGGCAGACAATTCTAGAGAGGGAGAATCAGCATGCAAATCACTTCATCAAGATGAATCACCACTTAATGAAATCTAAGCAATTGGAAATCTTCAAAGCTTTGATAGTTGGATATATTGGAATTCACACAAGAGAGCCAATTTTCTGGGCAGATTGTAATTCGGGCGATGAATGTGAAAGGGCTTAGCCGGTTGCTTTGGAAAATAGCCTAAAGTGGGCCTTCACGACAATGTTAATTAGACCAAAGTTAATTAGTTAATTAAAACAGAAGTGGCAAATGATAGTTTCTAAAATTAAGGTGGAGACAATGCTAATGTCTCTGCCACCTGACCAGAATCCCTGGGGAGGGTTTTACCTTCAGAGAAAATGTATCATTTAGGGATGTAGGCCTCTGTCATTCACTTAGCCAGGAAAGGCCCACTGCTTCTCACAGCCTCAGCCCTATGACCCTGGCATTTCTGACTGTTGAAGGGCCAGAACTTTAGACTCATCAAATTCAATGCTTTATTTAGGTCAGAACTGGCTTTGTGTTCATTTGTCAATTTGCAGCTGAAGTGAAGGCCCTAAACAGAAGCATGGCATTATCTTCCTGACAGTGATTTGACGCTCACCATGTCGTGCTGGAAAATTAGGGTCTAGAACCAAAATGTTAATCACAGGGACCTCTATACATTGATGGCACAAATAATACATTTCTATATATAGAAAAAATCTGTAGTGACTCACTCTCTTTTAAATAAAAATCTCCCCTTGCTATTTCAGTGAACTGAATGACTGACTCCAGGCACTTCTGTTTTTTGTGCTCTAGGATGAGCCTATTTAACTTCTCAGGAAACTTCTCGATCTGTTAGAATTAGGCTCTCTTCTTCCCTTCAGTGCTCAGAGAACAAAAGTGATTCTCTCCATGATCAGAGGTGGAATTGGATCTTTCTAGCTCCTTCTCACTGAAGATAGGAACTATTCTTCAGGCCCCCGAACCATTTCTTCTTTTTTGGCTATGGTGATGGTTTCCAAAGAGGATCCTGCTTGTAGTATCAACTCTCCAGAACGTTAAGAGAGTTACTTGAAAAAGTAGTGTTATGCTCAGTAAGCTTGGGAAGAAATGGAAAAGAATTAACAAATGAATGACTGGTGTAAACACTGCAAGGCTTCTCGGTGTTTATCTCCAGTAATAGAGTTTTTTCAAGCTTGTTTGACCAAATAACTTTTGTTCAAGGAATGGTTTGTGACACTAGCTTACCAAAGAATATATTCTGGGAAATTCTCTGCTCTGAAGCCAAAAAGCTAAGGCCTGAGTTATAAGCTGCTCCATAACTTACTAGTCATGAGACTATGGGCAACTGTTCTACCCACTCTGGACCTCAAACCCTTCATTTGAAAAATGAGAATAATTATTGCTTCTACTTTAAATATTTTGTGTTGTTGCTCAATCACTCAGTTGTGTCTGACTCTTCGTGACCCCATAGATTGCATCACGCCAGGCTTCCCCACCCTTCACTGTCTCCTGGAGTTTGCTGAAACTCATGTCCATTGGGTCAATGATGCCATCCAACCATCTCATCCTCTTCTCCTTTGCCCCCTTCTCCTCCTGCCCTCAAATCTTTCCCAGCATCAGGGTCTTTTCCGGTGAGTCAGCTCTTTGCATTAGGTGGCCAAAGTATTATGTGAACGCTAGACAGTTCTATTAGTATTACTGTGTGTGTGTGTGTGTGTGTGTGCACGCACACGCTCAGTCATGTCTGAATTTTGTGACCCCATGGATGTAGTCAGCCAGGCTCCTCTGTCAATGGGATTTCCCTAGCAAAAATACTGGAGTGGGTTGCCATTTTCTTCTGCAGGGGGGAATCTCCCTCACCCAGGGATTGAACCTGCATCTCCTGCATTAGCAGGTTGATTCTTTACTACTAAGCCACCTGGGAAGCCCATGAGTATTACTACTACTGCTAAGTTACTAAGTGCTGCCACTATCCATGGTAGACACTACTCTGTATCCAACAAGCACCTAACACCTCCTCATTCCCTTTCAGTTTTCATAATAGAAGATGTGAAAACGAAATGAAATGCATGCTTTCTTACACTCTTTTGCAGCTGCTGCTGCTAAGTCGCTTCAGTTGTGTCTGACTCTGTGCGACCCCATAGACGGCAGCCCACCAGGCTCCTCCGTCCCTGGGATTCTCCAGGCAAGAACACTGGAGTGGGTTGCCATTTTCCTTCTCCAATACATGAAAGTGAAAAGTGAAAGTGAAGTCACTCAGTCGTGTCTGACTCTTAGCGACCCCATGGACTGCAGCCTACCAGGCTCCTCCATCCATGGGATTTTCCAGGCAAGAGTACTGGAGTGGGGTGCCATTGCCTTCTCTGCTCTTGCAGCTCGGGGTAGCTATTATATGAGATCGTCTAGGCCAATAAGACCTAAAGGCAATTCTTAGGGGACTCTGAGAAGAATACTGCCTTCCCTCATAAGGGGGTGCCATGCATGGAGTTCTTGCACGTACATCAGTAAGAGGCCTTAAGAAGTTGGCTCCAGCATAGGTGAATGCTGGAGGAATGCCAGGAATAGTCTAGCTGCATACTTTTTGTAACACGTGGAAATGAAAAGCAAACAAGCCATATAAGTCTCTGAAAAGCAAGTTTACTTACAGGTGAACACTCTTCTAAAAGATTTATCTACCATCTATTGAGTGCTTTCCTTTTGTTCCTAGGAAGCATTTAATACGTATGAATTCGGCCACTCCTCACAACACTGTAATACCATCTCACAGGTGAGGAAGCAGACTCAAGTACCTTGTTCAAATTCACACAGACGCTGGACTAACCTTTGGAAATGTAGTCACTATAACCTCAAAAGTTATTAATGTTTTCTCACTTTTAAGTTGAGCTTCCCTGGTAGGTCAGACGGTAAAGCGTCTGCCTGCAGTGCGGGAGACCCGGGTTTGATCCCTGGGTTGGGAAGATCCCCTAGAGAAGGAAATGGCAACCCAGTCCAGTACTCTTGCCTGGAAAATTAAGCAGTTAGTGTCCTCTTTTAAAACAGAGCCCTTAAAAAAAATTAAAAAAAAAAAAAATAAAACGGAGCCCTTACCGTCTGCCATTAGATGTGGAGGAGACATGTATAAGCCTTTTCAGAGACAGGGCCCGCACCCAGTTCAGATTTACAACAACCAGTGCGAGTTTACGGCAGCCAGTGTGGGTTTACGGCAGCCAGTGCGAGTTTACGGCAGCCAGTGCAAGTTTACGGCAGCCTGCCTCTCCACACACCGGATGGAGGGGAGCAGAGCCAGGCAGGCCTATCATGGCAGCTTCTCCCCAGGCACTGACATCCACAGACTTAGGTTACACTGTTAAACTCACTCTAGATCCCTGTAGTGGGCTCATTGGCATATTACAGGATGCAAACCTGAGAAGCACAACTAATGAAGGTAATTCAGACTAAAATGTGAAAATATTTGG
Organism: Odocoileus virginianus; assembly: GCF_023699985.2. NCBI lineage: Eukaryota > Metazoa > Chordata > Mammalia > Artiodactyla > Cervidae > Odocoileus > Odocoileus virginianus. The sequence continues at coordinate 5,820,120 of NC_069701.1, read as the reverse complement.
AGCACCCAAGTCCACTTGTTAGCCTATAATTAAGCCCCAGTGTGACAGGTAAGGTGATAAACACTGGCCTCTAGAAAACTATAAAAGGAGATAGAAATCCATACATAAGCAGTTATGTCTACAGTGTTCTGAACTATTGATTTTGGACCACAGAGAAGGAATACTTAGTTCGAGGGCTCATAGGAGGTACAGAGGAATTTTTGTTGTTGTTTAGTTGCTAAGTTGTGTCCAACTCTTTGTGACCCCATGGACTGTAGCCCACCAGGCTCCTCTGTCCATGGGATTTCCCAGGCAAGAATACTGGAGTGGGTAGCCATTCCCTTCTCCAGGGGATCTTCCCAACCCAGGGATGGAACCCTTGTCCCTGCATTAGTAGGTGGATGCTTTACCACTGAGCCACCAGGGAAGCCTTATAAGAAGAATTTTAATTTGGTTCTAATTTATTTCTTAGAATTATAGCTTCAAAATGGGGAGCTGCTGTGGAATATATGTGATGCAAGGGTATGCCAGCCTTCTCTGACCTTTCTTCTTCTTTATGTCAAAAGCAGGTTCCAGCCTGAATATCTTGGTTAGTGACAGAAAGAAGTTTCTGTATAATCAGAGTGTAGCCTATCTCAGCTATAATCACATAGACAGACCAGCATTTGCCAAGACTGCATACAGAAAAGTCAACACTAGCCAAAGTTCCCTCTGTAACTTCTTTGATATACTAATACCCAGACGTACTGACTGCAAAATCTAATCATTAATAACTATATGACTCCATAGGGGAAACAAGTTAAAATACTGCCCCAAATCTTGAGAACTCCTATTTTGTATGGACTTCTCAGGTGGCGCCATGGTAAAGAACCTGCCTGCCAGTGCAGGAGAAGAAAGAGACGGGAGTTTGATCCTTGGGTGGGGAAGATCCCCTCGAGGAGGGCATGGCAGCCCACTCCAGTATTCTTGTGTGCAAAATCCCATGGACAGAGGAGCCGGGCGGGCTACAACCCATGGGGTCGCAAGAGTCAGATACGACTGAAGCAATTTAGCATGCATGCATGTATTAGCATTATCAGTAAATTTTGTTGCTTATTTGCCATTAGAAATGAGATAGTTGAAAACAGTAATCTAATGTTACTAGAGGAATGTTAGAAATATAGCAAAACATGATATCTGTGGATGGGATTAATGATCCCAGTCTTGAGCAGAAACTGATGACCCTAGAAGTGAGCGCAGAGGTTATTTGTAATACAGATCACTGCAGGCTTGAGCTTATGAAAGTTAGATCCACTAGGGCGCAGTAGTGTGCACACTTGAAGACAAGCCAAAAATAGCTACCACGTTACTGCCTTCTCCAATCCATTCATTCAACAGACATACCAAGGAATGATTACTGAGTGTCTTCTATGTGTCAAGCACCCTTCTCAGTACTTCTAGGCACTGGAGGCACAGTGATGAACAAGGTAGACAAGGCCTCCACTCCCAAGCTTACCCTGCAAAGGTTGTGCTCTTTAGTCGGGCATGCAGCCGGACAAGGTGAAAACAGAGATACTCGAGCAGGCCCAGGCTATATAATCAATATATCTATAGGTCTTTCCTGCCTTTTATGATGCTCTCTTTGTTATTAAGATCGTCCTTATTGCATACCCGACACAGACACTTTCAGGTGTGGAAAAAGATGGACAGTTGTTAAGTTAGTATACGCCAGCAAAGTAATGTTCAAAATTCTCCAAACCAGTCTTCAACAGTACATGAACCAAGAACTTCCAGATGTTCAAGCTGGATTTAGAAAAGGAACCAGAGAACAAACTGCCAACATCCGTTGGATTCATAGAAAAAGCAAGTGAGTTCCAAAAAAACATCTACTTCTGCTTTACTGATTATGCCAAAGCCTTTGACTGTGTGGATCACAACAGACTGTGGAAAATGCTCCAAGAGATGGGAATACCAGACCACGTGACCTGCCTCCTGAGAAATCTGTATGCAGGTCAAGAAGTAACAGTTATACATGGATCAACAGACTGGTTCCAAATTGGGAAAGGAGTACGTCAAGGCTGTATTTTGTCATGCTGCTTATTTAACTTATATGCAAAATACATCCTGCGAAATGCTGGGCTGGATGAAGCACAAGCTGGAATAGAGATTGCTGGGAGAAATATCAATAACCTCAGATACATATATGACAGCACCCTTATGGCAGAAAACAAAGAAGAACTCAAGAGCCTCTGGATGAAAGTGAAAGAGGAGAGTGAAAAAGCTAGCTTAAAACTCAACATTCAGAAAACTAAGATCATTGCATCTGGTCCCATCACTTCATGGCAAATAGATGGGGAAACAATTGAAACAGTGAGGGACTTTATTTTTGGGCGCTCCAAAATCACTGCAGATGGTGATTGCACCCATGAAATTAAAAAACGGTTGCTCCTTGGAAGAAAAGCTATAACCAACCTAGACAGCATTTTAAAAAGCAGAGACATTACTTTGCCAACAAAGGTCTGTCTAGTCAAAGCTATGGTTTTTCTAGTAGTCATGTATGGATGTGAGAGTTGGGCCATAAAGAAAGCTGAGCACCAAAGAATTGATGCTTTTGAACTGTGGTGTTGGAGAAGACTCTTGAGAGTCCCTTGGACTGCAAGGAGATCCAACCAGTTCATCCTATAGGAGATCAGTCCTTTAGGAAGTCATTGGAAGGACTGATGCTGAAGCTGAAACTCTAATACTTTGGCTACCTGAGGGGAAGAACTGACTCATTGGAAAAGACCCTGATGCTGGAAAAGATTGAAGGTGGGAGGAGAAGGCGACAACAGAGGATGAGATGGTTGGATGACATCACCAACTTGATGGACATGAGTTTGAGTAAGGTCTGGGAGTTGGTGATGGACAGGGAAGCCTGGCGTGCTGCAGTCCATTGGGGTCACAAAGAGACACGACTGAGCGACTGAATTGAATAATAATAGCAAACACTTCAGTAGTACTTGCTATTGTCATTTAGTCACTAAGTCGTGTCCGACTCTTTGTGACTTCATGGACTGTAGCACAGCAGGCTCCTCTGTCCCTGGTACTTACTGTGTGGCCAGCACTTATGTATATTCACTCATTTAGTCTTACAACCACGATATGTCATATGTGTCTCATTCATCAGAGGCCGAAGTCAAGGCACCGCGAGCTCACGTGACTCACCTGCGGGTGGTCACATGGCTGGTCAGCGATGCCACTGCCCTTCAGTTCCGTGCTGCCCAACGCTACCCCTGGTAGCATGTCCACTGCCTGCCTGGCCTTTGCACACGCTATTTCTTTCACTCTTGACAATCCTGTGAGGTCAGTGATAGGATCTCAATATGGCAGAGCAAGAAACTAAGGCTCAGAGAGAAGAAATGGCAGTGCCAGTGTTCAAACTCAGGACAAGCTGGCTTCAAGGTCAGTGCTCTTCACCATTGCCGCACCCTCTCTCTAAGGAGCCTGCCCTGGTGAGTTTGGGGGTCCTTAGGTACAGACTCACAGCTGTCCCTCCAGCAACCCGTTTCTTTCATCTATCAGCATGCCCTGGGAGATTATATTTGAAGAGAGAGTTTAAAGAAAGGCTGATAAAATGAAACCTTGGAAAAATAAATTTTCTTAGACAAAATAAAAGGCTTATCATGCAGAGCTGCAGAACAGGAATGTTTGAGAGGAATCAGGAAGGTAGACGGAATGTATGCCTGCAGTTAGATATATGGAAGGTCTTCTGTGTTTAGACCATGGCATTTCCAGGATTTATTGAAGTAGAAGAGGTTATTTTTTACCAAGGCTTACAAGTTAGTTGAATACCTTTCATGGTATACATGGAAAGAGATGAGAGGCATACAGGAATCATAAGAGAACTGAAAGAGGCAAGGAGGCAAGCTAACAATGCAAATGAGTTGGGCCGTGTGGATAAACTCCAAGCATTTTGTGAAATCTGTTTTAGTCCTCAGCAGACACAGTACCTTTACCATCACCCGTCATTCAGGCTTTGATGAATTAGGGCTGACTGGAAAGTAGGACTTTTCATGCTGGCTAAATGATGGGGTAAGAGAATTGTTCAAGGATTCATGTTTAGCTATTTATCTTCCGTTTGAAAAGTATTTCTCTCCCACTTGTCTATCTAGATTTTTGGAAAATTCTCAAATCTCTGTAAGAGTTAGCAGATGATTTTCTGACTGGTTCTTTTGAGATGTTAAATGTTATTCCCAGTAACCGTCTATGTAGCCTTTTTGACACCTCTAAAATAGTTCTCAAGCCACTAAGATGATCTCATTGCCTTTTGAAGTGCTTTAGTCCCTCATATTGGGGGGATGGGGTGGGCAGCCTTGGCTGTTGGCTTCAGATTCGTTTCTAATGGCAGTTGGCCGATAACTGTTACGTGGGACACTGACCTTGGCAGGTGGGGTGGGACAGCAGGGAGCGTGGGGAACTGGCTGCTTGTTAAGGCTGATTATATGCAAAGCTACTCTGTTCTTCTGCCCCTTTCAGCTCCTTAGACATGTCCCAGGAGTTCAAGTTTCCCCTTAAGAATAAAAAGATGAGTTCTACATTCTGGCATCTCACGGGACAGGCAGTGAAGGGTTCATCTGGGCTCAAGAAAGAGTGAGACCCATTTAAGTGCAGACGTGTAAAGCTCTTGGTGTTCTGCTCTCTACACACTCTTTTCTGCTCCATTCCAGTGAATCAGAATTTGGTCCACAGTGGATCTCTGTCCCTCTCAGGACCCAGACACCTTGCCTTGCCTTACTGACTTAGCTGTGCCCTCCCAGTCCTTCTGACCTCACTTCCCTTTGCCCTAAGTCTTTGCTTTTTTTTCTTTATCTCAACTTTTAAGATTCTAGGCTTAGGCTAAGTCACCAGGCCCCATATCCATTTATAGGTCCGTATCCAATTCCTTCCAGGAAAACCATTCAAGGCAGATGTCCAAAACCCTTAACCAGCACCCCGCCTCCCCTAGTTTTAGTTCCTCAGCTATTTCCCATGTAAAAGCCCCAGGAAGCAAAGGCCACTGCTTCGGCCACAGGGGCCAGGCTCCCCCCACCCCCCACGGGTTTTACCTTAGGGTTTCCCCAGAGGAGCCCCTCCTCTTCCACAGGTTGACCAGGCTGCTGGACCTGCTGGCGGCCGAAGAGGACTTGCCGTCGCCCACGTGCATGCGCACCACAGTGGACGTGGTGAAGGCGCTGCGCACGTTCCTCTCGGGCTTGGCCAGGATGATGTAGACCTTGGGCACGAACATGCAGCCAAGTGCCACCGTGGCGCTGAGGCTGACGGAGAAGCACATGGTGATGATCTTGTAGTTGCTGCCGAAGTAGATGGGCACAAAGGCCAGCCAAATGATGCAGGTGGTGTACATCGTGAAGGCGATGTACTTGGCCTCGTTGAAGTTCGCCGGGACGTTTCTGGTCTTGAAGGCGTAGAAGGTGCAGCTCAGAATCAGCAGTCCGTTGTATCCGAGAGGGGTGACGACCCCCAGGTTGGTGGTGTTACAGATCAGGTAGACCTCTCGGATGCTCGGGTAGTCGTGCATTATATCCGGAGGCTCCATGATAAATAGGGCGACGATGATGCCCAGCTGAATGCATATGAGGATGAACGCAATCACCAGCTGGGCACAGGCACTCATGAATCGGGGCTTTTTGGTGCAGATCTTCTTCTTGCTGCCTGCCAGGATCCTCGCAATCCGATTGGTCTTGGTGACCAGAGCTGAGTAGCTCATGGCTGGGGAGAGACCAATACCTATTCTTTGCAGGTAGCAGTAAATCTGTTTGGGCTTCGCAATGAGGCAGAAGGTACACAAGTAGCCCAGGCAGATGCCAGCGAGGATGATATAGCAGAGTTCCCTGCTGGAGGACTTGACTACCGGCGTATCTCGGTAGATGATGAAGATCGCGGTGACAAACAGGGTGGCCAGCAGGCCCAGGCAGGCAAACACCACGGCTGCGATGGGCTCGGGGTCACCCCAGCGGAGATACTGCACTGGGATCAAGTCACAACCTGCAGAGACACAGACACACATTGAAGAAGAGGGAAGAAATGTGGATGTGGGTCACTCTGCCTAAGGTACAAGCAGGTGCTTGTGGCTCTTTCGGCTGGTCTCCAGTCGACCCTTTTAACTTCAGTATCCCATACTGCTCCTTTCCTCAGATAGTTAGTCATCAAATATTTATCTTTGGATTACGAAATGCATACTCTGTGACAGGAGCTGTTCTGGGTTCTGAAAACAAAATGACAATGTATTCCCTACACTTAAACAAACATGGTGGGGAAGGGGGGCACTTTTAAAGACTCACAGGTGGGATAAGGGCTATGTTGACACACAGCAAGGCTCTTGACTCCACCTGTGGGTAGTAAAGCCTCCTTCAACAGGAATGAGCGAATGCAAGCTTTGCGGTTTGGCTTCCTTTGTGGATTTGGTTGGTTTGGCAAACACAAATCAACTGTATGGAAAGAGCTTGGGATCACGGGAGGAGGTCACACACAGTAATGTGATGAGTGGCCTAAGATAAGCCTGGGACGTAGGCAGGAGGGGATCTTGGAGGGCAAAGAGTCTTAGATCGATGGGAAGTCATTGGAGGGATCTGTGCAGAGTAGAGGAATGAGGTGGTCAGATTTCTGTGTGTGTGTTTTAAACATTCTTTGGATTGCTGTGTGGACTTTGGATGAGATAAAGGTGTAGAGGGATTTGAGTTATTTGAAATGACACAGACTGTTTACATGGATGAGAGGGTATGTGAAAGGTAAAGGCATTGAGGATGACCAACATTGGAACCATTTATGCTGTCTTTGACTCTGCTGCAAAAAAGCACAACAATTTGGCAACATTTGGGTTATGTGCCTTCTTTTAAAATGTCTTTACGACCGTAATTCTCAAACTTGACTACACACTGTAATCACTTAGGTATTTTTTAAGAATACTGTGGCTTAGGTTTCACTGCCAGAGTTTCTGCTGTCACTGGCCTGGGCATCAAGATTTTTAAAAGGCACTCCAAGGGCTTCTAAGTGTGCAGCCAGAGTTGAGAACCATTGCTCTAGAAGAATCATTCCTGTCAATTAGATTTTTAAAACAGAACTGAGATATATTTATTGAGTGAGTAGGAGAGGAGTTGGTTTTCCCTGGTGGCTCAGTGGTAAAGAATCTGTCTTCAGTTCAGGAGACAGGGTTTGATCCCTGGTTTGGGAAGATCCCCTGGAGGAGAGCATGGCAACCCCCTCCAGTATTCTTGCATGGAGAGTCCCGTGGACAGAGGAGTATGCACGGCTACAGTCCATGGGGTTGCAGAGAGCTGGAGATGATTGAAGTGGCTAAGCAGCAGCAAGAGAGGAGTTAAATAATCTGGAGCGTTAGACAGTTCAGCAATGTAGCGGAGATTACTGCTGCTGCTAAATCACTTCAGTCATGTCCATGCGACCCCACAGACGGCAGCCCACCAGGCTCCTCTGTCCCGGGGATTCTCCAGGCATGAACACTGGAGTGGGCTGCCATTTCCTTCTCCAGCAGAGATTACTAACTGCCTGCAGATATCCATTCTCCCCTTCTTCCTCAGCAACTATCTCCAGTTTCATTTGAGGGGGTAAAGGATGCAACTAAAATGCCACATTTACCAGCAGCCTTTGCAGTCAGATGTGCCATATGACTAAGTTTTAGCCAGAAAAATATAAGTAGAGAACTCCTTAAAGGAAAGTGATTCATATTGGAAGTACCTTTTTGTGCCCTTCCCTGCTTTCTCCTTCTGTTGACTGGACTATACATGTGATGGCTAGAGCTCCAGCAGTTATCTTAGACTCTGAGGTAACATTAAAGTCAGAAAACATGTTTTGGGATTTGGAAGAGAAAAATACAGGGAGTCTGAGTCCCTGTTAACCATGAGACCACTGGCTAGCTCTGGACGATGTATGTCATATTTATCTTATGTAAATTACTTTTATTTCCCTGATATATGCAGCCAATGGAGAAGGACATGGCAACCTATACCAGTATTCTTGCCTGGGAAATCCCATGGCCAGACGAGCCTGGCGGGCTACAGTCCATGGGGTCATAAAAGAGTCAGACACGACTGAGTGACTAGACAACAGCAACAATGCAGCCAGACCAAATCCTAACTGATATAAGTGTAACTTCCTATATTTTGTAGTCAAGGGTGTTGTATTAAGTGACTTTGAATGTCAATGGTTAATGGGAGCTAAGGGAGGCAGCAATAATAGTATGTAATGATGGCTATAGGGGAGCAGAATTTGCTACCCCGAAAATATGTCTCTTTGACATGTTAATTACTTTAAGCTGGTTATTTTCTAAGAAACAGCAGACAAAGGAAAAACTCTGAAAACCAAATAGGAGGAGATGCCTTTTTGTCAGAAATGTTTGCATTCATAACGGAAAGCTCTCTTTGTAAGGGGATCTCCCTCACTCTATAGGAGAGGAGGATGAACAAATTGCTAGTAATTCTGATTGGTGGAGAAGGCAAAGACTTAAATATGCATAATGACATTTGTTCCCCTTATTACTGTGCTTTTTCTCTGCTAGCTGACTGTTGCCACCCATAACATCTTCTTTTGTCTTTAGCTGAGGATGGTATTTAAGGTAAGGGCTTTGGCCATTTTGGTGAGTTCCTCATTTTTCCTCAGTCTCTCCCCTGTCTACAGGTTATTAAGCTCTTCGATTTCTCTTCTTAATGTCTCGTGTCAATTTAATTCCTAGACCAGCCAGAAGAACGTAGAAGGGCAGAGGAAAATTTCTTTCTCCCTGATAGTGACAAAGAAGTGTGTGGTTCTTTCAAAATATGTTAAAGGGCAGCTCTGTTGTAAAAAGGAATGGAAACATTCTTTTTCCTTTCCCTTATTTCTGACTTGCCAGTCTCTTTCTTCAAGATCTTAGGTTTCAAATGGTATTATTAGTTTATAATAAGATCCATTATGGGCTTAATAAGATTTGTGAGTTAGCTTAGGATCCCCGGAACACTTTACAAAGTAGTTTCTGTGGGTAAATATATGCTTATTTAAAACACCTGTGCTTTTAACTTTAAAAAGTGTGTATGTGGATAGCCCAGAGCAAATATGACAATTATTTTATATAGTGTATAGAATTATAAATAAATGCATATAACATTGCTGATGAATGTGTGTGTTAGTTGCTCAGTCATGTCTGACTCTTTATGACCCCATGGACACAGCCCACCAAGCTCCTCTGTCCATGGGATTCTCCAGGCAAGAATACTGGAGTGGGTTGCCATTCCCCTCTCCAGAGGATCTTCCGACCCAGAGATCAAACCTGGGTCTTTTGCACTGAAGGCAGATTCTTTACCACCTGAGCCAGCGGGGATGCCCGCTAATGAATATACCTATATCCACAGTCTAGGCACCCATGTTCACATATGCTGCTTATGTGTAGGAATTCAGCTTCTGAGACTGTAGTATACCATAGGGTTTAGGTTCATATTTACAAATTTGCTCCTCATAGAAACTATTTTACAACAAGAAAATAGGGACCAGACATTCCTATCATTATTCTTCCATAACAGTTTATAATAGTGATATGGCAGTGAAATTTATGGTGTACTGTAGTTAATTCTCTAGGAGTCTATTTCCCCTGCTAGGTCCTGAGCTACTAAATGACCATAGTAATTTACTTATAGAGGAAAGATATTATGTGGTACAGGAGGCAGGAATCCCTTCATTAGCTGAAGAGAATCTCTATACATATATATTTCCCTGATGACTCAGTGGTAGACTCTACCTGCCAATGAGGGAGATGCAGGTTCAGTCCTTGGGCTGGGATGATCTCCCGGAGAAGGGGACAGCAACACACTCCGATATTCTTGCCTCAGAAACCCCATGGACGGAGGACCTAGCAGGCTATAGTCCATGGACTCGCAAAGAGCTGGCTGCGACTTAGCGACTAAACAACAGCGAGGGCTTTCACTGGACTCCCTTCTTTTTGTCACCCCATACTGTTTTGTGGAATCTTAACTGTTTTTGTATAAATGTAATTCGGACACTAATTACTAAATGCTTTCTATATAAGATTCACCACTATTTTTATGTCAAATATATTCTTAAACTCTTCATGTGCAACCTGTTAACATCATGTGTGAACCTAAAGAAAACCCCACTAGATATGTGTTGGAAGAAATGTGTATAAGGGATGCCTCTAATGTGTTGTGACTATTTTCACAAACTTGTCAGAATTTATACATTCAAATGAGTTTTTTTTTCCATTTGACATGAACCACTCCAAAGACTTTATGTTGAGTTTAATGATGCTGCCATTGCACAAAATACTTTTGAAACTATTCTCTTGGAATAGCAAATGGGATTCTGATTAGAGTGTTATAATCGCTGAATCTTATAATTGGATAAGATCTTAGAGTTTCCAAAAATGAATGTGCATCACAGTCACTTGGAGAGTCTAGAAAAATACAACTCAAGAGTCTAAACTCAGGAGATTTCGAATCAGTACATAGGGGGTGGGAAAAAGGAATTTTTCTTGAATAAGAAGGCTCAATAACGGATGTGAGAGTTGGATCATAAAGAAGGCTGAGCGCTGAATAATTGATGCTTTCAGACTCTGGTGTTGGACAAGACTCTTGAGAGTCCCTTGGACTGCAAGGAGATCAAACCAGTCAGTCCTAAAGGAAATCAACCCTGAATATTCACTGGAAGGACTGATTCTGAACCTGAAGCTCCAATTCTTTGGCCACCTGATGTGAAGAGCTGTCAATGGAAAAGATCCTCATGCTGGGAAAGATTGGAGGCAGGAGGAGAAGGGGGCAAGAGAGAATGAGATGGTTGGATGGCAGCACCGACTCAGTGGACATGAAACTGAGCAAACTCTCGGAGACAGAGAAGGACAGGGCAGCCTGGTGTGCTGCGTCCATGGATCACAAAGAGTCAGACACAGCTGAGCAACTGAACAACGGCAAAGTTCAGCGACTGTACAACCAGCCCTGGGTTGGCAGCCCAGCCGTGGAGATCAAGCTGACTTCTCATCCAGCATGTGAATGTCTTATATGATAATTCCCTAACCCTGCCTAAGGCTTTCCGTGAACTATAGTGTCTCAAGGCCAGGACTAGTAGGAAGGGTAAGATAGATTGGAAATTTAGGAGGTCTGGATGGCGGATAGAGACTAGAGGTCAAATGTTTAGAAAGCTATCACAATAGGACCGTCAAGGGGTGATAGGGCGGTAACTAAAAGCCACTGTCCTGAGAACATTCAGCTGGTAAAGATATTTCAGGGCTAGTACTGAAGGAAATGATGAGGTAGATAGCAGAGTCAGGATAGAGACTTATAACCAAGCCAATGGCAGTCTATTAACTGAGAAGAGGGCTGTTGGAAGAAAAGGATCACAGTTTATAGGAATGACATCTAGTCCCAGTTTGGACGTGTTGTATTTGAAATGTTTATGACCAGTGGAGCAGACAGAAGCAGAAGCTTAGGAGAGATATCAGGGTGGAAGTTATAGCTTTAGGCATCATCTGTGAGTAGAAATTAGAGACATGGAAATGAATGTAATCAACAAGGAAATTCATGGATAATAGATTTAGAATTCTAGAGAGCCTGCAAGTCTGATGTGACACTGACCTCAAGCAATGGCATGCCAGGGAAGACATAAGCTAGATCAGCTAGAAGGAAGGAAGGATGTCAGAGGCCAAAGAAAAGTGGTTTCCTGGATGACCCACCACACCCCTCCTCTAAAAATAACAGTTTTATTTTTCTTTTCTTTTTTTCTTAAATCCTCACCCAGAGAACTTGCACAGATCTTTGGGCTTCATTTTCCAGATCTCTTTCCTAGCGGCATATCACTCTCATATTTACCCCCTTTCCTACGCATGCTCCTGCTCAGTCGCTTCAGTCGTGTCCGACTCTTTGTAACCCATGGACCGCAGCCCGCCAGGCTCCTCTGTCCATGGGATTTCCCAGGCAGGGAAACTGGAGTGGGTTGCCATGCCCTCCTCCAGGGGATCTTCCCGACCCAGGGATCGAACCTTCATCTCTTATGTGTCCTTCATTGGCAGGTGGGTTCTTGACCATGAGTGCCACCTGGGAAGCACCCTGCTTTTCCTACTATTACATCTAATTCCTTTGAGCAAGGGGTGGTATCCTTCCATTGCTCTATTCCTGTCATAGGACATGTTCTATCAAGTCTCAGAATCTTGAGATACTGTTAACCTTATTATATGTTTAGATTTTCAATGATTACTGTCCCCACTTTGTTTACAAACATTCGAATGCCCTGTTATTCTTCCGAAGTCTCTTCCTTACATTCTTCTGTGAATTACTGGGCCTTTCTCCATTAATGGTTTTCTTTTCTTTTTTTAATCCCTGTTTCATTCTTAGTATAATGGTAAATTATTGGCAGTGCTCAGTGTACTGGAAAGTCACGACCAGAAGGGTATGTAGAAGTTAACTAAGAATGTATGGAATATATGCTTTATATTTTATTATAAATTTAATCAATTTAGCATATGCTTTCATATTTTAGATGAAAGAATCTTGATCATATCAGTGATGTTCCCTCGTAACAAGCATATTAGAGTTTCTCAAGATGCACAAGTATTTCCTTTCTGAAAAGCACAGGAGGCATAAATTACAGAATCAAGGCCTGTTTTCTGATGAAATTTATTTAGATAGGTCTCCATTTCTCACCCGCCCCCACTGCCTCCGCTTTCACGCCTGATCTGTAGTCTGTGATTCTCTAGTATAATCCATCCTTTCATAGCTTACAGTGACATATATTGGAGGTAACAAGAGTTTTTTCTTTTCCATTACAGTTTACTACAAGATACTGAATATAGTTCCTTGTGCCGCACACAGCACCTTGTTGACCTGTTCCATGTATAGTAGTGTCTGCTGCCCCCTACGCCCTAGCGTACCCCTCCCCTGCCCCCTACGCCCTAGCGTACCCCTCCCCTGCCCCCTACGCCCTAGCGTACCCCTCCCCTGCCCCCTACGCCCTAGCGTACCCCTCCCCTGCCCCCTACGCCCTAGCGTACCCCTCCCCTGCCCCCTACGCCCTAGCGTACCCCTCCCCTGCTCCCCTATGTCCTAGCGTACCCCTCCCCTGCCCCCTACGCCCTAGCGTACCCCTCCCCTGCCCCCTATGCCCTAGCGTACCCCTCCCCTGCCCCCTATGTCCTAGCATACCCCTCCCCTGCCCCCTATGTCCTAGCGTACCCCTCCCCTGCCCCCTATGTCCTAGCATACCCCTCCCCTGCTCCCCTATGTCCTAGCGTACCCCTCCCCGGCCCCCTACGCCCTAGCGTACCCCTCCCCTGCCCCCTACGCCCTAGCGTACCCCTCCCCTGCCCCCTACGCCCTAGCGTACCCCTCCCCTGCCCCCTACGCCCTAGCGTACCCCTCCCCTGCCCCCTACGCCCTAGCGTACCCCTCCCCTGCCCCCCTACGCCCTAGCGTACCCCTCCCCTGCCCCCTATGCCCTAGCGTACCCCTCCCCTGCCCCCTACGCCCTAGCGTACCCCTCCCCTGCCCCCTAAGCACTAGCGTACCCCTCCCCTGCTCCCCTATGTCCTAGCGTACCCCTCCCCTGCCCCCTACGCCCTAGCGTACCCCTCCCCTGCCCCCTACGCCCTAGCGTACCCCTCCCCTGCCCCCTACGCCCTAGCGTACCCCTCCCCTGCCCCCTACGCCCTAGCGTACCCCTCCCCTGCTCCCCTATGTCCTAGCGTACCCCTCCCCTGCCCCCTACGCCCTAGCGTACCCCTCCCCTGCCCCCTATGCCCTAGCGTACCCCTCCCCTGCCCCCTATGTCCTAGCATACCCCTCCCCTGCCCCCTACGCCCTAGCGTACCCCTCCCCTGCCCCCTACGCCCTAGCGTACCCCTCCCCTGCCCCCTACGCCCTAGCGTACCCCTCCCCTGCCCCCTATGTCCTAGCATACCCCTCCCCTGCCCCCTATGTCCTAGCGTACCCCTCCCCTGCCCCCTATGTCCTAGCATACCCCTCCCCTGCTCCCCTATGTCCTAGCGTACCCCTCCCCTGCCCCCTACGCCCTAGCGTACCCCTCCCCTGCCCCCTACGCCCTAGCGTACCCCTCCCCTGCCCCCTACGCCCTAGCGTACCCCTCCCCTGCCCCCTACGCCCTAGCGTACCCCTCCCCTGCCCCCTACGCCCTAGCGTACCCCTCCCCTGCCCCCTACGCCCTAGCGTACCCCTCCCCTGCCCCCTATGTCCTAGCGTACCCCTCCCCTGCCCCCTATGCCCTAGCGTACCCCTCCCCTGCCCCCTACGCCCTAGCGTACCCCTCCCCTGCCCCCTACGCCCTAGCGTACCCCTCCCCTGCTCCCCTATGTCCTAGCTTACCCCTCCCCTGCCCCCTACGCCCTAGCGTACCCCTCCCCTGCCCCCTATGTCCTAGCGTACCCCTCCCCTGCCCCCTACGCCCTAGCGTACCCCTCCCCTGCCCCCTACGCCCTAGCGTACCCCTCCCCTGCCCCCTACGCCCTAGCGTACCCCTCCCCTGCCCCCTATGTCCTAGCGTACCCCTCCCCTGCCCCCTACGCCCTAGCGTACCCCTCCCCTGCCCCCTACGCCCTAGCGTACCCCTCCCCTGCTCCCCTATGTCCTAGCGTACCCCTCCCCTGCCCCCTACGCCCTAGCGTACCCCTCCCCTGCCCCCTATGCCCTAGCGTACCCCTCCCCTGCCCCCTATGCCCTAGCGTACCCCTCCCCTGCCCCCCTACGCCCTAGCGTACCCCTCCCCTGCCCCCTACGCCCTAGCGTACCCCTCCCCTGCCCCCCTACGCCCTAGCGTACCCCTCCCCTGCCCCCTACGCCCTAGCGTACCCCTCCCCTGCTCCCCTATGTCCTAGCGTACCCCTCCCCTGCCCCCTACGCCCTAGCGTACCCCTCCCCTGCCCCCTATGCCCTAGCGTACCCCTCCCCTGCCCCCTACGCCCTAGCGTACCCCTCCCCTGCCCCCTACGTCCTAGCGTACCCCTCCCCTGCTCCCCTATGCCCTAGCATACCCCTCCCCTGCCCCCTACGTCCTAGCGTACCCCTCCTCTGCCCCCTTGCCCCTTTGGTGACTATAAGTTTGTTTTCTGTCAGTGAGTCTGTCTCTGTTTTGAAAATAAATGCATTTGTATCATTTTTTAAGATTCCAAATATAAGTTGTATCATATGATATTTGCTTTCCTCTGACATACTTCACTCAGCATGATAATCTCTAGGTCCATCCATGTTGCAGCAAATGACATTATTTTATTTTTTATGGCTGAATAATATTCCATTATACATTTCAATATATATTCAACTATGGAATATATATGTATACATCTGTGTCACATCTTCTTTTATCCATTCATCTGTCAGTGGACATTTAGGTTACTTCCGTATCTTGGCTATTGTGAATACTGCTGCTGAGAACATGGGTTCATGCATCTTTTTGAATTAGAGTTTTCCCCAGATAGATACTGAGGAGTGGGATTATAGGGATCATTTGGTAAGTCTATTTTTGGTTTTATAAGGAACCTCCATACTGTTCTCCATAGTGGCTGTACCAGTTTACATTCCCACCAACAATGTAGGAGAGTTCCCTTTTCTCTATACCTTCTCCAGCAGAAAGTACAAGTTGTTTTTTTTTTTTAAGGGATAGTGAGGTGCCAAAACATTATTATGCACATTATCCTGTGATTCCACTTGTGTGCTGCCCATGCATCTGATGAGAGATGGATGGCTCACTGATTTCCTGGACACCTAAAAACTATGACTGCTTAGCAATGATGTACTCATGCTTACTGTTTGGGTATTAGTCTTACAGGATAAATATTCCTGTAGTTCATAGTTTCTGGACTGTTGAGCTTTCAAACCCTCTTCCAAGTTTTTGTTCAGGCAGAATGAATGAGGAGTCAGAGATCCTAGGACATGGGCCTGATGGTCTGTATGTTGACTTGGCAGGGAGTCCTTACTGAGCTCCATGCTTCCTGTATGATTTTGGAGGAAAGGAAGATGCTGCTGAGAATATCTGAGAGTCAGATTGTGCATCTTTTCCTGTCAGGGAGGGCCTTTCAGGTGTACAAAACTCATGCGGGGCTCTTATGGGACTCTCCTTGGGCAGCGAGGAGCTGCCTGGGACTAACACCGTCAGGCCTGCTTTCAGCCAGTTCCACCAGCAGACCACAACCTTTTCCTCTTTCTTTATGTGTCTGGATTTGGATCTCTCAGGTGCTGGCTTGAGATCACAGCATGATGCAGACTCAGAGTTCTTTCTGCATCGTTCATAATCCTGATCATTTAATATTTTCTCATCATTTAGCCTAAGCTGGAGTTTTTCTGCTTTGATATTTGAGAAGAATTGGAAGGGGTATGTGTGTGTGTGTGTGTGTGTGTGTGTTATATTTATTGTTGTTTAGTTGCTAAGTTGTGTCCAGGTCTTTGCAACCCATGGACTGTAGCCTGCCAGGCTCCTCTGTCCATGGGAATTCCTAGGCCAGAATACTGGAGAAGGTTGCCATTTTCTTCTCCAGGGGATCTTGACCCAAGGATCAAACCCATGTCTCCTGCATTGGCAGGCAGATTCTGTACCACTGAGCCACCTGGGAAGCCCATGTTCTATTTAGATGCCTTATTTTTCTTTCTATTACTATAAATACAATCTGTTTTGTGTGTATATATGTGCATATGTGGGGGGGCGGTGAGAGAGAGGTCTTATTGTTTGGGTCTATCCGCTGTTCTTTACGATAAGCACCCTGATGTCAGAGACAACTTCGCTTCTTGCACACAAATGGAACCCTGTACTGAGCACAGTACCTCACTCATATCGTTAGCATAGAATATACAAATTAATATGCAATACCTACTGTATAATCAAAGTATGTAATTATCATTGTGGTATATAGATCAAGTCATTCTCAGCAAACCTTTTTGTTGACTTTAGGAAATCCCAAGTTACAGGACTGTTATGTACTGTTGTAGATAGAAATTTAAATTCAGTGTTTTACACCTGAATCTTAGAGTCAGGATTCTAAACCAGAGAGGGCAAAACTAAGTAAGCACCTAAGAGGCTTCCTTCTGCCCAGTGGCATGACGTGTCACAGTAGAAATGTTCCCGGTACTGACTTGGCAGTGATCAATATTTGTGCTTGACTGATTAATTCTGAGTTAATTCACTGGATCTGGGAATTATGAGTAGAAGTAAGAGGGTGGCAGTCACAGAAGTCATTCTTTAACAAGTATCATTTACTATAAGGTTCAGATACACTGTTCCCCAAAAGGCTGTTAATTGCAACATGTTTTACTCTAGGCCAGAACAAAAGTCTCCAGGTCCTCTTCAGGAAAGGCATATTTCTAGAGTTCATTGATTTTCCCTTTCCTTTAGCATGAAACAGAACATACCATGAACACTCCCTCAAATAATAATTAGTCTCTATTCAAAATGTTAGGTAGGTTTTAGGGACACTCACTCAGTGGGAAGCCACTTTATTCTTGTTTCTGCCAGCATTAAAAAAAGGAGAAACTAACATTTATTGAATGCCTACTAAATGTCAGGTGTTATCCTAGATATGTTAGGTAATTTTCATAATAAACAAGTGAGGTAAGCATCATTAACTCTATTTTACAGAGAGACGAAATGAGGTTTAATCTGACTTGGTGCTGAGATTAAAACCGTGTGAAAGTTTTTATTGACTGATTAACTGATTGACTTAGCTATTCCCTTCTCCAGGGGAATCTTCCAACCCAGGGATCAAACCCAGGTCTCCTGCACTGCAGACAGATTCTTTACCATCAGAGCCACCAGGAAAGCTTGTGTTACATCAGGGGAGCCAGACTGATGAGGTTAATAGTAGGAGGGAGAATCATGAATTATCGGCAGTGTCTGCTGTGGGCAGGGAGGGGTTAGTGGTGACATAGGTATTTGATGTTTGTTAGTAGTAGTGTTCAGTTCTTTGCAACCCCATGGTCTGCAGCCTGTCAGGCTCCTCTGTCCATGGACTTCTCCAGGCAAGGATATTGGAGTGGGTTGCCATTCCCTTCTCCAAGCGATCTTCCTGACCCTGGGATCGAGCCCAGGTCTCCTGCATTGCAGGAGGTTTCTTTACCATCTGAGACATTGATATTTGTTATCCTGATATCCATGTTCCCATCTGAGAAATCTCATTGGTTCAGAGTCTTCAGCAAGGTTCTCGTCCTGGCTTATATGTTGTCTTGAGGGTTGCGAGCTAGACACAGATTAATAAGTTAGTCCTTTTGTGTCCCTAAAGTTTTCTAGCGTGGACATTTTTTTCTAAATGCGCATCCAGTACCCATAGCACATGGGGACAAGAACTGTTGGTAGGACACAGCTAACATTGCCAGATAGGGGACTCCCAGCCACCCATTTGTCATTGGATCCAGCCTATTTCACACCCTTCAAGGTTTAGTACATATTTTTTGTTTTAGATTCCCTTAAATAAAATTCCCTCAGAGAAACAGCAACTCAGGGCTATAGTTTTTATTTATTTATTTTTTGCTGGTTTATTTTATAGGGGAATTTGAGATTGTATGCAAAGATATATTTCACAATTAAGACAATAAAGAATCATTAATAGTGCTGAGAGGGGGGATTATCACAGATGCACATTGGTAGGGAACAGCTTTGCAAGATATGGCTTCAGGTCATACTGCAGATGAATAAGAGAGGGAAAACACAGCATATGAATTTAAGTAAGAATAAAATGTGCTGGCTGGGACACTTCGCTCCATCTTTACCTTCCCTCTCTCCCTCACTAGCTGACTCATTACTCTCATTTTCCAGCTCCTCTTTGAGCACGGCTTTGCTGATTCCTGGAGCAACAGGCTCCTCTCCACCTGCTGCCTGTCCTGCCTCTTGCACACGTTTTCCGCACAGATAGCACAGCGACGATGCTCATAGTGAGCTCGTCAGTCTTTCACGCGGTAGGCGCAGAGGCTGAGCCGCAGGAGACTGCCTTTTGCTCCGCTGTGCCAGGCACTGTGGCCGGCACACAACTGGCCTAAACAGGTTTGAACAAATGAAGGATTCTGCCAGTGGCAGGCGGACCCGCTGAAGACTCGAGAGACACACTTCACTTCCGGCTCGCACGCAAACACTTCCTGTGATTACGGGGGTCTTCCTCTGCTCATCTGCGTCTCCATTTTTCTATACAAAAAAATGGAAATAACGCAAACCTCTCTTCCCTAATGAAGATTTGAATATAGAGAAACCCTTGTAGAAAAATCTGCATATGAGAAATTTAAGACTGATTGCCTGAAAAGCCCAGTGAAGCAATTACTCAGGACTGGGAAAATAAAATACTTAAGGTTGTTTTTGTATTTTGCTAGAATAAAACACTGAAGTCATCAATGTTAAACCAATAGACAATGAATGGAATTTTACAGACATGATTTGAGCTATAATGAGTGTTTTACAATTAATTTCTATTTATTTCTGTTACTTTTCAGGCTTGCCAGACTTTTCAGGCTCCCTTTTTTCCGCTTTCAGTCAGTCATTTTTTTTTTTTCTTAACTTTTTACAAATAATCTGCATAGACAGTAAAAAGCCTTCCCCTCTTGTGCTTGTTCTTCCACCCAAATGTTCAAAGGGTTTCAGATTTTGTGACTCAGAATTCTTGCTGCCACTCTCTAGGTTTGACGGTACTCCTGTATTTTCATAGACCCCGTTACACAGTCTTGATTTTTTCCCCCCTGCTTTGAGATATACCAGACTGCTCTAGGGCTTGGGTTTACATTACCTTTCCTCAGACTGGCTGCACAAATTCAGTGCGTACCCTGCCATGGATTTTTACCTCCTGTTTCTCCTCCTCAGACTACAGTTTCTGAATTTTAAGTATTATCATATTGTAAGGATTCCTCAGGTGAGCTACTGGTATATATTTAAGTAGCAACAATGCTCACGTTTATTATAACGTGAAAACATGAGAAACAAAGCCTCCATGTGAAGGTGCACTGAAAATTGTTCGCTGAGCAAATCTAGTGTGTTCCACTCCCCACGTATTTCAGTTCACGTTATTGAGGGCCTGAGTCTGCACTGTGTCTATACAGAAGCAGTTGTTTACTCCTTTAAAATGGTCTGCTGGCGCCGTGCTCGGGCTCTGCGCCACCCTGAGCACCGTCCACTCATTTCTTCTCTACAATCCACATCCTTCTATGAAGCGGGCCCCTTGTTTCATGCATTTTCAATCAAGGAAACCGAGGTAGTAGGATTGGAATTGAGGAGCATTTGAAAAGGAACCATAGGAGGAGAAAAAGAGACAAGGAGGGGAGAGAAAAAAAAGAAATGTAAAGGAAACAGCCCAAATTACAAGTCAGATGTACAGAGGAAGTCCTGACCAGCACAGTGATAGACTGTCATGAGAGAATTATAATATTTCTGGGAAATTACTATTGAGAGTTCAGGTGGGAAACAGTAAAAGCTTTAGGAGGGGAGATAATAATGCCTTCCTGCCTACATCTCAAGGATTAGAGTAAGGACCATATAAAACAACCCATGACTTGAACAGTGGTGTAATAATTATGAAGTGTGAAAAAGGGGGGAAAGAGATGTATATACATAAAACAATACTGAGTCAACATCTGCTAAATTGCCTGTGTGTTTTATTGGATTGTGCTATGTTTTTCTGGGGAAAAGCCAGGCCTGTCTTATCTTTCTATCCTGTTTATAAATACATAACCCAAGTTAATGGTGTTGTATTGTCTTAAGTTGCTTGTAAGTACAAGGCAGCACATATGCTCTCTGAATTTTTCACTCAAAGTGATTTTTTAAGAGGTGGCAAGATAGGAAACATTTATCTACTTCATATTACTCACGTAATACACCAGTGCTTTATGAAGCATTTTCCAAGTGGGTTAGATAATGTAGTGGTAGGCACCGTGTTATAATGTTTTACGTTCTTGGGGAGGGGGGGATGTGATAATTTATTTTGCCTAAGCTATATTTATCAAAAGCTGAAATCAATGAAACCACAGTATTTCCTTCAGTCTGGTTCTATCAGAGTGGTTTTTGACCATGATGACATTGTTTTTAGCCAGACCACAAATTTATCATTGTGAAGAGGAACGTTAATGCACATTTTTCATTGCTCCATTTCTGGCAAGATGCAAAGTGGTTTATGTTCTCTTTGAGGACCTGTTTTGAGCAGGTCCATTGAGAGAGGGCATTTTAGCATTTATTTTTCCTGAAGGAAACGGTGTTTACATTTATAAGGATACCATCTTTTTGACTGATCTTGTGGGATACATAAATTTATAAGTTACTGAGGAATGAGATTAGTAAGGAGCCATTTTATAATTTATCAATATACGAGCCCTGGTACCTCACTGAAAAAATGTTCTTTTCAGCTGTGACTGAAACAACTTCATCAAATACACTTATTTGAAAAAGACCACTGGACAAAATTTTTCACAGCGTTTTTAGAGATTCCTTTAGAGAGAATCCAGCAGTTAATGGCCATTTTGTTGTTGCCTGCAGCTTCTGATTATCACGGATAAAAAGCATGCGTTTTCAAGGAACACTTTCACGCTAAGGCTTGAGCCTTACTCCTGCTACTTACTGTGTGATCACAAGGATGGGTTTTACATTTTCAACCTCAGTTTTCTGTAAGATGGAGAGAATGATTCCAACTTTTCTGGATGAGACCTTTCAGTATAAGGGGGATTGGTGGCAGAACATGAAGTTCCTATTATAGCGGGTCACAGGCACTCAATACCTGGAGATTTCTTTCTTCTATTCTATAATTTATTTCTTAGCAAACATTTATTGAGTGTCTGCTGTGTTCCAGAAGTCTGTTTTTCCCAAGTGGACAAAACATGCAACCCCCACCCCCTCTTTAGCTTGTATTCTAACTGGGGAGACTGACAATATGTGATCAGCAAAAATAAATGAGCACATTAGCAACAGAATAGAATAAAAGGTTATATGTGAAGTGGGGAAAATAAGAGGTGGAAGAGGCTAAAGAGGGACAACTGGTAGTCCTAAGCAAGTTGGTCGAGGTAGACATGTGAGCAAGGACTTGAAGGAGGCAAGTGTAATAGCAGGATGGGTGTCTAGGGTGGAGCATTCTAGGCAGAGACCCCGGGATAAAAGCTTCCAGATATTTAACAGAAGAACAAAAGGACCAGTGTATCGGGGGACAGAGAGAGATGAAGTGAAAGGAAAAGTATCCAGATTCAAAACAAAGGGCCAGGCCTTATAGAACATAAATGTGGCTTTGAATGAGGGGGAACTATTGTGTATTCTTGGACCATGAACTGACATGATCTGGCTTACTTTTTAAAAAGGTATCTTTGCCCAGGTTATTGAGAAAGCAGCTTTAGGTCAGGGCAAGGGTAGAATCAGGATGATTAGTTAGAAGTTTATTTCACTAGCAAAGGTGATTAATCATGATTACTAGGGCCTGGATCTATTTCTCCTGGGGGAGGTAGTGAGACGTGGTGGATTTCTATATTTGAAGAAGGAGTCAATGGAACTTCCTGACCAGTTGACCAAAGGATAAGAGAAAATTCGAAAGATGATTCCAAAGTTACTGGCCTGAGCTACTGAAAGAATGGATTTGCCATCCCATGAAATACAGAATGTTAAGGGTAGAGCAGCCTTGGGGAATCAGAAAGTAAAGACCTGGATTTCAGTTTTGGAAATGTAAAATGAAATATCTATTGCACATTCAAATAAATATGTCAAGTAGGCAGTTGAATATTCAAGTCTGGAGGTTTATGAGAAGTCTGGGCTATATATTTAAATTCAGAAATTTACAGCATATAACCAAGAATGAGACTGAGTAAGATCACCAGTGAAGCAAATGTAGGTAGAAGAGGATGAAGACTGAACCCCGGGACACTCCAAAAGTCTATCCTTAGTTCTATTTCCACCACACAGTAGATGTAAATGTAAAAATACTGAAAGCAGTAGATGCTAGATCTCCCCTGAGAAGGTTAAATTTTTTTTGCCATTGGGAAAACAGAAAAAGCGAATAATCATTCCATTATTATTCACTGAAACCAGAAATACTTTTGTTCGGGGAGAGTGATTAAAAAAATAGATAGCAGGGGAAAAACAAAAATCTAGTTTCAAGCATAAGAGGAATCCAAACATCAGTCTTGGGAATAGATTTCAATCTAGAATGGAAGGCAAAAATAGGCACGTGTATGAAAATATGTTAATTTTAGTGTTGACATAATATATTTGTAATGAACTTTGGCAAACTGGAAACAACCAACATTAACACAAAATAATAAATGTGGTTTATGTGTCCAGTTGTTAATTTACAGGCAGTATTCCTTGTCATTCATGCATTGATAATGAAATAGCAGCAAAATATATTAATTAAAAAAAAAAAAAAACAGTAGAGACTGGGCACTGTAGCTGAGTTTATCAGCACTCCAGAATCTAAAAGAAATAAATAGGAAACAACAAGAAATTAAAAATAGAAAGATGGCATATGCTGTTTAGATTTGTGATAGCTCATGACTATATCTTTTTGGAGCTTCCAAATTACATTAACCTTGTGTAATCCATTCATTTGGAATCAGAAATCATTTGGAATCTTCTTATCTAAGAAGATAATCTAAGTGCGGTTAAAAGAGAAGTTTATAATAGTTCAACAAATGCAAATTCATTGCCTGTCCTGTGCCATTTGCTGGGCTAGACAATCACTGACTTAGAGGATATTACTTTAAATGTGAAAGACATTCAATAGAGGTTGGAACTTTTCCCAGATTTTCTCATTTATTTTTAAATCAGTCTATCTCTATATTCATTTCTCATCACTATGTTTTTAAACTTAATTAACACTAGTCAATTAAGAGATGCTAGTGGTAAATAATGCATCTGCCAGTGCAGGTGAGGCAAGAGAGGCAGGTTCAGTCCCTGGGTCGGGAAGATCCCCTGGAGAAGGAAAGGACAACCCACTCCAGTATTCTTGCCTGGAAAATTCCATGGACAGAGAAGCGTGGCAGGCTACAGACCACATGGTCACAAAGAGTTGGACCCGACTTAGCGACTAAACAACAACCACCACAAAAGAGTGATAATCATTAACATAATTGAGTTGTTAATAGGTACCAAACTGTTTGTGTGCTATTTAATCTCTCCAGTAATTCAGCAACTAAACAACAGGAGTGATAATCATTAATATAATGGAATCGTTAATAGGTACCAAACTATTTGTGTGCTATTTAATCTCTCCAGTAATTCTATGAACTAATTACTACTGTTACCTATATTTTTTAGGTAAGAGGAAGCTGAAGCTCAGGGAAGGGAAATTTACATTTTCTTAAAGTCACACAGTGAGTCATTGATGCTGTGTGGGGATCAGACAGGGTTGTGTCTGATCCAAGCCTTTTGATTTAAACCACTGTTATTGAAAGATAATAAAGATGAATTTTTCAAGACATGTTTCACACGCAGTCAGAGGTCTCAGCTATATTTTTTTACACTACATTTGTCATAAATTTTTTTCTTTTTTTTTTATTTTATAAATTTTGCCTTTCTTAGATAGCACTAGTGAGTCTATGTAACAAATGTAAGGGAAATCTATTAATAGAAAGTGCCAAGGGATCCAGGAATTCTATTGTTAAAGTATTTTTTTACAGCTGGTCACCATTATGATGTCTGATATTTAGAAAAGGATATTTTCCATAAATAGGCTTTGATAGGAAACTAAATGTGAAATGGTGATTCACTTGCTTCAAAATAGCTTGGTTATATTAGAAAAAATATTTTTGAATACACATTCCTTAGAAATATTCCTTAGAGTTTTGCTTTCTTCATAAAAATTCTTCTCCCTTTTACCTGGTTAACTTCTTGTTTTGACATGAACTTTGATTTGGACATGAAATTTGATTCCATTCCATGACCTGGTTAATTTTTTTCTCATCAATGTGATCAGTGCTTACTCTCATGCAAGCAGTTTTTTTTTTTCCTTTCTTCCACCTTCCTTCCTTCCCTTTGTAGTTCTGGTCACTCATTCATTCTTTCCCTTGCTCCTCCTCCTCTTTTGTTATTAGACAAACATTAGATTAGTTTCCATATGTGCATGGCATACTCAATGTATTGAAACTGCTCTTTATCTGTGTGTGTCTGCCCAGGCCCCGGATCACTCGAGGGCAGGAATTGTGACTCTCTGATCACTGTGTGTCCAGTGTCCAGTGCTTTGTTTGAGCCACACTGGAGCTATTTGCTAATGAGTATTTCTGTCCTTTGTGCCACCAATGCAAATTTAATTATTGTATGTATTATATGTTGTACTCTTAGTGCAGTTATTTAAGTCAGCCTTCTTCTACTGTGGATATTTGATGCATAGAAATGGAAGGTCAGACACTTTGCATATTTAATCAAAAGAACCTAGCACAGTGTTGAAAACAGTGTAGAAAGTTGATTAACAAAAAGAACTTTTGCTGAATGAATGAGTGATAGGATAGCCAGCTTGTATAGCATGTTTCTATTTAGATTATAACCTAACTTAGAAGCCAAGAAATTAGAGGTCGCATTATGAAAAACTATTCCATTTAAGATACTAACAGGAGCTATTTATTACCATTGTAATTATAACGAGAAATAGATGGGGAAACAGTGGAAACAGTGGCTGATTTTATTTTGGGGGGCTCCAAAATCACTGCAGATGGTGATTGCAGCCATGAAATTAAAAGATGCTTACTCCTTGGAAGAAAAGTTATGACCAACCTAGATAGTATATTAAAAAGCAGAGACATTACTTTGCCAACAAAGGTCCGTCTAGTCAAGGCTATGGTTTTTCCAGGGGTCTTGTATGGATGTGAGAGTTGGACTGTGAAGAAAGCTGAGTGCCGAAGAATTGATGCTTTTAACTGTGGTGTTGGAGAAGACTCTTGAGAGTCCCTTGGACTGCAAGGAGATCTAACCAGTCCATCCTAAAGGAGATCAGTCCTGGGTGTTCATTGGAAGGACTGATGCTGAAGCTGAAACTCCAATACTTTGGCCACCTCATGCGAAGAGCTGACTCACTGGAAAAGACCCTGATGCTGGGAGGGGTTGGGGGCAGGAGGAGAAGGGGCCTACAGAGGGTGAGATGGCTGGATGGCATCACCGACTCGATGGACATGAGTTTGAGTAAACTCCAGGAGCTGGTGATGGACAGGGAGGCCTGGCGTGCTGCGGTTCATGGGGTTGCAAAGAGTAGGACATGACTGAGTGACTGAACTGGACTGAATTCTAAAAAAATTAGCATATTTATTATCTAAACTTGTAACAAATTTCCTCTAAAGAATTGGAAACACATAATAAATGGAAAGAGGGTTTTTTTACCACTTCCCTCATCCAAAGTGAATTATAATAATCAAATAGGCTGCACTTTTTACAAACATTTCAAATAAAAAATATCAGAGCAACCTGGAGATAATTAACATGTAACCAGTTTGAAAGCTGATTTTTTTTTGTCTCTTTCTATAATTTCCTGAAAAGTACGGGGCTCCAAAGTGTAATTGTGAAGAGAGACGTGGTGTAGCATAAAATGGTGGAGTCATAGTGCCTGGGCTTGATTTTCCACTAGCTTTGTGACCTTGAGCAATTTATAGAATCTTCCTGGGTCTTAATTAATTCAGTTGTAAAATAATAATATCTACCTCATAGGATTCAAAAGGATAATGCTTAAGAGAGTTAAACATATTGGTGATGAAAAGAAGTTCTTCCCATGTTTTTATTTACTTGTTAAAAAGTAAAAAAAAAAAAAGCTCCAGGAAAAGCAGGGCACAGTGAGGAACCTAGATGAAGGCCACGTTTGTACGAAGAGAGCAGCTCAAATGCCAGAGCTTACAGCTTGTCAGCAGTTCTGCCTCCTTGGAGCGCACCCCCCTCCAACCTGCCAGGCTTCCCACTAACTCCCCTTTGTTTGACTCTGTTCTCTTTTCTCCCCTTCAGTGAAGAAACAAAGGTTCCAAAGCAATTAGGTAACTTAGGGAACCACAGGACTTCCTAGAGAATGTTCCTACTGACATTAAAATGTAGCTAGGCACTGTGCTCCTTCCCATTTTACAACTTTGCACCTGAAGTTCTATTTCTTTATGAGTGAAAAGCAGGAGAGCATTCTTCCTGTCATAAAGCTTCCCACAACTTACTGCTTGAAAGTCATGTTATTGTTGTTTTTTATGCTTTCTCCTTTTACTTGGGTTTGTTGGAAGGTTGCCAGAGTTGGCATACCCACCTGAAAGGGTTTCCCTGGCTTTGGCCTGGGCAGCTCATGATCTGCTACTTATAACCCATCCTAAATTCGTTGAAGAAAAACAAAGATGCTTTCTAGTACAATATTTGCATATATCTGGTGGGGAGCTGTATTCAGTGAAAAAGTTGTCTTGGCAGAAAACCGAAGGGAATTTTCTGAGTGCCTAGCCCAATTGTTGCCTTCCACTATTTCTTCCTCCTTCCTCTTTCAAACAAGACCTCACTGAAGTTACATTCTTGTCTCAGGGCAACAGTGACCTCCTCCTATTGACTGTAATTTCTGATCTCTTCATTGCCCTTTATTCCCACTGCATCGTCACAGTCCAAACCACCAACAGGTTTACGCTGTGACTTGCAGCATCTCATTCCCGTGCTTTTCTCTCCTTCTCCTTTCAAAGTCCCCAAGTGCAGTCTTTATTTTAAAATTTTATCTTTTAACATTCAATTATTTAAATAGCTCAAATAGTATAAAGTATTTTAAACAAATTTTAAACACGCATGGAAGTGTAGAACAAACATGAGCATCTGGATTCAACAGATATTGATATTTTGTCATTTGTTTCAAATTACATATACATACAACTTACAGATATAATTAAAACCTCTCTTGTAAATCCTACCAGACTCCCTCCCATCTGTTTCCAGATGAAACCACTATTCTGAAATCAATATCCTTTCTACTCATGTTAAACAATACTAACGCTTTACATTGACTATATGAATGATATTTATAAAGTAGTCCATCATGATTGCAGGTTTCTCTGGTGGCTCAGTGGTAAAGAATCTGCCTGCCAATGCAGGAGACTTGGGTTCAATCCCTGGGTCAGAAGAACCTCTGGAGAAGGAAATGACAACCCACTCCAGTATTCTTACGTGGTAAATCCCACAGACAGAGGAGCCTGGTGGGCTACAATCCATAGGGCTGCAAAAGAGTCAGACAAGACTTAACGACTAAACAACAACAGTAACAACTATCATGATTGCACTTCCTTTTCTTATTCAATTTTTGAATATTCCTGGAAATAATACTTGCTCTGTTTAAAACTATTCTCTCTGCTCTAATGTAGACATAAGGTCAGAGAATTTTATGTTTTGGTCAGAGAAATGTTGACATTTGCAGTACTTAGAACATTGCCTGGGATAAAGGAAGTGCTAGTTATGTAACTGTTGAATGAATGACTACGTGACTGAATGAATATATATGATTTCTCTTAATTTCCTGTAGAATAAACTTTAAAATAGTTACATGCCTTATGAAGCCCTGCAAGAGATGGCCTTTGCTTGGCTTACCTGTCTCATTCCCCCATGTTCTCAGTTCCTCCTCAGTTTTTGTATTCTAGGCCCCAGACACTCTTCTCTTTCATTTGAATTTGGCCAACTTCCATCTTTAATTCTTACATGGATATGCAGTTCATTGAGGAGGCAACTTTAAACCTCATCCCAGTAGCTTCCAGTGATACAGGCTCCTACACTATTCTAGTCTTCTGTTGACACTCAGCATCTTTTTACTTGTCAGTATTTAGGATGATAATCACTATGAAGGCAGCGATCTTGTTTATCCTATTCACTGCCAATGGATACCTGAAGATTGTTAGACAAGCTACTTGCTGTCCTTAGTGAAAGTGACTTGAATTAGAAATATTGTCTATGTTCCGCCCTCATCCTCCATTTAAAATCTTTCTTTCTTTCTTTTCTTTCTTGTTTTTCTGCCAGGTTTCCTTTCTTTCTAATTCTTGGTTCCTGGTTTCTTTCAGTTTATGATGGCTATTAAAAATACTGCTAGCCTGATACTGGGGCTTCCTCAGTGGCGCTACCGGTAAAGAATCCGCCTGGACCAAGAGATGCGGGTTCGATCCCTGCATCAGGAGGATCCCCTAGAGTAGTGAATGGCAACCCACTCCAGTATTCTTACCTGGAAAATTCCATGGACAGAAAGGCCTGGTGGGCTACAGTCCATGGGGTTGCAAAGAGTCAGACACGACTGAGGGTGCATGCACACACATACACATTTATTTTAATGGAGTTATTGATGAAAATACATCCTCATAATACAATATTATATGCATCTGTATGAGTATGTGCAAAACAAGTAACCCACAGTCCTACCTCTCATAAACATTTTTTCTTAACAATAGGTAACATTCATTTCAAACATCTTTCTGTGAATATATACAGGGAAATGGCTATATAGATATAGAAATGGCTATATAGATATTAATGTCAGTTGACTGCCTCTCCTAGTTGTTTTTGTAGACAGTTATTTAATTCTAAGATCTCTAACTGTGCTAACAATCTTACAGAGTTGTACCGGAATTAAACAAATTAACATTTGTATGAGGCTTCAGCCAGTTCCTGGCACACAGGGAACATCATGTGTGTGTTAGTTGCCATCATCACAGTGAGGGCACTGACCCAGAGTGACCTGAGCGGTCATGTTACAGGCTGCAGTGGGGCAACGGTAAGCCAAGTAGGCAGAGAAAGACCCAGGCATCTCTGTAGCAAGCTCTGGAATACCTGAAGCCATCAGAGCAGTCTTCTGGCTTAGCTGGCAGTGCCCGGTGCCAAGTGACTTTAAATCAGTCTGTGAGATAGCTGCAAACAGCTATAAGCTCTTTGGAAAAGTGCTGTAGATCTTAATTAAAAGTTAAACTTCACGTACTGTCCGTGTGGAGACCTTTCCAGGTTTAGCACTTATTCTCTCTTCTCCCCTCCCACTTTCTCCCCCCATCCCTGCATATACACACACACTCACACATATGCATGTAGCAAGAGGAAGGTCATTTATTTCATGCTTCTGCTTGAGAAACTTCCCTGGCCCCACACAGTCTATAGGATAAGGTCCACACTCCTTAGTTAAAGCTGTCTTCAGAGGATGGCCCTAATACTTTCATCTTCTTTTTTTTTAACACTCCCCATCATTTAGTGCAGATTGACACACACTTATTGAGGGCCTCCTCTCTGTCAGGCATGGTGTTAGATGCTAGGGATGCAAAGATGAGTGAGATACAGTTATGTCCTTGAGAAACTAAATGATTCAGCGGTGGTGGGCGGGGGGTGGAGATAAGGATACAGGACCTTAAAATCCAGTTTGAAAGTGATGTAAAGAGGGAAGCAGAATTTGCTTTAGAAATAAAGAATAGGGGACTTATCAGAGTCTTAAGTACAGCAAAGAAAGTATCAGAGAGAAGGTGACATCTAGGCAGAGGTGAGCAGGAATTATTCTAGTAAATAAGGCAGGGAAGGTAACACATGTACAGACAGGGAGGAATAAAATAGTGTTGTGTGTAGATGAGAGTTACAAGCAGCCCTTGATACTAGAATGTAAATTGAGAATCGTGACGTGGTGGTGAATGAAATTAGAGAGGTCGTAGGAGGGTGAGGGAACTCTGTATGCTAGGTTGAAATACTTGGTTATATCCCACAGAGCTATGAAAACACTGGTAAGTATTGAGCAATTAAATACAATGGACAGATTTGTATTCTGGATACATTATCTAGTAGGAAGGTGAAAAAACAGACTTAGAGGCATGTAGCATAAATTTGGGAGTAGAGAAATAAACTGGGAGATTACTTCAATAGTCAAATATGAGATGCTAACTTAGCCAAGGGAAAAGTTT
This sequence comes from Odocoileus virginianus, assembly GCF_023699985.2. Taxonomy (NCBI): domain Eukaryota; kingdom Metazoa; phylum Chordata; class Mammalia; order Artiodactyla; family Cervidae; genus Odocoileus; species Odocoileus virginianus. The sequence continues at coordinate 5,789,356 of NC_069701.1, read as the reverse complement.
TACAAATGAGAGGAGAGGAGGGATAAAAATATCTAGCAGTGCCAATAGGAGAACTTGCTGAGTGACTGGATATGGGTGGCCAGGAAGAGGGAAGTGTTTATATGACTCACTTCTTTTTGTTTGGAGAAATGAGGAGAATGATGGTGCCATTCAGAGCCTCCGTGCTGCATACTCTTTCCAATATGATCTTCTTCACTTAAAAAAATTTTGATTTATTTTTTTCTTTTGTGGCCACACCATGCAGCAGGTAGGATCTTAGTTCCCTGAATTAAGGGGGAATTGAGCAGGAATTGAACCCGTGCCCCCTGCATTTGAAGCCTGAAGTCTTAACCCCTGGACTACCAGGGAGGTCCTTGTCTTCACTGGTTTAAAAGTGAACTTAAAGACTATGCCTCAAGACTAAACCTTTAAAATTTCTCCAGGGTTAGGTGTGCCCCTTCTCTATTTTTCCGTAATACTCTGCTCATTCCTCCCCTGTAGCACTTGGTAGTGAATATACAGTTGTAATTTTTTTGTCCTATGTTTCATAAAACTATCACAATGAACATGGTCTACTTTTTCATTCAACAGAAAAGAATTTTATTATTACTATTTGGACTGTAATAATGTGCTGGGAAAACTGGAGTTAAAAAACAGACATAGTTCTTATATAATTTACCATCTTGTTGGGAAAGAGATAAGACTCTTTCTCTTTCCCAGGAGAGGTGGTTATTGTTTACATGTTTTTCTCCCACTAGATTATAAAGTTTCTTGGAAACTTAATTTTATATTTCCAGTTTTTCTATTACATTTTCTGACACACACTCAGGCCTTAATTTGTTAAATTAATTCATACTTGAAAATCTCAAAGACATCTCTGGCTGATCTTGTCTAAAACCAAGCTACTGATCTTTATAAAAAAAAAGCATTTATTTCTTCAGTCCTCAAGGCAGAAAATTGGGCAGCCTTACTTAATATCCATTGCAACCAATCATCTGTATGTCCTGTTGATTCTACTCCGAAGTATATTTGAAATCTTCCAATGCACTATTCAGCCCAAGACACCAAGAGCTTTTGGTGCCTGCAGTGGCAACCAGTATTAACCATCCCATCCATCTCCCTGGTTCCCCTTTCCATTTGTCTCCAAATTATCCTCTCCCACAGCAAACAGAATAATATTTTAGAAGTATGCATCCAATCATGTTTTCTTCTTCTACTATACTCCCTGCAAAGGTTTCTCATTGCAATTAGTGTTAACCACAGAAATCCTGAACCTGTTCTATGAGGCTGTATCTGAACTAGGCTCTGCTATCTTTATGATCTCTTATCACATCGTTTTCTCATTGGCTTATCCATAAATAGACCTCTTTTCTTAGCCAGAAATGCCCTTCTCATCATTTTTTGATAGCTATATCTGTATTTATCACTTAGGTTTCTGCTAATTTTCACTTCTTTAGAGAGATCTTTTATGATCACAAATTTAAATTATGTCTCCCCTGCTATATTCATTTTCTAAAAAATGTATTCTTTTGCTTCATACTCCTTAACACAAGTTGTCTGTGCCTGTGTATGTGGGACAGGGGAGGGAGGGACAGGGAGAGTCCTCTCTCTCTCCCAACAAGATGGTAAATTATGTAAGAACCATGTCTATTTTTTAACCCTAGTTGTATCCAGCACATTATTCTAGTGCAAATAGTAATAATAAAATACTTTTCTACTGAATCAATGAAAAAGAAGACCATGTTTCATTGTGATAGTTTTACAAAACATAGGATAAAAGTTTACACCGGTATATTCATGTTCAAGGGGCTTAGCCATGTAGATAGTTGAATCTGTGAAATAGTTGTTCAATTTAATGATAATCCATATTGAAATTAGGAATTATGAATAGAAAAAAAGTAAAGAAATAGTATAAAGGAACAGATCACCAGTACTGATTTTTATTTCCCTCACAAGAGAACCAATCATGTTTTTTTTTTTTGTTTTTCTTACATTTTTACTGTATGTGTGTGTGTGCATTATTTCATCTGTTTAGCCAAGTTTAATAAACACTCTGTGTCCCGCCCTGATGTGGCTCTGGGTACACCAGGATTTATGAGTATCAGAAAGCTTATCATCTGTGGTGAAAATCGGACTCATGTGCTGTCACATGCTACTTGGGTGTTTTATTAAATCAGAATTTTTAATTTTTTTTTTTTAAGAAAAGGGAAGTTTTCTGCATAAATACCACTTACGGAAAACTAAGTCTAATGTGAGCTGGTCTCAGAGGGCCCAGAATCACAGGATTTTTAGAACCAGGCTTTTGCAATAAGCTAATACAGCTACCATGGATAATCTCTTGTCCTGTGAGGAATCCAGTTGAACACCAGTGACGTTATAATCTAGCCTCTAGGAGTTTGTGTTAAACCCATCTTAATTGTAAAATGACTAGATGACCTGACCTACTAGGTGGGCCCTCTGCCTGGAATGTCTTTTTCTCTTATTTTCCTGGAAAACTTAGTTTCACAGGTCCTCTTCTCATTCTTTGTGTTCACAAATCTGCATCCTTTGTTTTATTGTAATCATACTTTTACTTTTTGCCTCTCATTAATTTCTTGACAATAGAGTGGCATGTCTTTATTTTTATATATTTCAGTGGTAGGCAAATCAGTGCATAATATGCATTTACTAAAGGTTTATTGAATAAATTGGAAGGAAAGATGGAAGATATCATTCTGTTTTCATATTGTAAAGATTAGAAACAGCTATAAAATATCATTTTGAGAAGACAATGACAATAATTTCCTAACATTTTTGGAGGAAAAAACTCCTAAACCAAAACATCACGAAAACAACAACAAAAAACAACCCTCCCAAAGTACCCCCCAGACCAGGGAGAGATGAATCTTACCCTGTGTTGACATTATTTGAAAACTCATTAGTTAGAGGTTTCTGGTTTAGGTTAAGGATAAGCACTAAGAGAAACACAGGGTTTTAGACCAAATTCTACCTAATTCTGTGCTATCCTTTGGTCCTTGGACATGCCATGATATCTTTTAGTCTCTTCCTGGCCAATGTTTCTCTCTCTATGCCTCAAATCACAGTTAACTGGGGTCCTTCCTAGCAAATTCTGGGAATATACTAAAGATGGGCTGAAAATGCCCAGTAGACAACCTAAGGATTCTGATCCAGTTTAGCGGTGAAGGCAGGAATGTAGGCTGATTTCTCTCTGAGATACAGGATTTTCATGATTAGCCCTGGTGTTGGGAAGACTTCTGTTTCCAAGGGAACTCTTTGTTGCATTAACAGTTCCACCACGATGAGGACTGCTGGGAGACGTGCCCCCCTCCCACATCTGTGTCCTCTCCGAGTTTTGAGGGAGGTGCCTGTGCTGACATTGTGATGCGTGTACCTGTGAGGTCGTCAGTGGGCCAGGACCCCAGCTGGCACGCCTTGCAGGTGTACTCATCAAAGACGTACTCGTTCTCCTTGCAGGGTGTGCAGGTCCAGCAGCAGCTCACTTCTCCCTTTCGGATCACCTACGGCAAATATCGACATTTTTGATTATTTTTTTTTCTCACATCGGTAAAAATACAGCAATTTTTTATTCAAATGTACTGCTTTACAAAGCAGAAAGGGGCTTTCACATAAATTATTTCAAATGTTTTTGGTTAGGCAGTATGAATATGGATATTCTCATTTTATAAAGAAACAGGCTGAGTTTAAGCAACCAATCCAACATCATAAAACTGGTTGGAGACAGGGTCAAGAATGAAATTAAGTGTAAATCTCTGGATAACTAGCTTTAGCTACCTGTATTAATGAAGTGACTGTATTTGTGCTCACAAGTAAATATGTATACATTTTGATATGTGTATATATAACTGAATTTCCCCCAGAGTTTGTGCCTTTCTTTGCTTCAAGTTATGAATTTTTGCTTTCTGGACTTCCCTTGGCTTCCCGCCACTAGTTGAATAATTGTTAGGGAAAAAAAAACAACCCTCATGGTATGTCTATTAAAGTTTAAAAAAATCTATCTATATTGACAAAGCAATTAAGAATTTGTTTTGAATTCAGAGGCAGAAGATGCTTTTTCTGGAGATCACTTCTTAGACTGTTTCTACTAAAAATCTGGCTCACCAGTTCATCCCATTCCTTCCTATTCTAGTAGTTTTGATTTGCTTGGGATGAAGAGGGGTAAGGTCACTGAGACTATTATATTCCTCTTCATCTGTTTGATTTTTTTTTAAGGCAATGGAAAATAATTGAAATAATTTAATAGCTGAAAGAGTCCCAGATGTTATTCTTTAGAAATGTGACTCTTTTCCCCCCGCCCCACCAACTGGTACATGAATAGCCTCTGTGGAATAGAGACAGCATTCATTAAACATTCCTATAAATAATTAAATCTGTGATTAATGACTAGACACAGAAGTGATTACACTTCAGATTCCTCGTCTGAGACGCTGATTCTGTTAACAACCTTTGATGATAATGTCTGGATTTCTGTAGCCAAACACAGTTGTAAACTGGCACGCCTTTCTTCTATTCTGTGCTGTCCCTCATGCTGACTTTTGGCACTCCAGCAAAATAAGTAGGAAATGATGATAAAAGGACCTGAGACATCCTTTCCCTAAAATAACCAGATAAATGAGGCAAAATTGCTAATCAGACCTGCTTCATTTATCTAAAGCTTCCTTCATAAGAATATTGACTGTTTACAGGTAATTTGGTGCATACCATATGGTGTCATCTCATTGGAACTTTGGAATAGCTCTGCATAAGGTACTTAGTTTTATTTTATTCATTTTTTTGTGGGGGGAGGAGAAAACTAAAGCTTAGAGAGTTCGCACAACATGTGGGTAAATGAGAGATCAAATAATGTCTGTTGGACTTTGAGGTCATGCTCATAAATATTGAGCCTTATTGGTTTATATAGAGTTCCAGTCTTACTTATGGTGTTGTTCAGTCACTCATCTGTGTCCGACTCTTTGTGACCCCATGGAACGGTAGTTCACCAGTCTCCTCTGTCCTTGTGATTCTCTAGACAGGAATACAGGGCTGCCATTGCCTCCTGCAGGGGATCCTGCCAACCCAGAGTTTGAATCCAGGTCTCTCGCTTTGGCAGGCACATTCTTTACCACTGAGCCACCAGGGAAGCCATCTTGCTTAGAGCCACTAAAGAATTGTGTAGCCTGGAGCAGTCTCCCAGCTGATTCTCTTTCTTCCAACCAAGACTAATGCTTTTGAAATAAAACCTGTTTAGAGTCCCCTGAGGATTAAATCTGTAGAGAAGGGAATGGCATTCTTGCCTGGAAAATTCTGAGGACAGAGAAGCCTGATGGTCTATAGTCCATGGGGCTGCAAAGAGTCAAGCACAGCTGAGCGAATCGAGTATCACGATGATTTGTAAACTGTGTGTGTGTTAGTCACTCAGTTGCGTCTGACTCTTGCGACGCCATGGACTGTAGCCTGCCAGGCTCCTCTGTCCATGGGATTCTCCAGGCAAGAACACTGGAGTGGGGAGCCACTCCCTTCTCCAGGGGACCTTCCCAACCCAGGAATGAAACCCAGGTCTCCTGCACTGCAGGCAGATTCTTTACCATCTGAGACACCAGGGAAGCCCTTGTAAACTGTCGAATACTTTTAAATATTAACTATTTTATTAGTAATATACATGTAAATACCCACATAGAGATACGGATTTCATTTTCAGGGTATTTTCAACCACACTTAGTAAAAAACTATCATTAAGACAGTTAGTAGATTTTGTAATGCAAGGAGGCACATTTCAAATGCTGAAGGATTCTTTCTTTTTTTTATTTTAAGGATTCTTTCTTAGCAGCCTGGCAAACAAAAGCACTTGCATTTTTCCTCTTAGAAATATGCTGACTTTCTGTGATTCAACTCGCATGGCTTTATAAATTTCAGTTTTTTACCAGAATAAGCTCATGACCTTTTCCAAGATTAATTCAAATTATTGCCATCTTTTTGAATTAATAGTGACAATGTAATGTCTTCTTCTGATCATTAAGAACTGGTTTGTTTTACCTTTTTTCACTTGTTATATATGTTCTGTTTCATACTCATTTTGAATACAAGAGGTGGTGACAATTCTCTTTCAGGCCAATTTCCAATCATTTTGAACACCTTGGAAGTAGTGTGCTTTCCTTATGATTAACAATATATAAAATATTTGACCCTTTGCCAGACTAAGTATCCTTTCATGGACCCTAAATTAACAAATTTGATCAATGCTGTGAGGTGTTGAGATCATTAGGGAAGCTGTTCAATGACCATGTTAAGCCATATCAAGAAAGTGTAGTCAGTTATATATTTAATGGAGTGAAAATGAGATCTGGTTAGGAAAATAGAATTTGGGATTAAAAAAGACTACATAAACATTACAAGAAATTAACTAGTATTGAAAATATGGTAACAGGGAGTTAAGTTCTTCCACTGGGTAAGTTATTCCCAGGAGAAAGGAGTAGAAAAGCATATACAAAGAAATCTCTTGAAACAAGATTTAACATTTTGAAGTTACAGGTTCAAACTGTATTGCTGTGAAGGGTCAAAACAGACCACTTCCATGTGATAATATTTACAAGCTAATCTTTACATGGGAAGGACTGGAAATTATGGACAGTTGATATTTTAAGTGAGTCTAAAAAGAGTTTCACATGAAGAGTTTAATTGCAAGATGACTGGTTGGCCAAGATGCAGATGGTCACTGAATATTAGGAGTTGGCAACCTTTTTCTACAAAAGACCAGATAGTAAAAATTTTTGGCTTATGGTTGATAGCCAGGACTGATCAAGGCTACCTCTACAATGTTTCTTTCAAATACCTACCCACCCACTTTCCATTCTCTGTTTCTTCCATAATTCAGGGCCCTTGTCACCACGGTTGCAGTGTTCTTTTAACTTGTCTCTTCTTTCTTTATTCATTTCTCATAACTCTTCTCATGAATCTTCACTACTCAGACGGTAAAGAATCTGCCTGCAATTCAGCAGACCCGGGTTTGATCCCTGGGTCAGGAAGATCCCCTGGATCTCCAGTATTCTTGCCTGGAGAATCCCATGGACAAAGGGGCCTGGTGGGTCACAGTCCACAGTTTTGCAAAGAGTTGGACATGACTGACTTAACACTTTGGCCTTCATATGTCAGCATCTTGGACAAAATTTTTTTAGACTCCTGGTTAAAAGGAAGTTCAACCTGTTTAGTATGGTATCTAGAACTCTCCACAAATATGGCTTCAATCTATCATTGCAGCTTTCTCTTTCACAGTAACCATTTAGAGCACTGCACCCTAGCTTAATTCACTGTTATTCCAGAACAATCTGACCACTTCTGCACTTTTCCTGTTGTTCTTCTCTTTATGCAATTGATGACTTCCCTGCATCCCTCTCTGATATCATATCCACTTTTCATGGTTCAATGTCTGACATTTTACTGAGAAGACATTTGTTCCTTTCTTCTGTAAGAACTTATTTAAGCTCCCTTTTATTTTCTTTCTTTTAATGAAGTCATCAAATTTTATATAACATTACTTCTCTGTGCCCACACTGTTTTTCCTCATTGAGACTATTAATCTTGTGAGAGTAAATGTGTCTTACTTATTTTTGCCCCACAGATGTAAACTATTACATTAGAGGAGTTTGATAAATATTTGTTGTTAATTAGAAATTGATGTCAGTTCCAGCTGTGAACTCTTTATTCCCAGGAAGCATGTCTTCTAAAGGCTTACATGAGTAGACAGGGTGTAAGCATGACTCACCAGCTGGTTCAGTCAGTCCAACTACTAAGACTGTTCTGGGTTTTACTAAGTATTAAAAGGACTTAATAAAAGAATTAAATGTTTTTGACATTAGAAGCTTACTGTGGAAAAGGCAAAACAAATGTCTCAACTTGTTAAAAACATTCAGTGATAATGAATACTTTTGAACTTACAACAAAAATGAAAGAAACACAGGCTCTATTTTACCTTTATCTGGCCTTTTTCACATGGTTCGCTGCACACAGATCTGATGATGTGGCTTTTCTTGGCCCATACTTCATCATCATCCATTTTTAATTCTCCATTGTCCCAGCTTCCAACATTGATATAATCAAAATAATCTTTTCCCATTTCTTTGAAGTTCATTATTTCATACCTTAGAAACAAGAATATAGTAATTATTCAGCTAAAATATAAACATTCAGCTATGAAAAAGCAATAGATTTCTGTCCTCCAAAATGTACCTATTGTCATATTAGTGACACTGGAATTTTCCATGACAGTACACTTAGAATAACAAAAAGCCTGTCTGTTTCACTTTCTCTTCAGAGACCCTTTTTTTTTTTTTTAAACTTTCAAGCTTACACCTGAAATAGAAAATAATCCCATGTGAGAAGGTGACTTGACCTCAGCATGATGAAAGACAGTTTTGGAATAACTTCAAGAAGTTTAAAGAAGTACTTCTTTAGGCTTCTTAAAAAGACAGCAAGGTTTTCATCTCCTCTGAAATAAAATGATAAATTTCCTTTGTTAACTAAGTGAGAAATTTGGTAAATCTTTAATCTTAGCTTCAGGTTTAGAGCATGTGGAGGTAATTTGGATAGGACCTGATCCTTTCTTATTTTATCCTTTATCAATGGCTAAACTCATTGTATAAAGACACTTTAAGGAATGATGTTTAAAATAGTTCTGAAAATTAATAGCTTCTAAAGTACCTTATGCAATGTAGAAATGCTGGAAGGTACTGGTACCTTGTGAATTCTCAGCCTTTATCATCTATTGTTCTTAGGCCATGTTGTCTGTTTTATATACTCATACTTACAAACCCCTACAATATAATGTTTATATTTTTGCTTTAAATAGTGAGTTGTACTTAGTCTGATGTTGATTCTCCATGTTCTCTGCTCAGTTATGGTTATTCACAAGCATCAACATGCGTGTATGTACATGCGTGTGTCTGACTCTTTGCGACCCCATGGATTGTATCCCTGTAGGCTCCTCTGTCCATGGGATTCTTCAGGCAAGAATACTGGAGCGAGTTGCCATTTCCTCCTCCAGGGGATCTTCCCAACTGAAGGACTGAACCCAAGTCTACTGCCTGCATCTCCTGCGTTATTAGGCAGATTCCTTACCACTTGAGCCACCTGGGAAGCCCCGGGTGCAACAGGGCCTCTTAAACCTTATTTTCCAGTGGACTCCCTATTTATCTATTGGGGTCGGAAAACTTTGGCTATAAAGGGACAGATAGTAAGTATTTTAGACTTTGTGAGATGGCTTCTGCTGAAACTACACAACACTGTTAGAGCAGTGTGAAAGAGTCATAGACAATATCTAAGCAAATGAGACTTTTTGCAGTTATTTAGTTGCTAAGTTGTGTCCGATTGTTTGCGACCCCATTAGGCTCCTCTCTCCATGGAATTTTCCAGGCAGGAATACTGGTGTGGGTTGCCCTTTTCCTACTCTAGGGGATCTTCCCAACCCAGGGATCAAACCTGCATCCTCTACACCAGCAGGCAGATTCTTTACCACTGAGTCACCAGGAAAGTCCAAAATAAATTAAACTGTGTTCCAATAAAACCTTATTTACAAAAACAGCAGACCTGATTTGGTCTGTGGAGCACAGTTTGCCAAACTGTGATCTATCCCGTTGGTGGTAAATAGTAAAGGTCCATATTTCTTGTCTATAATTTTAAAATCCTTAGAGCTCTTAAAAACCATAAGTTTTTTCATAATGCACATGGCAGCAAATCATGACCCGTTCTGAACTTATCTAGTGACAGAACTTGACCCACAGTGTCATGAGACTATTTATACGTCATTTATCACACTTAACTGTGAATATGCATATGTTTTGCAGTAGAAATATTAATGCATTGTTTAAGGAGTGCTGCTTCACAGTATGCTGGAGGCATTATATGACTGTAAACTTGTAAATCAAAAATTCAGAATTCTGTAACACACTTGGCCCAAGGGTTTCGTTGAAGAACTGTATACTGATAATAGTCTGGTTATGTGAGACTTAAAAACAATGATTGAATTTGAGTCTCTAACAATCTGTAATTATGTGTGCCAGACTAAGCTGTCCCCTCTCCTAGCTTCCCCTGTTTAGGATCTTCCTCTCACAACCCCAGCATTTTAGGGGAACCCCTAATCACCGTAGTCTCCTCTGGTTTATGGCCCAGGTTGAAATGCCTTTGATCCAGCTGCAACTTTTACTCCAGAGAAATAACAACGCAGTGCCTACAATACATTTCCAGGAGAATAAGGGCTTTTTTATTTTGATACTGTAATTGGCAGGCTGTTATATCAGGTTAGGAGTTGAAGTCCAGAAGATGAGTTAGAATCTTGACTCTATTGTGTATTAGGCTGTATCTTTGGGCAAGTCATTTAATCTCTGTAAGCCTCAGTTTGTGAGCCTTCAGCTAGAAAAGAGTATGATAATATTACCTACCTCATAGGATTAAAATGTAGAGGATTTAGCTAAGTGTTTGCCTCAGAACACACACTCAGTAAATATAAGTTGTAATTATCTTGTAACTATCCCTGGATTCATTGGAAAAAAAAACAGAAAATTTGCAAACCACTTTTTTCTGAGTTTGGCTTGTATGCTCAGGGGCCAATTCTGCTCATTTATTAGTAGATTACTGTAATATCCAACCTTAGTAATGAATGAGAAGTCTCTAAAGAACTGTGAATTCCCAGAAATTGTTTGGAAAATATTATGGATATTGTCCATGAGAGAATACTTATAAATCTCATCTGAGTCTTAAAGAGATTCCTGTTCTGCAAATGATTGTGAATGAGACAGTAATGTTCACATCTGTTAAGCTTTCCCACTAGAATGGAGCTGAGCCATCTGAGCTATTTCTTCATTGTCTGGTTTCTGGAACTGACTTAGGTACATGTCATGAAAGCCATTTGAAGGGATGGAGCTGCAGTCCACAAAGGCTATGAACAAACCCCAAGCTGACGTCAGTGCTCCAGGGAGGTACACACGAATCATAAATCCACGGGGAGATGTCAGAGCCCAGCCTTGACCTGACCCTACAGCCTGAGCTCATCCATTGACCTGCCCTAAGAAGTTCTGGAGAAGGAAATGGCAACCCATTCCAGTATTTTCGCTTGGGAAATCCCATGGACAGAAGAGCCTGGCAGGCTACTTGTTCATGAGGTCACAAATGACATGACTTAACAACTAAACACCAAACACCAAGATGTCTTACAACGAATGCAAAGCTCTCTTTGGCCCCGAGTAAATGCTTACATTTCTGCCAAGTAGAAAACAATATATGAAAAGTCTTATCTTGGCAAACAGCTTGCATGGAGCAGTACTGATCAACTCGCTAGAACAGAGAAAGCATGCAGCTTTCCTCTTGGCTGCGTGACTTGGAACTGCTGTCACGTAGAAGTTCAGCTTGTGAGATACTAAGAGCTGCATCAGGGACAAACTCCGTCTCGCATCAGGCATATGAAACAAGCTAGACCAAGGTGGCTGGTACCATGTGTGGGCACATGGCGTGTGAGTCATGGAGGCACTCAGGGACTTTCTCTGGGCAGGATCAGCTGCAAGCAGAGTGTGAATACACCCTCTCCAGGCATACCTGTCAAGCAAAAGCTGTGGCTAGAAAAATAGCAGGGGTTTTACAGTGGCCAACCCAAGGACCCTGACTGTCCTAATGCAGGGCAGATGGAAGACTCAGCCCTGCTATAAATCAGAATGTCACTTCAGTGACATTGTCCCTCATGCATTAAAAGTCTCATGTGAAGAGTCACTTAAGAATTTAGAGTCTTAGATGTGAAAGATGGGAAAGATGGTAAGTTCTAGGTATTTAATGACTTCCCTGGAGGTTGGCCTATAATTATGGGTGAGTTCATATTTCTCAGGCTCCTCTCTGTAAGTGAAATGTAAAATTTTAGAGAAAAAGGCCATTTAGTCCTCAAGAAGGGAGAAAGTGTTCCAGCTGGAGGATTCTAAAATAAAATATGACTTGTAACTTACTGTACCTACAACAAACCATAGAATAACACCTCAATCCTGTTTCTGGATTACCAGAAATGGAATTCTTCCAGTTTCATAATAGTTCTGTGACCCAAGAAGAGATCAGAATACGTAGAATAACAGGGCAAGTATGTACAGAGAAACCATGAACTGGCTTTTAATTATCCATCTATACTGTGAGGTTCCTGCCTTTAAGTTTGGGTCTCTGAAGTGTGGTGATGGTTCCAAGAGCAGGTTTTAGACATCAGCGTTCACTCTTTTTCCTGGCCACTGGAAATGGGGCTTCCTCTCTCCATCTTTACTCACTCTGTGATGTCAGAACTAAGCAAACATGTCCGGGAAGCATAGATAAACCACAGAGGAGAGAAACAGGCCCCACAGGATCAAGAGACAGATCGATCAGCCTCTATTGTCTAGAGGAGAACTGTAACAGTACCTTCCTGGAGAGTCTCCATTCTCATCGAATAGGATCATGTCTCCAGAAACCCCAGTAAAATTGGTTTTCATCAGAGAGTCCAAAAGTTTTCGTCCATCAATTGGCTTCATGGCGTCACAGAGGCCCGCGTAGCCTGGACAGAGGGACATCTGCATGTTGTGGAGCCCATAGGCCATGGAATAGATTGCATTGATCACAAATCCCATTTTGGAGTCTTGCACATGATGTGTTCTCAGAGTCAGAGAACCTATGGGAAAACAAATTAGGGATTAACTTTGAGATTTAATCCTACTACAGCTCTTTATGGATTCTGAATAATTTGACAATGCATTAGAACAATTTATAAGAATTAGAACCAGAGGAAATACCAAGAACAGGTGCTAAAATAGTATTCCTAATACTACTAGTGTTCCTAATTCTCTTCTGTATTCACATTTTCCCCTAAGACCTTAAGGACCTGAATCCCCTCCAGTACCAAGATTCATTTCCTCTGTTACCAAATTCTGGGGATGGATGGAGTATAGCACTCCATCAAATTCCACAAAATTTATCTTAAGGGCACATTAATCTACCAAGTACTTAGCTGTGATAGTATGCTTTCTTTGTTTAGATATCCTCAACAAATCTCCAGTTTCCAAATTATTGTCTCAGCTGAGCAAAGTAGATACCCTATTATCTTGCCTCAACTTACCCAGTTGGATTTATCACCTACTGTTTTCAACCTCAAAGTATATGTGCTCCATAAATTGACCTACTTGGAAATTCTGAAATACAATATTTAAGCCTCATTAATTCATCCATTAATTAAATATTTACTGGAGCCTGAGTATACATAAAGCTCTGTATATAGTAATCTAAGGAAAATATAAAAATGAATGGAGATGGATTCTGCACTTAAGAGGAGACTTGTTCAGTAATAGAGACAAATTATGTAAGACTGAAAAGCAGAAGGTAATAAATCTATAACAGATGTGGAGTTAAAGTCCATTGAGGTCCAAAGTGGGGACAGTCACTTCCAATGGAGGGCCCATGGGAATATTTCATTAAAGAACTAACATTTGGGATGAATTACTGGTTAAACAAATATGGAATGAGTGCCTGTTAGTTCTGACTGCTCAGAACTTGCTGAAAGTGGGGAACATAATGTAGAGTAAAATAGACATGATTATTCTTGTTTACTTAGAATCTAGCAGGCAGTGAGCATCTAAGCAGCTGAGTGCTAGGGCAGGACTGAATAGGGAGGAGTGCTAGACCAAGAAGCTCACTGATGCTGAGCACTGTGGCTGAGTGTCTGCTGGATGAAGAGTGGGGGAAAGCAAGTTTGAAGGTTCACAGATGAGATCAAACACACTATGTTTGGGAAACTTTAAAAAGGTTGGAATGTTTGGAATGTAGGGTAGGAGGTAGGAGAATGAGGAGAACTGAAAGAGTAGAGGAAGGCAGGATTGGTTAAGCCAGATTAAGAGCCCTAGGATCTTTTGTTGTGTTTAAAACAGGAAGAAATGTGATCAGATTTCTAATTTAGAAAGATCAATCTGACTACATTGGAGAAACATTTAAAGGGCTACAGGAGTGGAGTCAGGAAGACCCATTAAGTGGTAATGCAGTGATCCCAGGGACAGGTGAAAATGCCCCTGCTGAGGGCAGAGGTCATGATTATGGACAGAAGTATCTAGGAGATGGAATCTACTACCAGGCCTGGTGATGGAGGAATGGAGAGGAGTGAAACATGTAGGAAGAACATGGGTATAACATAAAAGTAACAGATGAGATAAAGACAGAACATTTCTTATGGGGAGGAGTTTTTATTTGAGAGAGAGATATAGGAACTCTCCAAAGATGACATGATTTTTTATGACTGTCAAATGGTACTCAGGCTCCTGGGGAAGCCAGCATGGTTCATCCTGACATAAGTGTAAGATGGGTAATCTTGTTTCCATCTCAGGACAAGACATTGGCCTTAGGCTACTTTCCAACCAAATCTTACAATTTCCTTTTTTACACAGACTTGATTCACACTTTGACATCTCACCTCATACCGCTGGAAATGCCATTGTTCTAGGTGCTAAGTCAGTACTTGGGAGTCACTTTTGACTTTTTTTCTTTCCTTCATTCACTGTCTACTTTTATTTGATATATCTTCAAAATATATCCAGAATTAAATTATTTGATGCAAATCTACTTCTGTCAGGTTCAAGATATATATCCTGTCTGGATTACAGCAATAGTCTTTTAACCAGATACTTTCTTTCCACCTTAAACTATTCTGAGGAGAAGGGGACAGCAGAGGATGAGATGGTTGGATGGCATCACCAACTCAATGGACGTGGGTTTGGGTGAACTCCAGGAGTTGGTGATGGACAGGGAGGCCTGGTGTGCTGCAGTTCATGGGGTCGCAAAGTTGGACATGACTGAGCAACTGAACTGAACTGATACCCACTCCAGTAAGTTTCTAATGCAATAGTTACAAAAATATTCTTAAAATAAGAGTCAGATTATGATACTCCTCTGATCAGACTTTCTAGTGGCTCCATTATTACCAAAAGAAAAAGCCAATGTCCAAGCCATGACTTCCAAAGACAAACAGGATTTTGACTCATGATAGTTCACCCCTTATTCGTCTGACTCCTAATACTCTTTATTTAAATTATTCCTCCCTGAATAGTTAGCAAGAAAGGGCAACTAATTACATACAATTAAGAATGTTAAAAGCCAAATATTAAAATAATCTGTACCTATTAATACAATAAGGATTTGAGGGATACACAAAATTTAAAACTGTAAAATATGACATCAGAACCCTAAAATAGTGGGGGCTGGTGGTGGTAAAAGCGTAAGCTTGTTAGAATGCATTTGAACTTATGATATCACTAACTTAAAATAGTCATCTATAAGTATAGATTGTTATATAGGAACCTCATGATAACCACAAACCAAAAACCTATATAATAGATACACACCAAAAAGAGAAAGGATTCTGAACATAACATAGCAGTTATAAAATCAGAAGAGAGAAAGGAAAAAGGAACAAAAAAGAACTATGGAACAACCCCAAAACAATGAACCAAAAGGCAATAAGCTAATTGCTGTTGTGGTTTTATTGCTAAGTTGTGTCAGACTCTTTTGTGACCCTATGAACTGTAGCCCACATGGCTTATCTGTCCTTGGGATTTCCCAGGCAGGAATACTGGAATGGGTTGCCATTTTCTTCTCCAGGGGATCTTCCTGACCCAGGGATCAAACCCATGTCTCCTCCATTGGCAGGCAGATTCTCTACCATTGAACCACCAGGGAAACGCGATAAGTGAATACTTATCAATAATTCTTTAAATGTAAAGGGACTTTAGTCCATATATGTTCCAATCAAAACACAGAGAATGAGTGGATAGAAATACAAGACCCATGTATACATTGTCTATAAGAGATTCACTTCAGTCTAAAGACACCTGGAGTGAAAGTGAGGGGATGGAAAAAGATATTCCATGCAAATGAAAATGAAAAGAAAGCCGAGGTAGCAATACTTGAATCAGACAAAATGGACTTTAAAACAAAGGCTGTAACACTAGACAAGGAAGGACATTACTTAATGATAAAGGGATCAATCCAAGGTGAAGATATAACAATTATAAATATATATATATACTTAAAATAGAAGCATCTCAACATATAAAGCAAATAACTGACACACATAAAAAGAGAAGCTGACAGTAATTCAATAGCAGGAAAATGCTTTAAGACTTCACTTAAATCAGTGGACAGATTATCCAGACAGAAAGTCAGTAATTATTGGCCTTAGATGATATATTAGACCAGAAGGATTTAATAGCTACATATGGAACATTCCATCCAAAAGCAACATTCTTTTCAAGTGCACAGAGAACATTACTTAGGATAGAATGCACACTAGGCCAGAAAACAAGCCTTAATAAATTTAATATTTATTAGAGAAATAAATAAAATTCTGACCATAACAGTATGAGACTAGAAATTGACTACAAGAAAAAAATACAAAAAAATACAAACAGCTGGAATCTAAAGAATATGAAAATAAACAACAGTCAATGAATAAGTCAGAGGAAATTATACTTAGAAATAAGTGAAAAATGGAAAATAATGATTCAGTTCTAAGGAACACAGCAAAAGCAGTTCTAAGAGGAAAGTTGATGATGATACAGGCCTACAATAGGAAACAAGAAAAGGCCAAGTTAACAACTTAAATTTACACCTAAAGTAACTAGAGGAAATGGTCAAACAAAACCCAGAATTAGTAGAAGATACATAAGATCAGGATGAAAATAAATTAGAGACTAAGAAAAATAGGAAAGGTTAATGAATTAAGAGGTGGTTTTTAAAGGATCTTCTCTAGACAGGAAACACAGAAAGGTTGTATAAACTCGAACCCCAAACAACAAAGTAAATGGCAATGGGACCATACCTATCAATAATTACCTTAAATGTAAATGGGTTGAATGCCCCAACCAAAAGATAAAGACTGGCTGAATGGATACAAAAACAAGACCCCTATATATGCTGTCTATAAGAGACCCACCTCAAAACAAGGGACACATACAGACTAAAAGTGAAGGGCTGGAAAAAAATATTCCACGCAAATGGAGACCAAAAGAAAGCAGGAGTCGTAATACTCATATCAGATAAAATAGACTTTCAAATAAAGGCTGTGAAAAGAGACAAAGAAGGACACTATATAATGATCAAAGGATCAATCCAAGAAGAAGATATAACAATTATATATGCACTCAACATAGGAGCACTGCAATATGTAAGGCAAATACTAACGAGTATGAAAGAGGAAATTAATAGTAACACAATAATAGTGGGAGACTTTAATACCCCACTCACAACTATGGATAGATCAACTAAACAGAAAATGAACAAGGAAACACAAACTTTAAAGGACACAATGGACCAGCTACACCTAATTGACATCTATAGGACGTTTCACCCCAAAACAATCAATTTCACCTTTTTCTCAAGTGCACACGGAACCTTCTCCAGAATAGATCACATCCTGGGCCATAAATCTAGTCTTGGTAAATTCAAAAAAATTGAAATCATTCCAGTCACCTTTTCTGACCACAGTGCAGTAAGATTAGATCTCAATTACAGGAAAAAAAATTATTAAAAATTCAAACATATGGAGGCTAAACAACACACTTCTGAATAACCAACAAATCATAGAAGAAATCAAAAAAGAAATCAAAATATGCATAGAAATGAATGAAAATGAAAACACAACAACCCAAAACCTATGGGACACTGTAAAAGCAGTGCTAAGGGGAAGATTCATAGCATTACAGGCCTACCTCAAGAAACAAGAAAAAAGTCAAATAAATAACCGAGCTCTACACCTAAAGCAACTAGAGAAGGAAGAAATAAAGAACCCCAGGGTTAGTAGAAGGAAAGAAATCTTAAAAATTAGGGCAGAAATAAATGCAAAAGAAACTAAAGAGACCATAGCAAAAATCAACAAAGCTAAAAGCTGGTTTTTTGAAAAAAATAAACAAAATTGACAAACCATTAGCAAGACTCATTAAGAAACAAAGGGAGAAGAACCAAATTAACAAAATTAGAAATGAAAATGGAGAGATCACAACAGACAACACTGAAATACAAAGGATCATAAGAGACTACTACCAGCAGCTCTATGCCAATAAAATGGACAACTTGGAAGAAATGGACAAGTTCTTAGAGAAGTATAACTTTCCAAAACTGAACCAGGAAGAAATAGAAGATCTTAACAAACCTATCACAAGCAAGGAAATCAAAACTGTAATCAGAAATCTTCCAGCAAACAAAAGCCCAGGACCAGATGGCTTCACAGCTGAATTCTACCAAAAATTTAGAGAAGAGCTAACACCTATCTTACTCAAACTCTTCCAGAAAATTGCAGAAGAAGGTAAACTTCCAAACTCATTCTATGAGGCCACCATCACCCTAATTCCAAAACCAGACAAAGATGCCACAAAAAAAGAAAACTACAGGCCAGTATCACTGATGAACATAGATGCAAAATCCTTAACCAAATTCTAGCAAACAGAATCCAACAACATATTAAAAAAATCATACACCATGACCAAGTGGGCTTTATCCCAGGAATGCAAGGATTCTTTAATATCCACAAATCAATCAATGTGATACAGCACATTAACAAATTGAAAGATAAAAACCATGTGATTATCTCAATAGACGCAGAAAAAGCCTTTGACAAAATTCAACATCTATTTATGATTAAAACTCTCCAGAAAGCAGGAATAGAAGGAACATACCTCAACATAATAAAAGCTATATATGACAAACCCACAGCAAGCATTACCCTCGATGGTGAAAAATTGAAAGCATTTCCCCTGAAATCAGGAATAAGACAAGGGTGGCCACTCTCACCACTCCTATTCAACATAGTTTTGGAAGTGCTGGCCACAGCAATCAGGGCAGAAAAAGAAGTAAAAGGAATCCAGATAGGAAAAGAAGAAGTGAAACTCTCTCTGTTTGCAGATGACATGATCCTCTACATAGAAAACCCTAAAGACTCTACCAGAAAACTACTAGAGCTAATCAACGAATACAGTAAAGTTGCAGGATATAAAATTAACACACAGAAATCTCTTGCATTCCCATACACTAAACAGAAAGAGAAAGAGAAAACAGAAAGAGAAATTAAGGAAACAATACCATTCACCATTGCAACAAAAAGAATAAAATACTTAGGAGTATATCTACCTAAAGAAACAAAAGACTTATATATAGAAAACTATAAATCACTGATGAAAGAAATCAAAGAGGACACAGACAGATGGAGAAATATACCGTGTTCATGGATTGGAAGAATCAATATTGTCAAAATGGCTATACTACCCAAAGCAATCTATAGATTCAATGCAATCCCTATCAAGCTACCAATGGTATTTTTCACAGAACTAGAACAAATAATTTCACAATTTGTATGGAAATACAAAAAACCTTGAATAGCCAAAGCAATCTTGAGAAAGAAGAATGGAACTGGAGGAATCAACCTGCCTGACTTCAGACTATACTACAAAGCCACAGTCATCAAGACAGTATGGTATTGGCACAAAGACAGAAATATAGATCAATGGAACAGAATAGAAAGCCCAGAGATAAATCCACGAACCTATGGTCACCTTATCTTCGACAAAGGAGGCAAGGATATACAATGGAAAAAAGACAACCTCTTTAACAAGTTGTGCTGGGAAAACTGGTCAACCACTTGTAAAAGAATGAAACTAGAACACTTTCTAACACCATACACAAAAATAAACTCAAAATGGATTAAAGATCTAAATGTAAGACCAGAAACTATCAAACTCCTAGAGGAGAACATAGGCAAAACATTCTCCGACATAAATCACAGCAGGATCCTCTATGACCCACATCCCAGAATACTAGAAACAAAAGCAAAAATAAACAAATGGGACCTAATGAAACTTAAAAGCTTCTGCACAACAAAGGAAACTATAAGCAAGGTGAAAAGACAGCCCTCAGATTGGGAGAAAATAAAAGCAAATGAAGCAACAGACAAAGGATTAATCTCAAAAATATACAAGCAACTCCTCTAGCTCAATTCCAGAAAAATAAATAACCCAATCAAAAAATGGACCAAAGAACTAAACAGACATTTCTCCAAGGAAGACACACAGATGGCTAAAAAACACATGAAAAGATGCTCCACATCCCTCATTATCAGAGAAATGCAAATCAAAACCACAATGAGGTACGATTACACGCCAGTCAGGATGGCTGCTATCCAAAAGTCTACAAGCAATAAATGCTGGAGAGGGTGTGGAGAAAAGGGAACCCTCTTACACTGTTGGTGGGAATGCAAACTAGTACAGCCGCTATGGAGAACAGTGTGGAGATTTCTTAAAAAACTGGAAATAGAACTGCCATATGACCCAGCAATCCCACTTCTGGGCATACACACCGAGAAAACCAGATCTGAAAGAGACACGTGCACCCCAATGTTCATCGCAGCACTGTTTATAATAGCCAGGACATGGAAGCACCCTAGATGCCCATCAGCAGACGAATGGATAAGGAAGCTGTGGTACATATACACCATGGAATATTACTCAGCCATTAAAAAGAATTCATTTGAATCAGTTCTAATGAGATGGATGAAACTGGAGCCCATTATACAGAGTGAAGTAAGCCAGAAAGATAAAGACCATTACAGTATACTAACACATATATATGGAATTTAGAAAGATGGTAACGATAACCCTATATGCAAAACAGAAAAAGAGACACAGATGTATAGAACAGACTTTTGGACTCTGTGGGAGAAGGCGAGGGTGGGATGTTTCAAGAGAACAGCATCGAAACATGTATATTATCTAGGGTGAAACAGATCACCAGCCCAGGCTGGATGCATGAGACAAGTGCTCGAACCTGGTGCACTGGGAAGAGCCAAAGGGATTGGGTAGAGAGGGAGGTGGGAGGGGGCATCGGGATGGGGAACACATGTAAATCCATGGCTGATTCATGTCAATGTTTGACAAAAACCACTACAATATTGTAAAGTAATTAGCCTCCAACTAATAAAAAATTAAAAAAAATAAGCAAAATTCATAAAAGTTTTTTCAGATTAATCAAGCAAAGGAAAGAGAAGTGGCCTAAATAAATAAAATATGAATAAGTTACAGTTAAAACCACAGAAATAGAAAGGATCACAAGAGATTACTGTGAATAAGTATATGGCAATAAAATGGACGAACTAGAAGAAATGGATAAATTTCTAGAAATGAGCAATCTCCTGAGATTTAATAAAGATGAAATAGAAAATATGAACAGACCAGTTACAGGTAATGAAACTGAATCAGTCACCAAATAAGAAACTCTTAAGCAACAAAAGTCTAGGACCAAATGGCTTGCCAGGTGAATTTTATAAAACGTTTAAAAGAAGAATTAAAAACCTATCCTTCTCAAACTATTTCAAAAAATTTAAGAGAAAGGAACACTTCTGAACTCATTCTATGAGGCTAGTTTCACCCTGATACCAAAGCTAAAGACACCACATATACACAAAAGAAAATTACAGACCAGTATTGCTAATAAACATAATGCAAAAATCCTCAATAAAATACTAGAATGTAGAATTCAAAAGTACATTAAAGGGGTTAAAGGGATATCATGATCAAGTTGGATTTATTCTAGGGATGCAAGGATGTTTCAATATTCATAATCAATGTGACAACACCACATTAACAAATTAAAGTAATATGATTGTCTTTATAGATGCAGAAAAAACTTGACAAAATTCAACATCCATTAAACTCCAAAAAGTGGTGTAGAGGGAATGTACCTCAACATAAGGGTCATATTGGACAAACCCATAGCCAACCTCCATTGACCATTTTATCTACTACTGTGGGCAAGAATCCCTTAGATGCAATGGAGTAGCCCTCATAGTCAACAAGAGAGCCCAAAATGCAGTACTTGGATGCAATCTCAAAAACGACAGAAGGATGTCTGTTCATTTCCAAGGAAAACCATTCAATATCATAGTAATCCAAGTCTATGCCCTGACCAGTAGTGTTGAAGAAGCTGAAGTTGAATGCTTCTATGAAGACCTACAAGACCTTCTAGAATTAACACCCAAAAAAGATGTCTTTTTCATTATAGGGGACTGGAATGCAAAAGTAGGAAGTCAAGAGATACCTGAAGCAACAGGCAAATTTGACCTTGGAGTACAAAATGAGGCAGGGCAAAGACTAATAGAGTTTTGCCAAGAGAATGCACCTGGTCAAAGCAAACACCCTCTTCCAAAAACAGAAGAGAAGACTCTACACATGGACATCACCAGATGGTCAATACCGAAATCAGACTGATTATATCCTTTGCAGCCAAAGATGGAGAAGCTCTATACAGTCAGCAACAACAAGACTGGGAGCTGACTGTGGCTCAGATCATGAACTCCTTATTGCCAAATTCAGACTTAAATTGAAGAAACTAGGAAAAACCACTAGACCATTCAGGTATGATCTAAATCAAATCCCTTACAATTATACAGTGGAAGTGGCAAATAGATTCAATGGATTAGATCTGATAGAGTGCCTGATGAACTATGGGTGGAGGTTCGTGACATTGTACAGAGGGCAGTGATAGAGACCATCCCCAAGAAAAAGAAATGCAGAAAGGCAAAATGGTTGTCTGAGGAGGCCTTACAAATAGCTTAGAAAAGAAGAGAAGTGAAAGGCAAAGGAGAAAAGGAAAGATATACCCATTTGAATGCAGCATTCCAAAGAATAGCAAGGAGAGATAAGAAAGCCTTCCTCAGTGATCTGTGTAAAGAAATAGAGGAAAACAATAGAATGGGAAAGACTAGAGATCTCTTCAAGAAAATCAGAGATGCCAAGGGAACATTTCATGTGAAGATGGACACAATAAAGGACATAAATGGTATGGACCTAAGAGAAGCAGAAGATATTAAGAAATGGCAAGAATACACAGAAGAACTATACAAAAAAGATCTTCATGACCCAGATAATCATGACGGTGTGATCACTCACCTAGAGCCAGACATCCTGGAATGTGAAGTCAGGTAGGCCCTAGGAAGCATCACTACGAACAAAGCTCATGGAGGTGATGGAATTCCAGTTGAGCTATTTCAAATTCTAAAAGATGATGCTGTGAAAGTGCTGCACTCAACATGCCAGCAAATTTGGAAACTCAGCAGTGGACACAGAACTGAAAAAGGTCAGTTTTCATTCCAATCCCAAAGAATGCTCAGAACTACTGCACAATTGCACTCATCTCACACGCTAGTAATGTTCAAAATTCTCCAAGCCAGGCTTCAGCAATATGTGAACCGTGAACTTCCAGGTGTTCAAGCTGGTTTTAGAAAAGGCAGAGGAACCAGAGATCAAATTGCCAACATCTGCTGGATCATCAAAAAAGCAAGAGAGTTCCAGAAAGACATCTATTTCTGCCTTATTGACTATGCCAAAGCCTTTGACCATGTGGATCACAAAAAACTGTGGAAAATTCTTCAAGAGATAGGAATACCAGACCACCTTACCTGCCTCCTGAGAAATCTGAATGCAGGTCAAGAAGCAACAGTTAGAACTGGACATTGAACAACAGACTGCTTTCAAATCAGGAAAGGAGTATGTAAAGGCTGTATATTGTCACCCTGCTTATTTAACTTATATGCAAAATACATCATGCGAAATGCTAGGCTGGAAGAAGCACAAGCTGGAATCAACATTGCTTGGAGAAATATCAATAACCTCAGATACACAAATGACACCACCCTTATGGCAGGAAGCGAAGAAGAACTCAAGAGCCTCCTGATGAAAGTGAAAGAGGAGAGTGAAAGAGTTGGCTTAAAACTCAACATTAAAAAACTAAGATCATGGCATCTGGTCCTATCACTTCTTGGCAAATAGATGGGGAAACAATAAGAGACTTTTTTGGGGGGGGGGGCTCCAAAATCACTGCAGATGGTGACTGCAGCCATGAAATTAAAAGACACTTGCTCCTTAGAAGAAAAGCTATGACCAACCTAGACAGCATATTAAAAAGCAGAGACATTACTTTGTCAGCAAAGGTCCATCTAGTCAAAGCTATTGTTTTTCCAGTAGTCATGTATTGATGTGAGAGTTGGACTATAAAGAAAGCTGAGTGCCAAAGAATTGATGCTTTTGAGCTGTTGTGTTGAAGAAGACTCTTTGAGAGTCCCTTGGACTGCAAGGAAATCAAATAAGTCCATCCTAAAGGAAATCAGTCCTGAATATTCATTGGAAGGACTGATGCTGAAGCTGAAACTCCAATACTTTGGCTACCTGATTTGAAGAACTGACTCATTGGAAAAGACCCTGATGCTAGTTAAGATTGAAGGTGGGAGGAGAAGGGGATGACAGAGGATGAGATAGTTGGATGGCATCACTGGCTCGATGGACATGAGTTTGTGTAAGCTCTGGGAGTTGGTGATGGACAGGGAGGCCTGGTGTGCTGCAGTCCAATGGGTTGCCAAGAGTCGGACATGACTGAGTGACTAAACTGATAGCCAACCTCATGCTCATCAGTGAAAAACAGAAAGTATTTCTTCTAAGATCAGGAAAAAACAAGGATGCCCACTCTTTCCACTTTTATTCAACATCATATTGAAAATCATAGCCACAGCAGTCAGATAAAAAAAAGAAAAGTAATGCAAAAAGGAAAATGAATGTGAAAGTCACTCAGTTATGTCCTACTCTTTGCAATCCCATGGACTATACAGTCTGTGGCATTCTCCAAATCAGAATACTGGAGTGGGTGGCCTTTCCCTTCTCTGGGGGATCTTCCCAACCCAGGGATTGAACCATCTCCCCCACTGCAGGTGGATTCTTTCCCAGCTGAGTCACAAAGTGGGAAAGAAGAAGTAGAACTTTCACTGTTTGCAGATGACATGATACTATATATAGAAAACCCTAAAGACTCCATCAAAGAAACTATTAGAAGTATTAAAAGTGTTCATTAAGTTTGCAGGATACAATTTTTCTGGAATCTGTTGTGTTTCTATATACTAACAAGATATGATTAGAAATAGAAATTAAGAAAGCAATCCCATTTATAATCACATCAGAAACAATAAAACAGTAGGAGTATATCTAACCAAAGTAGTAAATATTTGTACTCAGAAAACTGTAAGATATTGATGAATTGAAGATGACACAAAGAAATGGAAAGATCCACCTTCCTCATGAATTGGAAAAGTTATCATTGTTAAAATGACCATATTCCTGAAGGAAATGTACAGCTTCAATGTAATCTCTATTAAAATTCCAATGCTATTTTTCATACAACTGGAAAAAATAATCCTAAAGTTTGTGTAGAACCACAGAAGATCCCAAATAGCTAAGGAAATCTCAAGAAAGAACAAAGCTGGAAGAACTCCCTGAGTTCAAATGATAATACAAAGCTACAGTAATCAAAACAGTATGGTACTGGCACAAAAACAGACACATGGATCGATGGTATAGAATAGAGAGCTCAGAAATAAACCTACTCTTATATGGGCAATTAATAATCTATGACAGCAGAGTCAAGGATGTACAAAAACATTTTCTTCAATGAACAGTGTTGGGAAAAACTGGACAGCTACTTTGAAAAATTTTAACTGGATCTCTTTTGTACACCGTATGCAAACATAAGCTGAAAATGTGGATGAAAGACTTACATATTAGACCTAAAAATATAAAACCCCTAAAGAGTATACAGGCAGTATACTCTTTGATAGTCTTAGCAATACTTTTTGTATCTGTTGCCTCAGGCAAGAGAAACTAAAGCAAAAGTAAACAAATGGTACTATATCAAACTAAAAAGCTCTTGTGTAGAAAAGGAAAACAGTAACAAAATGAAAAGGCAATCTATTGAATGGGGGAAGATATTTGTAAGCAATGTATCTGATGAGAAGTTAATATCCAAAATATATAAAGAATTGATGTAACAACATCAGGGAAACAATCAAATTGGAAAGTGGTATGAGAACCTCAATGGACATTCTTCCAAAGAATACACGTAGAGTGCCAACAGACACATGGAAAAATAATCAACATCACTCATCATCAGGGAAATGCAAATACAACCCACAACGAGTTACTACCTCACACCTGTCAGAATGAGTGTCATCAAGTAGTATCAACTGGTGGAAAGGATATGGAGAAAAGGGAGCTCTTGAGCCTTGTTGGTGGGGTCGTA
Source organism: Odocoileus virginianus (assembly GCF_023699985.2). NCBI lineage: Eukaryota > Metazoa > Chordata > Mammalia > Artiodactyla > Cervidae > Odocoileus > Odocoileus virginianus. Next base: position 5,763,247 of record NC_069701.1, on the reverse strand, counting down.
AACTGGTGCAGTCACTATGGAAAAAGACTATGGAGGGTCCTCAAAAAAAATAAAAGTCTAGTGCTTCAGCAGTTTACGTCTGGGTGTTCAGTCAAAGAAAACAAAAACACTAACATGAAAAGATATATGCACCCCAATGTTCATTACAGCATTGTTTAATAACCAAGATGTGGAAGTAAGCTAAATTCCATAAGTAGATAAATGGATAGAGAAGATGTGGTATACACACACACACACACACACACACACACAGAAAATGGAATGTTATCCAGCCATAAAAAAGGAATCTTGCCATTTGTGACAACATGGATGGATGTAGAGGGCATCATGCTAAGTGAAATAAAAAGACAAATGCCACATGATCTCACTTACATGTGGTATCTTAAAAAACAAAGAAGCAAAACAGAACAAAAATAGGCGCATACATATGGAGAACAAGTGGGTGGTTGCCCAAGGGCAGGGTGGTGGTGGTGTGTTGGATGAAATAGGTAGAGGAGATAGGAGGTATAAACCTCCAGTTCTAAAATAAACAGGTCATGAGGATATAATATACAGCATACGAGATGTGGTCAAAAATACTGTATTAACTTTGTATGAGAGTAGATGGTCACTGGACTTATTGTGGTGACCATTTCCCGATAAATGATTTACATGAATGTTGATCACTATGTGGAACACCTGAAACTAACATAATATTGTGTATTAAAATAGTTAAGTCACTCAGTCAGTCCTCTGCAGCTGCACCATCCTCCTCCCTGATCCTCAAGCATTCCAGGCATGCTTCTGCCTCTGGGCCCTTGAATTAGGTTGGCCAAAAAGTTCATTTGGGTTATTAGTGTTTTGGGAAAAATCTGGATGAACTTTTTGGCCAGCACGATACTTGCTGTTCCTTCTACCTGGGGAATATCTGCCCCACAGATGTGCAGAGCTATTCCCTCCCCAGTTCAGGTCTTTCCTGAAATATCATCTCCTCTCTGAGATTTCTCTGATATCCTGTCTAAATCTCATCTCTGTTCCGCCCCCCACCACACACACACACACACACACACACACACATACACACACACACTCCCCCTATCTCCTTTTTCAACATTATTTTTCTCCTTACCACTTCTTAGAACAGTTCCCAGAATAATTCCTGGCACATAGTAGGCCCTTGATAAATATTTGTTAAATGAATTAAAGAACCAACTTGGACTATGCCTTCTGTTTTCTTTTCCTCCCTAACCCTACTAACGCTAATCAGTGTTTTAAGACTCCAAGAGCACTTCCTTCCTGAAGCCACCACGGTTTCAGATAATAAAATTAATCCTGCTCTTCTGATCTCTCTATCATTTTCTCTATACATGCATACCTTGTTTTATTTCTCTTTGTGGTTATCATGTTTTTCATAACTTGAAAGACTGTCACAACCCTGTGTTGAGCAACTCTATGGACACCGTTTTTCCCAACAGTATGCTCACTTCATGTCTCTGTGTCACATTTGGTAATCCTAATTTCACACTTTTATTATTATCATGCTTGTTATGGTGATCACTGCGGATGGTGATTGCAGCCATGAAATTAAAAGATGCTTACTCCTTGGAAGGAAAGTTATGACCAATCTAGACAGCATATTAGAAGGCAGATACACTACTTTGTCAACAAAGGTCCGTCTAGTCAAGGCTATGGTTTTTCCAGTAGTCATGTATGAATGTGAGAGTTGGACTATAAAGAAAGCTGAATGCCAAAGAATTGATGCTTTTGAATTGTGGCGTTGGAGAGGACTCTTGAGAGTCCCTTGGATTGCAAGGAGTTCCAACCAGTCCATCCTGAAGGAAATCAGAACTGGGTGTTCATTATAAGGACTGATGCTGAAACTCCAATATTTTGGCCACGTGATGTGAAGAGCTGACTCATTTGAAAAAACCCTGATGTTGGGAAAGATTGAGGGCAGAAGAAGAAGGGGACAACAGAGGATGAGATGGTTAGATGGCATCACCGACCTGATGGACATGAGTTTGAGTAAGCTCCAGGAGTTGGTGATGGACAGGGAGGCCTGACGTGCTGCGGTTCATGGGGTTGCAAAGAGTTGGACGTGACTGAGTGACTGAAATGAACTGAACTGAACTGATGGTGATCTGTGATCAGTGTTCTTTGCTGCTACTGCTATGACTTACTGAAAGAGCAGATGATGGTTTTCATGTTTTAGCAGCACGGGATTTTTGAATGAAGGTATGGACATCTTTTTTTAGACATAATGTTACTGTACTATGTATGTATGTACTGTAGGCTACCGTTCAGTATCCAAACATAATTGTTATATACACTCGGAAACCTACAAGTTTGTGAGACTTGCTTTACTGTAGCAGTCACTTTATTGTGGTCATCTGGAACCAAATTTGCAGCCTCTGCTAGGTCGGCCTATACCTCTGTCAGGCACCCTTCCCGGCATGTTTTAGAAATGTGGGCATACTTAGGGGGAGGAGGATTTGAAATATCCAGTTCCCAAGTCAGTCCAGCTCCCTTCCTCCATGTAGCTCCCTAAATGGAGGTAGTTCCTCACCGGACTGGTTCTCTTTCCAGGTAGCCTTTGAGGCCTTGCCTTAAGGGCTTCATATTGAGCCTAAGCCAGGCACTACAACTCAGCCGCCTAACCCACTATCAGGGTTTAGCAGTAGGTGCTTTTATGGCTAGTAAAAGGTGGTAGGTAGGGACTTTGATTCTCATTCTTTTGTTTTTCCTCTCATGAGCAGAAGAAAGGGATCTAGGTTCAAATTCCTGCTTGATGTCTTCGTAGCTCTGTGACTTGGAGAAGTTACTTGGATTCTCTTAAGATTCAGCTTAACCATCTGTTAAATATGGTGACCTTTAGCTTGAAAAGGGGATGTGAGAATGAAATGTTACCTTGCGCACAGCCTGGCACAGGGTCGATACTTTATCAAGATTAGCTGTGCCAAGATGTAAATCATAACAACGTTTAGCCACTGTGTTTTGTGGTTAAGACTCTGGAGAATAAAAGCAAGCCAAAGGTCTCTCCTGGTGTGATGCCCAGGAGAGCTCTCCAGCAGTCATCTTTCAGCTTCCCTTCCTGATTTTTCTTTGTGCCTCCTGGACAACAGGCAGCAATTGGCATAAAGGCCAGTTGGAGCCTTATTCATTTGTAAATCAAACCCCAGTGCTCAGGACCCGGTTACTGGTTACTGTACTTTTTGTTGAATTGAATGAAGGCAAATATGAAAATCTGCATTTTTATGATACTTTAAAAAATAATTTTTGCCTTCATTAGCCAGGTGTATCAATACTGTTTCCATCCTGTAGAGATAAAGAAGCAAAGGTGCAGACAGGTCAAGTAGGTTTCCCAAGGTCACACAGATAATAATAATCAGAAGTAGACAAGGATTTCTAATGCCAAGATCAGTGTCCTTTTTGATATACTCTCTTTCTTTGCATTGGAAATATGCGCTCCCTGAACAGTATTATTGTATCACCTTTTAAAAATACTCTGATTAAGATATAAAGTTAGGGAAAACAAACTGATAACAAGATCAGGTCTTTCCTGCAAAGTGCTGTGTTTCTGTTCCCTCAAATAATGCCCATTAGTGCTGCCTAAGACCTGGGCCTGGACTCTGCAGAAGGAGCTGACTGAGAGCAAGTTGAAACGCAAGCAGTACAGTGTTCATCCACAGTCTGCCAAGTCCTTTGGTTTTGTTAGGCATCTGCGAACATCTGGCCTCTTTGGGCAACATTAGGGTCTTGTAGGATGTCCTGGCGACTATCTTCCCTTGTCACCCAAACATTCCAAATGATTACAAATTAAAAAAAAAAAAAAAGAAAAAAAGGAAAAAAATATGCCAGAAGAAAACCAATAGAAGTGTAACCTTTGTAATTTCTCCTTAAGTCATTTTGATGCATGTGGTTTCCCACCCTCCTTCCCTGATTTTGTCTATTTTTAATGAAGTATAGTTAATTTACAATATTATATTAGTTTCAGATGTGAAGCATAGTGACTCAGTATTTTTGTGTGTGTGTTTTAAAGAAAGATATCTTAATCTGTTTCAGCATTCAGGATGCAACAGGGGGTCAATTCAGTGCAATTCAAGTTTGAATTCTGCTTGCACCATATCATCTCCTTTGTAGTCTTATCCCTCCATGATAAGAAGCAGCCATAGATGGGCTATGAACTTCAGGTTGCTAAGAAAGCTCTGTTGAAATGTGAGCTAACAAATAAGTGCTTTAAAAGCACTTAAATATCATAAGACTCAGGAAGCTAGGAACTATTTCCACTATAGATGAAGAAACTAAGGGAATCAAGATGACTGACAGTAGTCAACAAGCTTGTCTTTCTTTGGATGTAGGAGGGCGTCTGGTACCCACATTTAAAAGTACTTTATGCAGTAGACTCAATATTTCTAGCTATTGGGGAGATATTGGCTTCTTAGGGGATTCTTATGCCTCTTATCTCTTTAGGCTTCGATCTCTGTCTATCTCCACCCCTCCCTAATGCCACATATCTGAAGGGGATGAATCTGCATGAAGTTGTCTTTGTGTTAAAGGGTGCAGGTCAGCTACTAAGAGGAGCAGAGTAAACAGGACGAGAGTACAGATTCTGAGACAAGGCAGCAGGTTAGAATTACGGCTCTGCTACTTACTATTCATGGCTGTGTGACTATGGCCAAAGTCATTAGCCTCTCTGTGCCCCCCAAAAAATGAGCTGAATGATAGTTTCTAACTAACAGATTTATACAAGGAATAAAAGAATTTATACTTATAAAGCATTTGATAAATTGATCAATGTTACTTGGTTCTTGATCAATGTTACCCAAGTTCTGTTACTAATGATCGTTTGTTTCCTTCTGTTCAAAATACAAACATCTGGAAGAAGTATGTTGCCGAGAAGAGACATTAGCTATTGCATTCTTTGAAGAAGAGAAGAAAGGCTGAAACAGTGAGGAACGGGAAGAAAAGCAGGATTTGAGGTATGGCAGCCTGGCAGGGCTGTATGGTATAGGTTTGGGGATTTTTTTTTTTTTTAATCAGAGAAAGATCATGATCTCATTTTCATTTAAACATTTTTTTTTCATTGAGGATAGAAAATAGAATGAGAGTGGAAAAAACTAGGGAATAATGAAATAGGATGCTAAGAGGAGATGGTAGCTTAATCCAGGGTAGGATTCTAATTATATATTGAAAGCAAGGAGAATAGGACTGTAGGTGGACTGGATATGAGTTGTAAAGGAAAAAGAAGAATGAAGAGTTGGTCCAGGTCTTCCTTTCTAAGCTATGGATTAGAAGGACATTGAATGTGAGAAATAGGTTGGTGGGGATGTAGGATCAAAAGTGCTGTTTAAGCTGTTAAACAGCGAGGTCAGTGTCTAAAGGGACTGAGCAGACAAGGGGTATTGGTGGCTTAGATTAGGGTGATGGTGGTTCAGATGGTGAGAAGTGTTCAGATTAAGGACATATTTGGAAAATAGAACTGACATGAGTGACTGGATCTATCTTAGACACCAGACTTCTTTTTGAGTTCCTGATCACTCTGAAACCAGCAGAAATGCTAGATTAATTTTACTGGCTGTATAGTGTTCTCTTGCATGGATATATTTCTACTGGTTTCAGCATGTCTTAAAAACTCCTTGCTTGGGTGACTACAATAGCCTCCTAACTGACATCACTGCCTCTAATCTTGCCCTGCTCAAATCTGTGTATTTCCAATATAGATATATAGTGAGCGGTCTTTCTTAAGCACAAAAGTGATTTTGTTAGTCTTCTCTTGGAACCGTTCAGTTGATAAACAAATTATACCCTAAATACTTTGTCCTGACCTTCAAGACCTTTCTTCTGCCCTCTATTCGCCTCTCGGCTCTGATCCATCATACACTGTGCATCAGCTGTTTGGAACTTCTTGCATCCGCATAACAAACGCTTCTCTTATGAATCTGGGCCTCTCTCACTCCATACATCTGGAACATACTTTGTGGTAGATTTTCTACTTATTAATTTGTGTGTGTCTAGGAGTCACCTCCACTTAGAAGTTGTTTAGGGCCCTCCTCCAGTTTGGAATTAAGGTTTTTCTCCATTCTCCTCTAGCCCTGGTGCTTGGTAAACATCTGATAAACATCCTCTAAGGAAATTTCCTGCCTACATATCTGTCTCTAACATAGACTGAAGGTTCTGCTTCGTCATCTCGTAGCACTGGTGATGACCTGTGGCTGGTTTTTAGTACACTGTGGGCTCCCTGAGGACAAGGGTCCTATGCCTTTCACAGAGGTAGCCCTTGTGCTTACCATAACATCTGACACATAATTGTCACTATTAAAATAACGTTAGGAATATGAATGAGGTCTGATGCTTGACCAGATGTCTCAAAGCAAGTCACCAAATACCAGGTCTGGTTTTCAGATTGTCAAGTCAGTTTATTAGAGTTATCATTGCTTTGCAGAATGGCACCAAACAAAACTAAATATCAATGTTAGTTTACAACAGAATCTGCCAGATGATCCATACAATCCTAGTAAGCAATCTTTAGTGCTTTCACCATCTGATAACATTTCATGGGGAAAATTCTGGTCTAATCAAGGTGGAATAGATCCCCTTCCTCACCACATGTTTCTCCTGTGAAGTGCAGTTGAAAATCCTGAATGGAATGACTGGGGCAGCTTTCTGAGCATTCTGAAAAGTAGATGATAATGAGTGGATTGGGGAATAAACCAGAATTGAGAACACTACTTAGTCATGCATGAGATTTTTGGATCTTTTCCCTCAGAGTCTCCAGAGCTAGAGTCAAGTAAAGAAAGTCAAAGTGGTCGTTGCTCACTCATGTCCGACTCTTTGCGACCCCATGGACTGTAGCCAGCCAGTCTTCTTTGTCCATGGACATCTCCAGGCAAGAATACTGGAGCAGGTTGCCATTTCCTTCTCCAGAGTATCTTCCTGACCCAGGGATTGAGCCCAGGTCTCCTGCATTGCAGGCAGATTCTTTACTGTCTGAGCCAGCAGACAGCCCCAAACGTGAAACTGTGTACCGACAAAAAGAGCTCTGTGAGAGGTCCTCCTTTGTGGTCTGTGGAAAGGGGCACCCTAGAAGTCAAGGAGAGTGGGTGAAATTCCGTTTTTGTTTTTTGTTTGTTTTCCTGTGTAAGTCCTAGAGCAGCCCTGGTGGTGAAGGTGGTGGTGAAGGCCACGGTGGCTGGGTCGGCACCTATAACTCAGGAAGGAAACCCTTCTCCATGACCTGAAGAACTGTCCCCAAAAGTTCGGGGAAACTCCCTGTTGCTTTTTTCCTTTCTCGGGCCTGTCCCCACTTGGCTCCCATGGCAGTCCAGCTGGGGAACAGGATGTGTGAGGCAGAGGTAGAAACCAAAGCCTTTGACTTTTGCCCAGAGGCCCAAGAACAGGATAGAAGAGACTGGGAGCTGGGGTGTTTCAGGGAGACAGGGCAGATCTTAAGAAAATGATCGCATGAAATTGAATATGAATTCCTGGGCTCCCTTCTGAGTTGTGCAGGGATGGGTTTGACCCTGTTCAGCACACCAGAGTTCTGAGACGTGAACTACAGGATAGAACTCTGCCTAAATCGTGGACTCACTCAATGAGGCACACCTTCAGTAAACTCTGATCGAACTACAAAGGCTCTGAAAACAGTGGGGCCACAGCCCACAGAAGGCAGGTATGAACTGACAGCCTAAAGCAAACCAGGCTGATTTCTAATTTTTTAAAAATCAGTGTTCTCCGTAAGATAACGTTATACCTGAAATATCCAGAACCATGAGATGACACTTGGAGCACAGGGGCCATCTGTGATCACTGGGGGTGCTGTCAGAGTCCCATCACCCTTCAGTGACCTTCTGTCTGTATTCCCAAACGCTCTACTTCGGTTAACCTAGCCTTTCTTTAGCTGTCTTAATAGAAACTTAGAATTATATTCCACTGTTTTTTATCTTGCTGCTTAGGCCCTAAAAAGAAATCCTGGCTTCTTAAGTAATTTATTTGTTGACTCAGAGATTGAGTTATTGATTAAACATTTATTAAGCCCTTACTATAGGTCACATATTATGCTGCAGGGGTCCCAACCCCTGGGCAATGGACTGGTACTGGTCAGTGGCCTGTTAGGAACCAGGCCACACCGCAGAAGGTGAGTGACGGGCAAGTGAGCAAAATTTCACCTATATTTACAGCTGCTTCCCATCATTCTCCCTTCATCCACAGATGGAACCATCTAGTTGCAAGAAGCTCAGGGCTCCCACTGATCCTACGTTATGATGAGTTGTATAATTTTTCATCATATATTGCAATATAATAATAATAGAAATAAAGTGCACAATAAATGTTAATGCACTTGAACCATCTTGAAACCATTCCTACCACCCCTGTCTGTGAAAAAACTGTCTTCCATGAAACTGGTCCCTGGTTCCAAAAAGGTTGGGGACCACTGTTTTTCTGGATGCTGGTGATCCCAGCATGAGTGACATAGTATCTCCTCAGAAACACTCAGCCTGTAAGGGGCTGGCTCAGGGATAGAAGTATGTGGTGGGCCCAAGGAGTTTCACCTTATCAGCCAAGGTTTAAAGTCAATTCTAAAGAAATCAACCCTGAATATTCATTGGAAGGACTGACGCTGAAGCTCCAATACTTTGGCCACCTGATGGGAAGAGCTGACTCACTGAAAAAGACCATGATGCTGGGAAAAACAGGGCCGGAGAAGGGGACGACAGAGGATGAGATGGCTGGATGGCATCACTCACTCAATGGACATGAGTTTGAGTAAACTCCGGGAGATAGTGAAGGACGGGGAAGCCTGGTGTGCTGCAGTCCATGGGGTCACAAAGAGTGGGACACGAGTGAGCGACTGAACAACAGCAAAAATCCCTGAGAGCTCATTTTTTCCAGGCTTCTTTCCTTATCCACTAGGTGGTAGGGAAGAAAGGCATGTTGATTAGTTGGCATGTTAATGCACCAAACAACTAGACTTCATTCAGCCGTATTTGCTTTGCTCAAGGATGAGGTTTTAGGGTCTCCTGGAGGCCAGGCCCAGGGTCAGCATGAGCATTTGTGCAAACCTGACCTTGCCAGCAGCGCCCCCAGGCTGGGTCTGAGCGTCAGCGTCTGGGAGGGGAAGAGGAAGTGGGTGGCAGGGCTGTTCCCGCTGTGTTTCTTCCTTCAGAGCTGGGTTCTCTGATTTAGAACACTTCACATTCCATCCTAATTTTACTATTGTTTAATCAAATCAGAAGGCCCCAAAGGGATAAGCAGAAACTGAAATCCTTCAATCTGTGATCACAATTTAATTTTACAGCACTCAAAGCCTGTTCTTTAATTCATCTGGGGAACTGGAACTTTGAAGTTGCTGTTAAACAAAGGGAAATCAGACTCTTAATGCAGAATCAGAGAAGGTCTGAGATCCAAGGGACATCGACTAGAGAGTGTCTAGTTCCAAAGCTGCAGAAAGCAAGCCCTTGGGCTGAATCTGGTCTTTAGTTATGTTTCGTTGGGCCTACATGCTATTGTGTGGAAATTTCACATAAAAATCGAGCTTTGTACACTCTCTGGGAAAAATCAGAAGTTATTACAATACTGGCATCAGATTGTGAAATGGCAAATGCTGACCTGTTTCTATCTCTTACATCGTCTCTTTGACCCTGTACTCACTGGAGATTGGCACCTCATAATCTGGTCCAGCAAACTCACTGGAGGAAAATAAGGCCAAGAGAGGGAAAAGTACATCCCTAAAGTCATACCTGTGGTTAGTGGCAGCTGGCCCCAGACCTTTTGTGTCCAGCCTCTTGGACTGAAGCTGTTTTCATACAGGAGGCAAAGGAGACCATGATTTAACACTCTTTTCAGCAAATAAATTTATGACCACAGAGTAATGAAGCCAGCAACAATTTATTTTTAAAAAATCCCACAGTTGTTCTTTGTGTTAGCCCTTATACTAGATACTGAAATACTCTGGGATCATCTTCATTATTTCCTTTCTACTCACGCATAGGGGAAAGATAGTAAAGGGAAGGAGGATATAAGGGAAGGGGTTCGGGGGTGGGGGGGGAGCGGGAAGTGAAAGTGTTAGTTGCTCAGTTGTGTCCAGACTCTTTGCAACCCCATGAACTGTAGCCTACCAGGCTCCTCTGTCCATGGGATTTTCCAGGCAAATGTACTGGAGTGGGTGGCCATTTCCTTCTCCAGGAGATCTTCCTGACCCAGGGATCTAACCTGGGTCTCTAGCATTGCAGACAGATGCTTTACCATCTGAGCCACCAGGGGTTCAAGGGAAGGATGTCATAAATCTACAAGAGTCCGTTGGGTAGCATTGTAACATTGCAGTGAAACAAATTCTCCCAGCCCTCATTTATTTTCTACTCATTCCTTACGCATCTGGCGAATGGATTCCATTTATACTCAGTGGATGAGACAATAATTTGTTTCCTGCCGTGACAGAAGGGCAGTGCATCCCCCTAGCCAGAATTAATCTTTTGCCATTACACGCTCCCACAGAAATGTGTTTATACCTCGATTACGACACGAAATGCTTTCTGCCATGCATTAGGGTTATCTATGTGCTTGTCTGTGCCCACCACAGAGTGTGAGCATTGTGAAGACTTAAAACTTGTCTTGTTTATGCTGTATCCTCCACAGTTCCTAACACAGTGGCATCGAGTGAACAATCCATTCTTTCACTTAACATTTACTAAGCATCTCTTTGGTGCAAAAGCCTCTATAAACATACCATGGGATTCAGGGATTAATTCAGAATAGACTTAGATTAGTTCAGAATAGTTCAGCTTTAAGCATATTGGGCCCACACTGATTCTGCATATATTGCATTTCTTGTACCCAGATCAATGGTCATAGTAATGGTTGGTTATATGAACGATGGACTTTCATCATTCACTGGTGGCGCAGTAGTAAAGAAACTGCCTGCCAGTGCAGCAGACATAAGAGACATTGGTCCAGTCCCTGAGTCGGGAAGATCCCCTGGAGGAGGACGTGGCAACCCACTCCAGTACTCTCGCCTGGAGGATCACATGGACACAGGAGCCTGGCGGGCTACAGTCCGTGGGGGTGCAGAGTGGGACACAACTGAAGTGACTTACTGTGCATGTAAATGATGAATGAATATGAACAGACTTACTGTACAGTGATTCAGACAGAGAAATGAGTGTTATAATGAAGATGCAGGTAGCTTCTTGGGAGTGTGGGTTAAGATTAGTAAAATAACTGGGAAGAGCCAAAGGGATCGGGTCGAGAGGGAGGTGGGAGAGGGGATCGGGATGGGGAATACATGTAAATCCATGGCTAATTCATGTCAATGTATGACAAAAACCACTACAATATTGTAAGGTAATTAGCCTCCAACTAATAAAAATAAATGAAAAAAAAAAAGATTAGTAAAATAAAGAACTGGTTAGGACCAGTTAGGTGATGTAGGGCTTGAACAGGGACTCTTGATGTCAAGCTGGAAGGCACAATCTACAAAAGGGTTGAGAGAAACTGATGACATCATATAAATCATTCAGCCCTTATTCTTAACACTATGTGTGCCTCTTCTGTGTCAGGAAGCATGGCAACATTGGGAACCCAGAGCTGTAACCATAAGCCTAGAGAGGCACTGGTTTGTAATATCTGTAGCTACTCCAATTTAAACTATGCCTGAAATACAGGCAGATGACCCCTAAAATGCGCATATTGAAATGCAAATGAAGGCAGCATCTGCAGAGAGAAGACCTGTCTTCAGGGAGCTACAGAAACTCAACAGGGATTGTACACTTCTGTGTGCAAAACACCAAGTTTTAAATTTAAATGATTCACCATGAAATGCAGGTTGGCAGCCCTCTGATGGATATGTTATTTCAGATAGCATATCCCTTTTATTCACATTACAGATTTTTGAGGAACTTCCATATGGTGTGTAAATGAAGGAAGAATTTCACAGGGATATGAAAGCTGGTGGTTATGATATTATTTAAAAGACTGTGTTGTAAAAAGTCCTAGCATTCCATTCTCCTTACTATACCAAGACCAAATTCCTAGGCCAGACCTTGCCTACTTGGCTGTACATCCTACTTAGTCCATTTTCATCACCACTATTCTTTTTCATTTTAAATGTGTTTCATAATATTTCCTGAAGACTTGATTTTCCCATTTCTATTTGATGAGCTTCCTATCATTATTTTAAAACATGGTTTAACCATCACTTTAGTGTGCAGCTTTGCTAGAGTTATTCAGGTAGAATTCTTTTTCCAGGGCTTCCTCATTTGGAAAATAAAGAAAATAATACCTTCTTTTAGAGTTGTGACAGTTAAAGACAATATATTTAGAAGTTAAGACCCCATAACGGGTACTTGCTGTTGTTTTATATCTAGTACAATTTAATACAAGAAGTCACTAGAGTAGTGTAAGATATTTGTAAAATTAGCACTCCCACCTTTGAAAATTTCAGAATTACTATATTTTTTATTCACAAAATGTTCCAGAGTTTAAGCTCCTGAAAATAAGTGATGCTAAAAATTTAAGTTCCATTAAGACTTTTACTTCTAATTAAAAATAACAAGCATGCTAAATGAAAACGCCATCTCATATAATAAGCACTAGAAGTGAAGTAGAAAATTAAAATAAAAAAACTACACTGTAGTGTATAAACCTGTAAATAGTCCAAACACAAATGCAGAGTTCACAAATTGTACACGTGGAAGATTAATTATCATGTCTAATATAAGAAACTTGATTAGGGTAGAAGGATTTGTATAAAATGATAGACATTGAATCATTTTTATCAAAATGTTTTCATGAAGCACCTTTTTATGAGTATGCTACTTATGAGTGGCTACTACGCCACTTGTGCTGCCAAGTCACTTCACTTGTGCCCGACTCTGTGCGACCCCATAGACGGCAGCCCACCAGGCTCCACCGTCCCTGGGGTTCTCCAGGCAAGAACACTGGAGTGGGTTGCCATTTCCTTCTCCAATTCGTGAAAGTGAAAGTGAAGTCGCCCAGTTGTGTGCGACTCTTAGCGACACCATGGACCGCAGCCTACCAGGCTCCTCTGTCCAAGGGATTCTCCAGGCAAGAGCACTGGAGTGGGGTGCTGTTGCCTTCTCCAACGCCACTTGTACCAGCTTCTTTATTATAGAGGTTACTTTAAAATGACGATAATGTCACTTTCAACAATGACAATAATTATTTTCTATAGATGATTTTATTTTGACAAGTTCAAAGGCAGTCATTAAAGGAGAAGAGATGGGAGAAGAAAGTATCCCACAAATGCTAGATGCTATGTGCTTGACATTCATTACCTTATTTAACCCTCACAGCAAACATAAAAGCTCGATAAGCATTGTCCTCTGCCTTGGTTTAGATGAGAAAATTTGGACTCAGAGAGTTAAGATAAAATGCCCAGTAACACAAAACTAAAACTTAGAGTAGAATTTCAAACTCAGTGTCTCCCCTTTTTATAAATGTAACAAGCTTACTTTTGTGACTATCATTTTCTTTCACTGGAAAACAAGAATAATCATCCCTACTAACTTCTGAGGACAGCACTTGAGCAAATAAATGAGAGGTTATATGTAAAAGATTCTGATTAATAGTAATGCATTTATTTATTGAGAAATGACTATTATTCTAATTTAGCCATTTCAAAAGCCCTGTAAGTAGTTACTACCATTAGTCTCACTGTATTTTTTTTTTAACAAGGAGACTGAGTTTTGCAGACATTTATTCACTTTTTCTAAGAACTCACAGATCAAAAGGGCTTCCTGGTGGCTCAGATGGTAAAGAGTCCACCTGCAATGCAGGAGACCAGGTTCGATCCCCTGGGTTAGGACGATCCCCTGGAGAAAGGAATGGCTAATCACTTCAGTATTCTTGCCTGGAGAATTCTGTGGACAGAGGAGACTGGTGGGCTACAGTCCACGGGGTCACAAAGAGTCAGACAGGACTGAGCAACTAACACTACTACTACAGGCTGCTGCTGCTGCTAAGTCCCTTCAGTCGTGTCTGACTCTGTGCAACCCCATAGATGGAAGCCCACCAGGTTCCCCCGTCCCTGGGATTCTCCAGGCAAGAACACTGGAGTGGGTTGCCATTTCCTTCTCCACAGGTTGAAAACACATCAAATTACTTGTATCTTGACTGAGCATTTTTCAAACACTCAGCACTGTATTAACATAGAGAAGCATTGAGGGGCTATAAGAAACCATTCTTTGAAATACTAACGTTTTTATCTCCTAGACTCAGTCCCAGCTTAACTCCATGCCATCATGTCACCAGACAGCCATCGGAGTGCCAGACAGACGCGACACAGCCCGGGTCCTTCCCAGTGGATTGGTATCTAATACATTGTATTGAAGTCAAAACCCCATAACATGGGGAGCACTAGACTCAATCTCCTTGAGAGTACTCAGTGAGAGACTGATTTTCCTTGCTTTCCATCATTTTGCAATTCCATGTTGGATTCAGTACTGTCCTGATATTAGCCTGGACAACCACTTGCTAATTATTGTACTTGAGTTCCAATTCAACTATTCATTTTTACAATAGTTACAATTTTGGTTCTATCCAGTGTCCCATGGGTTTGTTTTGCATTTACTGAAGGCAACACAATATAATTAAAAGAATGTAATTAAAATAACATAGATTCAGATTTTAGTTCTTTATTTGTCCATTATATGCCCTTTCCTGGGCAAGCCAGGAAACCTCTTTGAGTTTGCTCATCTGTAAAATAACAACAATAATATCTAAGGATCAAGAGAGGGCCAGTGAATCAAAGAGCAAGAGGAAACAGTGAACCATTTTGCAATTCTAACAAATTAGTGTTATTGTTTTCTAATCTATAGATCTGAGAATAAGATCTCCAAAGAAATATTTGGCCTGTCTCATTCTGGTCTGATTACTATCTACAATGAAGCAGTTCACTGAGACCTTATTGTACTTTGAAAAGAATTTCTGACTTTTTAAGTCTAGTTTTTGCTTAAGTCTTAAGCAAAATTTAAGTCTCTTAAATCTAATTATTGCTGGAAGTTAAGGTGGAACCTGTCTTTGGGTATGTTAACTGTGGCTCATCCATAGATGTCTGTCCAGTGTCTAAAATATTCTTCATTTCTTAGTCTCTAGGATCGATCCATTTTTTAAAAAGTGGAGTGGAAAACCATGGAGTTGAAGCATTAAATATTCACAAAGATATTCCAACTGTATACAATCTTTTATCTAAAAAAGCCATTTTAAAAAATATTATCATGTATAAGAAGTAAGCAAATATTGCTTAAATACACAGTTTATGGTATCATTATGAATATACATTCATTTCATTATAACTTGGACTTCAATCCTTTTGTTTCTTGGGATCACCAACTCAGCACAGGGTTCAGACTTCATTCTGAGGGGAACAATGAAGGGGAGGGGACACCTGTCTCTTGATAGGTGTTTTAGTAAATATGTAATACTGTTGTTGTTCAGTAGCTAAATTGTGTCTGACTCTTTGTGGCCCCATGGACTGCAGCATGCCAGGCTTCCTGTCCTTCACCATCTCCTGGAGTTTGCGCAAACTCATGTCCATCAAGTTGGTGATGCCATCCAATCATCTCATCCTCTGTCGTCCCCTTCTCCTCCTGCCCTCAGTCTTTCCTAGCATTAGGGTCTTTCCCAATGAGTCAGCTCTTCACATCAAATGTGGCAAAATTATTGGAGCTTCAGCATCAGTCCTTCCAATGAATATTCAGGGTTTATTTCCTTTAGAATTGACTGGTTTGATCTCCCTGCAGTCCAAAGGACTCTCAAGAGTCTTCTCCAGCACCACAATTCAAAACCATCAATTCTTTGACACTCAGCCTCTTTTATGGTCCAACTTTCACATCTGTACACGACTACTGGAAAAACCATAGCTTCGACTAGACAGACTTTTGTCAGCAAAATGATATCTCTGCTTTTTAATATGCTGTCTAGGGCTCCAAACTCACTGCAGATGGTGACTGCAGCCATGAAATTAAAATTAAAGCTTTTCTTCTCCTTAGAAGAAAAGCTATCACCAACCTAGACAGCATATTAAAAAGCAGAGACATTACTTTGCTGACAAAGATCCGTCTAGTCAGAGCTATGGTTTTTTAGTAGTCATGTATGGATGTGACAGTTGGATCATAAAGAAAGCTGAGTGCCGAAAAATTGATGCTTTTGAACTGTGGTGCTGGAGAAGACTCTTGAGAGTCCCTCGGTATGCAAGGAGATCAAACCAGTCAATCCTAAAGGAAATCAGTCCTGAATATTCATTGGAAGGACTGATGCTGAAGCTGAAACTCTGATACTTTGACCACCTGATGTGAAGAATTGACTCATTGGAAAAGACCGTGATGCTGGGAAAGATTGAAGGCAGGAGGAGACAGGGATGACAGGATGAAATGGCTGGATGGCACCACCGACTCAATGGACATGAACTTGAACAAGCTCTGGGAGTTTGTGATGGACAGGGAGGCCTGGCGTGCTGCAGTCCATGGGGTCACAAAGAGTCAGACATGACTGCACAACTAAATTGAACAGAGTTTTGTCATAGCTTTTCTTTCAAGGAGGAAGTGTCTTTAATTTCATGGCTTCAGTCACTGTCCATAGTGATTTTGGAGCCCAAGAAAATAAAATATGTCACTGTTTCCACTTCCTTCCCTTCTATTTGCCAAGTAGGGATGAGACTGGATGTTGTGACTGTTGAGTTTAGGCCAGCTTTTTCACTCTCCTCTTTCACCCTCATCAAGAGGCTCTTTGATTCCTCTTCACTTTCTGCCATTGGAGTGATATCGTCAGCATATCTGAGGTGGTTGATATTTTATTTCTTCTGGCAGTCTTAATTCCAGCTTGTGAGTCATTCAGCCCAGCATTTTGCATGATGTAATATACATTTCTTTATTCATTCAACAAGTATTGAGCACCAACTGTATACTCCAGCTGTTCAAGCCGTGTTTTCAGCAGGTACTTGTTAAGCACCAGGTGTATTTAATAATCTATAAAATTGCCTAGTAGCAGCCGAGAAGTCAACTCCCTGTGTGTGCACATGCTTTAGCTTATTTGGAGTTACACAGCCTGAAGTTTGAGCTTGCTTTGCTACTTACTAGCTGTGTAATCTTGGGCAAGTCATTTAACCTAAGTATTTTTTCTTCCATTTTTTTCCATAAAAGAATGCTAAAGGTAGCTATCTCTCATAAGATTGTTGGGAGCTTAAAATGAGACAGAGCCTAGCAAGCAAATAACTGCTTATTAAATGTTAATTATGATAATGATGTTGGTAATGAAAGCACTTATATCATTTCCAATTACTGAATTAAGCAATAGTAAACTTCACTATTTGGTTGCCTAGAATCCAAATCCCTTCCTAATACTGATGAACTCCTCATTGTACTTAGATTCTAGAAGACCATATATTCCTTTCATTAGGGAAGCTGAAGTAGCTGTTTCCTCCTGCATTTTCCATGCCCTGGTTGTCAGGTAACAGGAATATAACTCAGGCTCAAGGAATTGGAAGCTTTTTCCCAGGAATGTGGAGAAAGTGAAGTAAATCAAAGCATAGCTGCTATTTATTAAAAATAAAGTGAGTGGATAGGGTCCAAGTACAGTGATACTCTGGCCAAACTGCTGAAAGCTGAGCTTCCTGTTTCATGGCCTTTGGGAACTGGTCCAAGTTTACCAACTTAGTCCTCTAGCTACAGTAGATCCTGGGAGGCCACAATATTCTTCCAAATAATAGCATTTATTTATTTTTATATGTATTTATTTTACTTAAGAGAGCCAAGCTAAAATTGGTTTCCAGTGATTACAACCCAAATCCTGACATGAGTCAGATTCTTGTTTGGAAAAGCAACCTGTTATCAGCTGGACAACTAATGACTAATTATTTGAATTCTAATTCTACTATTAATTTTTTGTAATAATTACTGGTTTTACTCTATTTAGTATTTCATAGGTATTTATATGGGTGCCTACAGTCCAAAAGAGGCAAATTATTTAATTTTATATTGAAGTAGAACCATGGACCAAAAGATTTCTGGAACTGAATTATTTGACAAAGAGAATACAGACATAAAATTTACTCATAATTCCTCATCTGGGATAGCAGATGCCTTGTACCCTGGAAGCTGACCTCATGATGGAGAACATTCTTCTGTTACCTGTTACTATTTGAACCAGATAATTCAGTTTAGAAAGAATCAGCAGATGACTTTTCTTCTCTCTCATCACTAATTGAGGTTTAATTAAATATTGCCTGAGAACGTAAAAGGAAACCCTGGTCCATGCCTACTTCTTCACCTCCTCCAAAGAAACTAAGAGACATGGAAGGAAGAAAAAATAACATCAGATAAAGTGGGATCAGAGGCTTAAAATTTCAGGCATCAAGGGAACTCCCACGAAACAAAATTTGCCATGTGCTTTTGAGGCAGTCAGTTCAAATACCAATTTTGTTGTCCCAAATCTCCCACATGATGTCCAATTACCCTTAGTTATCCAGAAATTTACAGAAATATCCGCTTTGAAGGAATTTACTAAATGCCAAATAAAGTGTTTTAGAACCATTAAATACCCTTGAATAAGGTTTTTATATTTTGCTAGAATTTCTCAGATGCAACATACACCAATCCAAGCAGAATCTGGAAAACATTTTGACCTGGAATGTTTGTAGAAGCAAGGGTTTGCACATGGTTCACAAATGCACAGACCTCTTGTGTTTCTACTGTACCCGGTAGAGGTCTGTGACTTAAACTTGTTTGAGTTGCATTTATCATGCATTGTAAATTTTGGCTGAATTCCTAGAATTGCATTCTTTTTTTGTTGTTGTTCTTAGAATCACATTCTTGTATTTATTCTGAAATGCTGGGATTCATAAGAAGCTCTGTGAAATTTCTAGAGAAAAACACTGTGCAGAAGAAAAATGCTACTAGTGATATGGTATTTTGAATTTTACTAAATGCTAGAGACTACGTGCCATGGACCGACTTGTGTCCCCTCAAAATCTGCACGTTGCGGTCCTAACTGCCAGTGTGTTGACAGGACCTCTGAGGGGTATTTGAGATGGGGCCTGTGAGATCTGAGGGTGGGGCCCTCATCATGGGATTAGGGTCCTTATAAGCAGAGACACCAGAGAGCTTGCTCTGTTTTTCTCTGCCCAGTGAGGAGGTGGCTGTCTGCAAGCCAGGAAGAGGTCCTCACCACAGCCCAACCATACTGGCAGCGTGATCTTGGTCAGACTTAAACATCCTAGCCTACAGTATTTTGTTTTGGTAGGCTGAACTGAGACACTGTTAAATGCTCCATAGGTACTAGTCTATGTTCTTCTCGTAAGACTGCTATCAAGTAGGCATTTAATGTCATCCCAAACTTATAAGAGAAGAAAGTGTGGAAAGAGCATTTCAGTCACTTGTCCAGTGTTGTTGTCTCATCATGAAGTCGTGTCTGACTCTTCTGCAGCCCCAGGGACTGTAGCCCCACCAGACTCCTCTGTCCATGGGATTTTCCAGGCAAGAGTACTGGAGCAGGTTCCCAGTGCTTCAGTACTTTCATTCTTCAGGGATCTTCTCGATCCAGGGGTCAAACCCAAGTCTCTTGCATCTCCTGCACAGGCAGCTGGATTCTTTACCAGTGCTCTGCCTGGGGAGCCCTTTGTCCAGAGTAGCAAAGTACGAAGCAGAAAATTCAGGATATAAATGACTTTGGCATTTGACAGGCTAGTCCAATGCCAACAGTTGCATCCCTATGATGATGCCTTAACTTTCCACTTGTGCAAATTCACCACTCAAGAATCAGTCACATTTGTCATACACAATGTATTTGTCACAATATATCAGTTTACAATATATCAATCTCAGTTCTTTGTGAAACATTTTCAGGTCTCTAAGGGTCCCTGATCTTCCTGCAGTTACTGTCTGAAACACAGATACTAAGGACAGTACTCATTTGCCTCGAGCTTTGAGTTCTTCCTGCTTCCAGGCTTCCAGTCTTCCGCTGACTGCCAGTCGCTTTGCCCCGGGGGCTCTCCATTAGCGCTGCAGGCCGCTGCGGTACCGACTCCATGTCCCTCATTCGCTTCACACGTCTGCCTGTGTAGCTTCACACTTGAAACATTTTGCGCCAAACTCATCTTCCTTACCCACCCTGTCTCCCTTTTCCCTGTTAACAAAATTTTCTCGAGAGCCCACAGTTGAAATCTTGACGTCACCTCTGACTCCTCCTCTCCCCTCAGCCCTGCGAACATCACCAAAGTCACACCACTCTCATGTCATTCAACAGCACATGCTGTTACAGCCTCCGATTCCCAGCAGCTTCATGCAATAAAAGGTCATTTCTTGCTCACATCTAGTACTGACCTCTATTTCATCTGATGAGCTTCAAGTGATACTGTCGGATTAATGTTTTTAAGTGTGATTTTTATCATAGTTTTCTTGCTCAAGTGTTTCTGTCAATTACTTAATATGTAGAAGAAAATTCCCCCTGTCACGGCCTAGCATACTTGGTCCTTAGGAGATCTTTTCCCACTGTCACGGCCCAGCCTTGTCTGTTGTTCCATGTGACACTTCCACTCTGGTTGAAAAAAGTTTACCCTCCGTTATCTGCACTGGCCTTATATTTTCTCAGTCCCAGTCTTCCATTTTTGTAGTCTTCCAAGCCTGGAACACTCTGCCTCAAACTCTCCCTCTTGCAGCCCAACCAAACTTCAGGACTCACATGCTAACCATATCGTGAAGTCCTAACGTCCCCAGACACAAGCGTTTTCTACCTTTGCTAATGCCTAGAGCTCTTAAGGACCATTTCACTTAGTTTCTACTTAACATGTATAGATTAATCATTTTTTAATTAACTAATTGCTGGCTGTGCTGCGGGCTTTCTCTGGTTGCTGTGAAGGGGGGTTACCCTCCCGTTGCGGTGTGCGGGCTTCTCACTGCGCTGACTTATCTTATTGCAGAGTACCAGCTCTAGACGCCAGCTTCAGTAGTTGCGGGGCACGCCCTTAGCTGCCCTGTGGCATGTGCAGTCTTCCTGCGTTAGGGATTGAACCCATGTCCCCTGCATGGGCAGGTAGACTCTCCACCAGGACCACCAGGGAAGTCCTGTGTAACCTTCTTTTAAAGGTATCTCCAGGTAAATTATAACATACCTGGAAAGAAGAAAGAGATCAATTGCTAGCTAATCTTTGCATCTTCTCTTAACAACTCTTGAACAAAGTCATGAGCATGTTTAATGGAAGTTCAAAAACTGGTAATTGGGTAAAGAAGCTATAGAAGAAGTTTAATAAATGCCCTGAACTTGGATTAATACTTTATTTCTTGGAAAAGAAAGCACATGCCACTTCGGTCATATTTAATATCTGCTCTGATAGTCATGAAGCTTTGAATTAATCAGTAAATATTTTGGAAGCAGCAGCTCGGTGGGAGTTGCCATGGAAACGGATGCATCCTCTGATTTCTGTAGTCACTTTGGAGTGGTGGAGCATTTGCACATCTCGATGAAAGCCTGGGAGCTGCTGCCCCTTAGCAGTCGTGGGAAGGTATTAATGTATAAAGTCAGAGTAGTAAATATACCGTCTGTGACAACCCTCAGATTTCTGCCAGCTTCATAAAAGTTTATTTCTTGCTCACACAACAGTCTGATGTAGATGGTGAAGCATTCTATCACAGGACTTGTGGGTTGCGATCCTGTCATGATTGTCCCTAAACAAGTGGAAGCCCCCCTTTGTAAGGGACTCTTCTCCTCCAGCACTGTTTTTCTCTTTGCATGGGCTACTTTGGCCTGAGCCCTCCTCTCCACGCACCCACATCCCATCCAAGCTGTCCCTTCCAAGTCTCCTTGGATACCCTGACCCGCGGATCCGTACTGATTTCTCCTACCCGTAGACTTCTGTGAGTCTCACTGATGGAGTCACATATCCCTGCAGTGCTTTGAAGCTGAGAGCTCTTGTGGCAGAGTGTGGACTCTGGAGTCAGGCTGAATTCAATGTGTGTGGTGCAGCTTATCTTAGAAAAGCTAGTGAACCTGCCCAAGCTTCAGTTTCCTGTTGAACGAGATAGTTATACTACTTGTCTCCAGGCAAGAATACTGGAGTGGTTTGCCAGGCGCTCCTCCAGGGCATCTTCCCTGGGTGGCCAGGAGGAGAATCCCATGGACAAAGTCTGATGGGCTGCAGTTCACGGGGTTGCAGAGTCAGACATGACAGAAGCGACTTAGCACGCACTGTCCAGGAGAACTACATGGAGAACAAATGATACAACTGTACATGAACCTCGTTTCACGTGCCTGGTGTAGAGAAGAACTCAGCAAATGGAGGTTCCCTGGGTTTGACTTTCACTAATCAAAAATGCCCATTGCTTCCAACTGCTACTGTGTGGATCCAAGGCATGATATCTCATCCTGATATCTCATCAGTCTTCTAATTATCTCTGTGCTTTCTTTTATGCCCACGCCTACTATCTGTTCATTTTTGTTTAAACTTTTTATTGTGTATTGGGGTGTTGTCAGTTAACAATGCTGCGATCATTTCAGATGAACAAGAAAGGGACTTAGCCACACATACACATAAATTCATTCTCCCCTAAACTCCCCTCCCATCCAGGCTGCCACATAACATTGAGCGGAGTTCATGTGCTGTATGTCTACCATCTGTTCTTAACATAAAGTGATCTTTAATAAAAAAGTCAGTGCAGCCCGTTCCTTTGCCCAGTCCTCTAAAGGTTTCACATTTCATTTGAATAAAAGCCAAGGTCAAAGCAGTGCCAGGCGACCCTACAAGACCTCCCCGCTGTGACCTCTTTGCCATCATCTGCCGGGTTCCCTGAACTCTGCTCCGGCCGCGCGGCCTTCCAACTGCTTCCTCAAATACGGCAGCTCATGCCCTTCTCCGGACTTTGTCCCTGTGGTTCCCCTCCTGGAATCATCTTCCTCCATGTCCACCTGTTTCCCCCATGTTACTCCCTCATCTCCTCCTGGGATTTACCAAGTCACATCCTCAGTAAGATTGTCCCTGACCACCCTGTTTAATTGTGCTCTCTCTCACATTCTAAATCCTATTTCCCTAGTTTATCTTCCTCTTAGCAATTATCATCATCTAACATAGTATAACTTACTTAAGTACTTAATTTTTTCCTGTCTTCCTCTAACAGGAATGTTAAGCTCCATTCAGGAAGATATTGAAATTTTTGTCTGTTTTGTTTCCTGCTATAGCCCTAGAACCTAAAAATAAATGAGGGGCACATAATAGGCATTAAGTAAGTATTTGCTGAAGAGATAAACAAGTTGCTAGTTTTAATAGTACATCTTTTTACTCATTTATATGGATACCCTGAAGTCAAGTACCAGAGCATGTGTTTTCCCTGGATTCTACCCCAGCATGTTGTCAGGATGCAACCACAATTTGCTAATTCACATCATCTTTTAATGGTCATGTTCTTTCGCATCATTTTCTTGGTGACTGCATCTTTGATAGAAGCTCTCCTGTCACCTCAATGCCCATCACAGCTGTAGGGGACAGTAGCTTCTTTATTTAGTAGCCATATGGCCTGGGTGCCAGTTCTTGACAATTTTTAAAGGTTGCGACACTGGCAATTACTGAAATGTCAAAACTCCAGGCCAAGCACGTGGGCTGAGGCAACAGTTATCCCACACAGTTGCCATGGTGATGTGGATAAACTCATATATAGCATCCGACACTGAGCAATCCGATTACAATTGAGATTTGCTGTCTATAGTGTCTTCAGGGAATGGCACTTGTTATAAGGCAAGTATACTAGACTAAAACACCCACGTTAGTATGAACACTAGGGCCACCAGCAGGCAGAGGAACCCATCTGTTTTTTTTATATTGTATTCTAATAATATGCGGGCTTCCCAGGTGGCGATAGTGGGAAAGAGGCCACCTTCCAATGCAGGAGATAGAAGAGACGCAGGTTGAATCCCTGGGTTGCAAGGATCCCGTGGAGGCAGGCACAGAAACCCACTGCAGTGTTCTTGCCTGGAGAATCCCCATGGACAGAGGAGCATGGCGGTCTACAGTCCACAGGGTCGCAAAGACTCAGACAGGCTGAAGTGACTGAGCACACACACAATCATCACCTGTAGCCATGAGATTATTAGAAAACATATTCAACCATACCACCTGGTACATTTCTTCTTCACAATAATGTAAGCATAAGTGTTTTTTAAAGTACAATCTATTGTGATAATTTATAAGCATAAAGTACAATAGAACATTTCTAGAGATCCTTTTGTTAGAATCTTTACCTATACCATCTTGTTTTACCTTCATGATGACTCTGAAATATAAGTATTATTTACATTGTATCATTAAAGAAGGCAAGGCTAAGTGACTGGTCCAAGATTACAGAGCGAGTGAGTGGTGGAGCTGAATTTAACACAGCTCCTCACTCAGTAGCCTTCTGTCCATCACTCAGCACAGCCTCCTGAGTCAGCTCCACTCACTGGGCAGCCCAAAAGGGATGAGCTTAGGGATGAAAAGCAAGAGGGAAAAAAATCCTTCTATAAAATCAACTTCTATTTGACTCTGGGCATCAAAATCACAAGAGATATAAGAGATAGAGAACTTAGTTATTTGCTAAACTTCTCTAAAGCCTGAGACAAGGTCTCGGAAAAAATGATACATTTTTATATAATATATATTTTATACCTATCCTAATATGATATACTAATATAATTTGTATAAGATATATTGTTACATAATTTTTTAATTGTTATATAATTTTTATGTAACACTTCCCAGGTGGCTTAGTGGTATCCTTTATTGAAAAGAATAGTGTTGCATGATGGGGAAGGCAAATAAACATACAATTTATGCTGCCACATGCATAATGGCATATCCTCTATTCTTCCATCACCTAGAAATCATAATTCCAGTATCCTACTCTCTGAACAGGGGCTTTCCAGGTGGTCATTGATAAATAATCCGCCTGCCAATGCAGGAGACCACAGGTTTGATCCCTGGGTCGGGAAGATCCCCTGGAGAAGCAGATGGCAAGCCACTCCAGTATTCTTGCCTGGGAAATCCTGTGGGCAGAGGAGCCTGGTGGGCTACAGTCCACGGGGTTGCAAAAGAGTCGGATACAACTTAGTGACTGAACAACAATATCAATATATATGTACTTAAACACCTCTAAAGACCTTTATTAAGATAAAATTGACATACAATGCACTGCACATTTGAAATTGAGCAATTTGGTAAACATAAATTTTTATTTATGTTTTCTTTTGTGAAATCATTTCAACAAACAAGATAACGAATATATCCATCACCTCCAAGAGTTTCCTCATGGACTTTCTTTTCCCATCCCCTGATGGATCTGATGCAACTACTAATCTGTGTTCTGTGCCTGGAGATTACTTTGTATTTTTCTAAAGTTTCATAGAAATTGAATCACGCAGTGTTTATCTTCCTTTTCCTGGTTTCTTTCATTCAGCATAATTATTTTGAGATCTGCTCCATAGGTATATCAATAGTGTATTGCTTTCTGTTGATGAGTTTCCAGTGAACTAATAGCTATCCAGATTTTCCAGTGTCATTTGTTAAAAAGCCTATCTTTGCATATGGCAGGTGCATGCTCAATCATTTTCAACTCTTTTCAACCCCATGGACTGTAGCTCACCAGGCCCCTCTGTCCATGGAATTTTCCAGAAATATTAAAAGAAATACTGGAGTGTGTTGGCATTTCCTTCTCCAGGGGATCTTCCCAATGGAAGTATATTCTTGGGAAGTATATTCTTCCCAACGGAAGAATCCCAAGGGATGGGATTGAACCATCATCCCTTGCATCTCCTGCATTGCCAGGAGGATTCTTTACCACTTGTGCCACCTGGGAAGCCCAATATTTGAATATTGAGTTCTTTTTTGAATATTCTAGATCCTCTGCATTTCCATAAAATATATTTAATCAGTTTTTCAATTTATATTTCAAAAAGATTACTAGGATTTTGATTAAAATTCTTCAAATCCATAGATCAATTTTGGGAGAATTGACATCTTAATGCTATCAAGTCTCATGATATGTGCACAGTGTATCTTAAACAACAAAAAAGTTATTTAAGTCATCTTTAATTTTCTGAGCAATGATTTGTAGCTTTTATCATAAAGAGTTGCATATCTATTGCTAGATACACCCTGTATTATTTCAAAGTTTTAATATTATTTTAAACAGTACTAATTTTTAATTTTACTTTCTGTTCACTGTTACTGTAGAGAAATACGGTAGATTTTTGTATGTTAATCTTGCAGACTTAATATACTCCCTAGAACTTTTTGTAGATACCACTGGATTTTTTTAGGCAAGAAATCATGTAATTTGTTAATAAAGACAGTTTTATTGTTTCAAATCTGGGTGCATTTAATTTCCTTTCTTGATGTATATTTCACTGACTAGACCTTCTTGTAGTAAGAGCTAATCTCTTTGCCGAATCATAAGGGGATATCTTATTAGCTTGAGATTTATATCTAATTCTAATTTACTGAGAATTTTTTTCAGAAATAAATATTAGGTTTCAACACATTTAACAGTTTCATAGGTTTTGTGGCACAGTTGGTAAAGAGTCTGCCTGCAATGTGGGAGATCTGGGTTCTGTCCCTGGGTTGGGAAGATCCTCTGGAGCAGGGAAAGGCCACCCTGTCTGGTATTCTGGCCTGGAAAATTCCATGGACTGTAGAGCCTATGGGGTCGCAAAGAGTCGGACACAAGTGAACGACTTTACTCATAAAATTACTTTGATGAATCTTTGACTATTTAATCACTCTTACATGTGGGGATAAATCATACTTGTTCATAACATAATATACTTTTTACATTTGTTGGATATGATTTGCTAAAATTTTGTTTGGAATATTTATACCAATGCTTATGAAGCATATTGGTTTGTAGTTTTCTTGTGATCATCTTGGTCTGATTTTTGTACAAGGCAATGCCAGCTTCATTGATTGAACTGGGAAGTATTCTTGCCTCTCTAATTTTCTGGTAGAGTTTATGTAGAATTTATATCAGTTCTTCCTTAAATATTTGGTGGCATTTCACCAGTTGAAACATAAAGCTTAGAGGGATTAGTGTGTGTGTGTGTGTGAGATAAAGTTTTTAACTACTACTACTTTATCATACTCCTACTATGATAAAGTTTTAACTAAATTAAATTTAAATTTGATTTCTTTAAGAGATATAGGACTATTTAGGCTGTCTGTTCTTCTGTGAAGCCCTATAGTTTTTGAATTTCAAGGAACTTCTCTGTTTTAAGTTAACATTTATTAGATGTTTTAAAAAAACATTTCCTTATTTTCCTTTTCATATCTGTAGGCACTGTAGTGATGTACCGCTCTCACTCCTGACAGTGGTAATTTGTGTTTCCTGCCTCTTCTTGATCAGTCTGCATCTTCAGTTTTGTTGATCTTTTCAAACAACCAAGCTTTAGGTTCACTGATTTGCTCTATTGTGTTTCTGTTTTATTTCATTGACTTTTCACTCTGATCTATTACTTCATTTCTTCCATTTACTTTGGGTTTAATTTTCTCTTCTTTTCCAAATTTTTTTTCCCCTTAAGCTGGACCTGTGGTCACTGAGTTGAGATATTTTTCTTCTCTAATATATCCTGTTCATGTGTATACTTAATACATGTGCTGTGTATACTTAATCGCTCAGTTGTGTTTGACTCTTTGCAACCCCATGGACTGTAGCCCACCAGGCTCCTCTGTCCATGGGACTTTCCAGGCAAGAATATTGGAGTGGTTGCCATTTCTTTCTCCAGGGGATCCCTCTAACCCAGGGATTGAACTGTCATCCCTTGCATCTCCTGCATTTGCAGGTGAATTCTTTACCTCTCGCGCCACCTGGGAAGCCCTTAATGCTATATAGTTTCTCTTAAGTATTGTTTCTGCCCAGTGAAATGCCCAGTTTTTCCATTCTGACTGCTGGGGACAGACACTGTTCTTGTCCCATATGGGTGCCAGGAGCCCTGATCTCTCTATTCCTTTGGGGTGGTTCTTTCTCGGGTCTCAAGTGTTATCTTCACATGCACATAGTGATCAGTACTCAGCAGAATATTCAAAAGGGAGCCTGCACAGATCCGAGTTCTTGTTACATGGCCCTCTTTGTTCTGTGCTCTGTGACCTCTAGCTTTCATGGTCTCTCTGAACTCACAGTTCCACCTTCTCAACTTAGAGGGCTCACCTCATTTATTTCCTGTCTCTTAAGAATAAACTGTCCTCCACCTCTTGATGTCCAATATCTTGAAAACTATTATTTTTAGTGCTTTATCTTATTTGTTGTTGTTATTTCAAGCAGGAAAGTAAATTCAGTGTCAATTATTTTGTTTTTATTGGAAGCAGGCATTTTCTTCCCACACACCATCCTATTCAGTCCTCTCTTGAGTCCTGTTGTTTTTAATAATCATCCCCATCTTGCATATGAGAAACTGAGACTTGGGGAGATATAGCATCAGCTACTGGTTAAGTTTTCTTTATAGATCTTTGGAATCTAAATCCAGTGCCTCAGGTGACTGAGCAAACTGGTTGGTTTATTTTGAACGTATTTAATACATCATGGATTTCAGTCCCAGTGTATTAGGAGTTTATAAGATTTTGCAGTTTTCTAATGCAAGAGCTTTCTTCAGAGGGTCTCTTAGAGTACTTTTGATGGTGGGTACTCATCATGGAAAACTACATGCACTAACACTTGGGTGGATAACTACTCTCATTTCTTAAACTCTAGAATTGAAATTAAAAAATGTGACAGCTAATGTTTCTCAAAACTTTGATGTGTTAGTATCTGAGGTCTTGATCTGGCTCTATGTTCCATTTCCTTAAAGTAGACTCCAAGACAGAAATTTTTATTTACCCTGGCAATGAGAAGTAGTGTCAAAGTGTAAAAAATCCATGAAGTATATTAAGCCAAAACTGTCATGTCAGATTTTAATTAACTTAAATCTTTGGCTAACAGAAAGACAAACATGGACTTCTGTTCAGCACAGACCCCGATTCTGGGAAAGACAGTACAGAAGGAGGAGGGGGCGACAGAGGATGAGATGGTTGGATGGCATCACTGGATCAACGGACGTGAGTTTGAGCAAACTCCAGGAGATGGTGAAGGTCAGGGAAGCCTGGCATATGCAGTCCATGGGACTGCAAAGAGTTGCACACAGATTAGCAACTGAACAACAGCAGCAACAATAACAACACTAGTATAACGTGATGGAATTTCTTCATCAATGTATGGCTACTAATACTGTTCCGGGGTAGTCTTTCCTGAAGTATGTGCTAATCAGTATTACATAAGAAGATGAGTTCATACATAGGAAGACAAAGAAAAAGCGAGTGCTGGATTAAAGAAAGATAATTTTTTTTTTGTTTCTACAAAATTTGACCTTTTTCAATGTGTTGGTGTATTTTATGACGAGAAATCTCTAATTCAGGGGTAGCTGTGACACTTAGTTTATTTTGTTTGGCCCTCGTGATAGTTTTCCTTTAGTCCAGCTACTCTTACCAGACAGTTGTTTCCTCTCAACACACTGTTTTGGCTTCTCCAGTCATGCTTTCAGACTGCGAGATGCTGAAGTGTTTTGAGCAATGGCTAAACCATTAATAACCTTTTTTTAAAGCAAACAAGGTGGTAGGAAAGAAATTCTGAGGCATGAGGAAGTATCCCAGCTAACCACCTCAAATCCTCATGAGACATTTTTATCAGAGAAGATGTGGACAGCTCCAGCTGGAAACATACTGTAACAGAAAGGGAAAAGAAACTCTGCCACACTAGTGGAACCAGCCTTTTTAAATAAAGAAAATTGTTTTAATGCCAAAAAATTTCATGCACTTCATAAATGTTATTTGTACTTTTAGTATTTTTTTCTTACAGAAAACACATAGTAACCATAAATTACTGATTTCAGTCACTTAACAATTAACTTCTAATTTGTTAACTGTAGCAGCTTGTGCATTAAAAATAAGGCACATGTATATATAAACACATACATGTTTATACAAGGAGATGCAAGGTATAATTCAGTATACTGACAGTGCTCAACCATATAAGAATTTTAGACCCAGTCAACAAGTCAGCGGTGACCCCTGGAACCTGCAGCCCACAGACTGGGAAGCACTGTTTTAGGTCTTCTAGCCATTGTAACCCCACCTGGGTCTGAGGGAAATAAAGTCATGTTTATTTAGCAGTATCTTTCAAATACTTGCCACATACAAGGCATTGTGCTAGGAATTTGGAAAGCAGAGATAAGTAAGACATTGTTTTCTCCAGAAATCTATAGTCTAATGGAGAAAAAGGAACATGTTTATAGGCTGGTGTAACAATATGAGATTTCCATTTGTATGTTGGTGTAATTCAGTGGAAAGAATTACATTGCTGCTGTTGCACTATCCCCTGTGGGGAGGGCATCATTTTTTTCCTCTGGAGTAAATGGGCTTCTGCGTGACAGAGTGACTTATTTATTTTCGTGTGTAGAAATACTGAGAAGAAAGGAAGTGAGGATTACAGAGAAAGCAAAAGAGAAGAATCAATCATCATGGTGGCAGAAATCTGGTTGGAGGCACAGGAGTGTGCAGGGGTGAGTGCTGTGAAAAAAAACACGGACTGGAAGAAATGTGAGACTGGGTATTGTGGTCACAGGACTTTTATCTGGATAGTGGGTTAGGGTGAACTCATGAAAACATTAACACAGGAAAGTGTAAAAATCATAACCATGCATTAGCTTTTCTCAGAACACACACATCCTGACTCAAGAAATAGAGCATTATTAGAACCCCAGAAATGCCCTAAGGGCCAAAGTACTTTTTTTTTTTTATTGTTCCCAACCTATTTATCTCATCCTCGTTCTGTTGATAGTAGTTTGGCACACACACAGATGCCTGTGTGAGGGGATGTGCTATGCTGAGCTAAGTCGCTTCAGTCATGTCCAACTCTTTGGGACCCTATGGACACAGCCCGCCAGGCTCCTCTGTCCATGGGATTCTCCAGGCAAGAATACTGGAGTGGGTTGCCAGGGATTGAACTCATGTCTCCTGCGTCTCCTGCATTGGCAGGGGGTTCTTTACCACTTGAACCACCTGGGAAGCCCGTGTGCATGGTTACTTGGTGGCATAAAGCTAAGGAAGCGGAGAATCTGTGTTCTGTATCTGGATTGTACATGACAAAAAGAAGACACACATGCACAGGAAGTGAAATGTGAGGGAAATAGTTTCTTTGAGACTGGACCACTCGAGTTATTAGAAACCAGGAGAATGTGGGCTCAGTGGAACTGACCGATAACTCGAGGTAGGCTTTTCATGAGCAAGACTTAGCATGTGCGGAAGCTCAGGGACGTAGGTGGGCATGCCACTTTAAAAGGCAAGAGCACAATCAGTGAAGAGGCTGGAGCATAGATTTTATGTGTCTAAGGAATTAAAGAGGAGACATGAAAAATGTAAATGATGAATTTGAAGAATTTTGACTGGAGCAGAGGAGCTGGGATTCCTTTTTGTAGTCAATGTAGAACCAAAGATCTTTAAAAATGGAAGTAATGTGATAAAATGTGTTCTTAAATGGGCAGTTTAAGGACTAGTTTTCAGCATAAAAGGCAGGAGGAAAAAGCCAGTATCAATCTAGAGGAGTGGGATGGTGTGGGAGGTGGCAGGGAGGTTCATGATGGAAGGGATATATTATACCTATGGCTGATTCATGTTGATGTATGGCAAAAAACCAGCACAGTATTGTAAAGCAGTTATTCTCCAATTAAAAAGAAATAAACTTAGTTTTTTTTTTAAAGAGAGAAGACTCAATAGGGAGCTTATTCTAATTCCTGAGGTGAGAGATGATGAAAATCTAAACCACAGCAATAGTATAAAGATTTGAATTCAGGCAGCAATGTAAAGGAGGGAGCAGATGTGGAAGGTGTTCAGACAGAAGAATTTGTAGTATTTGGTCACCAGTTGTCAGTGAAGATGACAGAGGGGATACAGGAGGATCCCTTAGTCCCACATCTTGGGAGACAGAGTGGATGAATGTATCGTCTACTTAAATTGGAGAGGCGAAGAGAAGGAGCTCAAACTTTGGGGCCGTGGTTGGAAAAATTATGAGATTACTTTTGGATACGTAAGTTCGAGATGCTCTCAGGATATGGAGGTGAAAATGTTTGTGTGTTAATGTCATAAATAACACCACTGGAAGTTACTGGAGGTGACAGGGAGAAATCATAGCAAGGAGACCGTAAATGAATGTGAGTGGGTGACAGAGTATAACTGTAAAGGAAATAGTCTTTAAATTGGTCCCAAAATAGAACAGCATACTGTTACTAGAAAACAGTTTTATTTTAATTCTCTAGCTCTTCTTACTGGGTTACTTAATTGAACAACTAGGAGAATTAAATTATATTCTTAATGCTTTTATTAATATTGATTTAATTTATAATTTAACTGACATAATTATGCATTTCAAGTTTACTGAAATCAGGCTCACTATTACCAGTAGATAAAGCTGTGTTTTAACAATACCATATAGTTTAAGTTTCTGAATGCTTAAAAATAAAACAAAGTTGACAAAAGTATAAGCCTTATAGACATTATAAGCTACAAGTTTTATTTAGACATCAAAATTGGGAGGGGTGGTAGCAATTAATAAAGAGTAGAGGAGGAACTTGTGGTGTTAGGTCGAATGGAGAAGAAAGCAAATGAACATTCTTTCACTGTTATGCAGTACAATACAGTTACTATGCAGTAATTTAAAAGGTCAAAAAATGCGAAAACCAAAAAAAGGCAAGGAGGATGTGTAGAAGCAACAAAGTTAAAATGAACTAACAGAGAGGAAACCTGTAACAGGAAACCTGGACAGGGGTCACCAGTTGCTTTACTGTCTGAGTGTATTAAGTCGCTTCAGTTGTGTCCTACTCTTTGTGACCCCACGGACTGTAGCCCACAAGGCTTCTCTGTCTGTGGGATTTTTCCAGGCAAGAATGCTGGAGCGGGTTGCCATTTCCTCCTCCAGGGTCTCTTCCCGACCCAGGGATCTAAGCACGTCTCCTATGTCTCCTGCATTGGCAGGTGGGTTCTGTAACACTAGCTTCACCCAGGAAGCCTCTTTACTGTTGGAGGGTATCTGCAGATTCTGAACCCAGGCTGATGATGCAGCTTGGTTTAAGTGAAGGGTCATTAGTTTCCTAAGTTTTCCATACAAAGTGCCACAAAATAGGTAGCTTAAAGCAACAGAAATTTATTCTCTCCCAGTTCTAGATGCTAGAAGTCTGACATCACAAGGGGAGCAGGGCCTTACTCCTCTGAGACTCTGCGTAGACTCTCCCTTGCCTCTCCTAGCTTCTGGTGGTGGCTGTTAATCCTTGGCATTCCTGAGCTTCTGGCTGCATCACTCAAGCTCCTGCTGTGTCTTCCCATGCCACTGTACCTCTGTATCTCTTATCTCTGTGTCCCTTCTCTCTTTCTCTGTCTCTCTAAGGATTTATTTATTGGCTGCATGTGGGCTTTCTTTGATTGTGGCGAGTGGGGGCTACTCTCAAGTTTCACTGTGAGGGCTTCTCATTGCAGTGGTTTCTCTTGTTGGGAGCATGGGCTCTATGATGAGCAACCTTCTGTAGCTGCAGTGTGCTGGCTCAGCAGTTTGTCTCCCAGGCTCTAGAATGCAGGCTCAGAAGTTGTGGCACAGGGGTTTAGTTGCCCCATGGCATATAAGATCTTAGTTCCTAGACCAGGGATTGAACCACTAACCCTTGCATTGGCAGGCAGATTCCTAACCACTGGACTACCAGGGACGTCCCTGTCCCTTCTCTTCTTTTTGTCATGTTGAATTACAAGCCCAGCCTCCTTTAGTCTGACCTCATTTTAACTAATTACACCTACAGTAACACTATTTCTAATGAAGTCACATTCTGAGATTCTGGGAAAGGTTTTGAATTGGGGCCGAGAGAGGGGGAGGTATAACTGTACCTAGTATATGACACTGCTGGAAGAAAGAAACAAAAAATGTTTGGATATTGAAATGATCTGATGTGTGAATTTGTAAACTCCAGGAGACCTAAATGCACGATAGTCATTTGACCTCATGCTTCACTTGCTGATTCTGGAAGCTGCATGAGAGGCTCATGACTTTGAAAGAGAAGAATGAAATCTTACACTGTTTTGTAATATTTGGAAAAAAAGCACCACTTAAGGAATGAAAACTGCTCAAACTTCCATTAGGTTTTTACTCAAGCTCTATTTAGAAACATTATGGTGTAGGAGGTTAGAGGACAAAACTCAAAAATATAAAAATCTAAGCCATCCAGGTTAGGGGATATGTTAGCTAGTTGTTGCTCAGTTGCCAAGTTGTGTCTGGTTCTTGTGACCCCTTGGACTGTAGCCCACCAGGCTCCTCTGTCCAAGGGATGCTTCAGGCAAGAATAAATGAGTGGGTTGCCATGCCCTC
Source organism: Odocoileus virginianus (assembly GCF_023699985.2). Taxonomy (NCBI): domain Eukaryota; kingdom Metazoa; phylum Chordata; class Mammalia; order Artiodactyla; family Cervidae; genus Odocoileus; species Odocoileus virginianus. The sequence continues at coordinate 5,728,877 of NC_069701.1, read as the reverse complement.
TTCCGGGGGATCTTCCTGACTCAGGGATTGAACCTGTGTCTCCTGCATTGGCAGGTAGATTCTTTACCACTGAGCCACCAGGGAAGCCCTCATGCTAGCCAGACTCTCAATTAAAATTCCATGCCAGCTGTCCTGTAAAGATGTTCTTAATAAGAAGTTGATTGCTTCTGTCTTCTGCTGCAACCTACTGTATCTCAGTTACTTTGAATCTGGAAAAAGCAAACCGTCACTGGGGGAAAAGTAAAATCCAGTCCATATGGTTACTTTATATTCAATATCTGGCATTTAAAAAAAAATACTGTGATGTGTCAAGAAGCATAAAAGGTGACCAGTAACTGAGAAAAATAAGTCAGTAGAAGTAGACTGACAGAAGATCTTGGATGTCATAGTTTGAAGAAAAGGACCTTAAAGTATAATCAATATGTTCAAGCAAACTGAGTAAAGGATTGAAAAATGAATGAGAACTTCAACAGAAAATTTGAAATTATAGAAAGAATTAAGTAGGCATTCTTGGATTGTAAAATGCCATATCTGAAATTAAGAAGTTTTTATTATGGTTAACAGCAGACTGGTCATAGGAGAAGACATGATCAGTGAAATCAAAGAAAGAAAAGCAGAAAAACGGCAAACTGAAACAGAGAGAAAGAAAGCGAGCCCAGAGAAAATGTTACACGTGAGCCAGTCAAATGGTCTAATGCAGGTGTAACTGGGTTCTGTAAAGAGCAGAGAGAGAAATGTGGCAGAAGGAAAATGTTCCAGGGAACAATATCTGGTGAATTCTCAAAACAGATGCAAGTCTTTAATTCACAGGTTTAAGAAGTTCTAGAAATCCAAAAAATAAATACGTAATGGAAATCACAACTACCTTCATTATAGTCAACCAAAACATTTTTAAAAAGCCGTCTTAAAACCCTAGAGAAAAAGATATTTGCATTAGTGGAACAACACAAAGAATGGCAGCTAATTTCTCAATGAAATCATGAACTTAAGGGAAAAAAGGAAAGCTGTTTTTAAAGGAAAAATAAAATTGAGAAAAACATAAATGAGAAAACCTACCAATATAGAATGTTATACTTAGTAAATATATCCTTCAAAAATAATACATTTTGAAATGTACAGAAGTATCAAATATCAAATCAAATAGAGAGATCATATTTGTGGCTACCATGGGGGAGTAGAGGGGTTTGGATGATGGCAGTCAAAAGGTACAAACTTAAAGTTACAAAATAAATGAGTATAGGGATGTAACAGGCAAATTTGGCCTTGGAGTATGGAATGAAGCAGGGCAAAGGCCAATAGAGTTTGCCAAGGGAACACACTGGTCACAGCAAATACCTTCTTCCAGCAACACAAGAGAAGACTCTATGCATGGACGTCACCAGGTGGCCAACACCAAAATCAGATTGATTATATTCTTTGCAGCCAAAGATGGAGAAGCTCTATACAGTCAGCAAAAACAAGATCAGGAGCTGACTGTGGCTCAGATCATGAACTCTTTATTGCCAAATTCAGACTTAAATTGAAGAAAGTGGGGGAAACCACTAGACCATTCAGGTATGACCTAAATCAAATCCCTTATGATTATACAGCAGAAGTGAGAAATAGATTTAAGGGACTAGATCTGATAGACAGAGTGCTTGATGAACTATGGACAGAGGTTCATGACATTGTACAGGAGACAGGGATCAAGACCATCCCCAAGAAAAAGAAATGCAAAAAAGCAAAATGACTGTCTGAGGAGGACTTACAAATAGCTGTTAAAAGAAGAGAAGTGAAAAGCAAAGGAGAATTGAGCTTCAGGAGTTGCTTGTATATTTTTGAGATTAATCCTTTGTCTGTTGCTTGAACCAATCAAAAAATGGGCCAGAAAAGCAAAGGAGAATTGAGCTGCAGGAGTTACTTGTATATTTTTGAGATTAATCCTTTGTCTGTTGCTTGAACCAATAAAAAAAAATGGGCCAAAGAACTAAACAGACACTTCTACAAAGAAGACATATAGATGGCTAACAAACACATGAAAAGATGCTCAACATCACTCATTATCAGAGAAATGCAAATCAAAACCACAATGAGATACCATTACATGCCAGTCAGGATGGCTGCTATCCAAAAGTCTACAAGCAATAAATGCTGGAGAGGATGTGGAGAAAAGGCAACCCTCTTACACTGTTGGTGGGAATGCAAACTAGTACAGCTGCTATGGAGAACAGTGTGGAGATTTCTTAAAAAATTGGAAATAGAACTGCCATATGACCCAGCAATCCCACTTCTGGGCATACACACCGAGGAAACCAGATCTGAAAGAGACACGTGCACCCCAATGTTCATTGCAGCACTGTTTATAATAGCCAGGACATGGAAGCACCCTAGATGCCCATCAGCAGATGAATGGATAAGGAAGCTGTGGTACATATACACCATGGAATATTACTCAGCCATTTAAAAGAATTCATTTGAATCAGTTCTAATGAGATGGATGAAACTGGAGCCCATTATACAGAGTGAAGTAAGCCAGAAAGATAAAGACCATTACAGTATACTAACGCATATATATGGAATTTAGAAAGATGGTAACGATAACCCTATATGCAAAACAGAAAAGGAGACACAGATGTATAGAACAGACTTTTGGACTCTGTGGGAGAAGGCGAGGGTGGGATGTTTCAAGAGAACAGCATTGAATATGTATATTATCTAGGGTGAAACCGATCACCAGCCCAGGTTGGCTGCATGAGACAGTGCTCGGGCCTGGTGCACTGGGAAGACCCAGAGGGATCGGGTAGAGAGGGAGGTGGGAGGGGGGATCAGGATGGGGAATACATGTAAATCCATGGCTGACTCATGTCAATGTATGACAAAAACCACTACAATATTGTAAAGTAATTAGCCTCCAATTAATAAAAATAAATGAAATAATTTTTTAAAAATAAAATAAAAAGAAGAAGAATCAAATCAACAAAATTGGAAATGAAAAAGGAGAGGTTTCAACAGACAATGCCAAAATACAAAGGATTATAAGAGACTATTTTGAACAAATTTATGTCAATAAAATGGATAACCTGAAAGAAATGGACAGATTCTTAGAAAAGTTCCATCTTCCAAGACTAAACCAGGAAGAAACAGAAAGTAGGAACAACCCAGTTATAAGCACTGAAGTTGAAGTTGTGATAAAAAATCTCCCAAAAAACAAAAGCCCAGGACCAGATGGTTTCACAGTAGAATTCTATCAGTAACTAGAGAAGAGCTAATGCCTATCCTTCTAAAACTCTTTCAGAAAATTGCAGAGGAAGGAACACTTCCAAACTCATTCTATGAGGCCACCATCCCATCACCCTGATACCAAAATCAGACAAAGACAACACAAAAAAAGAAAACTAGAGACCAGTATCACTGACCAACATAGATGCAAAACTCTTCAACAAAATTTAACAAAGAGAATTCAGCAATATATCAAAAAGCTCATACACCATGATCAAGTTGGGTTTATTCCAGGGATGCAAGGATTCTTCTATATACACAAATCAATCAATATGATACACCATATTAACAAACTGAAACATGGAAAAGCATATATTAATCTCAATAGATGCAGAAAAAGCCCTTGACAAAATTCAGCACCCATTTATGATTAAAACTCTTCAACAAATGTGTATAGAAAGAACCTACCTCAACTTTTTTTTCTAAAATATGCCATAAAAAAAGGCCATATATGATTTTAAATTTAAATTAAAGGCCATATATAATTAAGTCTACAGCAAGCATTATTCTCAATGGTGAAAGACTGAGAGCATTCCCCCAACATCAGGAACAAAACAAGGGTGTCCACTTTCACCCCTATTATTCAGCATAGTTTTGGTTGAATCTATAGTTTTTCTGCAATCAGAGTAGAAAAAGAAATAAAAGGAATCCATGTCAGAAGAGAAGAAATAAAGCTCTCACTGTTTTCAGATAATATGATAGTGTACATAGAAAACCTTAAAGATAGTATCAGAAAATTACTAGAACTAATCAATGAATTTAGCAAAGTTGCAGGATACAAAATCAATATACAGTAATCTCTTGCATTTCTATATACAAACAATGAAAAATCAGAAAGAGAAATTAAGGAATCAATCCCACTCACCATTGCAACAAAAATAATTAAATATCTAGGAATAAACTTACATAAGGAGACAAAAGAACTGTACACAGAAAATTATAAGACACTGATGAGAGAAATCAAAGACGACATAAACAGATGGAGAGACGTTCCATGTTCCTGGGTAGGAAGAATCAATATTGTGAAAATGACTATACTAACAAATGTAATCTACAGATTCAATGTGGTCCCTATCAAATTACCAAAGGCATTTTTCACAGAACTAGAACAAAAATTTCACAATTCATATGGAATCCCCAAAGTACCTGAGTAGCTAAAGCAGTCTTGAGAAAGAAGACTGGAGCTGGAGGAATCAGCCTTCCTGACCTCAGGTTACACTACAAAGCTACAGTCATCTAGATAGTGTGGTTCTGGCACAGAAACAGAAACATAGACCAATGAAACAAGATAGAGAGCCCAGAGATAAACCCATGCACCTATGCATACCTTATTTTTGACAAAGGAAGCAAGAATATACAATGGGGCAGAGACAGACTCTTCAATAAATGGTGCTGGGAAAACTGGACAGCTACATGTAAAAGAATGAAATTAGAACACTTCTTAACACTGTATACAAAGATAAACTCAAAATGGATTAAAGACCTAAATGTAAGACCAGAGACTATGAAACTCTTAGAGGAAAACATAGGCAGAACATTCGATGACATAAATCAAAGCAAGATTCTCTATGACCCACCTCCTAGAGTAATAGAAATAAAAATAAAAGTAAACAAGTGGGACCTGATTAAACTTAAAAGCTTTTCCACAGCAAAGGAAACTATAAGCAAGGTGAAAAGACAGCCCTCAGAATGGGAGAAAATAATAACAAATGAAACAACTGGCAAAGGAGTAATTTCCAAAATATACAAGTAGCTCATATAACTCAATACTAGAAAAAAACAATCCAATAAAAAAAAGTGGGAAAAAGACCTAAACAGACATTTCTCCAAAGAAGACATACAGATGGCTAACAAACACATGAAAAGATGCTGAATATCACTCATTATTAGAGAAATACAAATCAAAACTACAATGAGGTATCAGCTCATACGAGTCAGAATGGCCATCATCAAAAAAATCTACAAACAATAAATGGTGGAGAGGGTGTGGAGCAAAGGGAATGCTCTTGCACTGTTGGTGGAAATGTAAATTGATACAGTCACTATGGATGACAGTATGGAGATCCCTTAAAAAAACTAGGAATAAAACCACCATTTGATACAGCAATCCCACTCTTAGGCATATACCCTGAGGAAACCAAAATTGAAAAAGACACGTGCATTCCATGGTTCATTGCAGCACTGTTTACAGTAGCTAGAACATGGAAGCAACCTAGATGTCCATCAACAGTTGAATGGATAAAGAAGTTGGGTACATATATATAATGGAATGTTATTCAGCCATAACACGGAACACATTTGAGTCAGTTCTAATGAGGTGGATGAACCTAGAGCCTATTTTACAGAGTGAAGTATGTCAGAAAGAGAAAGATAAATATCGTATACTAACGCATATATACAGAATCTAGAAAATTGGTACTGAAGAATTTATTTACAGGGCAGCAATGGGAAACAGACATAGAGAATAGACTTACAGACATGGGGAGAGGGGAAGAGAGGGTGAGATGTATGTTGTGAGTAACATGGAAACTTACATTACCATATGTAAAATAGATAGCCAATGGGAATTTGCTGTGTGTCTCAGGAAACTCAAACAGGGGCTCTGTATCAACCTATGGGGTGGGATGGGGAGGGCGATGGGAGGGGATATATGTATGCCTATGGCTGATTCATGTTGAGGTTTGACAGGAATCAAAATTCTGTAAAGCAATTATCCTTCAATTAAAAAAATAATTTAAAAAATTTTATATTAATGGAGCATGTTATTGATTGGGATTGGGTATGAGAGAACTTTTTGATATTGTTGCTTTGGATGGTATTTACAGAGATATGTATATATAGATATAAAAATTCATAAAACATAAATTCACTTGAGTTGTATATTTTATATAATTACTATAAATATGTATACATTATTCTATGACATACACACACCACACACATTAAAATGAAAATGCCTCAAAAATGTGTGTTGGGGGTGAAGTGTCCTTAAATAATAATTTGAAAACATTATTTTTTTCTTCTTTTTTTTTGGATAAGAAATAACTTATTGTTCTGGAATGTTTGGAAAATACAGAAAGATAAAAGAAAGAACATTTGTATTTTTACAATTAATAATGAGAGTGCACTTTTCTCAATAATGAGTGAATTTTTCTAATGTTTATTAATGATTTCTAATTGTTCTGTGAAGCATTTACTAATATATCCACTGTACATTTGTCTGTTTTTTTTATTTTTATGTTTTAAAGTTGGATGGGTTATTCTTGTAAGAAAATAAATATTTAGACTGACAGATTGGCCTTTTTTCCCTTTTAACTTTATTATGTTTTTAACACATGGAATTTAAGAATTTTTATTTAATTAAAACCACCATGGAGAAGGAAAGGGCAACCCACTCCAGTATTCTTGCCTGGGAAATCCTATGGACAGAGGAGCCTGGCAGGTTACAGACCATGGGGTCACAAAAGCGTTGAACACTAACTTAGTGACTAAACAACAGCAACATGGAAAAAAAAAAAACATGAAATATTCTCAGTCTCATATACTCTATCATTCTTTTTCTGAGTAAAACCTTCCTAATCTGTATGCAAGTCAAGAAGCAACAGTTAGATCTGGACACAGAATAACAGACTGGTTCCAAATCGGGAAAGGAGTACATCAACCCTATATATTGTCACCCTACTTATTTAACTTATATCCAGAGTACGTCATGTGAAATGCTGGGCTGGATGAAGCACAAGCTGGAATCAAGATTGCCGGGAGAAATGCCAATAACCTCAGACATGCAGATGACACCACCCTTATGGCAGAAAGCGAAGATGAACTCAAGAGCCTCTTGATGAGAAAGAGGAGAGTGAAAAAGTTGGCTTAAAACTCAACATTTAGAAAACAAAGATCATGGTATCTGGCCCCATCAGTTCATGGAAAATAGTGAAACAATGGAAACAGTAACAAACTATTTTCATGGGCTCCAAATCACTGCAGATGGTGATCAGAGCCATGAAATTAAAAAACATTTGCTCCTTAGAAGAAAAGTTATGACCAAGCTAGACAGCATATTAAAAATCAGAGACATTACTTTGCCAACAAAGGTCCATCTAGTCAAAGCTATGGTTTTTCCAGTAGTCATGTATGGATGTGAGAGTTGGACTATTAAGAAAATCTAAGCACTGAAGAATTGATGCTTTTGAACTGTGGTGCTGGAGAAGACTCTTGAGAGTCCCTTGGACTGCAAGGAGATCCAACCAGTCAATCCTAAAGCAAATCAGTTCTGAATATTCATTGGAAGGACTGATGCTGAAGCTGAAACTCCAATACTTTGGCCACCTGATGCAAAGAACTGACTCATTGGAAAAGACCCTGATGCTGGGAAAGATTGAAGGTGGGAGGAGAAGGGGACGATTGAGATGGTTGGATGGTGTCACCGACGTGATGGGTATGAGTCTGAGTTGGCTCTGTGAGTTGGTGATGGACAGGGAATCCTGGCGTGCTGCAGTCCATGGGGTTGCGGGAAGTCAGATATGGCTGAGTGACTTATCTGAATTGAATCCCTCTACAGTGATTTCTTTTGTCTCCATTGTTTTCTTTTTCACACTTAACTATTTTGCTCATCTGGGTGTGTACGTGTATACATATACAAGTATGTGTGTGTGTGTACATTGTGGTTTGAGGCTATACCAATTCCCTCTATAGTTAGCCAGTTGTACCAATATCTGATTTCATAGGCATTATGGCTATTTAGTGGAAGTCCTCCAGGCCCTGCCATTGTGATGGCTGCCTTTCTCAAAGATTGTTGTTACATGAGTTTTCTATTGTTTCACTTTTGTTATTGATACAGTCATCAATACTTTAGTGGGAAACCGAAAGAGGCTATATGAAAGACTGCTATCCAGGTGTTACTATAAATCATTAGTTTCAAGAAAAATAAACTGTCCTTGGAAAATTGTACTAAGGTAATGTTAGTGGTTTTGCCATGAACATTGTGCTGTTAATATTAGTCACAATGGTTTTCCATCCAGATTTCTTTAAAAATCACTTAGCTGTAGTCTATTGGGAATTAATTTCTAGGAGTTGGTCTCTAAGATGGCTCTGCTACTTGTTCAGTGTTAAGTGTTTTCCTTAAACTTTCTGGTTACTCAGAGCTTTTCTTTAGCTCATTCTGTATAATGCTACTGCTAATTTTAGATTCAGATTCATCTACTTCTAGCACTTATATTTTGCCTTTCAGGAAGTTTCTTTTAAAAAAAATGGCAGTTATTCAGCTCTGAGTATTTCCACTCTTCGTATGAAGTCATTTTGCTTTTTGAAGTATCTATGAGATTTTGATACTATAGAGAGTGAATACGGTGAAGATTTCTTGCCTGGCATGAATTGTAAACTGGAACTTACCTCTCCAACTCAAAAATGGTTGTCTTATGCACACTGCTTGATGAAAGTATATTTTGGAACACACTACTCATATTCAGTAGTGTTATAGAATAAACTACCTGGGGTCTTTCTGACAATGTAGATTGGTATACTGAAAGGACATTTGAGTAAATAAGGAAATATGGTCAAAAGTAGAGATTACTGAATATTGAGGTATCTATTACTGCATTACATAGTTATATACAAATAATCTTAATATTTATTTCTTTTTTTTTTTGTATTTTTGACCTATATGTTAACTATTATAGAATGCAAATTTGACCGTGATTTTTGAAACTAAAATATTCTCTCTCTTTAATGTAGCATGAACTTCCCTTGTGGCTCAGCTGGTAAAGAATCTACCTTCAATGTGGGAGACCTGGGTTCAATCCCTGGGTTGGGAAGATCTCCTGAAGAAGGGCAAGACTACCCACTTCAGTATTCTGGCCTGGAGAATTCCATGGACTGTATAGTCCATGGGATCGCAAAGAGTCAGACACAACTGAGTGTCTTTTGCTTAGTGTAGCATATAGGCTAAATATAAGACAAATATTTAGACAAATCTGAGTTTGACTCTCAGTTCTAGTGTTTTCCAGAGCAAGTTGTTTTTTTCTAATTCTTGGTTTTATTATCTTTAATGATCGTGACAGTTCTTCTCTCATTGAGAAGAATAACAGAGGTATTACCTATCCGTGTTCATCTTTATATACAAAATGACACCTGTTGACAGATAAGATTCCACAGGGGTGGGACCAAAAGAATGCTTTTCCATAACTAGAGTGAGGATCAGCCCCTGAGCAGAGAAATCACATCAGGGTGTTCATGAGAAAGGCAGAGCTGTAGCAACAATTTCAAATGGAGAATTTTACAGAATAATTTCCATAGAAATAATGTTTCCATGGAAATCAAAGAGTTTTTCAAGACTGTATGTCAAAAGGCCTCCAATAGGGGAAAAAAAATTTAAGAGAAACAAAGAATTATTTCCTGAGAGGACATTTCAGACAAAAAAGAGTGGGGGAGGAAGAATATTAGTACAAAAGAGGGCGAAGACCAATGGGAAAAATTTACTTAGCCACACTGGTTAGGGGTTGTCACTAACTCCTTACTAAAGAGGAACTGGAAACAATATTGGATCTGCAGCTGACCCTCCAAAATGCATCCAATGCAGCTACATGGAGTTATCTGTATACAATAATGGCATCAGTGCATAGGGGCTGTATGCTCCCCAAATCTCAAGGGAAGACAGAAGTTTGTGTCCTTCAGAAACTGGACAGACTTTTTGATGATGGCCATTCTGACTGTTGTGAGATGATACCTTGTTGTAGCTTTGGTTTGCATTTCTCTAATAATGATGCTGAGCATCTTTTCATGTGTTTGTTAGCCATCCGTATGTCTTCTTTGGAGAAATGCCTGTTTAAGTCTTCTGCCTAGTCTTTGATTAGATTATTTTTCTGGTATTGAGCTTCATGAACTGCTTGAATATTTTGGAAATTAGTTCTTTGTCTGTTGATTCATTTGCTGTTATTTTCTCTCAGTCTGAGGGTTTTCCTTTTTACCTTGCTTTTAGTTTCCTTCATAAGCTTTCCTTGCAAAAGCTTTTAAGTTTAATTAGGTCACAGTTGTTTATTTCTGTTTTTATTTCCATTACTCTAGGAGGTGGGTCATAGAGGATCTTGCTGTGGTTTATGTCAAAGAGTGTTCTGCCTATGTTTTCCTCTAAGAGTTTTACAGTTTTTAGTCTTACATATAGGTGTTTCTTTAATCCATGTTGAGTTTATTTTTGTGTATGGTGTTAGGAGGTGTTCTAATTTTATGATTTTACATGTAGCTGCCCTCTGTTTCCAGCACCACTTTTTGCATTTAGGTTGGTTCAAATGTGGTGGACAAACCTAGAGCCTATTATACAAAGTGAAGTCAGAAAGAAAAAGACGAATGTTGTATTTTAACGCATATATATGGAGTCTAGACAGATGGTACTGATGCACCTATCTGCAGGGCAGCAGTGAAGATGCAGACGGAGAACACGCTTTTGGACACAGTGGGGGAGAGAAGGTGGGATGATTCGAGAGTAGCATGACACATATATATTGCCATATGTAAGGTAGCTGGCCAAGGGGACATTTGGGCTTCCCTGATGGCTCAAATGGCAAGGAGTCTGCCTGCAATGCGGCGGACCTGGGTTTGATCCCTGGGTGGGGAAGAATCCCCGGAGAAGGGCATGGCAACCCACTCTAGTATTCTCGCCTGGAGAATTCCATGGACAGAGGAGCCTGGCGGACTACAGTCCATGGGGCCACAAAGAGTCAGATGTGACTGAGCGACTAGTGCACACAGTGAGAATTTGCTGTATCACACAGAACCCAAAGCCGGTGCTCTGACAGCCTAGAGGGAGGGGTGGGATGGGGTGGGGACAGGAGGGAGCTCAGGAGGAAGGGGATGTATGTATACCTATGGCAGATTCCTGTTGATGTATGGTGGAAACCATTACAATATTGCAAAGTAATTATCCTCCAAATAAAAGTAAAATAAAGTTTAAAAAAATAAATTAAAAAAGAAACTGGATAGAACTGTGAAAAATATAAACTTGGGACAACCTAGATGCCCATTAGCAGACGAATGGATAAGGAAGCTATGGTACATATACACCATGGAATATTACTCAGCCATTAAAAAGAGTTCATTTGAATCAGTTCTAATGAGATGGACCAAACTGGAGGCCATTATACAGAGTGAAGTAAGCCAGAAAGATAAAAACCAATACAGTATACTAACACATATATATGGAATTTAGAAAGATGGTAATGATAACCCTATATGCAAAACAGAAAAAGAGACACAGATGTACAGAACAGACTTTTGGACTCTGTGGGAGAAGGCGAGGGTGGGATGTTTCGAGAGAACAGCATCAAAACATGTATATTATCTAGGGTGAAACAGATCACCAGCCCAGGCTGGATGCATGAGACAAGTGCTTGGGTCTGATGTACTGGGAAGACCCAGAGGAATCGGGTGGAGAGGGAGGTGGGAGGGGGGATCGGGATGGGGAACACATGTAAATCCATGACTGAATCATGTCAATGTATGACAAAAACCACTACAATATTGTAAAGTAATTAGCCTCCAACTAATAAAAATAAATGAAAAAAAAATTGTGAAACAGAAATCACAGTCCTATGTAATCATATTTTTTTTCATGAAAATAAAACATAAAAACAAAGGACATGAATAAGCATCTGAAGATTCTGGACAAGAGTTAGCAGTAGTTAAAGCAGGAGAGAAGCAAATGTAGTTTCACACCAGGCTTCTGTGATTTCTCGATTTCATTGGGCAGTACCATCCCACACCCCAGCACTCCTCTCCACCATTGCTAGATTAGGAACTTACATGAGGCTGCTATGTTCTCATTTTTCCAAATACTGACATTTAAAAATAATCACAGATCAGGACTTACTACTTCATTCATTTCACAAAAGAAGGGACTGATAGAAAAAACATAGTATGGACGTGAACTCAGGAGATGAATTATAAAAAGTCCCTACATTGTTCCTATTTTCCTCATTTTGGTGCTGGTAACAGCTTCTCTGTAGACTGGAATTAGTTCGTGGGTTAGAATTTCAACCTCAACCTCATTGATCCAGTCCAGTCTTCTGTTCCAGCATCATATACAGGCATTATCCCACCAACTACAACATTTCATTCTTTTGCAAATGCATATGAAGTCCTTGTTACACAATGTGGGATAAATCCATCTTAGCAAACCCTGTATTGGTTTTAACAAATGTTAACCTTTGCACTTTGACTTACAGATCAATATTGACCCTCTCTGGTTATTACGAGTCAAGATTCCCTTTGGATTTGCTACAAATAAAACTGACCAAGTGCTTTGTTTAAAATTCCTGTTATGTCACTTACAACACCGAATTGCAATTTTTGTTGGCATTGTGATCTCCCTAACTAGACAATAAATCCCTTGAGGGCAGGATCTAGTTTTCCTTATCTTGTTACCCTTACAACTAAAGCAATGTTGGGTACATTGTGAATCCTCATAAAGAATTTCAATGGCTCAGCTTAGTTTATGTCTCCTGGAACATCATAAATGTAAACATAAACATATGTCTCCTGGAACATCATCATTATACATAGCAAATCCTTGCTGCTGTTTTATACTTTATTGATGGAAGTGGAATTGGCTCCATCCTTCGACATTCACTCATTCATTCTTCAGACACACATGAAACCCTTGCTATGTGCCTTCCACTGTGCTAATTACTAAAGATAATCAAAATAACCAGAATGTAGTTCTTGCCTTCAAATATGTCAAGAAGAGTTCCTTTCTGGAGCTCACATTAGCTTTGTGGCAGACTGCCAATATCCTGAATGATAGAAACAGTTTGAAATCTTAATAGAGTGAACATTTACTCTCTTATGTGTTCTTATCTCTCCAAGCAGCAGCACCCACTCTATGTAACAGCCCTCCTTTCTAACAGATGACAGCCGCTATCCTCATAATACAGTTTACTTAAATTGGAGCCTGAGCCTTACCCGCTTTAAATGAAAGAATAAATCTGCTTACTATTGCAAGTCTTGTTGTATTTGCTGTTCTCTTGTGCAAACCCTTCCAGCCGGCACTGAAAGCGATGCTGCCAAAATTCTTGAAACCAAGGGTTTCGGAGGTTTGTTTCTGGCCGGAGCTTCAGATAATAATCATCAAACCACTTGACGTCGGGAGACTGGAGCTTGATTGTGATTCCACCAACAGCTTCTCGCTGATAGCCATCTGTCACATCGTACCTGTCCGCCCAGCCGTCACTGTGGAGAAACAAAAACCCCTCCGCTCAGAACAGGTCTTGTCTGAGAAAACGATGCTGTTTGCTATCGTTTTGAAAACATGCACCAGTAAATGGCACTCAGGCCACACTGTGGTCTTACATTATACTACGTGATTATTGAGATAGCAGCTTGGTAGGATATAAAGTACAAAATACAGTGGAAACTTTGCATCTAAGAATGCAAGAAGATATCAGTCTCACTTACCTTGAACTGCAGAGAATAACCTTATGGTTTTGGCAGAATTTCACTGGTTGTAAAACATAGTATAAGCATGAAAGTTGTATGTCACCATTCACACTAATTACTGAATGTTTAATAGCGAGGTTAAATTAATTTTAAGTATATTTCTTTTCCTATACTTTATAATAAATCATGATAAGGATCATAAAGTAAAACTGAAAAATATTTCTAACATATACCTAATGTTAATTTAACCATCCTATGATATTCATGTTTACCTACATTTTACATGTAATGATGTGTGACTGTGTGTGTGATCACTCGTGCATGACCCTCTCTGACCCCATGGACTGTAGACCGCCAGGCTCCTCTGTCCATGGGATTTTCCAGGCAAGAATACTGGGGAGGGTTGCCATTTCCTACTTCAGGAGATTTTCCTGAGTGGTTAAACAAGAGAAACTCTCTGATTATGGTCATTCTATTAAATATTGATTCATCAGAGCCCAAACTGAAGGCTTTATAGTCCATATCCTCTTTCCTATCCCATGGCACTTCTCTACTAAGGATGCATGTAAAATACACATATGAAATCATGTTTTCTATTATCAGTATCAGTTCAGTCACTCAGTCATGTCTGACTCTTTGTGACACCATGGACTGCAGCATGCCAGGCCTCCCTGTCCATTACCAACTCCCAGAGCTTACTCAAACTCATGTCCATCACTTTGGTGGTGCCATCCAACCATCTCATTCTCTGTCATCCTCTTCTCCTGCCTTCAGTCTTTCCCAACATTAGGGTCTTTCCTAGTGAGTCTGTTCTTCACATCAGGTGGCCAAAGTATTGGAGTTTCAGCTTCAGCATCAGTCCTTCCAATGAATATTCAGGACTGATTTCCTTTAGGATGAACTGGTTGGATCTCCTTGCAGTCCAAGGGACTCTCAAGAGTCTTCTCCAACATCACAGTTCAAAAGCATCAATTCTTCGGCACTCAGCTTTCTTTATGGTCCAACTCTCATATCATACATGACTACTGGAAAAACCATAGCTTTGGCTAGATGGACCTTTGTTGGTAAAGTAATGTTTCTGCTTTTTAATATGCTGTCTAGGTTGGTCATAGCTTTTCTTCCAAGGAGCAAGCGTCTTTTTACACTAGAGTCACTGAAAGAACTTCTTAACAATAGGCTATCAACGATGGTGACAGGAATCATACTCCTCAACATTAATATCATTCTATGAACTGATCACTCAAAGTAACCTAGAAATTTCAAAACAAGAGTTTGAAATTGGAGAGTTTCTATTATAGCAGTGTAAGAATAAGGAAGAGTATTCTAAGCTTATTTGGAAAATACATGAGATAAAACTTTGGAAATAAAAAACATGAAAATGTGTTTCTATGAAATCTGGACACACCTCTTGGGACATTCAGGAAAAAAGTGTCTGACTTCTCCCATCCTCCCTGTCATTTGGAATATGCACAGCTTATGCTGTGTGTCTGCTGGGACCCAGCGGTAGTAGCCATCCTTTAAAGAGGCACACGTGCCCTTTCAGGAGAAGTAAATAAAGTCAAGGGGAATTTAACGATAAAAAAAGGGTAACAACCAAGAAAGAAGAGATGATATGGAGAGAGTTGAGGGGAAGAGCAGAATGGAGCCTCCTGAATGCAGGGCAGGAACGGGTTTGGAGATAAGCTGGGTGAGGGGGAGTAGGTACTGGGAAAAGTTGAGTGAAAGGGTTTACATTAACAATCATTATTTATTTCGTCAATATTCAGGTATTCCTATTTATTGGAATGTTCATTTCTTTCTATCTTCCAATGCATTTTTGTTTTTTATACTTTTTTATTTTGGTAAGCAGAGGGCATGCTCCAATATTTTGGATATAAAATCTGTGTGTTATGTAAGGTATTATGTAAGTAATATGTAAGTAATAAATTAGAATAAGTAAAAAAAAGAAGCATGTACTTTTTTCGATGTGTTCTGGTATACTAACTCTGACTTAAAAATTGATAATAAGAGTTGTTCCAAAGGTCATAGATTACTCATTAAGATATCATAGGGCCTTAGGATAACTTGAGATTTTTCCGAAGGCATCAGTGGATGAAGGAAAAGGAGGAAAAATAAACAGAAAAAATAAGCAATTTCTTCCTCTAAGTCCTCCTTGACAAGAAAAGATTTTATTAAAAATGATCTGTGTTGAAATTTCAAAAACTTTCATGGCAGATCAGGGGGAAAAAAAAGTAATGGAATATGTTTTGTCCCCATGTTGAATGTGGTTACTTCACACATTGTCTTCCCTCAAGTTTCTCATTTCAGCTGCAGAGATTTTATTTAAAGCTGACAAGTTGAAATGAAGTGGGCTTGTTTGCTTCATTTTCTCGCTCTGTTTTGGAGGGTTTATTATATCACTGATAGGAGAGTGTGGGTCTCACTGGCACTCGAGGAGATGCATGGGCGTGCTGCAAATGGGACAGGAAGCCCTGTTTGTCAGGCGGAGCAGCGTTCTCCAAGAAGGGGAAATTTAAATTGCTCCTTTTGTTAGTGCTAGCTTGCTCTTATGTAATGCTGTGATTATGAGTATTACATAAGAAATGTTAAGATTATAATGGGTCCAATTTACCCTTCAGAATTCATTCACTGAATTTAATGGGGATTGTAAAAAGCCTGCCTTGATAAACTTTTCTGGAGGTAATGTTTCCATTAAAAAGTCAGGACCAGTTTGTGAATTTACTCCTCTCTCATAACATTCTTCAGCTTTTTTTTTTTTTTTTTTTCAGGAATTAATTTCTACATTTAATTTAGCAAAAGATGATCTTTTTTTCAGTAGTATATAAGTAAGGTGATTTTAAAAACAGGTTTGTTCTAGGGGTTTCCATTCAACAGCAAAATAAAAACTGTAACATAGTTTGTGTGTAAACAGAAAATTCCAGTATCTGTGGACAGAAAAGGGTTATTTTGTTTAAGCTTATCGGGGAGTATTTGCCATGTAAGTCTCAAAAAAGTTCAATCCATATTAGCTAAGTTAGATGGTGCTCTATTGACTTTAGATTATTAAATATTAACATTTTCATAAAAATGTGCTTTTAAGGTTTGCTTTAAGATGATAGGGTATCTCTAAGTAAGGAATAATAAATCCAAAAATGAATAGACAAGAAAAACTTGAGCTTACCTTTCTACTATCTAATGCTTTCCATTGCATTGTTAGAGTGGACTCAAGATTCTGGCATTACTGTAATGCTTCTGGGTGACCTGTGTGTGTGTGTGTGTGTGTGCATGCTTAGTCATGACTGCCTCTTTGTGACCCTGTGGACTATAGCCTGGCAGGCTCCTCTGTCCATGGGATTCTCAAGAATACTCGAGTGGGTTGCCATTTCCTCCTCCAGAGGATGTTCCTGACCCAGGGATGGAACCTGTGTCTCTTGCATCTCCTGCACTGGCAGGCAAATTTTTTACCACTGTGCCACTTGGGTGAATAGCAAGGAGAGATAAGAAAGCCTTCCTCATGTGATCAATGCAAAGAACTAGAGGAAAACAACAGAATGGGAAAGACTAGAGATCTCAAGAAAATTAGAGACGCCAAGGGAACATTTCATGCAAGAATGGGCTCAATAAAGGACAGAAATGATAGGGACCTAACAGATGCAGAAGATATTAAGAAGAGGTGGCAAGAATACACAGAAGAACTGTACAAAAAAGATCTTCACAACCCAGATAATCATGATGGGTGTGATCACTCACCTAGAGCCAGACATCTTGGAATGTGAAGTAAAGTGGGCCTTAGGAAGCATCACTATGAACAAAGCTAGTGGAAGTGATGGAATTCCAGTTGAGCTATTTCAAATCCTGAAAGATAATGCTGTGAAAGTGCTGCACTCAATGTCAGCAAATTTGGAAAACTCAGCAGTGGCCACAGGACTGGAAAAGGTCAGTTTTCATTCCAATCCCAAAGAAAGGCAATCCCAAAGAATGCTCAAACTACCACACAATTGCACTCATCTTACACATGCTAGTAAATGCTTAAAATTCTCCAAGCAATACATTCTTCAGCAATACATGAACCGTGAACTTCCAGATGTTCAAGCTGATTTTAGAAGAGGCAGAGGAACCAGAGATCAAATTGCCAACATCCACTGGATCATCGAAAAAAGCAAGAGAGTTCCAGAAAAACATCTATTTCTGTTTATTGACTATGGCAAAGCCTTTGACTGTGTGGATCACAATAAACTGTGGAAAATTCTTACAAAGATGGGAATACCAGATCACCTGACCTGCCTCTTGAGAAACCTGTATGCAGGTCAGGAAGCAACAGTTAGAACCAGACATGGAACAACAGACTGGTTCTAAATCGGGAAAGGAGTATATCAAGACTGTATATTGTCACCCTGCTTATTTAACTTATATGCAGCATACACCATGAGAAATGCTGGACTGGATGAAGCACAAGCTGGAATCAAGATTGCCGGGAGAAATATCAATAACCTCAGATATGCAGATGACACCACCCTTATGGAAGAAAGTAAAGAAGAACTAAAGAGCCTCTTGATGAAAGTAAAAGAGGAGAGTGAAAAAGTTGACTTAAAGCTTAACTTTCAGAAAACTAAGATCATGGCATCTGGTCCCATCACTTCATGCCAAATAGATAGGGAAAGAGAGGACACAGTGGCTGACTTTATTTTTCTGGGCTCCAAATCACTGCAGATGGTGACTGCAGCCATGAAATTAAAAGCCGCTTACTCCTTGGAAGGAAAGTTATGACCAACCTAGATAGCATATTAAAAAGCAGAGTCAACAGAGACTCAACTAGTCAAGGCTATGGTTTTCCCAATAGTCATGTATGGATGTGATAGCTGGACTATGAAGAAAGCTGAGCACCGAAGAATTGATGCTTTTGAACTGTGGTGTTGGGAAAGACTCTTGAGAGTCCCTTGGACTGCAAGGAGATGCAACCAGTCCATCCTAAAGGAGGTCAGTCCTGGGTGTTCATTGGTAGGACTGATGTTGAAGCTGAAACTCCAATACTTTGGCCACCTGATGCGAAGTGCTGACTCATTTGAAAAGACCCTGATGCTGGGAAATATTGAGGGCAGGAGGAGAAGGGCACGACAGAGGATGAGATGGTTGGGTGGCATCACTGACTCAATGGACATGGGTTTGGGTGGACTCCGGGAGTCAGTGATGGACAGGGAGGCCTGGGGTGCTGCAGTTCATGGGGTTGCAAAGAGTCCGACACTACTGAGCGACTGAACTGAACTGATCACTTGGGTGACAGAAATTTTACCAAATTAGATAGAAAATGTGGGGGGTGATAAGGAAAGAAACTGAAAGTACCACATTTAAACGGTTTTATAGATTTAGTATCTATTCTTTCTTCCTTTCTGTCTATCTGTCTATCTCTCCATCCATCTGGACAGTTTCTCTTGCTTCTAATTGGTGGGCATTTTACGCATCTCCTTATAATCCATTTCATTACTTTCTTTCCAATTCTTTGATATACAGCCATTCTTCACTATTTGAAGATTCTGAATTTGCAAATTCATGGGTTTCCTAAAATTTATTTGCAACCCCCATTTCAATACTCATACCACCTTTATGGTCACTCTCAGACATACACAGGGTGGCAAAAATTTGAGTCTCCTGATGTGCATCTTGACAGCGCAAGCTGGACCAGGTGAACCTCTGCTTTCTTGCTTCAGTTTTGCTACCATAAAGAAGTTTTCTTCATTGTCTATTAAGGTGCCAAATTTTTGTATTTTGTGTTTTTAGCATTGAAACATATACTGCTGCTGCTGCGTCGCTTCAGTCATATCTGACTCTGTGCGACCCCATAGACGGCATCCCACCAGGCTCCCCCATCCCTGGGATTCTCCAGGCAAGGAACATATACATTACCACATATAAAACAGACAGCCAGTGGGAGTTGGATGTGTGATGCCCGGCACCCACAGCCAGTGCTCTGGGACAACCTGGAGAGATGGAGTGGGCCGGGGGCTGAGAGGGGTGTTCAGGAGCTGGGGGACACATGTGTGCTAGGGCTGACTCATGCTGATGTCTGGCAAAACCCACTGCAGTACTGTAAAGTGATTTAATTTTTTGCTTTAATAAATAATATTATTAATATTAATATAATAATATATAATAAAATATATTAAATTAATATAAAATTAAAATATAATTAAAAAATTATCCTCCAATTAAACTGAATTTTAAAAATGGTTTTGCTGTTTAAAATACCCCTAAGTATATAATACTGATATGTTATCTAGAGTTCCCAATGGCAAGAAATCTGTGATATGTCTTACATACAAAGTCAGATGCATTCAGGCATGAATACAGGTATGTTTTTCTTTGAATTGAATATGAATTCATCAATTATGTGTGTGTGTGTGTGTGTGTGTATAAAGTGTTTTTATATTGGAATATCCATAAAACAAGGTTATCTATTGACTCAGTCCAGTTCAGTCACTCAATCGTGTCTGACTCTTTGCAACCCCATGGACTGCAGCACACCAGGCTTGCCTGTCCATGACAAGCTCCCAGAACTTGCTCAAACTCACGTCCATCGAGTCGGTGATGCCATCCAACCATCTCATCCTCTGTTGTCCCCTTCTCCTCCTGCCCTCAATCTTCCCCAGCAGTAGGGTCTTTTCCAATGAGTTTGTTCTTGCCTCAGGTGGTCAAAGTATCACGGAGCTTCAGTTTCAGCATCAGTCCTTCCAATGAATATTCAGAACTGATTTCCTTTAGGATTGACTGGTTGGATCTCCTTGCAGTCCAAGGGACTCTCAAGAGTCTTCTTCAACACCACAGTTCAAAAGCATCAATTCTTCAGTGCTCAGCTTTCTTTACAGTCCAATTCTCACATCCATACATGACTACTAGCAAAACCATAGCTGTGACTGTTCGGACCTTTGTTGGCAAAGTAATGTCTCTGCTTTTTAATATGCTGTCTAGAATGGTCAGAGCTTTTCTTTCAGGGAGCAAGCAACTTTTAAATTCATGGCTGCAGTTACCATCTGCAGTAGTTTTGGAGCCCCTCAAAAATAAAGTCTGTCATTGTTTCCATTGTTTCCCCATTCATTTGCCATGAAGTGATGGGGCTGGATGCCGTGATCTTTGTTTTTTGAGTGTTGAGTTTTAAATCAGCTTTTTCACTCTCCTCTTTCACTTTCATCAAGAGGCTCTTTAGTCCTCTTTGCTTTCTGCCAAAAAGCTGGCATCATTTGCATTTCTGAGGTTACTGATATTTCTCCTGCAATCTTGATTCCAGCTTGTGCTTCTTCCAGCCCAGCATTTCTCATGATGTCCTCTGCATAGAAGTTAAATAAGCAGGGTGACAATATACAGCCTGATGCACTCCTTTCTCAGTTTGGAAGCAGTCCATTGTTTCATGTCTGGTTCTAACTGTTGCTTCTTGACCTGCATACAGATTTCTCAAGAGACAGGTCAGGTGGTCTGGTATTCCCATCTCTGTAAGAATTTTCCACAGTTTGTTGTGATCCACACAGTCAAAGGTTTTAGTGTAGCCAATGAAGTGGGAGTAGACATTTTTCTGGAATTCTCTTGTTTTTTCTATGATCCAATGAATGTTGGAAATTTAATCTCTGGTTCCTCTGCCTTTTCTAAATCCAGCTTGAACATCTGGAAGTTCTCTGTTCATATACTGTTGAAGCCAAGCTTAGAGAATTTTGAGCATTACTTTGCTAGTGTGTGAGATAAGTGCAATTGTGCAGTACTTTGAACATTCTTTGGGATTGCCTTTCTTTGGGATTGGAATGAAAACTGACCTTTTCCAGTCCTGTGGCCACTGCTGAGTTTTCCAAATTTATTAGCATATTGAGTGCATCAGTTTCAGAGCATCGTTTTTTAGGATCTGAAATAGCTCAACTGGAATTCCATCACCACCCCTAGCTTTGTTCGTAGTGATGCTTCCTAAGGCCCACTTCACATTCCAGGATATCTGGCTCTGGGTGAGTGTTCACACCACTGTGGTTATTTGAGTCATTATGATCTTTTTTTTTTTGGTAGTTCTTCTGTGTATTCTTGCCACCTCTTCTTAATATCTTCTCTTTCTGCTAGTTCCATAGTGTTTCTGTCCTTTCTTGTGCCCATCTTTGCATGAAATGTTCCCTTGGCATCTCTAATTTTCTTAAAGAGATCTCTAGTCTTTCCCATTCCATTGTCTTCCTCTATTTCTTTCCATTAATCACTTAGGAAGACATTCCTATCTGTCCTTGCTATTCTTTGGAACTCAGCATTCAGATGGTATATCTATCTTTCCTTTTCTCTTCCGTAGCTTCTTATCCTTATCCTTCAGAATGCAGACAGAATGAAAAGCACAATCACAGAAAACGAATCAAACTGATCACATGGACCACAGCCTTGTCTAACTCAATGAAACTATGAGCCATGTCATATAGGGCCATCAAAGACGGACCTGTTATGGTGAAGAGTTCTGACAAAACATGGTCCACAGGAGAAGGGAATGGCAAACCACTTCATTATTCTTGCCTTGAGAACCCCATGAACAGTATGAAAAGGCAAAAAAGATGGGACACTGAAAGATAAACTCCCCAGGTCGGTAGGTGCCCAATATGCTACTGGAGAAAAGTAGAGAGATAACTTCACAAAGAATGAAGAGACAGAGCCAAAGCAAAAACAACACCCAGTGGTGGATGTGACTGGTGATGGAAGTAAAGTCTGATGCTGTAAAGAGCAATATTGCATAGGAAACTGGAATATTAGGTCCATGAATCAAGGTAAATTGGAAGTGGTCAAACAGGAGATGGCAAGAGTAAACATTGACATTTTAGGAATCAGTGAACCAAAATGAACTGGACTGGGTGAATTTAACTCAGATGACCATCATATCTACTACTGTGGGCAAGAATCCCTTAGAAGAAATGGAGTAGCCATCACAGTCAACAAAAGAGTTCAAAATGTAGTACTTGAATGCAATCTCAAAAACGACAGAATGATCTCTGTTCGTTTCCAAGGCAAACAGTTCAATATCACAGTAATCCAAGTTTATGCCCTGGCCAGTAAAGCTGAAGAAGCTGAAGTTGAACAGTTGTATGAAGACCTACAAGACCTTCTAGAACTAACACCCCCCAAAGATGTTCTTTTCATCATAGGGGACTGGAATGCAAAAGTAGGAAGTCTAGAAACACCTGGAGTAGCAGGAAAATTTGGCCTTGGAGTACAAAATGAAGCAGGGCATAAGGCTAACAGTTTTGCTAACAGAATTTAATGGTCATAGCAAACACCCTCTTCCAACAGCACAAGAGACGATAGTCTACACATGGACATCACCAGATGGTCAATACCAAAATCAGATTGATTATTTGCAGCCCCAGATGAAGAAGCTCTATACAGTCAGCAAAAACAAGACCAGGAGCTGACTATGGCTCAGATCATGAACTCCTTATTGCCAAATTCAGACTTAAATTGAAGAAAGTAGGGAACACCACTAGACTATTCAGGTATGACCTAAATCAAATCCCTTATGATTATACAGTGGAAGTGATGAATAGATTCAAGGGGTTAGATATGATAGTGCCTGATGAACTATGGATGGAGGTTCGTGACATTGTACAGGAGGCAGTGTTCAAGACCCTCTCCAAGAAAAAGAAATGCAAAAAGGAAAACAGTTGTCTAAGGAGGCCTTACAAATAGCTGTGAAAAGAAGAGAAGTGAAAGGCAAAGGAGAAAAAGAAAGATATACCCATCTGAATGCAGAGTTCCAAAGAATAGTAAGGAGAGACAGAAAAGCCTCTCCTGGTAGGAGAGGTTGTAGGTGAGTGTTAGAGAATCAAGTTAGAAAATATGTGACAGTGGTTAAGGAGACTAACAGACGGTTGTACTAAAGGAGTAGTAGTGGGAATGAAAAGGTTATTCTAAGGAATTCTCAGAAATCCAAGGACTAATTATGTGGAGAATAGTGAGTAGAGGAAGATGTTTATGGTTTATGGGAAACATTAATGATACTGAAGTGACATTGTCACTCCATATCCTAGGTTAAAATATAGAAAATAGGTTTGAGTTTGAAAAAGGAGGAAAATGAATACAGTAGGGGGTCTGCAATGATCCAATTTCCTTTTATATGCTCTCTAGCACTTTGTTTCTCCTGGATTTCTGTTCTCTGCATATAAAATTAATGAGTGTAAAAAAGTGCAGGTTAAAAATTTCCTTTGCTGTGGTCCAGTACCATTTTAGTCCACCTTCTACTATTGTATTTAGCATTTTGTATGCTGAGAAATAGCTGTTTGCACTCAAAAAAAAGGTTAAAACTAATGAAAATCATAGCACTCTAAAGATCTGATGTTCTGTACAGTTATACCCTTATAAACATTTTAACTTTAGAATTGTTATCTTAATTATTTTTGTATTAACTAATAGATACTTAAAGCAGGCCAATGATCATAGCTGTAATATAATTACTGCAAGGTTTACAATCAGTAGATTTAATTGCAAAATATAATTCTGGAATGTGGAATCCCCTAAAGATCCATGGTAATAAAATATTATTGGAAAATTATGAAGGAGAAAGGTTTACTAATTATTGAATGTTAAACAGAGTTACTCAATAATTTAAAAATTTGTCTCTCTTATCAAAATATAAATCTTTACATTGCAGACAATAGACAATATATTCTTTCTTTTCTTTCCTCATTTCATATTAATATTTCTTTTTTTAAAAACTACTGGACCACAAGGGAGGTCCCCCGGCTTCTCTTTGTTTAATCAGTTAATTACTTTATTTCTGTTTTTGCTTGTCTGGGTATTTCTCTAGCTGCACCGAGCAGGGGCCGCCTTCTAGTTGCGGCATGCAGGCTCTGGAGTATGTGCTCAGTAGCTATGGCTGACGGGCTTAGCTACCCCATGGCATGTGGAATATTCCCAGCCCAGGTATCAAATCCATGTGTCCTGCATTGGCAGGGGGATTCTTAACTACTGGACCACCAGGGAAGATCCTCAATATATGTCTTAAGTTATTGCCGTGGAAAACAACAAATTGTGTAACACAGAAAGTTGAGCCAAGTGATCCTCCAGTAACAGTCTCCATGTCCTTTTTATTCCAATTAATTAATCTAATAAGCATGTGAATGCATGCATACTGTGGTAGCTTCCAATACATGCCCTCAAGGAGCTGGTAGTCCATTAGACATGGCCTGCTTGAATGGGCGATGCTGATTTCTAGCCCACTGAAAGTTTCTTCATTTATCCTTCAGACTGAACATCCTCTTCTCTTTTTACTCAATCTTCCTATTAACAGTACAATTCATTAGGTTCCCAGTCACTGAATCATCACTTACTGAAAATTGCATTCCAGTCCTGCCTTCCAGAGATTTATTCTCCCATCACCTCAATTAGTATTCTGGGTGTTCCCAAACTTAGTTCTTACATTTATTGTCTCTTGATTTATTTACATGGAAGGCTAATCACATACAATGGGTAAGGATTTCATTAGCTGAACTCTCAAATGGCAGCATGATTATTTAGTATAACTCTGCAGAGTTCTTGGGGAGACATCTGCCATGGGCAAACAACATAAACAAATCCTCTCAAAGTGTCAGAAGGAGCAACACTAGACCAAAAATGTAGGCATCAG
This sequence comes from Odocoileus virginianus, assembly GCF_023699985.2. Taxonomy (NCBI): domain Eukaryota; kingdom Metazoa; phylum Chordata; class Mammalia; order Artiodactyla; family Cervidae; genus Odocoileus; species Odocoileus virginianus. Next base: position 5,703,598 of record NC_069701.1, on the reverse strand, counting down.
AATGACTATTCCTAGAAGTTGTGCTGTGCTTAGTCATTCAGTCGTGTCCGACTCTCTGCGACCCCATGGACGTTAGCCTGCCAGACTCCTCTGTCCTTGGGGATTCTCCAGGCAAGAATACTGCAGCGGATTGCCATGCCCTCCTCCAGGGGATCTCCCAACCCACCTGGTCTTCTGCATTGCAGGTGGATTCTTTAACATCTAAGCCCAAGAATACTGGCATGGGTAGCCTATCCCTTCTCCAGGGGATCTCCCCAACCCAGGAGTCGAACCAGGGTCTCCTACATTGCAGGTGGATTCTTTATCAGCTGAGCTATCAGGGAAGCCCACTCTGAGAAGTTAGTAGTCATTAAATTTGTGTCAGGTGTGCGTGTGTGTATTAGGAAGGTGGGGGTAGTGTTTGGTATGCCAGGCACATACAGTTATTCTTGATCACTGAACTCTTTAGTCCTACTTAGCATGATGATATTGGTACTGCTGAAGTTGTCACATGCATTCTGTGTATTGGAGACACTGTACTTGACTCTTATTCCTCCAGTACATCAGACTTTAACACCTCCAAGCCTTTGAGTATGCTGTTCCCTCTTCATGGAGAGTCACCACTTCAACCTGTCACATTTTTCCTGATTTGATAAAGTCCAATTCATCTATCAAGCAGACAGACTGAACTTGAATGCAGCTTATTAAAACCTTTCTCAAGCTCCCGTTGGTTTAATAGTTCCTCTCTTGCTTACAAAATTCTGTGACATTTATTTCTTATTCACTGAACAAGTATTGGGTGACTAATAACCTGTTAGATTTGTGGGAATACAGAGGTCAACCAGACGACAAGATTTCTGCTCTCATAGAGGTAACATGTTGATGCTTTTCATTTTGCATTTGTCATCATATTAAAATTCAGTACCCTTATTTATGTTTTGTCTAAATTGACTATAAATTTCATGTTTTGGACATCTTATCCTTATGTTTATTATAATGCCTTGAACATGCTGAATACTTAACATATGTTTAACATAACATTAGAAAATTAGACTTTAAAAAGCAAATTTCAGTTTATAGAGAATTCTTTGCAGATAACTGCCTATATTCATTTGTAACTGAGAAAACAACACTGTTGGATGTGCCTTATAAAATGACTCTGAAGGGCTGAATCCATGCCCCCTCCAAACTCGTCCTCTCCTCTACCTGATGCTATTAAGGTTAATGAGTACATTCATTAGGCTGCATCTAAGCATTTTTTTTTTCAAAATCTGTTCACAGCCCACAAAATTATTATGGAAACTGCTGTTCTACTCATGTGTAATCATCACCTTGCCAAATCTCTTACCAATAGCATTTTAACAGATATTTGGAGACTTTTTTTTTTTTTTCTAATACTAGGAGTCTACTGACTGGTTGTCTGTCTTTATATAATATTCTTTGCCTTCCTCTCCTGGGGGAGTAAGAGATTAGGATCCCTAAAAAACAGTGAAAACAAAGAAAGATACTGAGCTTTTAAATGAAAGTTCTTATGAATGTACACCAGTTAACACTAACGAACTAATTCCAAAATGAACTGCAATGTAGACTTCTTGAGAAAATGGTTAGGTTACTGACTGAAAATCACCTTTTCTCCAGGGCTTGTAAATCTTAGTTTTTTCCCATTTCCAAGGATAAGTAGATGGGAATTGGAGGAGTTGTATCGGAACATTCAAAAGAAGGAAGAAATGTCAGGAATCTAGTTTGTGGACTTGTGTAAGTCAAGTGATTTCCATTACATTTGTGTTAGTCACTCAGATGTGTCCCACTCTTTGCGACCCCATGGACTGTAGCCCGCCAGGCTCCTCTGTCCATGGGATTTTCCAGGGAAGAATAATGGAGTGGGTTGCCATTTCTTTCTCCAGAGGGTCTTCTTGACCCAGGGATCAAACCTGGGTTTCTTGCACTACCAGCAGATTTTTTACCACCCAAGCCACTAGGGAAGCCCGAATTTCATTAAACTGATTCCTAATTTTCTGCAGGCCTTAGAGGTAATAGTTAGCTCTAGTTTTTACCATTGAGTACATTGAAAGTGAAAGTGAAGTCACTCAGTTGTGTCCGACTCTTTGCGACTCCATGGACTGTAGCCCACCAGGCTACAGGAAAATCCATGGCATTTTCCAGGCAAGAGTACTGGAGTGGGTAGCCATTTCTTTCTCCAGGGGATCTTCCTGACCCAAGAATCACATCTGGCTCTCCTGCACTGCAGACAGGTGATTTACCCTCTGAGCCAAATTGAGGCTCTGAGGAATTAAATAACCCACTCAAAATCCTACAGATCTTTCTCATTCCAACACTCTAGCATTTTCCATACTGCCTAGAGCCTCCGAAGTGATGACATACAGTGACAGTTGCTCTGAGAAATGTTTATTAAGGGGATCATATTTAAGAGGCATGGCAGAGGACAGCAAGCAGAGGGCAGAGCCAGGGATACATGAGTAAGATTCTCACACTGGTGCAGTCACGTCTTCTGCTGCTTCAGTCAAAGACTAATCTAGACTGGTGCTGCTGGGAAGAGATCCTTAAAATATAATTAAGATCCCAAGGGGGCTTCCCAGGCGGTGCTTCTGGTAAAGAACCCACTTGCCAGTGCAGGAGACATAAGAGACATGGGTTCAATCCCTGGGTTAGAAAGATCCCCTGGAGTAGGAAATGGCAACCCACTCCAGTATTCTTGCCTGGAGAATCCCATGGACAGAGGAGGCCAGTGGGCTACAGTCCATGGGGTCACAGAGAGTCAGACATGGCTAAAGTGACTTAGCATGCAGACAAGATCCCAAGAAAAGTAGCCCTGAAATAGGGAGGTAAGTCTTAGTAGGTCTCACATAATCAGGAAAGCCCCTGAAAAGTGAATGGCTTTTCCTCACAAAAGAGACTGAAACATGAGTAGGATTTGGCAGGAGAAGGACTTCCCTGGTAGTTCAGCTGGTAAAGAATCTGCCTGTAATGCAGGAGACCCCAGTTGGATTCCTGGGTTGGGAAGATGCCCTGGAGAAGGAATAGGCCACTCACTCCAGTATTCTTGCTGGAGAATCCCATGGACAGAGGAGGCCAGTGGGCTACAGTCCATGGGGTCACAGAGAGTCAGACATGGCTAAAGTGACTTAGCATGCAGACAAGATCCCAAGAAAAGTAGCCCTGAAATAGGGAGGTAAGTCTTAGTAGGTCTCACATAATCAGGAAAGCCCCTGAAAAGTGAATGGCTTTTCCTCACAAAAGAGACTGAAACATGAGTAGGATTTGGCAGGAGAAGGACTTCCCTGGTAGTTCAGCTGGTAAAGAATCTGCCTGTAATGCAGGAGACCCCAGTTGGATTCCTGGGTTGGGAAGATGCCCTGGAGAAGGAATAGGCCACTCACTCCAGTATTCTTGCTTGGAGAATTCTCACGGACAGAGGAGATTGATGGGCTACAGTCCGTGGGGTTGCACAGAGTGGAATGGGACTGAGCGACTAAGCACAGCACCTAGCTGCAGAAGACACCCCAGTACTGGCTCTGAAGAGGGAGGGAGCTGCCCAGGATGGAGTGCAGGTGGACGCGAGGAGCTCCGCGTGCCCCCCGGGTCAGGCCAGCAAAGAAATGGAGACTCAAGCTGCATCTCAAAGGAGCTGGGTTCCACCAAAATTTGAATGAGCTTGGTAGCAAATTCTTCCACAAAGCCTCCAGAAAGGAATGCACCCTGGTTTCAGCCTGTTTTCCCCTGATTGGAGAACCCAAATATGCTCTACATAGACTCCTGATCTCCAGAATGTTCAATAGAATATTGAAAAATTGTTCTAAGTAGCTGAATATGTGGTAATTTGTCACACAGCAATAGAGAGTTATTACTCACTCTCCACCTTTTGTCTATGTTTCCTCACTTGGAAGGGTTTGTTGTTTGTTCAGTCACTAAGTCCTGCCCAACTCTTTGTGACCCCATGGGCTGCAGCACGCCAGGCTCCTCTGTCCTTCATCATCTCCTGGAGTTTGCTCAAATTCATGTCCATTGAGTCGGTGATGCCATCCAACCATTTCAACCTCTGCTGCCCTTCTCCTCCTGCCTTCAGTTTTTCCCAGCATCAGGGTCTTTTCCAATGAGTTGGCTCTTTGGCCAAAGTATTGGAGCTTCAGTTGAGTCCTTCCAAAGAACATTCAGGGTTAATTTCCTTTAGGATTGACTGCGTTGATCTCCTTGGAAGGCTAAAGTATGTTAATATCAGAAGTGCTATAATCTGTCCTAATTCTGGGTTTGATCAGAGCAGACCAACTTCCAGAGACTTAGGGATCACAGAAAATGATGGAAGGTATTACATACAGAGTCCTTGGAACATCCAGCCTGCCTCCACTTAGGATTTAAATTGAGGTAGGTATTTCCCTCTCTGGTTAAAAATTGTATCCCTCCATGGATGCTTCCTTACAATACACATCCTTCACAGAGAAGCTGAGAAAAATCATTGTAAATAGATTGAGAATTACACAATCTATTGTTTCTCTTGTCATATTAGAGCCATTTGGAGAATTGCAGAAATTGCAGCAATTGTGTAAAATGTGCAATATAGTGAGCAAAATGATTCAGTTAAATAGAGAAAGCATGTTATAAATAAGCTATTGTATCCATCACTTTACATAACCTTCTTTTTTCCTGAAAGCTTCCTTATTTAGGGTAACCTTCCAGTTTTCAGTCTTCAAACCCCTTCCCACTGAATTGAGCTAATTTCTTCTGTTACTCTGTTAAATGAGCACAATGTCCAGCTGGGTAGTCAATTATTGAACATCATTCAATTCCAAGCAGTAAGGCAGACTTTATGTTGGTGATTATAATTCCCAGTGTCCAATTTGTTTTCTTCTGCTTACTCCCTATAACAGGTCACAAAGGAGTTCATAATTTCAGATCTAAGATGTTTTTCTCTTACTTTCTTCAACTTCCCCCAGTATTGGATACTGTTTTTTCATTTAGCTGAATCTTGTGACCAACACCGTACATGCCAATTTTCCTGCAGAGTACTGCTTAGGAGGGATAAAGAAAAGAAAAGCTGGCGTTCCCTACCCACTCTTGAACATTAGATTCAGGCAAACGAATATTTACAGAGTGATAACTAGTGTGGCCTTGTGAGGTAAATATTTTTACATCTTCACATTTCACTTGAGGCAACTCCAGCTTGAAAAGTAGGCGGTAACCCTGAGTTAAAGAGGATTCAGTAAATTCAGCCTACCTAAATCTAGAAAACAAAACAGAACCAGTACAATGTATCATTGTATTCTTTGATCAAAACCAGTATCCAAACTTTTCTGATTTTGTCCATGAAAATGTAGAGGGGGACATATTTTAATTTGTTACACACACACACGCACCTTGGAATTCACTTCTTTTTTTCCTTTCTGAGCCTATAAATAAAGAATTACCTAAATCACTGCATTCATCTTCTGATAAAATGCCCATCTTTGTAGTGTTAAAATATACTGGCAGAGGTATTAAGAATCTCTCAACTGACAAGGTAAAGGGCTATTAGCAGATGCTCAGGAGACTGATATCTGTACATAAACAGAATGAACTCTCTTTGGTTCCCATTTTACTTGGAGGCAACATGTTCTTCACTGACCAGTTATCCCCATGACAAGCACTGAAACCAAGTCCACTGTTAACTTCTCACACCTATCAGATCTGGTTTACAAATGAACACAAGCTATAGAAGACCAGTAAATAATCAAAGATTGTTCAGGGTGTGACATTAAGGTTTAGAAGTAGTCATTATGTAAGAATCCACGTAAAAGTCACAGCCTGAAAGCCTGGAAAATGTAGATGCCACACACCCAATAATTAATCCAAATAGACTGAAATGGTAAATCACATATTAGAAACTGAAGTACTTACATTTCTAGCTATGATAGATTAGACAAACCTTCCTCTGAAGACAACTACAAAGGCTGGGTAAACTTAAATGTAGTTAAACTATCAGAAAGCTATTTAGATAGAACTCAAGTGACCAAAATCCTGGGGAGGAAAAAAATGATGTACTGAGGTAAGACATTCCCTTGAGGTATGTGACACATTTACTGAAAGACAAGGATGGCAGGTGAAGAAGTTGGACCAAAAGCAGTAGGTGAGGCTCAGGAAATTATTCTCTCATAACTGAAACTCGGTACCCATGGAGCAGTAACTGCCCATTTTTCCCTTTCCTCTGCACCTGGCAAGTGCCGTCTTACTTTCTACTTCTAGGAACTTGACTGTTTAAGGTACTTCATGTAAATGAAATTGGGCTTCCCAGGTGGCGCTAGTGGTAAAGAGCCCGCCTACCAATGCAGAAGACATTAGAGATGCAGGTTCAATCCCTCCGTTGGTAAGATCCCCTGGAGGAGGGCATGGCAACCCACTCCAGTATTCTTGCCTGGAGAATCCCATGGACAGCGGAGCTTGGCGGCCTACAGTCCAGAGTGTCCCAAAGATCTGGACATGCCTGAAGCAACTTAGCATGCACATAAGAAAAGTCATGGGACATTTATCCCTGTGATTGGTTTATTTCACTTAGGATAATGTCTTCAAAGTTCATCCATGTCATCACATATGGCAATAAGGTGCAACTATCATTGAATAGAGTTTGGCATTTCCTAAAGCAATTAAAATATATTAATGTATGATTCAGCAATCCCTTTTGTGGGTATTTATCCAAAATAATTAAAATCAGGATCTTAGTGAGATATATGCACCTGCCATATGTTTTAAGCCACAATATGAAAATATCCATTAATGTCTATCAGTAGATGAATGGATAAAGAAAATGGAGAAAGGAAATTTGAGGTTTAATAGTTTAAAATCAACCAGTTTAACTTATCATGTTAACAAAATAATGGAGGAAAATATCTGACAAATTCAACATCATTCTGATAAAAAGTCCTCAGCAAACTAGCTAAAAAAGAGAACTCCCTAAATCTGTGAATGAGTTTTTACAATAAACATCATACACAAAATTGTTTAAAGATTTCTTCCTGATATGTAGAACAAGTGAAGGATATCTTCTCGTACTTTTCTTCAATATTTTATTGAATCTTCTAGGCAATTAAGTAAGGAAATAAAAGGAGTAAATTATTATTCAAGATAAGTTGATTATTTACATAGAAAATTTGAAATTGTATGGATAAGCTATTACAACAAGTAGTAAATGAATTTAGAAAGTTTGGTGAACATTAGTGCAGCCTACATAAATCAGCTAATGTCTATATATCTGGAATATACAATTAGAAAACTGTTTTCAGAATACTACTTAAAAGCCACCACATAGTTATAAAAAAATCTAAGGAAGATAAATAATATTTCTCCATGCATGTAAGAGCAATTATGGAAGACTTAAATTAATAAAGGAAATGCTACATTCATAAATTAGAGGAGTCAATAAAGTACATTTTCCTGAAATTGATCTATAGATTCTATATTATCCTAATCAAAATTCCAGCAGATTTTTTTGAGGGGAGGGAGCATTGGCGGAGACATGTGGAGGATATTTATAAAGAAATTCTAAAATTTTTGTGCAATTTTAAAAGACCAAGTATAGTCAAGATAATACTGATAAAGAACAAAGTTGGGGAAGTTAACTATTAGGTAGTAAGACATGAAGATACACAATTTGTATATTTTCAATGATATACAATTTGTAGGGATAAACAGACTAATGGAACAGAATTCACAGGTACTTAGAGAATTGATTTTTGACAAAGGCAACACTACAAAGAAGTAGGAAAAACATTCTATTAAGTTAATGATTCTGGGTAAATTTACATTTGGGCTTCCCTGATGGCTCAGGAGTTAACGAATCTGTCTGCAATGCAGGAGACCAGGGTTTGGTCCCTGGGTTGGGAAGATCCCCTGGAGAAGGGAATGGCTACCCACTCCAGTATTCTTGCCTTGAGAGTTCCATGGACAGAGGAGCCTGGCGGAGCCACAGTCCATGGGGTCAAAAAGAGTTGGACATGACTGAGTAACACTTTTACTTTCAAATTTATATTTGGGGGAAAATACATTGATAATAAAGGTTTCTCTAGCACATCACATAAAAGATTAATCATAAAGTTAAGATCTTTAAATGTATTTACAATAAGATTGATAACTTATTTTCATCAAGTGAGTTACACTGTTAACAGTTAAAATATTGGTTCCTTTTGATGAGTATGTTCCAGGTTTCCCACTCTTATGGATTTCTTGTTTCATTCCACTGTTGCATTTCTATTGTTTTGAATTCATTAAGACTTTTTATGGCCTAACATATGACCTATCCTAGAGAATTTCTGTGCACACGAGGAAAATGTATAATATGCTGGTGTTAGAAGGAATGTTGTGTATGTGGCTGTTAGGACCCTTTGATCCATAGTGTTGTTCAGATCTTCTGTTTCCTTATTGATTTTTCTATCTAGATGATCTATCCATTGAGTCAGGTATTAATGTCCCCAACTACTAATGTTTTGATGTTTAGTTTTCTTTTGAGTTCTGTTGGTATTTGCTTTATGTATTTAGGTGCATAATACATGACAGGTTCATAAATATTTAAAATTGTTATTTCTTCTGAGATTGAGCCTTTAATTATTTTACATGGAAATTCTTTGTCCTTTTTGATCATTTTTAACTTAGAATCTATTTTGTCTGATATAAGTACAGCTACCCCTGCTTTCTTTTGGTTATCATTTACTTGAAATAGTTTTTCTATGACTTCACCCTCAATTGATACATGCCTTTAAAGCAAAACTGAGTCCTTTGTAGGGAGCATATATCCTTGGATTTTGTATTTTCTATTCATTCAACCATTCTATGTCTTTTTTTATTGGATGACAGTTCTCTTCAGTTGTATCTGACTCTGTGACCCTATGGCTGTAGCCTGCCAGGCTCCTGTGTGTCCATGGGATTCTCTTGGCAAGAACACTGGAGTGGCTTGCCATGCCCTCCTCCAGGGAATCTTCCCAACCCAGAGATAAAACCACCATCTCTTATGTCTCCTGCATTGGCAGGCAGGTTCTTTAAGGCTAGCACCACCTAGGAAGTCCTTTATATTGGATAATTTAAGCCATTTTTGTTTAAATAGTAATTGATCTTTTAATTTATCTAATTTTATAATTAAATAATTTAATTTATTTAAATAATTTAATTTAATAATTAAATTATTTAAATAATTTAATTAATTAAATAGTAATTAATAAGTAAATAGTAAGGATTTAACACTGTAGTTTTGTTGTTTTCTGGCTGTTTTGTAGACTTTGTTCCTTGATTCCTCTCTTGCTATCTTCCCATATGATTTGGTCAACTTTTGTAGTCACACTCTTCGACCCTTTTACCAGACTTTTTTGTGTATCTACTACTGATTTTTCCTTTGTGGTTGCCATGAGGGCTTCCTAGGTGGCTCAGTGGTAAAGAGGGTTTTAAAAAAAGAAGTGATCTTAGGGTAAAAAGTAATGGGACTATGATTTTCTCCAGTTAGATGCCCAGGAGTGGGATTGCTGGGTCATAGTGTAGTTCTATTTTTAGTTTATTAATGAACCCCCACGCTGTTCTCCATAGTGGTTGTATCAATTTACATTCTCACCAACATTGAAAGAGGGTTCACTTTTCTCCACAAAAGAGCATTTACTGTTTGAAGATTCTTTTGATGATGGCCATGCTGACTGGTGTGAGGTGATACTCTTTATAGTTTTGATTTGTATTTCTCTAATAATTAGTGATGTTGAGCATTTTCTCATGTTCTTGTTGCCCATTTATATGTCTTCTTTGGAGAAATGTCCATTTAGGTCTTCTGCCCATTTTTTGATTGGGTTCTTTTTTTGTTATTGAACTGCATGAACTGTTTGTATATTTTGGAGATTAATCCCTTGTCAGTTGCTTCATTTGCACATATTTTGTCCCATTCTAAGGGTTGTCTTTTCATCTTGTTTATGGATTCCTTTGCTGTGCAAAAGCTTTTAAGTTAAATTAGGTCCCATTTTTTTGTTTGTTTGTTTGTTTTCCGTTACTCTAGGAGGTAGGTCAAAAAGGATCTTGCTGTGATTTATGTCCAAGAGAGTTCTGCCTATGTTTTCCTCTAAGAGTTTTATAATATCGGCCTTACATTTAGGTCTCTTAATTCATTTTAAGTTTATTTTTGTGCATGATGTTAGGGAATGTTATAATTTCATTCTTTCACATGTAGCTGTCCAGTTTTCCCAGCATTACTTATTGAAGAGACTATCTTTTCTCCTTTGTATATTCTTACCCCCTTTGTCATAGATGGTGACCTTAGGTCCATGGGTTTATCTCTGGGCTTTCAATCCTTCTCCACTGATCTGTATTTCTGTTTTTGTGTGAGTCTCATACTGATTTGAGCATTTCAATTCACCCCAGTAGTTCATTGCAGCACTATTTACAATTGCCAGGCATGGGAGCAATCTAAATATCCATCAACAGAAGAATGGATAAAGAAGATGTGGTATGTATTAATAATATACAATTATATTACTCAGCCATAGAAAGGAATGAAACGGCAATTTGCAGTGATGTGGATGGACCTAGAGGCTATCATACAGAGTGAAGTGAGTCAGAAAGAGAAGAACAAATATTGTATAATATCACTTATATGTGGAATCTAGAAAAATGACACAGATGAACTTATTTGCAAAGCAGACATAGAAACACAGATGTAGAGAACGGATGTACGGATACCGGAGGGGGTGAGAGGGGTGGAATGAGATGGAAGAACGGGACTGACATGCGTGCACAGCTGTATATAAAATACATGGCGAATAGGAACATACAGTACAGCCCCGGGGACTCTCAGTGCGTGGTGTGACCTGAATGGGAAGGAAACCCAAAGAAGAGTGGACACATGTGTACACACAGCTGGTTCACTTTGCCGTGCAGCAGAAACTAACACAACGTTGTAAAGTAACTCTACTTCAGTGTTGTTTTTTTAAAGCAGGACATTGAGGTCCCGATGCTCCCTCTTCAGCCATAAGAACAAGGGAATGAGACTGAGACAGAAAGAGACCAAGCAGGTTTATATATAACCACAGAAAGAGAACTTTAAGTAAGTCTTAAGATCAGTTGAAATAAATCTGACAGATGTTGAAGATTACATACTTTTGAATACATTTAGCTCAGTGGTTCAGAAACTCTATGTAAGAACAAAATAATTTAAAAAATCAAACATATTTCTAGCTGCCTGTGCACAACGGAGCCAGCAAGAGCCAGGAACTGGTGTTGTAAATGCTAACAGGTCAGAACAAGTTCAATACATTTTTAAAAACTTTGGCAAGATATATATAAACAAAGAAATAAAAGTTGCAATGGAATAAATGGAGGTAAATATATTTTTTTTAAAAAAGAAAGTAATGGACTAAAGTAAGAAATACTATTTTAGAGGTTTAAAGAGACAGTGTTATTAATATTCTTTGGAGTGTAAGGCAGGAAAAGGAGTCTAGAATGACCAGATCTTCTTACTTGAGTGATCAGTACCATTTACTAGTGAGAAATGTGTGTTAGGGTAGTTCAGTTTTACATATGTTGACTTTGAATAATTTGTGAGACTAAGTGGATTATGTCAAGAATACAGTTACACATATAATCTGAAACTTAAAGAGAAATCTGGCCTAAGATATTTCATTTAAATGTCAACAAATTGATACTTTGTAGAACTAACAGAAGAAATGTGATCACCCAGTGAGAGTGTTCTGCATGATATGAGTTAAGTCGTAAGTGTAGAAGTCCAGATAATACAAATACTTAAGGAATATGTAGAAAAGAAGATACTGTTTTAGGAACCTGATAAAGGAAAGGTGTAGAGGGGAGAGAATACATATGGAGAGTAGTGAGGGGGAGCAGAGTGCTACCACAAAGCCAAGAAAGGCAAGAGCTTTACAAGGGACAAGACCACTGGCGATGTCAGATCTAGCAGAGGACACAGGGTTTAAAACTGCTTTTAGAACCTGGCAACACAATTGAGGAGTTTTGGTGGAGAGGTAAAGACAGAAGCCAGATTTTACTGGAGGAGGCATTGGAAGAAGTGAGAAAGAAGACAGAGCTGATGCAGATCATGACTGAACAGAGCTGTATGTTTTTATCTAGTAATACTACACAGTTTAGAAATAGGGCTGCAGAGGTGAATTACAGAACAGATTTTGCTAAATGACCAGGTTTGTGAGAGATTTGATGATCTGGCTGAGAAGGTGGTTTGAATAATTAACTGTGGCATAGGATCCTTAAAGTCTGACTGGCCTGGGAAGAGCTGAGATACTGGGGAAAATGGAGAAATTGTAAAACAAGGGCATTCTCTGAGAGCAAGGGCATATAAAAAGGCAAAGAAAATAAGAGATGGTAAAAGCAAAATCAAGAGTTGATAAAAGGGTGCTTAATCAGAGAGTTGTTGTCTAGTTGCTAAGTTGTGTTTGACTTTTTGTGTGACCCCATGGATTGTAGCTTGCCAGGCTCCCCTGTCCATGGTATTTTCCAGGCAAGGATACCAGAGTGGACTTTCCTCCAGTAATTTCCTTCTCCAGGGGATCTTTCCGATGCAGGGATCAAACTGATGTCTCCTACATTGGCAGGCAGTTCTTTATCACTGAGTCACCTGGAAGCCCCTATTCAGAGAGCAGTATACTGGAATTATGATTTTTAGGTGATGCAAGAATTGAAGATGTGCCATTCCTCATGGGGCAACATAGATTGGACACTTATTTCCTTACCCATCATGCAACACTATTCTTTTCAATAAAATTTCACTTCAACAAATTCTCTTAAGCACCTATAGATTATGTTAGATTAACAAATTTTACTTGAACAGGCATCAGTAAGCAAGATTTTAATAACAAGGAAAAATTTTGTTATTACTCATACTTGTTCATTTGTTGAGTTGTTTTAACCCAATCTGATGCTCATTTGATGGACAGAATATTTTTATCTAACCTGGTATATGACCCTCTGGTCTTCTCTGCTAACCAGAAAAGCATTGATGGTATCTGTTTAGCAGAGCACTTGGGATTTTGCACAAACAAGCACACACATCGATACACATACTAACACATGCACACACACTTATATACTTGCACATGCACAGATGGATGATGTCACATACACTTTCATAAGGAAACAAAACCTGATATTTTCACCTCATTTGAGATACTATTCCTCATAGGATACTTTTGAAATGGGCAAACAGAAAATCATTGTTCCAAAGAGCTGCGACAACATGATGATCTGCAGTTGTGAAATTACTGGCAATGAGGAGTACAAGATTTTAGTCACAATTCAATACAGAAGGGTCAACAACAACAACCATGTAATCAACATTGTGAATTGAGGCAGTTTACTCATTTTGCTCTGGACCTGTGTCTCTCATTAAAGTCGCCCTAGAGAAGCCTGGCAACTTAAAAGTAATTTATTTCTGAGAAATAGACTCATTTCTTCCTCATCTTACCAAATTCATTTATTACAGATGTCTTTTAGGTTAATGAAATCATTTTTCTAGTTTGCTATTGCCCCTAAATGGTTTAAATGTACTAGCTGTGCATGCCTGAATATCCAGTTAGAGCAAAAGTCATGTTTCAGAGGTAGAAAGGGAGGGGGAAAAGCATTCAGGGAAATGTTATTTTATGTTTAGTAGAAAATAGGAATCAGACAACAAGAACAGAGAAGAGGTGGACAGGGCCAAATGGTTCATAATTTAATATCTGTAATTTCAGACCAAGAAATACCACACTATTAAGACAAGGAGTGTAATTGTCAAGCACCTATGTGGGACTGTGTTGCAGCGTTTGTAATAAGCAGATGTGAGGCCAGGATCATCTAGAGATAAGCACTGGAGTGCGGTGGGCGAGGGCCGTGTCCTCCAGCGATGGCTGAGTGGGGCTGGGGCTCGAGGCGGGGCTGGACTGCGTGCTCCGCGCTTCCGGACTTCACAGCGCTCTGCCCACCCGAGGCGAAAGTCGGGGAGACTGCAGAGAAATCAGACATTCCTGTTGGCTCCATAAATACCGATGGATTATGGCAGGAAAAGTGAACTGTGTCACTGACATCGAGAAGTCGGTGCTGATAAATAACTCTGAGAAGAGAGGATGGGTCCAAGTGACAGAAAACGAGGACTGGAATTTCTCCCGAAGTGTCTGTCGTCGGGCTTCAGGAAGACTTGTACAAGGATGAGCGTGCAGACCATCCACAATGTCTTTAGTGTTGAAACTGGCCACTGGCTCTCAGATGATCAAATAGTCAACGATTTCCCGAACCACTATGAGCTGACGCGCGAGGACCTGATGGTGAAGAACATCAAGAGATACAGGAAAGAGCTGGAGAAGGAAGGGAGCCCGCTGGCGGAGAAGGACGAAAGCGGGACGTACCTCTACCTGGACTGTGTCCCCGTCACCTACATGCTGGCCACTGACTACAACCTGTTCGTGGAGGAGTTCCGGGAAAGCCCCTCGAGTACCGGGATTATGAAACCCTGTGGCAAAGTCCAGGGAAAGGGCATCTTCCTGGTCAACAAGCTCTCGCAGATCAAAAAGTAGTCCCGGGCCAGCAAAACATCTTCGTTCGCGACTCAGGCCCACCAAGGAAGCCTACGTGATCTCTGTACATTAACCACGCGTTCCTGATCGGCTGCAGGAAGTTCGGCCTGCGCCTGTACGTCTGGTGTCTGTGTACCGCCGGCTGCGCTGCTCCAGGTATAAGCTTAGACTTGGCCGCTTCTGCGCGGTGAAATGCACCCCGAGCACCAGTGAGCTGGACAGCATGTTTGTCCACCTCACCAGTGTCGCCATTCAGAAACACGGGGAGGACTACAACCACATCGGGGGGCGAGTGGACCGTGCACAACCCACGGCTCTACCTGGAGAGCACCCGAGGCAAAGAGGTGACCAGCAACCTCTTCGAGGAGATCCACTGTATCATCGTGCAGTCCCCGAAGGCCGTGGCGCCCGTGAGGAACAGCGACAAGCACTGCTTTGAGTGCTGCGGATACGACATCATCATCGACGACAAGCTGAAGCCCTGGCTGATGGAGGTAAACGCGTCCCCGTCCCTCACCTCCAGCACTGCCAACGACCGAATCCTTAAGTACAGCCTGATCAATGACACCCTCAACATCGCGGGCCCTAACGGTGAAATTCCAGGCTGTAAATGGAACAAGGCACCCCCAAAGGAAGTCCTCGGCGATTATGAAATCCTGTAGGACGAGGAGCTGGCGAGGGCGACGGGGCTGACCGAGAGCTGAGAAGTCGGCCGGGCCAGTCGCTGGGGCCCAGAGGGAGCCGACTGAGAGATGCCGGGAGGACCGTCCTCACCACCTGGAAGTGACCACCGGCAAGAGCAAGACTTACAGCCCGGACCGGTCAGAACCTGTCACCACGCTGGACTCTTGCCGAAGACAAGAATTTTGGAATTTCCTTTTTCTAGAGCTTTTTTTTTTCCTTTCCTAAACCCTGTAAATAAATAAAGGCACTTCTTTGAAAGGTTAAAAAAAAGAGAGAGAAGAGAGAGAGAGAGAAGCCCTGAGAAGATTCAGAGAAGTACGGGGAAAGCGTGTCATTCATATGGTGGATCTAAGAAATATCAGTGCAATGGAGACTCGTTCTGTGCCACGTAGGGATGGGGAAGGGGTGCTGAGGGTCACTGATCTCTGCTGCACTGTAGACAGCTGACCACTTTCTCCTTGAACACCTCTTATCCTGTGCGAACATTCTCTTCATGACCCGCTCCTCACTGCCCCCTGCCTTCTTGATCCTCTGAGCAAGCCTTTCTGCTTACACCTCCACCTTACATATTAGTGCTCACTGGGGTTTTATCCTTTTTAAATATAGATATAATTGACATTATATGAGTTTCAGGTGTACAACATAATGATTCGATACTTGAATACACTGTGAAATGATCACAGTAAGTCTAGTTGTGTCCATCACCGCACATAGTTACAGAACTTAGTGTATGTAATGGAAACTTTCAAGATCTATTCTCTTAGCAACTTTCAAATATGCAAAACAGTATTATAACTATAGTCAAAATGCTATACATTATGCATTATACCCCCATGACTGACTGACTTTATAACTGGAAATTTGTACCATTTGACTCCCTTCACCCATTTCACCCACCCAACCCACCCCCACCTCTGGTGACCACCAGTCTGTTCTTTGTATCTATGACTTTCTTTTTAGATTCCACATTTAAGTGAGATCATATAGTGTATGTTTTTCTCTGTTTGAATTATTTCATTTAGCCTAATGCCTCCACGGTTCATCCATGTTGATGAAAACAGCAAATCTCACTCTTTTTTATAGCTTAATATTCCATTGTGTGTGTATGTGTGTATGTATGTGTGTATATGCATATATATATATATATATATGCATATATATATATATATATATGCCACAATGTCTTTTGTCTTTGGTATTTTTTACCTGTGCTTTTTTTTCATAATTATTTATTTTTGGTTCTGTTGGGTCTTCGTTGCTGCGTGGGCTTTTCTCTAGTTGTGGCGAGCAGGGACCAGTCTCTAGTTGCGGGCATGGGCTTCTCATTGCAATGGCTTCTCCTGTTGCAGAGCACAGGCTCTGGGATGTGCCGGCTTCAGTAGTTGCAGCACATGGGCTCAGTAGTTGGGGCTCCTGGGGTTTAGAGCAGCGGCTCAGTACTTGTGGTCCAGGAGCTTAGTCGCTCTGCTGCATGTGGTAACTTCCCGGATCAGGGATCGAACCCGTATCTCCTGCACTGGTGGGTGGCTTATTTACCACTGAGCCACCAGGGGAAGCATTATCTCTACTTTCAGATAGTCTCTCATTTACATTTCATGTTGTAACTTCAACTTCTGCTTTTTTTCTAGTTACTTCTAAATCTCTGAGTCCAACTTTATTATTCTTCCCACTCTAAATCAGAGGATTTCACACCTATGAGATAGTTGAACCCAAGCTTCCCCCAGTACAGCTTGACCCAAACTACAATCCTCATCATTTCCCCCTACAGAAAGTGGTTGCCTTTTCTGCTGTGTGTCTCTAGATGGGTTCTACCATTATTCCTTCAGTTGTTTAAACCAGAGCCTTAGGGTGAGTTGTTTAAACCAGAGCCTTAGGGTGTGGGTAGTGTCACTGTTCCTTACCAAGGATCTTCTCCTTCAAGAGACAGTCATGGTGACTCCATGCCCTCACTGTCTTGAGAATCTACTCCTTTTCCTATGATCATCCCAGAGATGAGTTTATTTAGGAATCCATCCTCTCTCATGGAATAGGTGCTGCATGTCTTCCTTTGCTGTTATCAGTGAGATTGATAAAACACACACTTAATAATACTACACCTCTATATAAGCATTTTCTTTGGCTCTCTTTGCCTTTAAATGAAGTGCAGACTCCTTGACAATCACCAATCACATAAGATCTTTCGTTATATTGTCCTTCCTTAGTCTCTCATCATTCTCCTGTTCTTTTTATATGCCTTGATTAAGGTCTCAGAAAACATCATGGTTTCTTACTAATTCTCCCAACAGCTAGTTTTAATAATCATTCATGGTTGCTTAGTCACATTCTTCTTTCTTCATTTTATTAACTTCTACCTGCTTTTCTAACCTCGTGTCAGAGCCTTCTCTTCTAAGCATTTTGTGACTCATCTAGTCTGAAAGAAATATACCTTTGTACCTTACACTCTCAGTGTCTAATTCTGATTTAACATGCATTGCATTGCATTTTTATATGCTTTTCTTCAAGAAATAGTGAAATTCTGAAGATGGTGTTTTAGCTCCATAAGTCCAGCACATAACCCATTGCTTGTCACTAAACAGGGACCCATAGTACAGGAAGGAGAGTGGCAGTTGTTGAAGAAGGACATTGTTGTCAGACGGAAAAGAGAGATATGCTAGCAATTTAAATGGATAATGATTTTGGAAAATAGATTGAGGTTTAAGGCCTTTGGGTGATTAAGAGAGGAAATCATATTTTCTGTCTTTAAGAAAATGAGTCTTCTTGGTTGATACACTTTTGGTTCACAAACTAATTTAGAACAACCTAAGGCTATCTGTTGTGCTTCCCTGGTGATTCAGATGGTAAAGAATCTGCCCACAGTGCAGGAGACCCGGGTTCAATCCCTGGGTCAGGAAGATCCCCTGAAGGGAATGGCAACCACTCCAGTATTCTTGCCAGGAGAATTCCATGGACAGAGGAACCTGATGGGCTACAGTCCATGAGACTGCAAAGAATTGGACATGACTGAGCAATTAACACACACAAGGCTATCTGTAAGCAAATGACAACTGCTATGATACACATTAAAAGAGAAGTTTGGCAACAGGGAATATTTACAGGAATAAGGATAGGTGAGGAAGGCTCTAAAGAAAAGAAAGGACTTGAACTGAGTCTTGACACACCCATAGGTTTTGCATAGGATGAGAAAAAAAAATTTTTTTCAGGCAAAGAGGTCATCAGGTACAAGGAAGGAGATTTTTATGGCATGTGCGAGTAGTGCTAAGAATTCCATTTTAACTATTGCATTTATGAGGATCCAGATTCTCTCCAAAGATTCTGTCCCACAACTATAACTATTTTCCTGATGGTTCTATCTAGGTGTGTCCCATCCTTGTCTGAAACTCTAGACTGAAACTCATCTTCTTTCTTCCCTAGTCAGTTTCTCTGTCTCGACTTTTGAGTCACCCAGACTTCAGAACATGGACCCATTCTCACACATCCCTGACAAAGTCAAGTAATGGTTTGGGCGCATAACGGGCATTCTATAAATGCTTATTGAATCAACAAAAGAATTGGGAGTCTAGTGTGGCCATGTGAAGTTTAAACACAGGGATGATGGATTGAGTTTGGAAATGCAGAAGGAACAGCTGGTCATAACTGAGGGTCTGGACATCCTCACGTGCAAGAGAATCAAACAGTGTTTGGACAGAGAAACATCAGGTTCTGGGAACTGCAGCTCTGTTTTCAAGAACCCTTGGATAAAAGCCCTGAGGTTAATTATAACGAAGAACTTGGCAACTGGGCTCATTAGGAAAGTCAAAGTATTTTATCCTTTAGGGAATTTACCAGCATTCCATAAAACTTAATTTAATGTCTTGAATTTTATCATAACACTCTCATAAAATTCAGTCTATCTAATTCAGTGTTTTATTCCCCTAATTGATTGGTTTTATAACCATGATTGACTGGAGTTCTACTCTAATCCCCTCCAGCAGAATTGAGTGAGCTGTAAAATTCTCCAAAGGACATTATTAATTCATTCTTCAATGATTATATGTAAACTTAACAAATCTTTATTAGGCACTTACTATATATCTATGCTATCATTTGAATTACAATGACTAATAACACATTCGTTATCCTCCTTCATTCCCACCCCACCCACACTTAAGTTCCTTGGGGACAGGTATTATATCTTTTTTATATTTATATCCCAGTATTTGACAAATAGTAAACAATGAATAAATATATATTGACTTAACAGATGACAAATTAAGCATTATAAATGCTATGATTTATATATGCACAGGATGCAATAGGAAGTATAAGAATAATGACTTTTTTATTACTTATTTTTACTTATTACCTAGAATAGTGTATTTCAGAGAGCAGATTTTCAATTTAATTGGTATTTTTTTTAGATGAGTAAGTGAATGAAACACAGTGAAATCCTAAACTAAAATACTCCATTACTATCAAGCTGCTAGATAATAAATGTGATTAAAGTGGAAATTCATTAATTTAATCAACACCAATTTATATTTTTTAGTGCTTTGCTAGGCAAAGCACTTAATGTGTGTGGTCAAATGGTGACCAAGACATGGTCATTTTTATTGAAAGAACTCAGTGGTTATTCATCTGAAATTATATAAAAGCAACGTGTATTTGAGAAATGAAAATAATCTCTTCTCATTACCAAATTGCTTTAAAACATACTTGAAATCTGTGGAAAGGCAGTTATAATAATTGAGATAACAATTTGCTATATAAATTAATTAATAACTTAAAAAATTTTTTTGGTGGACAACCCATAGTTACATTTTTATTTACACTAATGTCCAATAAAGTTAATTTTACTATATGCATTTATGTGACTAGAGGTGTGTGTGTGTGCACGCACGCACGCACACACACACACACACACACACACACACACACACATTGTCCTCTCTTTTTAGTTGTACGTTTGCAGCATTATCCAAAAGCCCTAACTTATAATGGGCAGTTTTCTTGTCACTATCACTCCTGTCCTCCCCTGTAGCAAACACAACTCCAAGGTTATGTGCCTGTTGGTTTCCCTTGTTGCCACAGTTATTGATTGAGGTAACCTAAGTTAATATAATTAAACTTTATTTTTCTCCTTTGCTGGGAATTGTGGGATGCACACATTCTCTTTGTCCATATGGACAATGTCACATGAGATTGTAAAGCTGCTAAATGTTATTCTTCCACCATGAGAAACAAGCCTGAGAGTGGAACTAAAATATGAAGGGTCCCTAAGAAAGAGAATCAGAGTCCTGGTCACACCATACAAAATCCTGACCACCTTGGACTTCTTAATTACACAAAATAATCAATCCCCTTTAATGCTGAAGTCAGTCTATGTTGAATTATGTGCTATTTGTATCAAAAACAAAAACATTAAATGCTACAAGTAGGTGTTAAATTGAAATGTGGCTGTTAATTCTTCACTGATCATAAGACTGTGTCTTTGTGCTTGATTTACATGTTAAATGTTTAATTGGAAGAAAGAGAATTTAATTTTACTGAACACTAAAAGTTGGCAAATTTTTAGATTAGTGGTGCATATTATCATGTTAGATGAATGTTATTACTGCTACCAGATAATCAGCTACTGACAATTATGCTGTATATGTTTCAAGCTATTAGAATTAACAAATAGCATTGATAATGAACTTGTGATCTGTACTAAAAGTACAACCCACAGAAGATTGTGGACTTACAAGTACAAACATGATGGTTTGTAATCGGTCTAGCAGCCCTTCCTAAACCTCCCCTTGCTTTTCCAGTATCATAGCCACACCATCCAAATGGCTGCTGCCTCCGTCTGCTGGCCATCAGCACTCATTTTCCAGCTTTTTAAATACATTTCAGCAATTGGCAAATTCTTTATAGCTCTCTATAATTTTCTCCTTTATCTATAAATTCCTTCATTCAACACATTTAGCAGCTCCTAAATGCTATGCAATGAACTTACATACAAAACACCCAATATAACAGAAAAGATATATTTGAGGCCATAACAGTGAATACAAATATTAACATCAAGATCACATAATAATTTCTAATTACAAATTGATTGCAAGAAGGGAAAGAAGTACAATGAAGAAATATGAGAAGCTGACTTGACCCTGTCTCGGGAACAGGAAGACTTCCATGAAGCCAGTGTTTAATCTGAGCTCAAAAGATGAGTGATAATTAACCAAGTAATGAAATATGCCAGTAATAATTAGCCAAGTAAAGCCATATCCTAGGAAGAAGTATCCCATTTGAAGTC
The DNA here is from genome assembly GCF_023699985.2 of Odocoileus virginianus. Taxonomy (NCBI): domain Eukaryota; kingdom Metazoa; phylum Chordata; class Mammalia; order Artiodactyla; family Cervidae; genus Odocoileus; species Odocoileus virginianus. The sequence goes on along the minus strand of NC_069701.1, from coordinate 5,682,139 downwards.
ATTATTTGAAGTGCTTAAGATAGGAAGGAACAGGACTCATTCACAGAAATGAAGGATGGCTGTGGCAGAAGCAGACAATGGCACAAGATGCCAAACACCACATCCTAGGTCCCTCACAGGCCAGTTTAAAGATTTTAGTCTTTGTCCTAAAGACAATGAAAAGTCTTGTAAATAGGGAATGACACTGTCAGACTTGCATGTTAGATTTACATCACTCTACATACTAGTTAAAATATGAAAAAACATTAGTGATGAGAGGTAAAAGTAGAAGACGCAGTTGCAAATGATGCAGTGAGAGGTCACCATAGCGTGGATGATAGTAGTGGAGATGCAGAGAGAGAAGCGTGAAGGAATTTGAGGGACAATGAAGAATGGAATCATGGCATTTTCAGACTCATTGGCTATAAGAAGAGAAACAGAGGATTCTATGATTTTCAGATCTTCTGCTTAAACAACTGGAGGGCTATTTGTAGCATTCCTTGAGAAAAGGTTCACAGAAAATAATCAGTTTGGGAGAGAAGACTATAAATTCTATTTTAAATATGGTGAATTTCTAATATACAAGTGGAGATGTTAGAGATGCTAGTTTGGGATGCCAGAGATTGTGCATTAGAGACATGAATCTGAGAGTGAGGAGTCTCGACTTTAAGGTTACTAAAAAATAAAATACTGATTAACTATGTAAGGACATGTATGTCTGTTGCCTTATGTTATTGAGAAGTCCACTTACAGAGTTAGCTTCATATTATCACTATAAACTGGAAGTCAAATTACTTTATTAACTCCTTTAATTTAGAAGTTGGGAGGGAAGCTGGATTAAATTGGCTTGAAAGCTATGTGGACGGGGAATAAATGGAAGAACAAGTGACATTATGCTGATGAACATGTCTATTGATGCCACTTAACTTCACCATACTTGATTTGCACTAATTAAATTCAGTAAAACAGAAGCTTGACCACAGATCCATTTTAAGTAAGGTAATTTTTTACTTCTGAGTTCTTAAACTTGGAACTCACTCCCTCACCTCTCCTCTGTATTTCATGGCACTCTTCTTACTCTTTACTTTTTCCTTGATCATTTAATAAGAAATAAACCCCCCAAAGACCTGATAATTGCTACAATTTCAATGGTTAATACTTTACTTAAACAGGGATTCCATAAAAATAAATGAAAGAAAAAAAAAAAAAAAAAACAGGGATTCCCTGAATCTGCCTGCAATGCAGGAGACCTGGGTTCGATCCCCGGGTTGAGGAGATCCCCTGGAGAAGGCCATGGCAACCCACTCCAGTATTCTTGCCTGGAGAATCCCATGGACAGAGGGGCCTGGTGGGCTATAGTCCACGGGGTCACAAAGAGTCGGACACGACTGAGTGACTAACACTTTCGCCTACTTACGCAAACCTTGCCTATTACCTTTCTCCTGGCTTCCCTGTGGATATTCTTTCTATGAACAGTCATTTCAGGGACATTCTTAGCATTAAATAAAAAATTCACAGCTTCTTGATCTTTCGTCGTGTTTGCATTTCACTTCTATCATATCACCCTTACCATTTTCCTTCTTGAGCCTTCCTGAAAAGCATGGGGAAAGAAGTGTATGAGGAAGTGAAGGTGGAATGATGACATGGGTCCCACTCCATCTAGAGGGCTTCATGAGATAAATGTCCCACTCAACTCTCAGGAGGTCCTCGAAGAGGCTACTTCTTTACACGTAAGGTTTTTTCCTAATCTAGAGTTAGACCAAGAGATCCCTTGAATGAAGAGGCCTAGATCATTAACAAAAAGAAAGAGAGTATGTTGAAACAAATTTGGAAATCAGAAACCCATCATGGTGTCAAATATTATGTGATAAAGGTAGCTGAGAATTACAGATGAGATTACAGCAGGAATTTTGCAAGATTCTGTAGCTTCTCTAAAATGTCATCATGGCTAATTCTGAGTCTCAAATTCAGTGTCCTTCATTGCCTCTACATCTTAGAACCCCCACTTCAAGACGCTCGAGTGGACTTGCTCTCAGAATCCTTGTCAGCATTTTAGTTTTTCTCTTCTTTCCTAAGATCTTCAAATTTGCAGAGGTCTCAACATCTTAAAAAAGTATAGCTCTTAATTTGTTCCATCCCTGCCAGTTACAACATATTATAACTTTATATTCACTTTCAAATATCTATTTGAAATACACTACTTTTTAAAGTCATCTTCAACTCTTCCTCGAAAAATTGTTTTGTAAATAAATGTTGACTTTTTTCTTTGCAGTTTTTGTCCTTTTTCCCTTGTGTTTCTCTGGAGTCCTTTCTTCTTGAAACTCCCTTCTTCTCTGTAGTTTTGTGACCCAGAGCTATTTAACCTAGAACTACTTTCCCTGACTCCTCATCTTCCTTTTCATTTGTCCCCTGTATTTCCTCTCTTGCTTGCAAACTAGAGGTTGAGTACCTCTCTCTTTGTTAATCATGTCACATGTTCTTTCTCTTGAGAAATATTACTGTTCTCATGAAAATTGTTTGTGCTACTCACTGAATTATCCAAATTGTAGCCCCAAGCGCTTGTCAAATATTTATCTATGAAAAATCTAGTGTTCACTAGATTACCAATATTGTGGGTGCAATTTAAAATCGATGGTTACCGTATGATTTCTATCCAATAAACTGATTTGAACCAGGAGTCAGGGCCCAAAATAGATAAGTTATATCCCGATACATCAGTACATGTCTACAGGGCTACTGGAAAGTTAGCAGAAGGGGCAGAACCTGAAAGATGCAAGCAATATCTTACAAGTTTCTTGTGAATATAATATAAAAATTTAGCAAAAAATCTATTTTTGGAGAATAATTATTTTAATAAAAATACTGAGCTTACAATTCAAATCAATAAAAGTAAACATTGATTGTAATCAGGTCTGGTGTTATATATAATCATATGCCACAATAATATATATGACTGTGGACTACCTACTATTTAGCTCCATGGAAGCTGCCCCCATAATATCTATTAGTTTTTCAAAAACTAAAAACGATTGTGTGTGTACCATCTCTCTTTTGTATGTAGGGCTTCCCTGGTGTGGCTTAGATGGTGAAGAATCTGCCTGCAATGCAGGAGACCTGGGTTTGATCCCTGGGTTGGGAAGATCCCCTGGAGAAGGGAATGGTTGCCCACTCCAGTATTCCTGTCTGGAGAATTTTATGGACAGAGGAGCCTGACAGGCTACCGTCCATGGGGATGCAAAGAGTTATTTGTCCTTTAAGGACACATTCTGGTATTAATTACTTCCTGACACTTTATACAATCCTCCCTTCTGTCTTGATAATGAATTGGCTTTTTCATACACCTGCTTGTGATGTTTGGTTTGTATGCCTATTAATGCAGTTATTTCTCATTAGAGTTGGACAGAGCAACAGTCCGATGTTTACTTGTATATACTCAATAATTTGTGATCTTTGTGAGTTCAAGGAGCCTTTCTTCCCCCATCTTTCCTACTTTTCCTCCTTCCTCCCTTTCTCTCTTTCAATCTTTGTTTGTATTTTCCCCACGTCTGCTTCATTCTAGCTGCTCAATAGCTTACTTGTGTTTAAATTGAGCAGTCTTATTTATTCACTGACATGCTAGGCAACCATTTTGTATCAATATTCTCCATGATGTCAATTTCATAACTAACTTAATTTCTCAACTCTGAAACAAAAGCAAAATACTTCCCTCCCAACTCATGTAAACATTAGATTTTTCATAAAGTTTTAATCCTGTGTTCAAGGTTCTTTTCCTCCCAGCAGCTTCTGACAGTGAATCATAGCAGCAGTGCTACCACAGGCAGGTCTCGGGGGTCGTTGTCACCACAAGGCGATACATTAACGTCACACTGTGGTTTATTAATGGTATTGGCAATACCCCCATGAGGTATGGGTGTTTGTGAATCCCTGAGGTTTCCTGATTACTTGGCTTGCATTCTGTTCCTTTACCAAGAATTTCTTCCCACTAAGTTGTCAACAGGAAAAACAGTGCCTAATGGCATGGCATGTAGCTATGCACACAATCATCTTCTATTACCTTAGCATTTTATACTGTACCTGTTAATTTTACTTATTTATTTTTCTTCTGCTGGACTAAAACATCTTAATGATTTTCTAGTTATAATGTGGTAAGTTATGCATGGAATTATCAGAATGAGTCTGTCAGTTGACACTGCCCTCAAACTCATTAATACCCATTCAAAATATCTTTAATAAGCTTTATTATTTGCAAATTAGTTTTCTATATGTTAATTTATAATTGGTAGCAGCAGCAGTGTAAACAGAAGAGTTTGTTCTTTCAGGCAAGATTCAATAACTACGTTGGATAAGTGAAAACTGATTACATAGGACAAAATCATTCAACAGCTAAAAAATATTTAATGAGACCTCTTACATACAAAGCATTGACTTAGGCACTGGCAAATCAGGGGAGAAAAGAAATAAGAAGGGTGACTTCTCTTATGGAGTGCCTTTCAGAGGGACTGGCAGAAAAAAAATTCAGACACACACAGATATATATATATATAATAACTTTACATAGCAATGTTTGCTGTAATAAAAGTGTAGAGTGCACTGGATTAAATAATATGGTGGAAGGAATTGTGGTACTTCCACTAGAGTGATCAGGAAAGAGTTGACGGTATTTGAACTCAGACCTGAATAATGAGAAGGAAGCAGTCATACAGAAGTCTGGGAAAAGAATATTTTGGGCAGAGAAAACTCAAGGGCTCGAAATAAGCATTTTTGTTCCAAGAATAGAATGAAGAACAATGTAGCTGAAGCATAATGAAAAAGGGAGACTGGGTTAGAGATTCCTTTGAAGATGCAGAGAGGGATCCAATCACATTGAACTTGGGGGCCATTTTGTTCTAAATGTGATGTGAAACCTTTTGGCTGTTTTAAGCAGAGGAATTACATGACTGATTTATGTTTAAAGATGATTCCAGCTATTGTGAGGAGAATGCATTACAGGGAATCAAGAGTGGAATTAGAGAGCTCAGTTGGAAAGTTAATATAGTGATTCAGGTAAGAGATGATGATGGCTTGTGACAGAGAGGTAGAAATGTTAGTAATACCAATAACTGCATGCACACACACACACACACACACACACAAACACACACATATATTTGAAGCTTAAACACAGTGTAACTTGCTCTTGGACTGGATAGGAGGCATTATAAATAGGAATGAAGGGTGAGCCCAGAGCTTTTGACTTGAGGAATGCCTGGTAGAAACAGAATTAAAGTGGAGGCAGAGCAAGGTTTAGAGGCACAGATCCAGTTACCTATATTAATATGCTAAATATAAAATACCTATTAGACATTCATGACGAGAAAACAGCTCAACAGATGAATCTGGAGCTCAAAGGGAGAGTTCCAGCCTGGAGAATTTGAGAGTCAGCAATATATGGCCTTCAGATGCACAGGAAAAATGTGACTATGATGCAGGGAGCACAGGAGAGCTGCACTCTTCTTTGCACGAAGCCTTCCTCCCTCCCTTCCTTCCACCGTCCCAGACCCCCACACCCCTCAGGATTGCTCAGCTAGAAGTGATCCTTCTCCAAACTCCCTTCAGTTCGTCCCTTTCCCATGTCGTGGCACTCTCACCGCACTGACACGATTTTGCTTTCAGTTAATGGGCAATGCACCCCAGTATTCTCTCCTGGAGAATTCCATGGACGGGGGAGCCTGGCCGGCTACAGTCCATGGGGTCGCAAAGAGTCGGGCATGATGGAAGGACTAACACGTCATGGCTATGTTTTATCTTTATCTCCTTTATGAGACCCTCAGTCAGGAGTCCCACATGGAAGCTTCTGGTTTTCTGTTCAGTATGCTGGAAATGGTACTTCCTTTCTCCAGCCCTGCTCTTGCCCAAGCATTTTTATCTAGCCTACACTTATTCTTTGGGCAGGGCCCTTCCTTCCCCAAACTTTCCCTAACCTCCCAATCTAAATGAGCCTCTGGCACAACTCCTGACTCAGAGTTTCCCACAAAATGAAAGCCAGATCAGATATCCATCACTAAAAAAAATATGCATTTCACACCTGTCTACGCATGATGGTGGGAAATGAATTATATCAGAACACACTGTGCATCTAAATGTATTCCTATATAGTTTCACTAAGAAAAATGGGGATTTTTGATTCAATATGTGTATCTGTATGGTGTTTTATATTTAGAAGAGTCCCTTCACAAACATTATTTAATTAACTTATTAAACTTCTCATACCAGTTAACTGTTCAGTTCAATCACTCAGTCATGTCCGACTCTTTGTGACCCCATGGACTGCTGCACGCCAAGTCTCCCTGTCCATCACCAATTCCTGGAGCTTGCTCAAACTCATGTCCATCGAGTCAGTGATGCCATCCAACCATCTCATCCTCTGTCCATCCCCTTCTCCTCCCAACTTCAATCTTTCCCAGCATCAGGGTCTTTTCCAGTGAGTCAGTTCTCTGCATCAGGTGGTGAAACTATTTGAGTTTCAGCTTCAGCATCAGTCCTTCCAATGAATATTCAGGACTGATTTCCTTTAGGATGGACTGGTTGGATCTCCTTGTAGTCCAAGGGACTTTCAAGAGTCTTCTCCAACACCACAGTTCAAAAGCATCAATTCTTTCACCCTCAGCATTTTTTGTAGTCCAACTCTCATATCTATACATGACTACTGGAAAACAATAGCTTTCATTAGACGGACATTTGTCGGCAAAGTAATGTCTCTGCTTTTTAACATGTGGTCTAGGTTGGTGATAGCTTTTTGTCCAAGGAGCAAGTGTCTTTTAATTTCACGGCTGCAGTCACCATCTGCAGTGATTTTGGAGCCCCCCAAAATAAAGTCTGTTACTGTTTCTATTGTTTCCCCGTCTATTTGCCATGAAGTGATGGGACCAGATGCCATGATCTTAGTTTTCTGAATGTTGAGTTTTAAGCCAACTTTTTCACTCTCCTCTTTCACTTTCATCAAGAGGCTCTTTAGTTCCTCTTCAGTTTCTGCCATAAGGGTGGTGTCATCTGCTTATCTGAGGTTATTGATATTTCTCCTGGCAATCTTGGTTCCAGCTTGAGCTTCATCTAGCCCGGCATTTCATGTGACATACTCTGCATATAAGTTAAATAAGCAGGGTGACAATATACAGTCTTGACATACTCCTTTCCCGATTTGGAACCAGTCTGTTGTTCCCTGTCCAGTTCTAACTGTTGCTTCCTGACCTGCATACAGGTTTCTCAAGTTGCAGGTAAGATGGTTTGGTAGTCCCATCTCTTGAAGAATTTTCCACAGTTTGGTGACTTACACAGTCAAAGGCTTTGACATAGTCAATAAAGCAGAAGTAGATGTTTTTCTGGAACTCTTTTGCTTTTTCTATGATCCATTGGATGCTGGCAGTTGGATCTCTGGTTCCTCTGACTTTTCTAAATCTAGCTTGAATATCCGGAAGTTCATAGTTCACATACTATTGAAGCCTGATTTGGAGAATTTAGAGCATTACTTTGCTAGCGTGTGAGATGAGTGCAATTGTGCGGTAGTTTGAGCATTCTTTGGCATTGCCTTTCTTTGGGATTGGAATGAAAACTGACCTTTTCCAGTCCTGTGGCCACTGCTGAGTTTTCCAAATTTGCTGGCATATTGAGTGTCAGCACTTTCACAGCATCATCTTTCAGGATTTGAAATAGCTCAACTGGCATTCCATCACCTCCATTAGCTTTGTTCATAGTGATGCTTCCTAAGGCCCACTTGACTTTGCATTCCAGGATGTCTGGCTTTAGGGGAGTGATCACACCATCGTGGTCATCTGGGTCATAAAGATCTTTTTTGTATAGTTCTTCTGTGTATTGTTGCCACCTCTTCTTAATATCTTCTGCATCTGTTAGGTCCATACCATTTCTGTCCTTTATTGTGCCGATCTCTGCATGAAATGTTCCCTTGGCATCTATAATTTTCCTGAAGAGATCTCTAGTCTTTCCCATTCTATTGTTTTCTTCTATTTCTTTGCACTGATCACTGAGGAAGGCTTTCTTATCTCTCCTTGCTACTCTTTGGAACGCTGCATTCAAATGGGTATATCTTTTCTTTTCTCCTTTGCCTTTAGCTTCTCTTCTTTTCTCAGCAATTTGTAAGGCCTTCTCAGGCAATCATTTTGCCTTTCTGCATTTCTTTCTCTTGGGGATTGTTTTGATCACTGCTTTCTATACAATTAACTGTTAGTATGGTTATACTATGGGGCTTCCCTGGTGGCTCAGAGGTAAGGAATCCACCTGCAATGACACAGGTTTGATCCCTGAGTCTGAAAGATGCCCTGAAGAAGGAAACAGCACCCCTCTCCGGTATGCTTGCCTGAGAAATCCCATGGACGGAGTAGCCTGCTGGGCTGCAGTCCAGGGGGTTGCAAAAGGGTTAGATATGACTCAGCAACTAAAACAACAACAACCATTATACTATATGTGAGAAAAGTAAACGTTAGTAGGCTTTAAAATTTCTATCTAACTTATAAGATAGTAGCAGTATTGAGAGCCAGATCCAGAACTCTTCTACAAATGCAATTTTCCTTCCATGCTAACAACTTGTTCAGAAGTCTCAGATTTTCACTTTAGCCTTGATTTACTTTTTAATCTTCCTTCCTTTCACCACATGTATTTGCATTCACACCTTCACAGGTGTTTGCATATACATACTCAAGGGAACAGCTACAGTATTCTGGCCTGGAGAATTCCAGGGACTGTATAGTCCAGGGGGTCACAAAGAGTCAAACACAACTGAGCAACTTTCACTTTCACTCATTACATTCAGTGGTCAAACAGACTAGACCATTTAGAAAAGTTGTGGATGAGAAGTGAGAAGGGCAGTATGACCTATAAAGTAAAGCTCTGTAAAGATCTACCTGAGGTACTGTACTTGGATATAAAAGACTTAAATTCTGGGAATAAGATTGTACAAGCTAAGTCACTGCAGTTGTGTCCACCTCTTTGCAGCCCCAGGACCTGTAGCCCTCCAGGCACCTCTGTCCATGGGATTCTCCAGCAAGAATACTGGAGTGGGTTGCCATGCCCTCCTCCAGGGAATCTTCCCAACCCAGGAACTGAACTTGGATCTTTTGTCTCCTGCTTTGGAAGGCATGTTCTTTACCACTAATGCCACATGGGATTAAGATCACTGGGTATTTAAATAAATGTCCTAAAGGTACTACATAGTGGGTAAAATAAAGTTTACATCTTAACACCTCATTGTTACATAATCTCTTTCAAGTTTCTTTAATTGCATTTAATTTTAATCATTGTATTCCCAGTAGGTATAATTAAGGTACAAGTAGACAACAAACAAGTTATTTTCTGATGCTCAGGTTATAGGAGACCTAGAAAATAACTCAGAATTATATTCTCCACATTCAGTACAAATCTTAAGAGCATTCTTAAAATATTGATCAAGAGTGGGATGTCTTATATTTTAACAAATTTTATTTTATTTCAAATTAAATATTGCCTAGTGAAAGTCAGTTTTTAAGGCACATAGAAATACCCAGATAGAAAACTTTTCAGTTATCCTGAGACTACTTTTTGTTTACTAGATAAATTCTAAAGGGAAAAATTTTACCGAGATATTTTATTCACTAGTCCCAAAGTCATCAAAAAGGGACACGATCTCTATAATTTATCTGTTACCAAGTAAGGGAATTATATTAATTATAACAAATATTCATAGATGTCTAGTAGAAAAAGGATTGACTTTGAATCAGACAGAGCTGAGGTTGATTTGATCTGCCCCCTCAACTTATTAGATTAGCTTTTGAGTAGTTAATTTCCATGTAACTCACTTTCATAATTTGCAAAAGGAGACAAAAGCACCACTTCTACGTAGTTACTGCTATAATTAATGTTAAGATACAAAATGAACCATACAAAACAAGACACTATAGGAAAGGCTCATTGTGTAGATAAGATTAACATTCACAATATAATGCTCACAATATCTAGTATTTTACCTGGCCCCTAATAAGCCCTTGATAAATATTTGTTGAAGAAGGCAAACTGGTTGTCTAAGGAGGCCTTAAAAATGGCTAAGAAAATAAGAGAAGCAAAAGGCAAGGTAGAAAGGGAAAGATAATACCCAACTGAATGCAGTTTCAGAGAAGAGCAAGAAGACGTAAGAAAGCCTTAAGTGAAAAATGGAAAGAAATAGAGGAAAAAAATAGAGTGGGGAAGACTAGCGATGTCTTCAAGAAAATGAGAGCTATCAAGAGAACATTTCATACAAAGATGGGCATGATACAGGAGGCATGATAAAGGACAGAAACTGTAAGGACCTAACAAAGGTAGAAGAGATTAAGAAGAGGTGGCAAGAATTCACAAAAGAACTATATAAAAAAGAGCTCAGTGAAAGGGATAACCACAATGGTGTGGTCACTCACCTAGAGCCAGACATCCTGGAGTGTGAAGTCAAGTGGGCCTTAGGAAACATTACTGCAAACAAAGCTAGTGGAGGTGATGGAATCCCAGCTGAGCTATTTTAATCCTAAAACATGATGCTGTTAAAGTGCTTCATTCAATATGTCAGCAGATTTGCAAAACTCAGCAGTGGCCACAAGATTGGAAAAGGTCAATTTTCATTCCAATCCCAAAGAAGGGCAATGCCAAAGAATGTTCAAACTATCAGACAGTTGTGCTCATTTCACATGCTAGGAAGGTCATGTTCAAAATCCTTCAAGCTAGGCTTCAGCAGTATTAGAACCAAAAACTTCCAGATGTACAGTTAGGTCAGTCACTCAGTCATGTCCAACTCTTTGCGACCCCATGAACCACAGCACGCCAGGCCTCCCTGTCCATCACCAACTCCCAGAGTTTACCCAAACTCATGTCCATTGAGGCGGTGATGCCATCCAACCATCTCATCCTCTATCGTCCCCTTCTCCTCCTGCCTTCAATCTTTCCCAGCATCAGGGTCTTTTCCAGTGAGTCAGTTCTTCGCATTAGGTGGCCAAAGTATTGGAGTTTCAGCTTCAGCATCAGTCCTTCCTATGAACACCCAGGACTGGTCTCCTTTAGGAAGGACTGGTTGGATCTCCTTGCAGTCCAAGGGACTCTCAAGAGTCTTCTCCAACAACACAGTTCAAAAGTGTCAATTCTTCGGCACTCAGCTTTCTTTATAGTCCAACTCTCACATCCACACATGACTACTGGGAAAACCATAGCCTTGACTAGATGGGCTTTTGTTGACAAAGTAATGTCTCTGCTTTTTAATATGTACAAGCTGGGTTTACAAAAGGCAGATGATACAGAGAGAAAATTGCCAACATCCATTGGATCACAGAGAAAGCAAGTGAATTCCATAAAAATATTTACTTTTGTTTCAATGACTACACAAAAGCCTTTGACTGTGTTGATCACAACAAACCATGGAAAATTCTTAAAAGAGATGGGAATATCAGACCACCTTACCCTCCTTGTGAGAAATCTGTATGTGGATGAAGAAGCAACAGTTAGAACCTTACATGGAACAATGAACTGGTTCAAAATTGGAAAGGAGAATGACAAGGTTATATATTATCATTCTGTTTATTTAACTTCTATGCAGAATACATCATGAAAAGTCTGGATGAATCCAACCAGGCTGCATGAATGCCAAGCTGGAATCAAGATTGCTGGGAGAAATACCAACAACTTCAGATATGCATATAATACCATTCTAATGGCAGAAAGTAAAGAGAATTAAAGAGCCTCTTGATGAGAGTGAAAGAGGAGACTGAAAAAGCTGGCTTAAAATGCAACATTCAAAAAACTAATGGCATCTGGTCCCATCAGTCAATTCAAATGAGTTCAGTCAATTCAGTCAATCATTCATGTCTTGACTCTTTGCCACCCCATGGACTGCAACACGCCAGGCTTCCCTGTCCATCATCAACTCCCGGAGCTTTCTCAAACTTGTGTCCACAGAGGTGGTGATGCCATCCAACTATCTCATCCTCTATTGTCCCCTTCTCCTCTAACCTTCAATCAATCCCAGTGTCTGGGTCTTTTCCAATAAGTCAGTTCTTCACATCAGGTGGCCAAAGTATTGGAGTTTCAATTTTAGCATCAGTCCTTCCAATGAATATTCAGGACTGATTTGCTTTAGGATGGACTGGTTGGAACTCCTTGCAGTACAAGGGACTCTCAAGAGTCTTCTCCAACACCACAGTTCAAAAGCAGCAATTCTTCCATGCTCAGTGTTCTTTATAGTCCAACTCTCACATCCATACATGACTACTGGAAAAACCAAAGCTTTGACTAGATGACCTTTGTTGGCAAAGTAATGTCTCTGCTTTTTAATATGCTATATAGGTTGGTCATAGCTTTTCTTCCAAGGAGCAAACATCTTTTTACTTCATGGCTGCAGTCACCATCTGCAGTGATTTTGGAGCCCCCAAAAGTAAAGTCCCTTACTGTTTCCATTGTTTCCCCATCTATTTGCCATGGAGTGTTGGGACCAAATGCCATGATCTCAGTTTTCTGAATGTTGAGTTTTAAACTAATTTTTTCACTCTCCTCTTTCACTTTCATCAAGAGGCGCTTTAGTTCTTATTCACTTTCTATAAGTGTTGTGTCATCTGCATATCTGAGATTATTGATATTTCTCCCAGCAATCTTGATTTTAGCTTGTGCTTCATCCAGTCCAGCATTTCTCATGATGTACTCTGCATTTAAATTAAATAAGCAGGGTGAGAATATACAGCCTTGACATATTCCTTTCCTGATTTGGAACCAGTCTGTTTTTCCATGTCCATTTCTAACGGTTGTTTCTTGACCTTCATACAGCTTTCTCAGGAGGCAGGTCAGGTGGTCTGGTATTCTCATCTCTTTCAGAATTTTCCAGTTTGTTGTGATCCACACAGTCAAAGGCTTTGGCATAGTCAATAAAGTAGAAGTAGATGTTTTTCTGGAACTCTCTTGCTTTTTTGATGATCCAACAGATGTTTGCAATTTGATCTCTGGTCCCATCACTTCATGGCAAATAGAATGGGAAAATGTATAAGCAGTGACAGGTTTTATTTTCTTGAACTCCATAATCACCGTGGACTGTGACTGCAGCCATGAAATTAAAAAACAATTGCTCCTTGGTAGGAAAGCTATGAGAAACCTAGACAGCATATTAAAAAGCAGAGACATCACTTTGCCCACAAAAGTCTGTATAGTCTAAGCCATGGTTCTTCCGGAAGTCATTTGTAGATGTGAGAGTTGGAATGTAAAGAAAGCTGAGCACAAAGAATTGATGCTTTCCAACTGCGGTGTTGGAGAAGGCTCTTCAGAGTCCTGGACTGCAAGGAGATCAATCCAGTCAATGCTAAAGGAAGTCAGCCCTGAATATTCACTGGAAGGACTGATGCTGAAGCTCCAGTACTTTGGCCACCTAATGCCAAGAGCTGACTCATTGGAAAAGACACCACCTTAGGGACTGAACAATAACAACAGGTATTTGTTGAATGAGTGAGTACTAGAAACTGCTAACTGCCATCCTGAAAAGACAACCCAGTGTTTCAACAGCTCTTCACATGAACAAAACATCCATCCCATTTCATTCAAGAACTGTGTGTATCAAATGCATGCGCTGTCTTAGGCACTGTGTGGGTACAGTAGATATGTGTAACTTTCAAACAAGTTAGTAAAAGAGATCCCTGAATAGGCAATTTCCATACACTGTGATGAATTCAGTAAGCACAAGAATAATATGAACTTCTAGGAAGCTCCCAACTCGTTTTGAGGAATTTGTTAAGTCTTCTCCAAGAATGACTGAGATGGATGAGCCTGTACAAAAGTGGCAGAAGAACTGGGGTGATGAAAGCATATTATAGGTGGAGGGAACATGTAAACGCTAGAGAAAACCTGCTCATTATGGGCCTGTAGAGCTACAGTGAGGAAATTATACTCTGTTAAAACACGCTCATTTCCATCAGTTTGTGTCACTCTCTGGATCCCTCAGCCACTATTGCTTTCACTTGCATCCAGACTGACCGTTAGCAGATCACCAGCTCTATCTGTCTTCTACCTGCTCAGCTTTGAGGTTGTGCCTGTTCCTGCAAGGAGGTCAATCCAGTCCATCCTACAGGAAATCAACCCTGAATATTCATTGGAAAGGCTGATGCTGAAGCTCCAATACTTTGGCCACCTGATGTGAAGAGCCAACTCATTGGACAAGACCCTGATGCTGGGAAAGACTGAGGGCAGGAGAAAGGGATAACAGAGGATGAGATGGTTGGATGGCATCACCAACTCAACAGATATGAGTTTGCGCAAATTCCGGGAGATGGTGAAGGACAGTGAAGCCTGGCGTGCTATAGTCCATGGGGTCACAAAGAGTCAGACATGACTTAGCGACTGAATAACAAGGACTATTCCTGCTGTTGTCTGACATTAATTCCTGACCCTTCTCTGGCTCCCTTCCTATGCACTGCTCTTGGCATGAAGACAACGATTTGCCCGTGCAGGCTGGTGATACACTTGATCTTCAGACACCATCCCAGCCTAAGCTTCGGGGGTAAAAATGGTCCTGATGCCCTTAACCTTGGAGCCTTTTTGGTTTTTTATTAATTGAGGAGATATGTTTGAAGTTCCTTTTTTTATGCCAGACACCATCATAGATACTGGGGCATCAAAACAACCTGTCCTTCAGGATCTCATTACCCAGCTAGGTAAATGACATGAGAACAAGCGAATAGCACAGCAGGAGAGGCACTGATGGAGATCTGTGCAAAGGTCTAAAAACACAGAGACAAGGCTTATCAAACAGTCAGTTTACTAATGCAAACAAAGAGGGTGCAGTTGAGCATCTATACCACAAATGCCTGCATCAGGCATCACGGTGGTGTTGTTTTTTGTTTATTTATAGCTAAATCAACCCTTTTATATTGCAGAATCAGTTTTGGCATGTAAGCAGCTTTCTTGACTCTGAATTTCAGATAAATGATTCAGAATATTTGATTCTAACTTAATAACTCACATTTTATTTTTTGAACAGAACTCAATGTGTTGATTTTTTTTGGGGGGGTGGGGGTGAGTGGCAGAGAAGAGAAACTCCATCCTTGTGGGAATGCATATGATAAAACTTGAACAAAAAACTGACATAAATCCATTCATTAAATGGATTCACTTAAAATCTGACATAAATCCATTCCTTAAAATAGGATATTGTATGCAATTTGCCAATGACATTTTCGTTCACACTGATTTATCTTTGTAAAAAAAATTACTTCTGGCATGAATTATAATTTATTTAGAAGAAATAGTTCCTAATTCCCATGACTTGTCACCATTTGGCGCTGGTGGATGAGTAGCTAAGTTCCTGTCTTGTGTTTGATGCCACCTGAGGTGCTGGTGGAATGAAATGGATGGCAGGGCCCGGTCCTCAAGGGGCTGTCAGTCTGGTCACAGAGACCCAGGTTGTTCTGGTGCAGTGCGGCAAAGGGCTCCTCTAAGTCAGGCTGGGGCCGGCAGGGAGAGGAGCTCTGGAAGGTTTTAGGGGCCAGAGGAGTAACCTGAATCGAGCTTTGGAAACAAATTCTGCCGTTACTGAACCCACCTTCAATGTTGACCTCATATTTTTATTCATCTCCTCGTTCAGTGGTTTGGGGCAGCTTTAGGGGACTGGCATATGTGGAGTTTGGAAGTGAATCAGTTTGAAACCAGGGTATGGACACGTTCACCTACTCTGATGGGTGAAGGT
Organism: Odocoileus virginianus; assembly: GCF_023699985.2. NCBI lineage: Eukaryota > Metazoa > Chordata > Mammalia > Artiodactyla > Cervidae > Odocoileus > Odocoileus virginianus. The sequence goes on along the minus strand of NC_069701.1, from coordinate 5,666,457 downwards.
TGTGGAACACAAAGCGGACTCTGCCCCTTTGGTTCTTCTTTAAATAAGGTGCCACTAATTCTTAAAGAGAAGGCTACAAGCGCAATGCCGTTCTGCAGATGGCAGAGGTGATAGGATGGAACCAGGAGAGGATATTCTATCTCCAGTGAAGCTGAGACAGAAGGGGCCTGACCAAACCCTTCCTCTCCTCTAAGCATAGTTTTTCTTTTTCCTATTACCAGAGAAAGGATCACATTTAATATTAACATATCTTAACTACTGTCCTTATTCTTGTAGTCATTTTCCTACATTCCTGAGAATAATGTGTAGATGTGTAATAATTCTAGTGTTTGGTATTTCAAAAGAATAACAGTCTTTGCTCAGCCATACAGGAAGGAAGACTCAAGAGTGACCTGCTTATTATACTTTTAATTATAAGTAAGAAGCAACATCTGTGCAGTCAAAGCAATTAGAAATAGGGCTGCATGTAGAATAGATCCCACCTACATCCATCTGCTAGTCACTGCGGTCCCTATGTACGGGGCTATGTTATACTCCTCAGCTACTTGCTACCGTGTCTGCCCACCACAACTTGGATATTTCAGACACAGCAGTCTCAACATCTGCACTTACAGCTCATTGCCCCAAACTTCCTTGTCATCCTATGTTTCATAATATTGTTGATGCTACCACCCACCGAGGTCCTTGAGCCAGAACTTTAGGAGTTCCCACCTTCTCTTCCACTGCCTCTCCCATGACCTTCCCTATTAACTCCTAACAAAATAGGCATTGAATCAGAGCCAAGGCCTGTCTTTCCATCATAAATGTCTCTCAGACAAGTCTCTTCATCCTATTGATTCTGATTAGACAGGAATACTTCAAGCCTATAATCTAGTTCCCTGGTTCCACAATTAAACTTTTATGGTGTAATCAGTGACATCATCCTCCTGCTTAAGGCAGCTTCCTGTGAGCTACAGGACAAAGTCCCAAAATTACTTACTTACTGAAAATGTTCTGTGCTGCTCTTCCTAACCTGGTCCCAGCTCTTAGTCCTTATCTGCTCCCCCCCTTCCCAGAGGGAAAGTCTGCTCTGGAAACACTGGAAGCTCTGCACCATGTTTTCTTATCTCTGATTACTCCCTTAAAAGCCCTTAATGTTAGCTCAGACCTGATCTCTTTAGGAAATTTTCCTGGACCCCAGGCTGATTAGACACCCTCTTTCGTCCTCCTTTAACACCCTACTCTCTTAGCCAGTGTGTTCCCATACTTCCTTTTCTCACCTGCCCTTTCCTATGGGATCCTTAATGGCACGAGTGATGATTTGTTTTTATCTGTCTTTAGCACCTCCTAGGTGGTGTGAGTGGTAAAGAATCCGCCTGCCAATGCAGGAAATGTAAGAGATGCAGGTTCGATCCCTGGGTTGGGAAGATACCCTGGAGAGGGGAATGGCAATGCACTCTGGTATTCTTAACTGGAGAAACCCATGGAGAGAGGAACCTGGTGTGCTGTAGTCCATGGAGTTGCACAGAGTTGGACACGACTGAAGCGACTTTGCACACCTGCATGTTGGGTTTTGCACAGGACAGGTGCTCAGTAAGAGCTCTTTATGTTAAGGCACAGATGCATGAGTGGATGGATGAATGAGTAAATGAAAGAACTGGATTATGATTAGCTGTAGGATGAACTCCAAGTAAAAAATAATGCTGAATACACAGAATTCAACCTTCACACAAGCTCCTGATGACATCCTAAAGGCTCCGTTACTGATGTTCCCTGTGACCGCTAATGAGTCACTTAATCTCTCATCTGTAAAGCTTAATTAGTGCTTCAGCAATAAGTGCAAGCCCATAAAATGCTAGGTGTTCAATTCATTGCTTCGGAAACACCATCACGCTCATAGTCATTTGGAATAAAACTATTAGATGGGCAACTATACTCCATTTTCAATTAAAAATGCTAGATTCCCTCTTCCCTGAAATAGATTTAATGGCAGCTGTCTCCCAGCTGTTCCTGAAGCTGCCTCAGCTTCAAACATGGGAATATTACTACATCAGAGACACAAAGGCCTTTAATTCCACAGCAAGCTTTCATGATGCCTGCACCTGGGGGCGGGTGCAGGCTAAGTAATCAGAGTGAATGAAGGGGGGCAAACAGGCAGCTCTCCTAATGGAAATAGTCAAGGGGCTGGTAGTCAGAAAGCCGGCAGTTTTACAGTTTCTCTGCTGGACCTGAATCATTGCACTGATGATTCCTCTCCCATGCAGAGGAAAGAAAATGGAGTGTACTTCCTACAGCCTTTAACCAACTAGGGAATTGAGGAAAGTGTACATTTTTTAAAAAAAGCTGAAAGCTACATATAGAAATGACATGGTATTACACTTCAGTTCAAACCAATCCAACAAGCCTGTTTTCGAGGTCCTACTGTCTACATTCAGTGCCATGGGAGGACCACTGATGAATGAATGAAAAATAGCTCCAAGCCTCTGCAGTTTCACATAAGTAGAGGTAGAATGTGTCACTAACATAAATGAACCCGTTTTAATGGCTATATGGAAATACAAAGTATTGTAGGAAGAACAAAGAGCAAAGTGATTTCTGACTTGAGATGTAGGGAAAGCTTTGCAGAGAGTGTAGAATCTAGTGGTCTGGGCAGGCTTCCAAGCTGAAGCCTTCATCACTACCTCATTCTGAAAAAAAAAGAAAAACTGAGAAATGACTATTAACAGTGTACAGCAAAGTGTCACCATGATGACTGAAGACCCTGAGCTGGAAGATGAGTATAATAGAGAGCTGTCCCACCTCCATGGGGAACAGGCTGCCAGGTAAGATTTGGGAACTCACGACAGCTCTCACCCTAATGAGACAGGTCACTCCCTGCAGAAGAAAGGTAAAGACGAGCTGATCCTCGTTATTCCTCAAAAACTTACCAGTCGGAGAAGTCACTCTACATCCTCAGAGAGAAGCCCAGAACCACACTAATCAAGCTCCCTCTGAGGAAGGAACCTAGAGCCAGACATCCTGGAATGTGAAGTCAGGTGAGCCTTATGTAGGAAGCATCACTACGAACAAAGCTAGTGGAGGTGATGGAATTCCAGTTGAGCTATTTCAAATCCTAAAAGATGATGCTGTGAAAGTGCTGAACTCAATATGCCAGCAAATTTGGAAAACTCAGCAGTGGCCACAGGACTGGAAAAGGTCAGTTTTCATCCCAATCCCAAAGAAAGGCAATGCCAAAGAATGCTCAAACTACCGCACAATTGCACTCATCTCACACGCTAGCAAAGCAATGCTCTAAATTCTCCAAATCAGGCTTCAACAGTACGTGAATTATGAACTTCCAGATGTTAATTCTGGATTTAGACAAGGCAGAGGAACCAGAGATCAAATTGCCAACATCCAGTGGATCACTAAAAAAGCAAGAAGGTTCCAGAAAAACATCTACTTCAGTTTATTGACTATGCCAAAGCCTTTGTGTAAATCACAACAAACTGTGGCAAATTCTTTAGAGATGGGAATACCAGACCACCTGATCTGCCTCTTGAGAAACTGGTATGCAGGTCAGGAAGCAACAGTTAGAACTGGACATGGAACAACAGACTGGTTCCAAATAGGAAAAGGAGTATGTCAGGGCTGTATACTGTCATCGTGCTTATTTAACTTCTATGCAGAGTACATCATGAGAAATGCTGGGCTGGAGGAAGCACAAGCTGGAATCAAGACTTCCAGGATTATCAACAACCTCAGATATGAGATGACACCACTCTAATGGCAGAAAGTGAAGAAGAATTAAAGACACTCTTGATGAAGGTGAAAAAGAACAGAGAAAAAGCTGGCTTAATACTCAGCATTCAAAAAACTAAGATCATGACATCCAGTCTCATGACTTCATGGCAAATAGAAGGGGAAAAAGTGTAAACAGTGGCAGATTTTATTTTCTTGTCCTCCAAAATCACTGCAGACTGAAACTGCAGCCATGAAATTAAAAGATGTTTACTCCTTAGAAGAAAAGCTATTACAAACCTAGACCACCTATTGGGTCTCCCTGGTGGCTGAGACTATAAAGAATCTGCTCACAATGCGGGAGACCTGAGTTGGAAAGATCCCCTGGAAAGGGAAAGGCTACCCACTCCAGTTTTCTTGCCTGGAGAATTCCATGGACAGAGGACCCTGGCGGGCTGTAGTCCATGGGGTCACAAAGAGCTAGACACGACTGAGTGACTAACACAGAAAAAGACAGCATGTTAAGAAGCTGAGACAGCACTTTGCTAACAAAAGTTCTCATAATCAAAGCTATGGTTTTCTGGTAGTCATGTACAGATGTAAGAGTTGGACCACAAAGAAGGCTGAGCACCGAAGCATTGATGCTTTCAAATGGTGGTGCTGGAGAAGACTCTTGAGAGTCCCTTGGCCTGCAAGGAGATGAAACCAGTCAATCCTAAAGGAAATCAACCCTGAATATGAATGGAAGGACTGGTACTGAAGCTCCTATAGTTTGGCCACCTGATACGAAGTGCCAACTCACTGGAAAAGACTCTGATGCTGGGAAAGACTGAAGGCAGGAGAAGGGGGTGACAGAGGATGTTATGGTTGGATGGTGTCAGTGACTCAATGGACATGAGTTTGAGCCAACTCGGGGGGATAGTGAAGGACAGGAAAGCCTGGTGTGATGCAGTCCATGGTGTCACAGAGTTGGACATGATTTAGCACATAAACAGTGACTGATTCATGTTGATTTATGGCAGAAACAAACATAATATTGTACAGCAATTATCTTCCAATTAAAAATAAATACATTTTAAAAAATAAGAAAGAAGAAGAAGAAAAAAAAAGAAAAGACTCTCTGGAGAAGGTGATACCGCATCTCCTTGTATGTGACTTTTCCTTTAAAATATCTTTCCTTCCAAGCCTGCCAGCTGCAATTTAAGCGCTTATTTTTTCCCCATTATTTCCGGATTGGCACAGGAGCTGATTTAGCATATAATTGGTGTCTCATGTGTATACAGTAGGTAGTGTATATCACTGCTATATATAGTATGTTTATAAAATGCTCATCATGGAGTCAGATCCTAAATCAGCAATTCTCTTTCACGTGCAGCTGCATCCAAATGACTCTTTCCCTAGAGAAGGAAATATTTTATTTTCCCTCCAAGGCCACACAAAGACAGGGACATGAAGAGGAGCTGAGAGAAGGCAGTTTTTCTCTCAGGGAGAGCTGCCTTTTCCCTGACAGTAGGGCTGAAGCATCCTTTGTGGTTGGTTCTGTTAGGACTGATGTACCTTTGTATGGATTCCCAGAGGGAGGAGCATTTACGCTTTGTGATTCCCTGTGAGAATTAGAATAATACTTTGCAAGTGCCCACTCAATTGTTGTTATTGTTGTTTAGTCACTAAGTCTTGTCTGACTCTTGTGACCCCGTGGGCTATAGCCTGCCCTCCAGGCTCTTCTGTCCGTGAGATTTTCTGGGCAAGAATACTGGGGAGCGTTGCTGTTTCCCCCTCCAGGGGAGCTTCCCGACCCAGAGATGGAACCTGGATCTCCTGCAATGGCAGGCAGATTCTTTATCACTGAGCTACCAGGGAGGAGCTGAGGCCCACACACTCAACATTCATTTGTTAATCAAGTTCAGTTCAGTTCAGTCGCTCAGTCATGTCCGACTGTTTGTGACCCCATGAACAGCACACCAGGCCTCCCTGTCCATCTCCAACTCCCAAGTCCACCCAAACCCATGTCCATTGAGTCAGGGATGCCATCCAACCATCTTGTCCTCTGTCGTCCCCTTCTCCTCCTGCCCTCAATCTTTCCCAGCATCAGGATATTTTCAAATGGGTCAGCTCTTCCCATCAGGTGGCCAAAGTATTGGAGTTTCAGCTTCAGCATCAGTCCTTCCAATGAACACTCAGGACTGATCTCCTTTAGGATGGACTGGTTGGATCTCCTTTCAGTCCAAGGGACTCTCAAGAGTCTTCTCCAACACCACAGTTCAAAAGCATCAATTCTTCGGTGCTCAGCTTTCTTTATAGACCAACTGTCACATCCATACATGACCACTGGAAAAACCATAGCCTTATTAATCAAGTAAAAATAAAATAAATGGGTAACTGTAGCAGCTGTGCAAAGCCGTGTTCCCTATCTTTCGACTTTGGATGGTGCAGTGTGTAATTGACACACGGAACACACATAAGATTTAGTATTTTTGACCTTAGATCCATGGGCTGCATAAATGTCATGTGCATTTAACTCTACATGGATTAAGCTGATCCAGAGACTACATGCAAAATTGTGAGTTGATAGGAAAGTGCTTTTGTCTGAACAGAGGTTTCATAACTTTCATCAATTTCTTATAGAATCCACAATTCAAAAATTAAGGACCATATTCAAAACCAAAGCTCTAAATTCATAGAATTCAACTTATCAAATATTTAACCACATTTTGCCTGGAAATGTTTCTATGTGTATATCTTGGCACTACTTCCATTCAGTTATAATAACCAAAAGCCTAGAAGGTCATTTGTAGACATTATTTCTCCCAGATGTAATCTAGCATCAAGTGCTGTCAAGTTTACTGATTACATACTTTTCAAATCCATTCACTTTCTCCAGTTCTACTAAGTCCCATCTACACTCTCATCATCTCCCATCTGACCAGCTGCAATAGCCCCATAAACTCTGTCATCATCCAGTCTTGTCCTCTGCCTATCCAGTCTCCACAGGGAAGTTAGGGGACCTTTTAAAGGTGCAAACCTGATTACATCCTTCCTTGTTGAAGATGACTTCGTAAGTTCTCGCAAGTTAAAGACCAAAGTCCTGAACATGACCCTGTATGGTCTGGCCTTTGCAGTCCCTCTCTGCTAAACACTCCAGCCAGAATAACCTTCTTTAATCCTCTGTATGTGCCATGTCCTTGTCTGTCAAAGGGTCTCAGCACAAATTTTTCCCTCCGCCTTGAATATTGCTTTCTATTTTCTTTATCCAGTCACCTCTATTAACACTCCACTTCTCCATGCAGTAGATATTTAGCAAAATTTTCTGTGTCCTCCACGGTTAGGTCAGTTTCACTCTATGCACCTTCATGGGACCCACCTTCCTCTATTTAAGAGCAATTATCACAATTAGAGGGTCTTCCCTGGCAACTCAGACAGTAAATTATAAGTTTTATTTAATTTGTGGTTATTTAATAAATGTGAATCCTTCCAATTAGATTCTAGGCTTCTTGAAAGCAAGTCCTGTTTTTTTTTTTTTTTTTTTAAATTTATTTGGCTATTCTGGGTCTTAACTGCAGCATGCAGGATCTTTAGTTGTGGCATGCGGAGTCTAGTTCCCTGACCAGGGGTCAAACTCAGGCCCCTGGAATTGGGAGCACAGTGTGTTAGCCACTGGACCACCAGGGAAGTCTCAAGAAAGCACTCTTTATTGTTGGATTTCCATGGCTTGGCATTCTGCCTGGTACAGAGTTTTTACTGAGTGAATGAGTGGATGGTCTCTTCTATTGAACTCTAAGGTTTTTAGAAGTAGAAATTATCACTGTATAGTGGATTGAACAAATTGAAGGATTTCTAAGCATCTGCCCTAAGATCACATGCCCTCTTCCTTTACTTTCTAGCTATGTGGTCTTGGGTCCCTTTGAGCCTCTCTGTTCTACAAGTAGTTACAACCTATGAGTAAGGAACTACTGCTATTTCAATTTCACAGATGCAGAAAACCGAGGCTTAGTAACAGCAGATAAACCGTTCCTTGTATGTGTTAGTATCTTAATGTTACAAGTAAAAGAGCTGGCTTAGTTAATCTCTAAGGATCATTCTTGATTATGACGTCTAAAAGCTTTGGGGATGAAAGTTTTTGCAGCTTGAGATAGTCTATTATCAACATTCAGTAAGGCACCTTGGAGAGACAGACTTCAACCTGTAGATACAAATAGAAGTTCTGAATCTGACTTTATACTGAAGCTTCTTCAAGCATATAAATAAAAAACTCATAGTGAAATCAGACCCCAGGCAAGATTCAGAGTTACCAAACTTCCCTCATTTCCTTGGCTTTATCTCTGTCAATATTATCTTTTAACACATGGATAGTGGTTGCAGTGAGGTGCCAGGAAGGTCTCTCTCCAGGAACAAGGCATTCATTCTCAGCTGCCGGGAGTGTTGACTGCCAATGACTCACAGCTGAGCCCTTTTCCAGCAGGTAGGTGGGTGGGTGGGTGGGTGTGGGTGGGTAGTCATTAAATTGTGTCTGACTCTCTGTGACCCCTTGGACTGTATCCACCAGCTCCTCTGTCCATGGAATTTTCCAGGCAAGAATACTGGAGTGGGTTGCCATTCCCTTCTCCAGGGGATCTTCCTGATTCGGGGATTGAACTCATGTCTCCTGCATTACAAGTAGATTCTTTACCGCTGGGACCCTAGGGAAGCCCCCTCCCTCCAGGCAGTTGCCTCAGCCTAAGGGGCTGGGGAGCTGCCTCACCCAGGCACCCAGCATCCATGGGTGTTGCCACCTTCCAGTGACTGGTGATGTGGAGGTACAAAGGCAGACCCTGTTATTCCAAATGGAGACAATTCTCATGGGTGAAGTAGCATTCTAGTGCAAGATGAGCAAGGGGTACATTTTGGATCAGGCACGAGCAAGGCCAGCAAGCACTTGTGTGCCAGATGTGTAGCTAGCCCAGACTCCATGTCATCCACCATAATAATAAATCAGAAATTCTGCTGAAGCTAACACCTATGGCTGCATGGAGAGTCTCTCTTGGCCCAATAATAGAAGAGAAAAAAACCTGAGCTTGTTTAATGGCTGAGCTAGTGAATGGGTCAAAGGCAAAACTGGGCTGTTGCTACACCACAGATCTCTTCAGGGTAGCCCTGAAAAGTACTCATGTGAGAAACTCCTCCTAGTGGGCCAAAGTTTGGTGGATATCCATGTATGTGCAAGGAAAAGGGGCCTAAAGTAGAATATATCTGGATTATCGGACGGTGTTGAATGGCTGGTTAATCAGCAACAAAGAGGTCTGTGGAAAAGACACATTATGGACCTGTGAGAGTGGCCGCAGTGTGAAGAACTGTGTGTTGCACGTTAGAGCTCATCACAGAGCATCCACTACAGAGGAGGCACTGAACAACCGCATGATCCCAACCGTTCTCTGCCCCTGGCCACCCGTCTGCTGACAGAGAGGCTCACAGAGAGGGCAGCTACTTATCAGCCCTGTGGCTAACAGCATGGGCTCTCATTCTCTAAGAATGGTCCCATTACTGACAGGGTCTCAGGTTTAACCTGTAAGCAACAGAGACCATGTCCAAGTCCCCAGTACGGCACCCTACAAGACCCACAAGACACTGGGTGGCATGTCATCTGTGTTGTCCTTCTCCCATCTTGAAATGATCAGTTTTCTCTGATATCAGCACATAATCCATTTATGGATTTACCTTTCCTGCCCACAGGGCTGACCTCACTAAATGATGATTTCACAAAACTGTCTGATCCACCAACATAGGGTCCTGCATAATTCTGCACCAGAACAAGGGATTCGCTGAGCAGCAGAGAGCTATGGGCAGTCACACACATCCACTGGATTCACGGGTCCCATCACATACTGCCCCTCCCAGACTCTGCCCACCTCACAGAGTCATGGGTGGGGGGGGGGGGCATCTTGAAGGCACAACTGAGGTATTAGCTTAGCTACAGCGAGCCCCCAGGGAGGCCTGCAATGAGGTCTTGAAGTGAAGTCGCTCAGTCGTGTCTGACTCTCTGCCACCCCATGGACTGTAGCCTACCAGGCTCTGCCATCCGTGGAATTTTCCAGGCAAGAATACTGGAGTGGGTTACCATTTCCTTCTCCAGGAGATCTTCCCGACCCAGGGTTTGAACCCGGGTCTCCCGCATTGTAGGCAGATGCTTTACCGTCTGAACCACCAGGGAAGCCTGCAATGAGGTCTTAGGTGCTGCTTAATCCAATGGGCTGGTGTCCTTATAAGAAGAAGAGGTTAGGACACAGTGACACCTGGAGTGTGCATGCCCAGACGGACAACCATGTGCAGAGGCAACAGTGTGTAGCCATCTGCCACCCAGCGAGGGAGGCTTTGGAAGAAACCAACCCTGTAGCATCCTGCTCTTGGGATTCCAGCCTCCAGAGTGACCCTTTGTTTAAATGGGCCATTGTGTGTTCTTTTGTTATGGCCACTCTAGCGAACTAACATATACAGGGATGTGTTCAATGAGAGGACTGCAGATCCTATTTGATTTAATCAGCATACATTTTCTCAAGTTGCGTCAACTTAAAATGGAGAATTCAGCCTAAAATCTTGCTGTATATAAACTCTAAATCATTAGCACATGTCTGTATTCAGGAGAAAGATCTGAGTCCCCCACTGATAACCATTCCCTGCCACATGTTGTAACCTCTCACGGAACAGTCAAGATCCCTAAAGCAAATATTTAAAGAAAGAAAGAAGCCTCTTTTCAGTCATAATATTTCCTACTTATCTGACTATACTCTAAGTAAGAATGGCAATCTCTTTCTAAGAAATGTATCATTTTGTATACAGGCCTGGACGCCTGATGAATGGGATAGGAACACCTTGTATTACCTTAATATGACAAACCTAAACAGAGTATTATAAAGCAGAGATATCACTTTGCTGACAAACGTTCATCTAGTCAAACCTATGGTTTTTCCAGTAGTCATGTGGATGTAAGAGCTGGACCATAAAGAAGGCTGAGAGTCCAAGAATTGATGCTTGTGAACTGTGGTGTTGAAGACTCTTGAGAGTCCCTTGGACAGCAGCGAGATCAAACCAGTCAATCCTAAAGGAAATCAACCTTAAATATTCATTGGAAGGACTGATGCTGAAGCTGAAATTCCAATACTGTGGCCATCTTATGCCAAGAGTCGACTCACTGGAAAAGACCCTGATGCCGGGAAAGATTGAGGGCAGGAAGAAAAGGGGGCTACACAGGATGAGATGGTTGGGTGGCATCACTGACTAAATGGACATGAGTTTGAGCAAACTCCAAGAGATAGTGAAGGACTGGGAAGCCTGGCGTGCTGCAGTCCATGGGGTTGCAAAGAGTTGGGCATGACTGAAAAACAACATTACCTTAAAATGCCTGATTCCCACCCAGTCTTTGACCACGGTGGGACCACAGACAGGCCTATAGGGCAGGGTCTGGATCCCGGGAAGTCCAAGATCAAGGTGCCAGCAGATTCCCTCTAGTGGGGGGCTATTTCCTGGTTTACAGACAACTGTCTTCTCATGCGCTTCCATAGCTTTTCCTTAGCGCAGGCACAGAGAGAAAGGGGAGGTCAAGGGAAGGGAGAATGCTTCGGTCTCTTTCTCTTTTTACAAGGGCACTAATCCCATGATAGCTTCCCTGGTGGCTCAGCTGGTAAAGAATCCGCCTTCAATGTGGGAGACCTGGGTTCGAGCCCTGAGTTGGGAAGATCCCCTGGAGAAGGGAAAGGCTACCCACTCCAGTATTCTGGCCTGGAGAGTTCCATGGACTGTATAGTCCATGGAGTCACAAAGAGTCAGACATGATTGAGTGACTTTCACTAATTCCATGATGAGGAATCTATTAATACCTTCATGCTATAATCTAATCTGAATTACTTTCCAGAGGCTCCACCTCCAAATACTACTGTACTAGGGCCTCAACGTGTCAGTAGGGTTTGGAGGGAGTGCAGGACAGGTCACACAAGCGTTGAGTCCATAGAGATATCCACTGTAAGGAATCTGTTGATAAAAGCAGTTAAGGACTTGGCCTCAGGTCACATGAGATTCATTTCAATAGGGCCTGATTTTAAATCTAGAACTTATTCTCTAGATAGGCCCCACTTTTATACATGGAGCATCAGTAAATATCTTCCCTACACAGAGCATCAGACCCAGGACAGGGACCACCACTGATCCCTCTCCTAAAGAGAGCTGCTTCTGGCAGAAAGAGAAAGGCTGGGATATCAGAGGAACTGAACATTTTGAAAAGTATTTTCTCATCCCTGAGGCCATTCAGAAAGATGTAACAGGCCTTCAAGAAAAAGTGAATGTGTGACTGCCCGACTCTTTTGCTCTCCTTCCATTCATTCCTTTCTTCCTCTTATGTATTCCTTAGCAAAGGCATGGAACTGGTTTATTTGCAAAGTGCTGCTCTCCATGCTGGGGGTGCAAGAGTGAACAAGACAGACACAACCCCTTGCTTTCACAGGACATTCTTTCTTATCTCTAGTCTTTTCTGTTCTTTGCTGACTACTTTTTCTCTGCCTCCCAGAGGAAGATACCGGTATGCATAGCTTAGTAAATCCTGTCCACCCTATGTCAGGGGAATGCATATGTGGTCTCATTTCCTTCTGTTTGCATAAATCTCTTCCTCTTTTGGTTTTCTTGTTTTAAATTTTTCTTTTCATGTCTTATGTATTCTCCAAGTTTCTAGCATCGACATACATTTATTACAAAATATGATTTTATATTCAGTGTCCAAGAAGTTCTAATCTAGTTATAAATTCGTGTGTGTGTGTGTGTGTGTGCACTCATATGCTTAGTCATGTCCAACTCTGCAATCCCACAGACTATAGGCCTCCAGACTCCTCTGTCCATGGGATTCTCCAGGCAAGGATACTGGAGTGGGTTGCCATGCCCTCCTCCCGGGGATCTTCCTGACCCAGGGATCAAACCCATGTCTCCTAGTCTCCTATTTTCTTGCCTTGGGGGTGAATTTCCATTGGCATTATTCTTTACCACTAGCACCACTTGGGAAGCCCTATAAATTCCTTAGAAACAGTACTCACATATTATAGGTAAGACTGGTAATATGAGTGCCACCCACATTCTGAAAGAAGTTGGGGACTCACCTTACCCACGTGTTCAGAGGAGGAGGCTGGCTGAGATCAGTGGTTGCTCTCTGCCGAGGCTGCCCATTACAGTCACCTGGAGAGCTTTGATGACACATCAGAGCTCGAGTCCCACTTCCAGAGCCCCTTCCTTAATTGCTCAAGTGTGGGACCAGGGGATTGGTATTGTGCAGGATGTTAATAGTAGTCAGTGTAGACAACCACTGGACTGAAGGTTCTTTGCAGTTTTAACATTCAGTCACCCCTCAGTGAAACCTTTATAAAAATAGACACTAAAGTATTGCTTTGCATCAAAGTATTACTGGCTCGAATTTCATCTCTACACCCCTAATTTAGTTAAGAAGATTTCGTGGTAAGGATCTGCCTCCATTGTAGTGAAGGTTTTGACATGGAGTTAGATGATGCTTCCTAAATGTTTCCTAAATAGAACAGGGGTGTTCTTCTCCTTCTTGCTGCCACTTGTAATCTACTGTGATAGAACTTTTCCCTCTGCCTCCTGCTAATCTCAACTCCAATTCATCCTCAACAAAGGAAAGATTGCCAAGAAATATTAATCTTTAAAAATCCAGTCTGATCATATCACTCCTCTGTATGTCACTCCCTTCAATAATTGCTGTTTTCCTCAGGATCAAATGCAAACTCTTTGGGTATGTCACACAAGAAATGGCTCTCCTCTCCCAACTTATATTCACATGCATACACTCTACATATTTCAGTCTTATTAAACCAGTAATAACCAATCTTTTATAGAACTTTTTATGTATCTAGAGGTTTTTATATGCATTAAATTATTAAAGACTCACAACAACCCTAGAAACCACTGATGTCCATTTTATCCATGAAGACACCAAGACTTGGAGAGGTTCAATAACCTAAAATCACACGGCTTGAATTTCACAGACCTGGGATTTAAAATCTGATACTTTGATTCCAAATTCTGTGCTTCTTGACCACTATGTGTTATCTCTGTCAATCTTATCAAACTTCATTTGGTGCTTCTCTATTTTGAGAGTTCATCATTCAACAGGTCCTCAGATACTGATTAAAATTTTCGAAACCTTAATATGCAGCTAAAGGGTTTTCTCTTGAGAAACAGTCTCTGAGCCCTCACATTTCCTGCGACCTTCAGTACCTCTTCTCTACTCTCTAGGCACCATGTCTCAGCATCTCTATCCTGGCATTTGTTGTCCTATATTATAATTTTCGTGTGTCTCCCTCAAAGTGGAGTGAGATACACTTTGTGAAATCTTTGCGGGGGGCGGGGGCGGGGGCGGCGTGTATTCCAGTCTGCCGTCTGTGTATTGCTGTCACTCGTCACAGTTGAGAGTAAAGTCCTGGACAGGGGTGTTTTTGGAGACAGAGTAGCTATGCCACTTATCATCCAACCCAGGACATTTTTGATGGTGAAAAGGGGCAATGTTAATAACTGTCCAGGGAGTAATGGGTATAAACCTGGATGTATAATTTCCTCATTTTAAAAACTGCTTCCTACAGTGATTTCCCCCATGTGTTAATAGCAAATTCTTAGACAGAATAGATAAATTGATCTGCCTTCAAGTAAATCCTTTTATTTTGCAAGAAAGCTTGTACAAATTCTCCAAGGTACAAGTGCTTTTAATTCTACAACGTCTATACTTTTTTTCATAGCTAAATTTAAATAAAAAATTAGTAGCTGTGTGTATAATTGGTATCTCATTAATGGGCATGGTATTTAGTTCGTGGTCACAAATCACTGGTGTTAAAAGTTCATGAAACTGGGGATCTTACAGTTGGAGAAATGCTGACTGACCTGGTATACGGATTGCGGTGTTTGAGGATGAATGAAGTGGAACCTTCTCTCTCTTTCTCTTATTCCCATTAGATGAGGTCCAAAGAACACTTCTGCATCTTGCTGTGTTACTCCTTTCCGAGTCCCTCAAGGGGAACACCAGTGGATGGTCTGACTGATCCTAGCTCAGTCAGTCACAAGATGATCACTGGTGCCTGAATGTCTGACGGTGACTCCTAGTTCTGCTGTTAGCTGTGTAATATTGGGAAAATTAATGTGCCTGAGTTTCCTCATTTATAAAATTTTAGTAGTACCTACCACATATAGTTATCATGTTACTATCTCAAAATACTCATATCAATGGGGCTTCCCAGGTCGCGCTAGTGGTAAAGAACCTTCCTTTCAATGCAGGGGACTTAAGAGACTCAGATTCCATCCCTGGGTCAGGAAAATCCCCTGGAGAAGGGCAGGCAACCCACTGCAATATTCTTGCCTGAAAAATTCCATGGACAGAGGAGTCTGGCAGGCTGTGGTTCATACGGTCACAAAGAGTTGGACGGCTGAAGTGACTTAGCATGCACATGTACTCAGATCAGTGCCTGCCATTTGGTACATTATATAAAAGTATGTGGTAGATAAAAGAGCATTGTCATTGTGAGTATAAAAGCCATGCACATGAGGGTACTACTTGGCTAACCCAACCAGCCTGTGCATCGCCAACTACTCTACTTCGTGCATATATGACACCTACCCATATATTTCCCTCTGCATCTTGCTGAGAATGCTGGCTATTACTTCAAATTTCTGTGCTATGGGGCCTCCAGTAGGTGATGCAATCATGAGGCTCTGATTCTAGCTGAGGAATAAGGAGGACATTTAGGTCACAAACTCTAGCTGTACATCAGTGGTGCTATGGATCATGACCTAGTTAATAAATCATGGTATTTTTCTTCATGTGTAAATTCTTCAGGAGTCTTTGGAAAGGAAGAACATTTGTTAGTAGGGGATTTGAACATTCTTTGTGGCTTCAAAAAACCTCCATATATCTCTGAAAATGTACTCCTTTACTGAGTTTTTAAGAGGAGGCTGAAGAGCATGAAGTTATGGTGTGTGTCTGTGTTTATGTTTAGTCACTCAGTCATGTCTGACTCTGCACCTCTTGCAGAGTAGCCTGCAAGGCTCCTCTGTCCATGAAACTTTTCAGGCAAGAATACAGGAGTGGGTTGAAATTTCCTTCTCCAGGGGATCTTCCCAACCCAATGATCCAACCTGCATCTCCTGTGTCTCCTGTGTCTTTTGCATTGCAGGCAGATTCTTTACCCACCCAGTCATTGGGGACATCCATCAACGCAGAGAAAGTAGCCTAACTGGGCGCAATTGCCTGCCCACATGTGAGCAAAGTGAGAGTATCTATTTTATATGATCTAAAAGGACTGATCAAGAAAATGAAATGCGAAAAGGCAAAATGGCTGTCTGAGGAGGCCTTAGACATAGCTCAGGGAAGAAGAGAAGCAAAAGGCAAAGGAGAAAAGGAAAGATATACCTATCTGAATGGAGAGTTCCAAAGAACAGAAAAGAGAGATAAGAAAGCCTTCCTAAGTGAACATTCAAAGAAATGGAGGAGAAAAATAGAATGGGAGACGAGAGAGCTCTTCAAGAAAGTTGAAGATTCTAAGGGAATGTTTCATGCAAAGATGGGCACAATAAAGGACAGAAATGGCATGGACCTAACAGAAGCAGAAGATATTAAGAAAAGGTGGCAAGAATACACAGAACTATACAAAAAAGACCTATATGCAGGTCAAGAAGCAACAGTCAGAACTGGACATGGAACAATGGACTGGTTCCAAATTGGAAAAGGAGTATGTCAAGGCTGTATATTTGTCACTCTACTTATTTAACTTATATGCAGAAAACATCATGTGAAATGCTAGGCTGGATGAAGCACAAGCTAGAATCAAGATTGCTGGAAGAAATAGCAATAACCTCAGATATGGAGATGACACCACCCTAATGGCAGAAAGCAAAGAAGAACTAAAGAGCCTCTTGATAAAAGTGAAAGAGGAGAGTGAAAAAGCTGGCTTAAAACTCAACATTCAAAAAAGTAAGATCATGGCATCTGGTCCCATCACTTCGTGGCAAATAGATGGGGAAACAATGCAAACAGTGACAGACTTTACTTTCTTAGGCTCCAAATCACTGCAGATGGTGACTGCAGCCATGAAATAACAGATGCTTGCTCCTTTGAAGAAAATCTATGAAAACCTAGACCACATATTAAAAAACAGAGACATTACCAGATAACCATGATGGTGTGATCACTCACCTAGAGCCAGGCATCTCAGAGTGTGATGTCAAGTGGGCCTGAGGAAGCATCATTATGAACAAAGCTAGTGGAGATGATGGAATTCCAGCTGAGCTGTTTCAAATCCTGAAAGATGATGCTGTGAAAGTGCTGCACTCAATGTCAGAAAATTTGGAAAACTCAGCAGTGGCCATAGGACTGGAAAAGGTCAGTTTTCGTTCCAATCCCAAAGAAGGGGAATGCCAAAGAATGTTCAAACTACTGCACAATTGCACTCATTTCACATGCTAGAAAACTAATGCTTAAAATTCTCCAAGAGAGGCTTCAGTAGCATGTGAACCAAGAACTCCCACGTCTTCAAGCTGGATTTAGAAAAGGCAGAGAAACCAGAGACTCAATTGCTAACATCCACTGGATCATAGAAAAAGCAAGAGAATTCCAGAAAAATATCTATTTCTGTTTCATTGACAGTGCTAAAGTTTTTGACTGGATCACAAAAAACTGTGCAAGATTCTTCAAGAGATGGGAATACCAGAATACATACAGAGGATAAGATGATTGGATGGCATCACCGACGCCATGAACATGAGTTTGAGCAAGCTCCAAGAGATGGTGAAAGACAGGGAAGCCTGACTTGCTGCAGTTCATGGAGTCACAGAGTCAGACATGACTTAGCAACTGAACAACAAAAGGACTGAACGAGAAATGGAGTAGGATGAGATTCAGACCTATTTAATGGTTTTCCTTTGTATCAGTCTCTTGTAGACAGCTCACATTTTGGGATCCACTGGATGGGGGAAGGAGGCTAAAATGATATAAAAGCTAATGACTTTGAATGTGAGTACTGGATTTGAAATATGTCTCTGCTACTTAACATGGCACCTTTCAAAGTGTATTCCTTTTCTGAGCTTCTTTTCATCTGTAAATTTTTAAGACCACTTCTCTTTCATAAAGATTAGTGACCATCACACTAGACTATGTATGTGAAAGATCCTCCCACACATAGCCTTGAACACTGAGGATGTTCAGGGTTGAGGAAATGACTTATTCTTTCTAGAGTTATATAAAAACTTTTATGGGAAAATTGACTTAACCCCCAATTTTTAGTAGTGATAAAAACCAGCTTTCTTAGCTCTACTGTGTATCACATCTGGACACATTAGAAATATCACCTGGTTAACTACCCATAAAATTTCACATGCTTATTAAAGAACAGCAAACATTTATCAAGACCCCAGAATGAACCAGATATAATGGTAGGAGCTAATTTATGCAAAGGAATGATAGACTAGTTACCCTCAAAATATCTAATGGGAGAGGCAAGAAAATTGATATCATATTTTAACAATTCTAGTTTCCACAATATTTTTTTAACATTTTTGTGAATTGTGACTTTCAGTTATACCTTGTACATGATGAACATGGTAAGTACTGTTTTGGAAAGAAGTATAGAGTACTCTGGGAAGGGCAGGCAAGTTCAGAGATCAGAGAAAGCTTCCAAAGGAGAAGATACTGAGTTATGGGGAAGGATAAGTGGACTGAGGAAGGAGACTGGTGAGAAAGAGAGTGGCATGTGCAAAGACACAGCCAGGTTATTAATTATGTGCAGGGCCCTGCCAAGCATTGTATATGTCAACAGCATGAGGGGGAATAAAGAACTAAATGAAGAACTAATTGATCATGAGGCAATGGTTAGTTCTAGGTCAGGTCACATACAGCAAGATTAACTGATCTGGATTTTATCTGAGGAGCAATAAGGCATCTTTTAAACAGGGTCCCACAAGCTTGGGTTTGCAATATTGATAGATTTTCAGGACTGCTGGCATAAAGAAAGTAGGCAATGACCTAAGGACCAGAATGAGGAAGGGCGTTCTTGGAAATGGAATTTAAATCCAGGTGTCTGTAGTGAGGTAACCAGAGAAGGGCTCTGGAAAAGAAGCTAGCTAAACGCCATCCTGACTGGTCAGTGCAGAAACCCACATGGGCAGGTTGATTTGCCCAAGCAACCCTTCGTCAACAGAGGCTGTACTTCCATGACCATTTCTAGGCACGTGTGTGCTCCTGGCACCATCACCACATGCTCTGGGGACAAATTTAAATGGTCTTTGAATGTGTGAATGCCCCATTATATCTGAGTGTCTGAAAATCTCTTTCCACAAACACGAACTGTACAAAAGGCATCTGCTCTCAATAGGAAACAACCGTGCACTGGAGCTGGCAGGACAAAGCTGGAAAGAAAGCAAGTAACAGCTCTGTTGCCTACCAAGCTGCCTCTTCCAGCTTCTTGCTAAAGGCCCCTTCCGTTCTCTCTCCCCCACCAACCAGGGGGAGAGTGCTGTGTACTCGCATTCATCAATCTAAACATTTCAAATTAAACTGCCCCAGGAGTTGAATTGCCTTAGCTGCTGTTTCCCAGAAATGTGGCACTCTGCAATCAAGAGGTTTCAAACAAGATTCCCTGAAGACAGTCATTGTTCCTTCATCTGCTCAAAAATAAAGCACTGCAAAGTTACAACTGTGTTCACCACAGAAAGTGTTGTTTGGTTTCATAAAAATGGTGGGTGGGAAGAACATATTGGCAAAAAAAAAAAAGAAAGAAAGAAAGAAAAGGTCTGGAAAAGAATAGCTTTCAGCACATCCCTAAGAAAGGTTTATTGAAACCCTTTTATTTTTAGGATCTGAGAGAAACTTTTGCTGAGCAGGTGAGCAGGACGGGCTTGCTCGAGAGCCCAAGGAAGCAGTAATATCAGGACATGAATTCCCAGCAACGTGGGCTTATTATGGCTCTGTCACGTACTGCTTGTAGTATTCTAGTCGCTTAAGACCCTCAGAACTCATTTTCTTCACCCTTGCAGAATAAGTGTGGATGAAAATATAGCATGTTATTATAAATCACTTTGCAAAATATAATGAGCTATTATTTGACTCTAAAGGATCAAAATTATTTGCTAAATACTTGAAGAAAGCAGTCTTTTTTGATCCCTAGACCATTAATTAATTTAAAAAAATCATTGAAATTTTACGTGCTGGATGGAGACGAGATGGCAGAATAGAAGGTCATAAGCCTCACCCACCTCTTGCAAAAACACTAAAACCACAACTAATTCCAGAACAGCCATCAACAACAACAAAAAATGCTGGAACCTACCAAAAAAGTCCTACATCCAAAGACAAAGAAGAAGCCACAACAGGCCAGTAGGAGGGGCACAATCACAGTAAAATCAAATCCCACGCAAGCTACAAACTGGAGAATAATTATACTACAGAAGTTCTCCCACAACATGGAAAATTTCAAACCCCACCATCAGGCTCCCAAGCCTGGGAGTCTGGCAATAGGAGAAGGATCCCCCAGAAAGTCTGGCTTTGAAGGGTAGGGGGTCTGAACTCAGGAATCCCACAGGACTGGGGGAAACAGAAACCCCACATTTGGAGATCACACACAAGGTCTTGAGCATACCAGGACCCAGGGTTAAAAGCAGTTATCTCGTGAGAGGCCAGGCCTGCTAGTATTAGAGAGTCTTCTGTGGGGGCAGGGTGCAGCAGTAGCTCCCTGCTGGGACTGAGATACTGGCATCACTAGTTCTGGGGAGAACTTATCGGCTGAGCCCTCCAGGACGCTGCCACTTTCTCACCAAGACCTGGCACCACCCAGCAGCCTGTAGACTCCAATGCTGGTATCAGACCAAACAACCACCAGGGGAGAAACACAGCCCTGCCATCAGCAGACAGACCACTTAAAGTTTTCCTGACCACACAGCTGCTTGGTAAACACAGCTCTTGACATGGCCCTGCCTACCTGAGGGACAACACCCCTCCACCCACCAGTGGGCAGGAACCAGCCACTTGCACCAGGAAGCCTGCACAAGACTCTAGATCAGCCTCATCCACCTGGGGGCAGATAGCAGAAGCAAGAACTATAACCCTGCAGCCTGTAGAGCAGAAACCACGATCACAGAAAATCAGACCAAATGAGACTGCAAAGGAGCATGTCCTAGGTGAGCGAACAAGAGAAAACCCCAAAAGAACAACTAAGTGAAGCTGAGGTATGCAATCTACATGAAAAATACTTCAGAGTAATGATAATAAAGATGATCCGATATCTCAGGAAAAAGAATGGAGGCAGAGATCAAGAAGATACAAGAAATGTTTGACAAGGCAGAGATCAAGAAGATACAAGAAATGTTTAACAAAGACCTAAATGAACTAAAAAAACAAACAGATATGAACACTGCAATACTGGAAAAGAAAAATACGCTGGAAAGAATCAATACTAGAATAACTGAAGCAGAAGAACAGTAAGTGATATGGAAGACAGAATGATGGAAATCACTGCCATGGAACAGAATAAAGAAGAAAAAATGAAAAGACTTGAGGACCCAGAGACCTCTGGGACAACATGAAACACACCAACATTCACATTATAGGTGTTCCACAAGAAGAAGAGAGAAAAGAAAGGACCCGAGAAAATATATTTGAGGAGATAGTAGCTGAAAACTTCTCTAAGGTGGGAAAAGAAAGTTATCTAAGCCCAGAAAGCACAAAGAGTCCCATGCAGGATGAACCCTGCTGAGACAAACAGTAATTAAATGGAAAAAAATTAAATACGAAGTATTGAAAATAACAAGAGAAAAGCAGCAAATTACATAAGGGGAATTCTCATAAGGTTATCCAGTGAAGTCTTTGCAGAAATTCTCCAGACCAGAAGGGAGTGTCACAATGTATTTAAAGTGAGGAAGGAAGCTACAACCAAGAATACTTTACCCAGCAAGGCACTCATTCAGATTCAACAGATCAAAAGCTTTACAAATAAGCAAAAGCTAAGAGAATACAGCACCACCAGACAAACTTTGCAACAAATGCTAAAGGAACTTCTAGGCGGAAGAGAAAAGACCACAACTAGGCTTCCCTGGTGTCTCAGACTGTACAGAATCTGCTTGCAATGCAGGAGACTCAGGTTTGATCCCTGGGTCAGGAAGATCCCCTGGAGAAGGAAATGGCAACCCACTCCAGTATTCTTGCCTGGAGAATTCCATGGACAGAGGAGCCTGGCAGCTACAGTCCATGGGGTCGCAAAAGCTACAGTCCATGGGGTCGCAAAAGAATTGGACACGACTGAGCGATTGTCACTTTCACAGAAACAAGAAAATTAAAAAATGGAAAAGTTCACCAGGTAAGGCAGACATACACTAAAGGTAGAAAATCATCCACACACAAATATGAGATCAAAACCAGCAACTGTGAGAAGAGGAGAGATAAATGCAGGATATTGGAAATGCATTTGAAATTAACTCATTATTGACCAGAGGGGATTTTTTGCAGAAACAAACTCCTGTGGCCAGCAATTTTTCTTCTGGCAGGCCAAGAATTATTTTATTTCACAAACACTTTGTAACATTTAATAGTTACACCTCACACATGTATAAAGTCTTCTAATTTCCATGAAACATTGTCTTCAATCCACTCTTCTGCAGAAGCTCAGGAACGTTCTCCAGCACTGTGAGTTTCATTTTCACTTTCCGTATCAGAACCAGTCACTAAGAATTTTTATCTTTTTGTTGGTCTAATATTCGAATTGTCTGAATCAGAACTATATTCTGAAGAACTGTCATCTTCTGAGACACTAGTATATATGCTACGTGGACCATTGAAGAAAGTATCATCATAAAATTCACCAAAAAATTCTTCACTCAAAATTTCATAATGTGTCATTTTTGAAAATTTTGCATTTATAATATACACAAGGTTGGAACCTAACAGAGCAAAATGTGAATGATAATGACAATCACAAGTTGTATAATTAGCCCTTGATCAGTTTTAAGCTGTAACAACTTAGCACAGTGATGGTGATGTTAATAGTGTCACTCTTTAAAAATGTACCGATATATCTTTAGTCAATAATGTTAAGGTAACAAAAGACATGAGCAAGTGGGAAGAGTCCTGAGGAGTTGTGCTTAGAGGAACAAGGATATTTGGAAGCAGGTGAAGTAAATGAGAAGAAGACTGGCAAAGAGGTTGGAGAAGAAATAAGTCTTGGAGTTTTAAAAGTCAAGGAAGGAGAGAATTTCAAAGACAAGAAAAGAACTGGTCAGAAGGAAGGCAGTAGCTTTAGAAACTGATTTTTTTTTTTTAATGTATTTAAATGCTTCTCTGAGAGGAGCCAGGAGATGCAGGTTTGATCCCTGGGTTGGCAAGATCCCCTGGAGGAGGAAATGGCAACCCACTCTAGTACTCTTGCCTGGGAAATCCTAAGGACAGAGGAGCCTAGTGGGCTACAGTCCATGGGGTCACAAAGAGTCGGACATGACTGAAGCGACTGAGCATGAGCAACAAAAGACATATTAATGTGTCTTTTATTAATACGTCTCTGGTCAATAATGTGTTAAAAGACCAGCAACTTAAAAATGATCTTGTTTATTTATAGACTGTTTTATAAAAATCTCATGGTAATGGTAAAAATATATCTACAGTAGATACACAAAAAAGAGAAAGAAATCCAAACACAACACTAAAATTAGTCATCAAATAACAAGAATAGAAAATAAAACAGGAAGGGAAGAAAACAGGCCTACCAAAGCAAATCCAGAGCAACTCACAATAAGGCAACAGGCACATATATATTGATAATTTCCTCAAATGTAAACAGATTAAATGCCCCAAACCAAAGAGGAAAAAGACAGACTGCTGAATGGATACGAAAACAAGGCCGATATAAATACTGTCTACAAGAGACCCACTTCAGATCTAGGGACACATACAGAATGAAAGTGAGAGAATGGAAAACGTTATTCCATGTAAATGGAAATCAAAAGAAAGCTAGAATAGCAATACTCATATAAGAAAAAAAATATTTTAAAATAAAGACTGTTATGGGAGACAAAGATACTATATACTAATCAAGGGATCAAACCAAGGAGATATAACAATTGTGAATATATATGCACGTGTGCTTAGCAGTAAAGAATCCACTGGGAACAGATGCATCTTGGTAGGAGATGCAGGTTCGATCCCTGGGTCAGGAAGATCCCCTGGAGCAGGGAATGGCAACCCACTCCAGTATTCTTGCCTGGAGAACCTCATGGACAGAGGACCCTGGCAGGCTACAGTCCATGGGGTCGCATAGCGTTGGACACGACTGAAGCAACTTAGCACGCAACTTAGGAGCACCTTAATGTATAAGGCAAAAACGAACAGTCATAAAAGGAGGAAGTCAACAGTAACACAATAAGAGTAGGGTACTTTAACACCCCACTTTCATCAGTAGAGAGATCATACAGATAGAAAATCAACAAGGAAGACATAGTAGATGACATGAACTTAAGTGATATTATAGAGCATTCCATTCCAATCAAGACGGTGGAGTAGAAGGAGGTGCACTCATCTTCTCCTATGTAAACACCAAAATCACAACTAGCTGCTGAACAACCATTGACAGGAGAATGTTGGATAAAAAAGATATCCTGCATCCAAGGGCAAAGGAGAAGCCCCAACAAGACAGTAGCAGGGGCACAATGGTGTTTAAAATCAAATCTCAGACCCACAAGGGATGCTCAGAGGGTGCAAACAAAACCCTACACACACCAGGACTGAGGGAAGGGAGCAGTGACCCCCCACAGGAGACTGAGCTAGACTGCATTTGAGAGTTTGAGTGTCTCCTGCAGAGGCACGGGCCAGCAGTGACCTCTGTGGGGACAGGGGCTCTGGCTGCAGCAGACCTGGGCGGCCTGGCAGCTGGCGTAAGTCCTCTTGCAGGAGGTCACCATTAGCCCCACCATACAGCCACCGAGCAGACGACCCATAAACTGGAGAACGATTATACCAAAGAAGTTCTCGCATTGTTGCAAAAGTTCTAGGGCCCACAACAGATTTCCCAACCTGGGGATTCGGCAAAAGGATGGAGCACCACCAGGGAAACAGACTCTTGGAGGCCACAACAAAACCTTTTGTGCAAACCAGCACCCAGGAGGAAGCAGCAGTGACTCTGCAAGTGACTGAGCCAGGCTTACCTGTGAGTGTCTGGGCATCTCTGGCAGAGGTTTGGGTCAACAGTGGCCTGCTGCGGGGTCAGGGGCACTGACTACAGCGGTCCTGGGGACTGTGGTGTGCTGGCCTAAGTCCTCTGGAGGGAGGTTGCCACTACTCCATTGCACCTACAGGCCAAACTACAGGGAGGGAACACAGCCCCACCCATCAGCAAAAAATTGAATTCCATCCCAAAGCAGCAGAATAAACATTTTTCTCACATGCCCATGAAAAATTCTCCAGGATTGGTCACATGGTTGGCCATAATGCAAACCTGAGTAAATTTAAGAAAACTGAAATCATATGAAGCATCCTTTCCAACCACAAGGCTTTAGAAATCAACTGCAGAGAAGGAAACTGTAAAAGACACAAAAGTGTGGAGGCTAAACAATAAGCTACTAAATAATCAATGGATCACTGAAGAAATAAAAGAGGAATCAAAAAATACTTAAAGACAAAGAAAATGAAAGCACAGCAATCCAAAACCTATGGGATACAGCAAAAGCAGCTCTAGGAAGAAAGTTTATACCAGTCAATTTTACATCAAGAAACAAGAAAAATCTCAGAGAACCAAGACTTGCACCTCTACACCTACAGAAAGAACAAACAAAATCCAAAGTTAGTAGAAGGAAAGAAAATACAAAAATCAAAGCAGAAACAAATGAAATAGAGACAAAGAGTAAAAGAGCAAAGATCAATGACACTAAAAGTGGGTTCTTTACAAAACTGATAAGCCTTTAGGGAAACTCATCAAGAAAAAAAGAGAGATGCCTCAAATTAATAAAATTACAAATGTCAAACTGACACCATAGAAATACAAAAGATCATAAGAGACTACTACAAGCAACTATATGCCAATAAAATGGATAACCTAGAAGACATGGATAAATGCTTACAAAAATACAACCTTCCAAGACTAAACCAGGAAGAAATAGAAAATATGAAGACAATCACAAAGTTCTGAAATTGAAACTATGATTAAAAATATTCCAACAACAAAAATCTTCCAAATCAAACAAAAGTCCAGGACCAGGTGGCTTCACAGGAATTCCATCAAATATTTGGATAAGAGACAACACCTATCCTTCTGAAACTGTTACAAAAAATTGCAGAAAGAACACTCCCAATTTCCTTCTATGAGGCCACCATCACCCTGATACCCAAACTGATCAAAGAGTACACACACAGAAATTATAAGCCAGTATCACTGATGAACACGCACACAAAAACTGCCAAAAAATGCTATCAAACTAATTCCAACAATACATTAAAATGATCATATACCATGATCACTGAGCTTCTTCCCAGAGATGGAAGGATATTTCAGTATCCATAAATCAATCACTGTGATACACCACGTTAACACATTAGACAATAAAAACCATATGATCATCTCAAAGGAAGAAAAATCTTTTGACACCCATTGATCTTCAGCACCCATTGATGATAAAAACTCTCCAGAAAGAGGGCATAGAGGGAGCATACTTCAACATAATAAAGGACATATATGACAGACCCACAGCTAGCATCATTTCATTGGGAAAAGCAGATAGCATTTCCTCTAAGATCAGGAAGAACCTTGGGATGCTCACTCCTACCACTTTAATTCAACAGAGTTCTGGAAGTCCTAGTCATGGCAATCAGAGAAGAAAAAGAAGTGAAAGGAATTTAAACTGGAAAATAAGAAGTAAAACTATCACTGTTTACAAATGACATGATGTTATACACAGAAAATCTTAAATATGCTACAAGAAAACTACTAGAGCTCATCAATGAACTCAGTAAAGTTGCAGAATACAAAATTAATACACAGAAATCTGATGCATTTCTACATGCCAACAACTAAAGATCAGAAAGAGAAATTTAACAACCCAATTTACCACTGCATAAACAAAGAATACTCCAAAAACTCTAAGATGCTGATGAAAGAAATTGAAGATGACAGAAACAGCTGGAAAGATATACCATGTTCTTGGATTGGAATAATCAGTATTATTAATATGAATCTACTGCCCAAGGCAATCTATAGAATCAGATATCAAAAGAATATGGTATTGGCACAAAAACAGAAATATAGATCCACAGAACAGGATAGAAAGCCCATAAATAAACCGATGCACCTATGCTCAGTTTATCTATGATAAAGGAGACATGACTCAGCAATGGAGGCAAGATAGCCTCTTTAATAAATGGAAACTGGAATGAATGGAATGAATGGAAACTTCATCCAAATGAAGCTGGAAACTGGACAGCTACATATAAATGTTATTAGAACATTCTTTGACACCATTCACAAAATAAACTTAAAATGGATTAAAGAAGTAAATGTAAGTTTGGATATTATAAAACTCTTAGAGGAAAACATAGGGAGAACACTCTGACATAAACTGCAAGAGTATATTTTTCAATGTCCCCTAGAATAATGGAAATAAAAACAAAAATAAACAAATAAAACCTAATTAGAATCAAATGTTTTTCACAGTAAAGGAAATCATAAACAAAACAAAAAAATACAGCCCACAGAATAGGAGAAAATATTTGCAAACAATGTGACCAACAAGGAATTAAACTCCAAAATTTACAAACAGCTAAGCTCAATATCAAAGAAACAAACATTCCAATCAAAAAATGGGCAGAAGACCTAAATGGACATTTGTACAAAGAAGATATCCACATGGTCACGAGACACATAAAATATGCTCAAATCATTAATTATTAGACAAATGCAAATCAAAACTACAATGAGATATCACCTCACAACAGTCAGAATGGCCAGCCTCAAAAATTTTAAAAACAAAAAAATGCTGGAGAGGGTGTGGAGAAGAAAACCTTCTTACATTGTTGGTCATAAAGTAAATTGGTACAGCCACTATGGAGAAGAGCATGGAGGTTCCTAAAAAATTAAAAATAGAGCTACCATATGATATTAAATCCCACTCTTGGGCATATACCCGGAGTAAGAGATGTTTCAAAAGGATACATGCACCCCAATGTTCATTGCAGCACTGTCTATAATAGCCAAGACATGGGGACAACCTAAATGTCCATCAACAGGTGGGTGGATAAAGAGGATGTGGTACATATATACAGTGGAATAGTACTCAGTTATTAAAAAGAATGAAATAATGCCATTTGCAGCAATATGGATGGACCTAGAGACCATCATTGAGTGAAGTAAGTCACAGAAAGACAAATATCATAGGACATTGCTTATATGCAGAATCTAAAAAATGATATAAATGAACTTATCTACAAAACAGAAATAGACTCACAGCCTGAGAGAATGAATTTATGCTTGCCAGGAGAGAAGGGTTGGGGGGGTGGTGAGGGATAGATTGGAAGCTTGTGATTGACAGGTACACAGTGCTGCATTTAAAATGGATAACCATCAAGGAACTCGGATCTAACACAGGGAACTTTGCCCAGGATTCTGTAATACCAATGGGAAAAGAACTTGAAAAATATAGATACACATGTATGTGTAACTGAATCACCTTGCTATACACGTAAAACTAAAATGACACTGTTAATCAGATATGTTCTAACATTGAATGAAATATTTTTAAAGATGTAACACTTCTTAACTACAATTTGTATGAAGAACATAAATTATATGTAGCAGGTAGATTTATATAATTAGGTATAAATGTATGATGCAGGGAAAGAGAGGGGGTAGTATTAAAAAGGCAATATTCCAGGTAGGGGGAACAGGGTATGGAATATCCGTGCAAAAAAAACACCCAGGGAAGTCTGAAGATTTGAAAAGGCCCATATTACAGGAGCACTGAAAATTGAGATAGGAAAAAATAACACTATTCAGGGTGAGTTGGGGTCAGAGATATTGGTCTTTTTGTACCTTATAAACCCAGTGTATTCGTCTGCATCTCAGAAGTGAACAGATGGCACATTTAGATTAGGATAATTAGGAAAATTTGAGGAAGATTAATAAAGGGGCTGTTCATGAAGATGTAGGCAGGGTTTGCTGAAATCAGCGACACTGCAGTACCGGATTCTAGTAATAGTGGGGCCCAGTTACCGACCCTAAGCAAAGGAGCACAAGGAGAGAGTTGTGACTTTACAGAGATCCAGGGATAAACAGGCCTGAGCCAAGATGGCCAAGGCAGGCGATGCCGGGAAAGGATGTAGCCGATAAACCCACTGAAAAGGCATTGGCCAGGGGCATAAACAACCTGAAATCTTTCTCCTTCTTTCCATCAACTTTTGGCTGGTGCCTCTCACTGGCTGAATCTTTCTGAAGCGAGAGGCAAAAGAGCCCAGGACGCAGTCATGTGCATCAGCTCTCAGGGCATCAGGTGGGGCTAAGAAGAGGCAGGTGTAAATCCGGAGTGATAATGGAAGGGGTGTTCCCTACAGAGGAATGTGTCTTTAACAGCAATGCAAGCTTCTGGGCTTAGAAGTTGAGTTCAGTCGCTCAGCCATGTCCGACTCTTTGTGACCCCATGGACTGCAGCACGCCAGGCCTCCCTGTCCATCACCAACTCCCGGAGCTTGCTGAGGCTCACATCCATTGAGTCGGTGATGCCACCCACCCATCTCATCCTCTGTCATCCCCTTCTCCTCCCACCCTCAATCTTTCCCAGCATCAGGGTCTTTTCAAGTGAGTCAGTCCTTCACATCAGGGGGCCAAAGTATTGGAGTTTCAGCTTCAGCATCAGTCCTTCTAATGAATATTCAGGACTGATTTCCTTTAAGATGGACTAGTTGGATCATCCTGCAGTTCAAGGGACTCTCAAGAGTCTTCTCCAACACCACAGTTCAAAAGCATCAATTCTTTGGCACTCAGCCTTTTTTATAGTCCAACTCTCACATCCATACATGACTACTGGAAAAACCATAGCTTTAACTAGATGGCCCTTTGTCAGCAAAGTAATATCTCTGCTTTTTAATATTCTGTTTAGAATGATTATAACTTTTCTTCCAAGGAGCAAGCGTCTTTTAATTTCATGGCTGCAATCACCATCTGCAGTGATTTTGTGGCCCAAGAAAATAAAGTCTGTCACTGTTTCCATTGTTTCCCCATCTATTTGCCATGAACTGATAGCACAGGATGCCATGATCCTAGTTTTTGAATGTTGAGTTTTAAGCCAACTTTTTAACTCTCCTCTTCTGGGCTGAGAAACCTTTGCCTTACATCTCCCAAGGGTCCTCATTTTGGTGTGCACTCCTCCACTATAGAGGGGGATTATGATTGCCTGGACCTACCACCTGTCAGACCATGGGCAAATCATTTAATCTCTCAGTTTCCTCGTGTGTGTGTGCGCGTGCATGCGTATGCACTCAATTATGTTTGACTGTTTGCAATGCCATGGACTGTAGCCCACCAGGCTCCTCTGTCCATGGAGTCTCCCAAGCAAGAATACTGAAGCGGGTTGCCATTTCCTACTCCAGGGGATCTTTTGAACCCAGGGATCGAACCCCCATGTTTTGCATCTCTTGCATGGGCAGGCAGATTCTTTACTGCTGAACCACCTGGGAAGCACCCTTCCCCTGGTACTAATAATAGTAATTTTTGATTATAACTATTGAAAGGATTAAATACAATTAATACATGTAAAGTGTGTAGAGCAATATCTGGCAAATAGTAGGCATTACAAAATGCTTACTCTCCTGATTTATATTATTGATATTTCAAAGAATAAAGAATCGAAGTTCAGAGACTTTTTCAAAAATTGCACAACTACTAGTCGGTGACAGAACCAGGGGGCAGAGACTCCACGACAACACAGCAACTCTAAAAATGACGATCTAGACTTTTGCTTTTCACCCTCCCTCCCCACAAGACTGTAAATTCCTGAGGGCAAGGATTATTTTGCATTTAAAAGCCCATCATAGTACATAATTTTTGCTCAATAAATGTCTGATGAATGAGTACATAAAGCACTGTGACAGAAGGTACAGAAGTAATTACTGGAGGAGAAAGGAGAGCCTCCCTTGCAAGCCTAAAGTCTTTTCCTCTTGTCCTATATAAATAATGCTATAAAAAACAAAATGTAACTTGGCTTCTTCAAGAAGGTACTGAGCTTTAGTCATAAATTATAAACAACTGACATATTGTATGCCTGCTCTGAAGTCCACTGCTTTGGTTGAAATATTTGAGTCACCATTTCCAAAGTCCTTCCCCTCCCCCATCCCATGTATCAACAGGAAGTAGAGATGCTCTGTGATTGTAGGAACCCACCAGAGCCAGCATTCTCTGTAGTCCAGGACTTCTGTTATGGTTTGGTGGAGGAATAATGCATTATTTGATGTATCATTCAATGAGACATTTTCTTTTTTAAAATTTATTTCATTGGTGGATAATTACTGTACAATATTGATGGTTTTCAATGAGACATTTTCAGTGGTCTCATTGGAGTTTTATTCATTTCATCTGGCTTTGAGGGTGGAGACAACCTGGAGCTTCCCTGGGGAAATGAAGGCTTTAAGAGTAGAACCTTAGAGTTGTGATTTAAAGTCTTAGTTGTTTGGGAGTAACATAGTCATCTTAAATGATAACAGAGATCACTTAGTGATCTGAAGTCTTAGAATGCTCTTAGAAGGAATCCTATTCATAGTTTGATGTCAATAAATACATAAGGAAAAACAGACTAGGAGTCAGAAGACTTGTTATATCATTGACTGTTGGACAGGGAAATTTCACTAAATTATAAAATGAAAATATCTTGCTACCATCTCAGTGATGGCATTGGAATCAGATGCAGAATCTGTGAACATGCTGTGAATGATAGAAAAACCAAGGCAAACCTTTTTGTAAAAACTTTACAATTACATGGTGATTTGGGCAAATCTTAGGAGACAGCGGCAAAATTGGGGAACAACCAGAGTTCACCATTACTTTGCAGAAAGCACAGTGCCACACTGTACCTCTCATTCACTCTGAACATTTACTCAACATAGCAAATATTTACTGAGCATGTATTAAGAGCCACTTGCTGTTAGCCAAGTGGGCTCTAAATAAATATTAACAAATGTCCTCTTTCCCAAGGGAAGTCATGGTTTATTACAGTCCAGTGCAGCAGTTAAGAGCAAGAGCTTCGGGTAAGTAACTTGATCCTTTCTCTGCATGCTTCCATTTTTGTTGTGTCATATCCCATGTCATGAGATAATAATTATATCTATCCCTTCAGGTTGCTGTGAAGATGAAAGAGGTTGCTAATTATGAAGCTTGGGCACAGTGTCTGTCACATTAGTGCTCAAGTAATGATGGCTTTTAAAATTTTTATTAGGAAAGGCACATAGAGAAACAGATCTTACCATGACATGTGCTACACAGTGACCAAACAGAGGTGGTGTGGTCATCTAGAGCGGGGGTCCCCAACCTGGGCCATGGACCAATACCAGTCTGTGTGTTACCTGTTAGGAACCAGGCTGCAGGGCAGGATGTGAGTGACAGGAGAGCAACATTTCACCTGCATTGATAGCTGCTCCCACTACTTGCATTACCATGCCCCCCACCCCCAATCTTTGGAAAAACTATCTTCCATGAAACTGGTCCCTAGTGCCATAAATGTTGGGGACCACTGATCTAGAGAATCTTTGTATGTACATGCTCAGTTGCATCTGGCTCTTTGTGACCCCATGAACTGTAGCCCGCCAGGCTTCTCTGTCCATGGGACTTTTCAGGCAAGAACATTGGAGCGGGTTGCCATGTCCTCCTCTGGGGGTCTTCCCGATCCAGGGATTGAACCCCTGTTTCCCACGTCTTGTGCATTGCATGTGCATTCTTTACTACTGAGCCACTGGAGAAGTCCAGTAGAAAATCTTTCGCCCACCTTCTTTTTCTGTCCTAGGGTACACACCCATTTTGCTCTATACTAACAATCACAGTGCCAGAGCCATGGATGTGAGGTTGTGTACGTCCCATGGAGGGAAGAAGAGTAGTCCCTTTCTCCAGTAGGAAGGATGCAGCTTTGCCTGTGCAGGCATGTGCAGCTTGGCTCAGGCACTCAGGGCCATCTTTGGAGACTTTGATTGATCCAGGGGACTAAATGTTTAAAATGCTACAGGAGACAAACACTTCCCCTTATTTCTAAAAATCTTCCAAGTTGCTGAGTCTCTATAAAACTTTTAAAAAGTTACCTTTTTTCCTTTCAGTTGAAAGCAGTGCATTTTTTAAGACAATACAGGAATAAGATTGACACTGTGAAATTCTAAGATTTATGAATCTTTAGGGTTATAATTAACTTATCAAAGATTTTTTATTTTTAGATTTCAAATAGGTAGATATTTTTGTGCAAAGAACATGGATTTTAGTTTTTTTTTTCAGTCATGGTTCCTACTTTGATATAGATCTAAGGGTTTTGTTTTATAGCTTCAATTAACTTGTGAAAGAGTAGCACAGAGAATCAACTTTGGAGAAGTTTAGCAGGTGGAGGAGCCATCGTGGGCTGCAGGGAACTGTGGGAGGTTTTCTAAAAGATGTAGGTTATGAACTGGGTTTTGAGGAACAATTAGACCAGTGGTGGGTAGGGAAAGGCACTGGAAGATTTCTCAAAGAACAGGAAAGGCATGCCTGACGTCAGGCATGCATGGAGATGCTGGGGCGGTACTGTCAGCTAGCAAGTCAGCTCGCAACGTGGCATCAACATCACTGACTTTGGAAGCACTGTATTCATCCAGGGTGAAACTGGAGGGAAATTATATTGACACAGACACTCTGGGAAACAGTGATGAACATCTAGAGCATGTCTTACGGCTCACAGACAAGGCCACATAGCGCTGAGGAGCCAGACAGTTTTATAAATCACTGTGGTGCCTTCTTCGAGATGCAGCTGCAGCCTGATCATCACCTAGATGGTCATCAGTTTCCCTCTGCTGCTTGCAAGTGCCACTGCATAAATTTCCATGTGAACTGGAGTCTGATGAGCATGGGAATGAGAATGGATGAGCGTTTCCTGTTGCTCTATACTGAATGCATCTACATGTAGCTGCCTTGAGAACTCTGTGAAGACATGAATGCTTGCTGGCTCTTCCCCTGGGACCAGTCAAATAGAAAAATTCCAAAGGTGTCTGTAAATTCCAGTAATCCTCTATGGAAGAAAGAGCCTAAATACAGATCAAGGGACTTTTTTGGGGGGGGGTGTGTGTTAGCGTCTGCCTGATTTATCTTCAAAATTCAAAGTCTTTTGGCAAAGGGACAATAGGGAGAATTATTTTCTCAATGACATTTTGGGTTGTCCTATATGATCAGAAGAAAATCAAAGGTGGGGAAGAAAATTAACATTTATGAAATGTTTATGAGTATATGCATCCTTTATGTACATTTCACCCTCATATTGATCCTCTGCAATAGGCATAATTATGCCTTATAGAATAAAAGCATCATGAGGGTGGTGATTCTTGTCTGTTTTATTCCCCAAGTGCTTAAAATAGCACCTTACATAATAGATGCTGAAAAAACTGCCTGTCAGATAAAAATGAATTGAGTTGAATCTTGTCATTGAAGAAATAGTGTAAAGAACGGTTAAATGCATTTCCCAGGACTTCAGAGCTACCATGAGCTAAGTGTGGATGCAAAGAGGAAGATTTGAATGTAGGTTTATCTGACCGCATGACACATGATTTTTCAACTATGTCCAATACCTTTCCATGATAACATTTTACATGGAAGAAAAAATACATATGATTCTCAGTAAAATAAATGTTACTAATTGAGAATTAGACTTTATCTAGGAAGCAGTCAGAGCTGCTAATCCTTCTTGGATTATTGTACAATTGAATCCTTTCCGGATTCAGAATGGAGAGAGATTTTACATAATATTTGTAAGATACCTTAAATCTTTTTTGAAACAAGGATGAGTAAGCACAATACACAAATAAGTAATTCCAAGGATATACTGAGGTTTCAAACTCATTTTAACAGGTATTTATTAAGTGCCAAGTATGGATTTCTGCACTGGATATGTGCTATTAGGGATCAAAGACATAATGGAGGAAAGATACAATTCCTGCCTGAATTAGCTCACAGCTTTATTTTAGGTGGGAAGATTAGAGCAAATCAGTGTTTCCTAAACCTGGTTGTATATAAGAATAACTCTTAGAGCATATTAAACATACAGAATGCAGCTCTCTGGGATTGGGCCTGAGAATTTCTGTTTTGATCATAGCCCTAGATCATACTGATTCACAGCCAAATTTAGGAAGCACTGAATTAGATGCACATTAAAATCTCTTGCCAGTTTTATAAGTCTATGATTTTCTATCATTCTAAAAGTTTCTTACAAAAATAGTGATAAAAAGTGCATGTTTCTGCCAGGAGAGCATTGCTCTAAGAAGGAACACTAGGGGGAGAATAAGATGAGAGTTGATGGTATAAGGAGCAGAGTTTGGTTTGGAAAGTCATGGGCGGCTTGGGCAAGCGCCAGCTCTGATGCTGAGTGGCTCAGGCCAGAGGTCGATTCCCTAGACTGCTCAGGACTGGGCTAACTTGGAGTGACTCTGACCTTATGAAGGCTAAGCCAACCAGTTGCTTGTATTTCTGCTTCTAATTTAGAAAAGCAGCAGACCATCATGTAGGTCTGTGTCTTACTAGCCAAACGACACAATGCAACAGCTTCCTTTCTTCAGAGAAAAAGCACGCAGTACAAAAACAAACTTCTGTTCCATAAACTAAGCCACTTAAATAGGAATCAGTCCTCTACCACAGAAAGCCAATATAGCCAATAATGGCTACTGAGTATTTTTACATACTAATGAAAACACATGTTAATCTTTGTGTATATTAAGATTACTTTATAGATACTGAAACATTAAGAAAGAGATGTTAATGTTTTATTCCATATACTTATCAGATTTGTTGATACTGTTAGCGATAGTAGTTAACTTATATTTATTGAACGTTTACTGACTCCAATCACTATGCTTTGAAACCACTTTCCACAATTTATCTAATCTTCCTAAGAAACCTATGAACTAGATCCCTTTGTGATCTCATTTTAATGATGAGGAAATGGAGGTTTATAGAAACTGAGTTCCCCGAGACAGCCAGCAGGCAGATTCACAGGAAGGACTAAAGTACACTTGTATTTGACTCCCCAGCCCATTTTTTTAAGCTCCAACCTAAATTATTTCCAAGTAAATAAATCAGATCTTCCCATACAACAGAATATTCTCTAGTCACTGTGTTCTTGAACAATATTTAAAGATATGAGGAAATGTCCATGGTACATTCATATGATGTACACTAAAAATGTATACATCTAGGAAAATGCGTATCTGAGAAATACATCAAAATGTTAGCATTTTTTGTCTGTGCAGGCAAACTACAGATGTATTTGTATTCTGCCCAATACTTTGGTGTTTTTCCATAATTTCTATAATAACTATTTATAGTCAGAAGGATAATGATATGTTACCAATTAAAATAAAACCTATTAATGTATTAGAAAGATTATAAGGAAATTTATCAAAATATTGAGAAGAAGCCTGAGCCTGCTAGTACTTCCCTTGGGCCCAGTTTGCCTATCTTCCTGTTTTCCACTTAACTTTTTTTTGTCTCTGTCCCTACATATTTCACTGCATTGCAGTTATTTATTCATGACCATTTCTCCTACTCTTACAGGAGGGAGAGCACAAAGTCTAATTCACTTTTTACTCTAAAGACTTAACTCATAGTGTACATTCCATAATGACTGAGCAGACACAGGACTCCTTTCCCAGATAACTCACAGACTCTGGAAAAGACCTCACCCAGAAGGTGACATCAGAGAAGGCAATGGCACCCCACTCCAGTACTCTTGCCTGGAAAATCCCATGGATGGAGGAGCCTGGTAGGCTGCAGTCCATGGGGTCGCTAAGAGTCGGACAGGACTGAGTGACTTCACTTTCTTCTTTTCACTTTCACACATTGGAGAAGGAAATGGCAACCCACTCCAGTGTTCTTGCCTGGAGAATCCCAGGGACAGAGGAGCATGGTGGGCTGACGTCTATGGGATCGCACAGAGTCGGTCACGACTGAAGTGACTTAGCGGCAGCAGCAGAAGGTGACATTGAAGTAAATCCTTATCTGCTTGTTGTTACTCCAAGGCACAGGCACAGCAAAGCATGCCTGGCCATCCTGTTGGAATGGCATCATTCCCTGCTTCCCTTGTCCATCACTGTCTTTCCCTCCCCTGTTATATTTTTTTCTCCTTAGTATTTTTGCCATCTAACATGGTGTTGTTGCTGTTGTTTAGTCACTAAAGTGAGTGAAGTCGCTCAGTCATGTCCGACTCTTTGCAACCCCATGGACTGTAGCCTACCAGGCTCCTCTGTCCATGGGATTTTCCAGGCAATAGTACTGGAGTGGATTGCCTTTTCCTTCTCCAGGGGATCTTCCCAACCCAGGGATCGAACCCAGGTCTCCCACAATGTAGACAGACGCTTTACCCTCTGAGCCACCAGGGTTTAGTCAGTAAGCCGTAGCAACTCTTTAGCAACCCCATGGACTGTAACCCACCAGGATCTGCTGTCCATGGGATTTCCCAGGCAAGAATAGTGGAGTGGGTTGCCATTCCTTCTCCAGGGGATCTTCACAACCCAGGGATTGAACCCAAGTCTCCTGAACTGGCAGGCAGGTTCTTTACCACTGAGCTACCTGGGAAGCTCGCTAACATGGTACACGATTACTAACTCATCCCCTTGTTGCTGTCTCTCCTTACTAGGATATCCGCCACATGAAGACTGGGATACATGTCTGTTTTGTCCACTGCTTTATCCCCAGAGCCTGAAACAGGCCCTGGTATACAGGAGACATCCAGTTGATATCTGTAGAATAAATGAATGCCATGTACAAAATTATGGCGAGACGCACAGGAGAAGGGAAGAGCAACATGGCTCTGCTATACAAAATTGAAGACGTTTTCTTGAGTATAGTCTTGACAACCAAGGAGCAGCCGTGAACTCAAGATAATACTCTGCAAGAGCTAGGAGCAGGAGTCTTCTATAGGGACTGCTGACTGCAGATCTCATCAGAACCTTACTTGTCCCTCACAGACAGTTAAGTGAAGGGAAGGGTGAGCACCTTTTCATTAAATGGTTGATACATGTTGATGTTTGGTAGAAACCGACACAACAGTGTAAAGCAATTACCCTTCAAGTAAAAATTAACTAATTAGAAAAATGACCTAAGAGACCACACCCAGCCTCTCATAAAAGGTACTTGCAGGAATATCTGCATGATAACCTGCTGTTCACCTTAAAAAAACTGCTTAGACCCTGCCTCTCTCACAATCAGATGGTTGAAGAAGGCTTTAAAATTGTACCCCACAAATCAAAGCCAAAAGTATATTAGCTTGACATATACTTCATGCAGATATTACCAGATACCCATTCTAGACAGGGCACAATCTCCACGAAGCCCTTTCAGAGCACGTGGCTTCCTCCCTGCAGTCCCCCAGGATAAATGGGACGAGACACCGACAGACTTCAGTAGCTGAGTACCTGGGCAACAGCCGGGGAGCAACAAGAAAAGATGCATTTGTTTAGACCATTCGCTCACCCCCTCTGTTCCTTTTGGCAATATGAAGCTAATGGGACCTGTTGCTTGCTCGGACCGTTCCCATTTCTAGTTACTAAAACCAGACTGTCTGCTGTGAAAGGCCACTGTGCACTCTCTTCTCTGTAGTGGGGAGACGAGCCAGTTTACTAAAAATGAAGCCGATACATCTTAGAAAAGCTGAAAAGAACGTTGGGAGCATTTCTGTTCAACCTCTCTGAAAATCGTCATGTGCCCTATCTTAAGACCATTTTATGGACTTACTCATGCAGTTTCTGTAGGACAATCATTTCTAGGAGAGAGAGAGAGAGTGTGTGTGTGTTTGTGTGTGTGCATGCATGCACGCCTGTGTGTGTGGTGGGTTGTTCATGTTGAGCTTAAAATCATTCTTGGCTCAAAACCAGTCCCTGTGGAGAGCAACAAATGTTCAGTAATGTCTGAAAAACCTCAGGTGTTTTTTTCCATAAGGTAAAACAAATATATAGTGGTTAATATAGGTTAGCCATGATGTAGCATTTTAGTGAAAGTGAAGTCGCTCAGTCATGTCCGACTCTTCGCGACCCCATGGACTGCAGCCTACCAGGCTCCTCCATCCGTGGGATTTTCCAGGCAAGAGTACTGGAGTGGCAGTTTAGTATGTGGGTTCAAATCCTGGCATTGCCATTTTACCTTCAGTGTGACCTTAAGTACATAATTGAAACTTTTTGACACTTTTTCTGCTTAGCTATAAATTCAATAATAAAAGAAATTCAGTGTAGGATTGTTGGAAGGTTAAATGAGAGAATACACGTTAGATGTTTAGCATCATGCCTGTAACACAGAAGCATACTCAGTAATGGTTCACTATAATGGTATTTCTGTCATGGAAAGAACAACTAACTTTCCTTCTTTCTAGAAATTGAGCCTTATTTTGTTGTGAACATGGGGTTGAGAAAGGTCCATAGACCTTTGTAGTCATTATAGCATCTGTTCATTATAGCTACCTCGCCAACATTTGGGAATCTGAACATAAAAATCCTGTGTTTCGTATTTTCTTGATCTTATTAACTGAGGAGTAGAGAACTAGGAACTGTTCAAAAGTGGGAGCTGTCTTCCTAATTTAGAAAAATATGTTTAGTGCAAATTAGCAACTACAAGAACATAATTTAACATAGGTGTGGCACTGTCTTTCATTGTATTGGCATTGATCATGTATACTTATACTTTTAAGATAAATATCAGCAATTATTCCAAACAAGAATAAACCTCCCCAGAATCACACTGTTACAAATGCACACTTAGTTTTATCGTGGTCCATCTCAGTAACTGACAGTTAGTTACTGACACCCAGCCATTGACAGTTTGTTGGAAATGAATGCGGAGCATATATGAAGTCTCTCTTTGTAATGAAAACTGTATGCTTCTGAGGTTAATGTAGATGAGAATGTCCTATTGTACCAAGATTATCAAATATGTTAAAAGAAATTGACAAAGGAAAAGACAGCTCTTGTTCTTCACAATAGCATATGCAAATTTGAGAGACTGCTCACTTTTATGAAGACACACCTCATTGCTTTCTAATTTCTTCCCAGAAAAACAGCCTGGGAATGTAAGGTGTGATGGCATGACTGGTGATATCTAATTATCACAAGCTGAACACATGGCCCGTCACTGAGTATTGGGTCAATTCTCATTTCTAAATCAATTAGCAAAGCAATGAGAAGAAAGCATCAAATAACTGAATATTCTCTGGGTCCACATTTAGTGAAGAGTATATG
Organism: Odocoileus virginianus; assembly: GCF_023699985.2. NCBI lineage: Eukaryota > Metazoa > Chordata > Mammalia > Artiodactyla > Cervidae > Odocoileus > Odocoileus virginianus. The sequence continues at coordinate 5,626,304 of NC_069701.1, read as the reverse complement.
GCATGGTGAGAATCACTAGCAGTTAGCGCCTGTGCATTTAGCTTGTAAACATATTTGACGCTGTGTTTGTACCTTTCTCTGGTTTTGGCCTTTTTTTCTGGGGGTGGGGGCAGGGTGTGGAATTGTAGAATGATATTAATAAGCCGCTTCTGTAAAACTGTGTGATAATTTGAGTTGGTGCTACCGCCGAGGGCTCTGATGACCTGAAGTAACATCTCCCTCTAACATTTATAGCTTCCTGGGGAATCTGCTGGGCTTTTTGACATTGCTCCATCCTGCCCCAGAGCTCTTGCTGTGACCCTCTCTCAGACACGTCGCTATGCGCTGAGCAGAAAGAAAACCCAGAAGCCTAAGGAATCATGGCAGCTTTCATATTTTTCAGAGACTATAACATGCACAACTCCAGGTACAGTTGCTTCTTACTACCTCAATCTCTCACATTTGTCCAGGAGATACCGGCACAGTAAATCTCTCTGCCCTGAGACAAAGGAGCCCTGGGCAAAAAGCCAGAAATTTCCCATTGTTTGCCATATGACAGAATTCTCTGTTCAGTTTGGGCTTTCTAGCAATTCATGGCGATGCCATGATTTATTTATATTTTTAAATTAATAGACTTTATTTTTTAGAGCAGTTTCAGATTTATGGAGAAATTTATCAGAAAGTATAGATTTCCCATATATCCTCTCTCTGCACCCCCAGTTTCCTTTACTATTAATGTACTGCATTTGCATAGTATACTTCTTACAACTGATAAGCCAGCACTGATAGATTCTTACTGGCTAAAGTCCACTGAAGTTTACATTAGACTTCACTTTACTGTACATTCCGTGGGTTCTGACAAGTGTATAATGACATGTGTCCACTATTACAGTATCTTACAGGACAGTTTATTGCCCTAAACATCCTCCAAAGTCTATTCACCTCTCTGCTCCTTCACTCTATCTTCACCTACTAAAAGCATCTGCATTCCTCAGGTCTGCACCAAACCCACCTTTTCCCAGGACACCGTCCCTGGCACTCTGCTCACACTGGGCTCTAAAGCTACCGGCTTCCTAATACTCCAGAGTTTCTCTTCACGCTATGTCTCGTAATTATTATTTCATGGTAATCGATTTGAATTTATCCCATTCTCTAGACAGTATGTCTCATGAGAGTCAGATTTTGTATGTATTTTACTCACTGCTTTATTCTTAGAGCCCATCACAGTGATTGGGCATTGCAGGAAATCAGTAAGTATTTATTGATTAAATGAATAGATAACAAACAAATAAATATTATACTTCTAGATAGTAACCATAAATTACAAACAAAATCTTTATCAGTGCACTACTTCAAACAGAAACATATATTATCCAGAACGATTGCCCTCTTTTAAATGACTCCACAAAGTTGGTATCAGTCACACATAGCTGCATATACACACTACTATGTATAAAATAACAATAAAGACCTACTGTATAGCACAGGGAGCTATATTCAATGTCTTGTAATCAAATATAATTGGAAAGAATATGTAAAGAACACACACACATATATATACACATATTATACCTGAAACTAAGACATTGTAAATCAGCTATACTTCAGTATAAATAATGTGTGTATGTCTGTGTTTACATGTTTGTGTGTATAAATTTGCTGACTTCCCCAACAGCTGATAGCATGTATATCTTCTAGGCTAACAGAGCCCCTTTATGTCCCAGCTTCAGTCTAAACTGACCTCGGATCAAGGCTCCTGTTGCTAGACACCCCACAAAAATGAAACCAAAAGTAAGATCTGTCCAGGTTCTCTCAGACTGCATCCTAATTCTTCCTTCAGTGGTGACACAGTCAATATTCATCCTTTTCCATTTTGAAATGTCCCTGTCTACCACCAAATTTGAGCACTCCTTCTGAGCTCCACCACACACTGTGCATGCCGCCGTCACAGCACTTACCAAGTTGTATTAAAATCGTTTGTTGAAATGTATGTCTCTCATGTTTGAGTGCAAGCTCATTGAGGGCAGGATCTTGTTCCATTAGCCTCTAAATTCCAAGCGTCTGTTCCATGGACATAGCAATCCATATTTTTCAAATGAATGAACCAGTAATGTACAATGACCATATGTACAATAAGTAGAGTGTAGTGTTGTGAATAGGTATTATACATATATAAAAAGCAGGAAATCCACTGGAAAAGGTTGAGGGCAGGGGGAGAAGGAGGTGACAGAGGATGAGATGGTTTGATGGCATCATCAACTCAATGGACATGAGTTTGCACAAACTCCGGAAGATAGTGAAGGACAGGAAAACCTGGCGGGCTGCAGTCCATGGCATCGCAGAGTTGGACATGAATTGGTGACTGAAAAACAACAACGAAGAAATCCACACTATTTTAAAAATACCATATAATGTCCAACACTAGCTCTGGGGAAGAATTGACATTTATTTGAATGTCTACTATGTATCATGCTGGGTTCTGTCAATATTACCTTGTTTCATCTTTATAATAGCCTGTCAAAGTAGACACAATCACCTTATTTTTCAGATTGAAGAAACATGAATTCAGAGGATGGGGTTATACATTTAAGAAACATCTGATACTAACGTTGCCTTTCCTGCACTGAAAGACTATTATTTGTAGAGAAAAATATTCAGAATGGGAGAATCCATGGAGAAAGAAGATGAAGGAGTCTCTGATTAAGAGTCAAAAGTAACCCTCCCCGTGCAGAACTTTATTGATCTCAGAACACAAAGTCTCATTCCATCCCCTTCCTGGTCCCTGACAAGCCTCTCTGTATCTAAGCAAAGAGAACTCACACCACCCTACCAACCCTGGAAGGCCTGTCCTGGCAGGGTTTTCCCAGGACTGTGTGACATCAGAGATGCCTTAACCTAGGATCCCTGTCAAATAATCCTTCCAAAGTTGTGATTACTTAACAGCATTTTTTTTTCCTGAATTTCTTGAACATTTTAATTTTAGTACAATTTATTGATCTTGCCAAATAGATTTCATTGGCCAATAAAACTATTTAGCAATAATATATATAATGCATGCATGCTAAGATGCTCAGTCATGTCTGACTCTTTGCCATTGCAGACTGTAGCCTGCCAGGCTCCTCTGACCATGGGATTTCCCAGACAAGAATACTGGAGTGGGTTGCATTTCCTTCTCCAGGGGATCTTCCCCACCCAAGGATAGAACCCATGTCTTTTATGTCTCGTGCATCGGCAGACGGTTGTGTGTGTGTGTGTGTTTTTTTTTTTTACCACTAGCGCCACGAGAAAATTCCATGGGATTTGCCAGGCAAGAATACTGGAGTGGGTTGCCATTTCCTTTTCCAGGGAATCTTCCCAACCCAGGGATCAAACCCTGGTCTCCCGCATTGCAGGCAAACGCTTTACCCTCTGAGCCACCAGGGATATACCTTGAGAGCCCAGCAAATTCTATGAGATTTTTCTCTTTTCAGAGAAGATGAGAAATGCTGCCATCTATATATACATGGTACTCTTAGACACAATAACAAGTGAAAATTAAAAAAGCTGGAAATAGCCAAGTTTTTGTGGATAGATATTAAGGTTTCTGGGAGTTGACCCCACAGGACTGCAGATTTTTTTTTTTTTCCCTGCTTGTCTGTGTTACATAATAGCAGAGGAGCCTCTCAGGAACCAGAATAAATGTTATTATTGCAAATGTTTATGGTTCTGGGGAAGCTCAGGGGAATTAATACACTTTACAGAAGGCAACTGGCTTCTCTAAGAACAAAATGCAGTAGTGAAAGAAAAGTGCAGAAAATAAGAGTGCCTCTAACCAATCCTACCAACCCCTGCCTTAGATGTTTCCCCAAATGCTAAATCAGCCGTCTCCTGATGCCCCTGTGCTCTGTATTTCTAAGACATTGGGTGAATAACATTTAGCAAAGTGCAGTGTGAAGGCCACTGGGAATATACAAGATAATTTTTAGGTACTTACTGACGAATACTTTTATTTCAACAATCATTAATTTTTTTATGGTTAACTTGTGAATATTGAATGACATCACTGACTTTATGGACTTGAGTTTGAGTAGGCTCCGGGAGTTGGTGATGGACAGGGAGGCCTGGTGTGCTGCAGTCCATGGGGTCGCAAAGAGTTGGACATGACTGAGTGCCTGAACTGAACTGAACTGTGTTTATTAAAATGACTGCATTCTTCCATTTATAGAAGTAAAGCAAATTCTCCTTCTAAAATCCTTATTTCAATATAGAAGTGGTTTGATTCAGAAACAGCAGATAAATTATTTCTGATAAATGAAAGCATTGTGACTGACATTTTAAGAAACACTAGGTTACAGAATAAGTTGACCAAAGTAGTCTTATCTTCCAACTTCTTTTTTTTATTTTTTAATTTTTTCATTTATTTTTATTAGTTGGAGGCTAATTACTTTACAATATTGTAGTGGTTTTTGCCATACATTGACATGAATCAGCCATGGATTTACATGTGTTCCCCATCCTGATCCCCCCTCCCGCCTCCCTCCCCATCCCATCCCTCTGGGGTTGGATGCAAGAGACAAGTGCTCAGGGCTGGTGCACTGGGAAGATTCAACTTCTTTTGCAAAATAAAAGGCCCTCTCAGTTGTGTTTCCTCAACCTGCAAACCTGATTTAAATTTGAGACTATTTGAATCAGGTTTAGTGGCACAAATGCTAGAAACCTAAAACAAAAGTTTTGTGAGTTATTTTTCTAAAAACCCCACAAAACTTGGTAGAGTAGGAGCTAAATAAAAGCAGCCAATTATGCATTTTTAAAGAGCCTGTGTCTGATGATTTATACAGAAAATTGAAAACAGATTCCAGAGTTGTCATTGATAGGCTGTGGAAACCAGATGGCTGTGCTGTGTGACCAGGGAGAGACATCATAGATGGAGTTTAGGTTCACTAAATTAAACATGTAATAAAATAACAACATGGGCTCCACAGGTGGCCAAGTGGTAAAGGATCTGCCTGCCAGTGCAGGAGATGCATGAGACACAGGTTCAATCCCTGGGTCAGGGAGATGCCCTGGAGGAGTGCATGGCAGCCCACTGCAGTGTGCTTGATGGGAAAATCCCATGGATCCTGGCAGGCTACAGTCCCCAGGGTTGCAAAGTGTCGGACATGAGTGAGTGACTGAGTGTGCACACATGGGGTAACAATATATGAAAGTAAACTCTGTAATCTACTCTTAAACTAGTCTATTATTGAGATTCTGCATTTAATGTGCTCATTCAAAATAAACCGGTTTTAAATTATCACTGCTTTTGTAACATGAGTTATTCACTCTAATGAAATCATCTCATTATGTAACTCTAAGCAATACATTAAATTTAGTGCTAGTTTTTTAAAACGTTGATGTTCACCACATTCTCACCCCTGCCTCATGGGCTTTCCCTCCATTCTCCCAAAGATAACTGTTACTTTAACAGTGAAATGAAATCTCTCAGCTTCCCTGGCACTCTATGGCCAGGAAACTTAGCCTGAAAATGTAGTTTTGCTGGCATTCCATTTTGCTGGAAAATGAAATAAAAACAAGTTCTCAGGACACACATTTTCCATGGCTGTTAACTTGTTTAATTTCACCTGAGTAAAACTGTGTTCCATGTCACCTCGCACCTGTTTCTATTCATGCCTGTCAGCTGTTTGCACACAGCAGTCTCGTTCCCCAGACGCTGAGCCAAGAAGAATCTGGAAGGAGGTTGGGTTTCCCTTCCCTTTAACAGGTAAGCAGGGTCTAAAATGTATCTGCTGTCCCCACGCCCAATATTCTGGGTATGAAGACAGCCCCGGGTGTATACTGAGCCGCACCTTCCCACGTGCATGCACAGCCATCTCTGTGTGCTTCTGTCTTTCCCCTACTATACAACTGGAATGCAGTTCATCACTTTTTCACCCTATTCTCAAATCTGCAAAGTCATGGTGTCCAGATGTCAGGCTGGGCAGGTGACACAGCCTGGGGAAATGCCATTCTCCATCCTTCTGACACCCGACACCCACAGACTTGGGCTCTGCCTTGCAATCCAGAAGATTTGACAGCCAAATTCAAAAGAGACCATCATTATTTACTTTTATGCCTAAAGGAACCATAAAGGCTAGTTTTCCTGTGGTATTTCCTTTTATGCCTGTTCTCCCAGAGTAATAGTGCATTGGAGGTGCACCCAAAATTGTACTGATTTAGACATCCATTGTGGTCACTCTATTTATGTCCTTACAAAAAACCTCTTCATTTCTCTTAGTCACAACCAAAGGAACTCAGCACTATGGTTTCTGAAGATCCTTCCAGTTTTAACTTCCTACAAGAAATAAGGCCCACCTTAAGCATGCAGAAAAATAAACAATTTTAGAAACCAAAATCAAAACAAAACTTTCCTGAAATCTACTACTCTGAGTAATAATATGAAATTTGCTTAAATTTTGGATTCATAGACTAACTTCTCCAGGGATTTTGTGTTTTCATGTGCAAAATGATCTTATATCTACCCAAGCTTACAGAGGTGAAGAAAGATAAGTTCTGATGGCCCTGGGAGGCTTATTTTCAGTCTGTCTCTTTCTTGGCATCACTTTGCAAGAAGCTAGCTGAATGTGTCTGAGTCAGTTCAAAGACAGAACAGGCTGATTCCTGCAGCTTCACTCTGGAGGTCCCTATCCAACAAGGCTATTTCCTCAACTAAGACACTTGTTACTACATAGTGGAGTTGGGGTTCCCTGTCTTCCTTTCTAGCTTTCTTACAAATATGTGAGTGTGAAGAAAGCAGGGTCCCACTTTGCTAGCATTTTCCATGGTGCCTTCCATTTGACCCACTCAGGCATGTCTCTCTACAGGTTGTTCATGGGTGGAGAAACTATAAATTGTCTAATTCTCTTTCATTAAATCCCCTTTCATGGAAAGAACCATGACAAGATTAGAATAGTCATTTCATAGTGTCAGTAGCCATTCCATCAGGTGTACAAAATCATTTATCATCAGTATACCAAGAATGAGGTATCCCAGTTTAGCAAGAGTACTGGACAACTCCTGGCCCCTGTCCCAAGGCTCCCATGATAAGACTGTGCAGCCTTGTGTAGCCTCCAAATCTGTCTTTTCATCTGGGAAGTATTAATAGATGCACTGGATAGATCAAACTAAATTCTGAGTTATTAAGCTACTTAAATAAATAAATTGTGAATTCAAGGATTTTAAGAAGACGCCAATAGAGAAACAGATAATTTGAATCACAGATATTATGTTTAAATAGGATCCTGCATCTTGAAGCTCAAGTTTTGAAAAAAAAAAATTAATGTCTACTAAGAGAATAATCAGTGTCCAGAAAGTGTTGCTTCCCATGTTCAGATACAAAGTTCAATGTTGATAGCTCTTTCTAACAGTGCAGTCATTAGCACTCACATCTAGGTCTCAGCCTTTTCACAGACAGAGTTAAGAGTTGATTAGATCTGCATGACCAATCTCTAGAACTAAGTTGAAGTCAGGAATGGTATCTTTCTCAGGAAGCCCAGTGTCTTATACCCAGAAGGTATTCAACACTTACATGTTGATGAAAATTAATGAAATTTAGAGACACGTAATATATATTAAACCTCCCTTATATGTTAAGTTCTCTCACATCTTTTCTTTTTTCACAAAAAAGCTGAGCCTTGGATATTTCATAATGCCTGTATGTGCTAGAGCAAGCATTACTGTTTGTAAATTGCATGTGTAGTTATCTGCCCTCCAGACCAATATGCCAGTACTGAGGCACATCATACGAGCATGTCAGCAAGAAGAGGGCTACATCAGAGACTTGTACAGACGCTCTTATGGTATTTTATTCCAGGTCTATGGGAAACAAGGTGTGGATGGGGCATCTTGTCATGATTTTAGTCTCTAACTTTTATCATCAAGCGATTCTACAGTATCATTGTTGTTCAGTTGCTAAGTTGTGTCTGACTCTTGGCGAGCCCATGATCTGTAGCCTGCCAGGCTCCTCTGTCCATGGGATTTTCCAGGCAAGAATCCTGGAGTGGGTCACCATTTCTTTTTCCAGGGGATCTTCCCGACCCAGGGATTGAACCCACATCTCCTGCATTAACAAGTGGATTCTTTACCACTGTGCCACCTGGAAAGCCCTTTAGATGGGCCTGATTTTACTTGTATCTCAAAGGACTATTATGGAGATTAAAATCACTCATCAAAAATCTAATACTGAATTAATATTAATAATTATTATCAAACGATACCTGGGTATGTTCTTCTAATAGAACTTACTACACTAAAAAATGAATGTTTTTGCCCATTTCCCCTATAGGCTATACCTTTCTTGAGGGCAAAGATGGTTTTACTCATCTTAGTACCCAAGAGACAGCAATGATGATTTTGATTCATGGTGTACAATTAAACATGTTTTGAAAGAAAGGTTAAACAAAATGTAGGGACCTTAGGTTACTTTCCTATCTTTTGTATGAATTTGCTGCATATCTGGAAGATTTCCTTCTCTGGGTTTCAAAACAAATGTATTCATTATTTTAATAATTTCTATCACACTGAACAATATTAATTATCAGTAATGAAAATTCAATTACAAAAGTGCCATATATATTTTTTGATCAGTGAAATAAACCAAATTTACTTTTAGGAACTAGAACATACATCACTTTAGAAGTAGGTGTTTCTGCTGCTGCTGGGTCAATTCATTCGTGTCCAACTCTGTTGTGATCCCATAGATGGCAGCCCACCAGGCTCCCCCGTCCCTGGGATTCTCCAGGCAAGAACATTGGAGTGGGGTGCCATTTCCTTCTCCAATGTGTGAAAGTGAAAAGTGAAAGTGAAGTCGCTTAGTCGTGTCCGACTCTTAGCGACCCCATGGACCGCAGCCTACCAGGCTCCTCCATCCATGGGATTTTCCAGGCAAGAGTACTGGAGTGGGGTGCCATTGCCTTCTCTGTGGATGTTTCTAGATACATACTATTTTTTATTTAGAAAAAAAATCTATATGTAAATGGGTATTTGTCCTAGCATTGCTTGTAACAGTAAAAATAACCTGTATCTCCAGGGGTAATAGAATGGTTAGGGTAAATATGTTTAGTGACATGATGTAATATTTTGCAGTCATTGAAATCAACGAATAAGAAAATTACATAATACACAAAGTATTAAAAATGTTAAAGTGGTAAAAAGTAGAATGTCAAATTCATAATTACAATATTTTTTTTTGAAATATACATATGAGAATGAATAAACTAGAATACAGTTGGAAAGAGAAAATAGGTTTTAAAAATTCAGTTATTCAGAGAGTAGTTTAGAAGCAAAACACTGTTAGCTGTTACTAACATTTGAAATCGCAAGGCATGTTTAAACTCATGTTTCTGGATTTTTACAGTGTTATCACTCTATTATTTGTATTTTAACATAGTTTTAAAATCTGTTCTGAAGAGAAAACATAAGAATAGATTATAAAAAGATTTATTATATAATGAACAGCTGGTAACCTAAGTATTATGTTCCAACATTTGTGCAATAAATGGGTATTTAGAAAATGTTATAGAAAAATCAATGGTCAAAACCTCAGTAAAATGGTGTCCTCAGGTTCCTGAATTGCATTTCACATGCTTCCTTTCCTAAATTTGCATCATAATAAGATAATATTATTTTATTTATTATTTTTTTATTTTATTTTCATCTACTTCCAAGCCTTTACTTCAAACTGCCCTATCTATTGTTTGGGATAACTGAGCAGCAAATGTGTTAGTGACAGACGACTCTCTTCAGTTCCAGCATCTGCCTCCGTAAATGTGAAGATCTCCGAGTTTACAGTTTTTGATTGGTCAATTTGAACATGAACAACTGTTTCACAGTTAAGACAGCAATGCTCATACTTGCAGACGATCTTTTTTCTCTGAATACTACACCATCTGATTCTGCAATTCTACTCCTGGGCCTGTATCTGGTAAAACCATAATTTGGAAAGATAACATGCGCAGCAACTTTCACTATAGCACTACAGTGGACAAGTCATGGAAGCAAACCAAGTGACCATCGAAAGATGAATGGGTAAGAATGTGATGTGTGTGTGTGTGTGTGTGTGTGTGTGTGTGTGATGGAATACTACTCAGTTATATAAAGAATGAAACAGTGCCATTTGTGGCAATATGAATGGATTTAGAAATTATCATACTAAGTGAAGTAAGCCAGACAGAGAAAAGCAAACATCATATGATTTATGTGTGTGTGTGTGTGTGTGTGTGTGTGTGTGTGTGTGTGTGTGTGTGTATCTTCCCTGGTGGCTCAGAAGGTAAAGAATCTGCCTGCGGTGTGGGAGACCTGGGTTCGATTCCTGGGTTGGGAAGATCCCCTGGAGGAGGGCATGGCAACCCACTCCAGTATACTTGCCTGGAGAATCCCCGTGGACAGATGAGCCTGGAGGGCTGCAGTGCATGGGGTCACAAAGAATTGGACATGACTGAGTGAGTGAGCGCACACACACACACGTGTGTATAAAACTGAATCACTTTGCTATACACCTGAAACACCATATTGTAAATCAAATGTATTTCAATGAAAAAATTTTAATGCAAAATAAATAACGAAGTAGTCAGTGGTTTACACCATGATCTTCACGTCCACCTCAGAACACAGTCACCCATGTTCCTCTGTACCTGATGATCTTGACATCATTTGTCCAAAATCCTTCCATGGCTCCTTGTCAATAACTGGAAGAAATCACGACATTTTGTCACTGTATTCAAGGCCCTTTTCAGTGAAACTCTAATACCTATGTCCCCTTATCTCCTACAAACAGCCCCCAAACGACAAACATCAGTAACCGTGGCTATGATTCAGAGATGGGGAGGCAAGTGGTATTACTACCACATTTATCCCCACCCTTCTCTCCCACATAGAGGATCATGGATCTAAGGCATCTTCCTGCACAATCAACTTCATATTTTTCCCAAAATATGTGTCATACTGACCTTAAGAAGCTTTAAAATAGATAACCAACTACAACCTACTATATAGCACAGGGAACCCTGTTCAATATTCTGTAATAACCTAACTGGGAAAATAATTTGAAAAAGAATTAATACATGTATATATAAAATCGAATCACTCTGTTGTACGCCTGAAACTAAAACAACATTGTTAATCAATTATGGTCCAATATAAAATAAAAATTAAGAAAAAGAAAAAGAAAAAAGAAAAAAAACAAAACAGCCTCATGCCCCACACTGACCCTCCCAGTGAAACGGCCTCCTGTTGGCTCTTTGGTGATGCCATTGCTACACCCAGACCTCACTCTCCCACTAAGTCTGCATGTTTTGATTCCAGATGTTACTCAAAGTGCAGCTAAAATGCTCTCTTGTTCATGAAGTATTTTTATTGCCATTAAAAGAAAGTTCTCAATTTCTAACCTTTACATGGAATTGGAGTTAAATATTTCATAGTACTTAGCACTTTTTACATTGTTATTTTATATCTTTTACTAGACTATTAGTTCCTGGAGTATAAACCCCTATGTTTGCTTTATGTAACCATCACAGAATTGGAACTAGTACCTTTCTCAGCATATGGTAAGTAAGTGCAGATTTATAAAAATCCCACTAGTAGTACAAATGGTTCTCATGCAGCCATCAACCAGATTCCCCAAGTGCTAACAGGCAACATAAGCAAGTATAATTTTCAAGACCGGGAACTGACTTCAATTCTAAACTGATAACTGGTCTACTGAGTTTTTTTTCAATGTTTTTAAATTTCCCCACTAAAGACCTTTCTGTGGACAAGGATCCAGTCTTAGGATCATATACAGCGTTTAAACATCACCCAACTTTCCTTTAAGGCAGATCTTCAGTCTTTTATTTATTTCGTTCAGTCTTTTATTTTTGATGTCTGTCACTTTTGAAGAATACTGGCCAGTCATTTTGTAGAATATTGCTCAATCTGGGTTGGTCTGCATTTCTTCCTGATTAAATTTAGATTGTGTATTTTTGGTAAAAATGCCACAGAGGTTATTTTGAGCCCTCTGAGGGGACTTTATCAAGAGGCATATGATATTGATATGTCTCATTATTAATGATGTTCATTTTGATCACTTGGTTAAGATGATTTTTGTCTAGTCTCTCCAATATCAAGTTACTCTTTTCTCCTGGGTAATAGCTAAGTATATTGTAGAGAGATACTTTCAGAATATGAAAATATCCTATTTCTCATAACATAAATTTTAGCATCTACTGATCATACATGCCTGAAACAATAATACTATGATGTTTATCAGATGATGATTTTTTTTCTATTTTCATCACTTTCAACACCACTAATTCAAATTCTACCATCAGGAATATCTTTCCACCTCATCCCTCATTTACTCATATTTAATCATGTAATTCTATTATTCTCTCATGAATATTGCCCACTTAATATTTTTATAGAATTAAATATATTTTGGAACAGGACACACACACACACACACACATATTTTAGAAAATATATGGTTAGGATTCAGTTGGGTACTGTTCTTAATGTTCCTATATTTCGATTCAGTAATCTTCAAAGTAATCTCAAGAGGTAGGTAGTGTACCACATTCACTTTAAGGATGAGGAAACTGAGACACAGAAAACTTATCTATCTTGCCCAAGTCATTCAGAGTTAGGATTAGAACCTCAGCAGACTGGCTCCAGAGCCTGTAGTTTAAACCAAAATAGATACATTTCCTCTAATAAGGCTTGGTGAGAATCACAGGCATTTTCTTTTTCTCTCTCTTGTCATTCACATGTCTATAGCCATGATCAGTGAGTACAAAAGTCCTGCTGAGACTCATGGGACCAAGAGACAGAATTTGCTCACAGGGATGAAGGACTTGGAAGTTAGAAGGGAAAATCTAGCTGTCCTCGCAAGGATGGTAAAGCAACAGAGACAGAACAGAGAGTGGGCTCATTGTGTCCCAAACATTGTCTGTTGGTAGCATCTTCCTGCTGCGCTGTCTTAATCATGCTCCTTGCCGTAACTGGTCAGAAGTGTGTACCTGGGTGCAGGATGGATGAATGGCCACCCCTATGGCAGTTACTGAGTCAGATCTAGAGGACAGACCAACAGCTGGGAAACTTGGCAACAGCCACTTACACTTAGGAGGAGTTCAGTGGTAAACAACTAAAGGATATTTATGATGAGAAGAATTAAGATCCAAATCTAGAAATAGGGTTGGTCAAAACCAGGTGAGATCAGTGGTCTGGGATTTCAGGCAAGCAATCAGGAACACTAGAAAGTAGAGAATGAAAGCAAAAGTTCAGGCCCTCACCCGGGCCGGCCCAGGAAAAGAAAAGGAGCATTGCAACTCGGAAGCCTCACAGCCTTCCAGGCACCTGTTTCTGGGAGGTGTCGCAGCAGTTTCACAGCCAGGGCTCAGCCTGTGGTGACTGGACTTCACACTGAACTTCTTTCGGTGGGGCTGAGACTGCTGACGTGCTGACTTCATCTGCCAGGAAAGTGTCTCAAGAACCGGACATGGTTGGACCTATTGATGGGGCTCTCTCATTTATTTAATCTTACATCCACGCATTCAGTCCACGTCAAGTGCCTACAAAGAGCTGTGAATAAATGCAGGGAATAGACCACGATCAAGACATGATCTACATCCTCAGAACACTGATATTCTAGTGAGGGGGTGCTCCAGGAATAAACACGGAGTGCTGCTGGTGTGTCTGGGTAGGAGGGTTAACAGAAGATTTCACAAAGGAAACTGATTCGGCTCTGACGATAATCAAGGCAGAGAAGCTGAGACAGGCACCCACAGAAGCACATACATTAAAACAATATGAAGTGCCCAAGATGACTACCTCAGTAAAGGAACATCAGCAGACCACCCCCACGACCGAGGAGCGTGGGAAATGGAAGGGAGGTTAGGCTGTGACAGAAGTATTTATAGAATAAGGCATGGCACCAAATGACGTTTGTGTAAGCCCTTTCCTAATTACAGGGATCAGAGCTGCAAAAGATCTAGGCAGTCACGGAGTTCCATCTCTGATCATTTCTACTTCTAGACAAGGTAGTATAATAATTATTTACATTTGCATAATACTTTATAAAGCAGTTTCATAACCATTTATCTCATTTGATCTTTACAAGAATTTTGTGAGATAAGCAGAAACACTCTTATTGAAATCCTCCTCTCCCAGAAGATGAAATTAAAGGAACTAGAAAATTCAGCGGCTGCAGAAGGAAAAGTCAGGAAGGAGAGCCAAGGCGCCATGAAGGTTTCTAATGTCTCATGCAGTAACTTCTCCGTAAAATCAACTCCTCCAATTTGCCAGTTAATCACGGGGCAGCTCATGCTTTGAAATGGAGTCTGATGATCCCTTTCAGCAACTCCCCATCTGTCTACCATCTCCGCTCTGTGGAGGGTTGTGAGAAGGGGGAGTAATAGCATCATACAGAGAAAGTCTTTCAAAGGGTGAGCCCTCTGGAACACCTATCTGAGATTCTCTTCAAGAATTTATGGAATAGGTATATTCTTATCCTGACTTCATCCTGGACTTTGAGACTCTGGGGGTGTGAGGAATGGATTTTCAACAAGCTCATCTGGGAATTTTGATGCACACTGAAATTTGAGAACTGCTTCTACAGAGATTTGGAAGATCTGTCTTCAGAAATCTCCTCCCCCCCATCAGAATAGATGACAGGAGAAAGGTGGGGAGGCGGCACTCAGCTTCTATCGGAGGGGCCTTGGCTCCTTCACAAATTCTATCGACCCTTTTGTTTTGTCTCTTAAAAAAAAATTGAGGGCTTCCCTGGTGGTCCAGTGGTGAAGAATTCTCATTGTTATGCAGGGGACACAGGTTCGACCCCTGGCCCGGGAAGACCCCACGCACCTCAGAGCAGCAACGCCCACAGGCCACAGCTACTGAGCCCACGTGCTCTAGAGCCTGTGCTCGGCAACAAGGCTAGCTGCTTCCATGAGAAGCCTGCATGTAGCAACAAAGACCAGCACAGTGAAATAAAAAATACATAAAAATTAAAAAAATTTGTGATGTAACTGGCATGCAACACTGTGTATGTTTAAGATGTACAACATTTTAATTTGATGCATTTACATATGGCGATAGGATTACCATCACAGCATTAGCTAACACCTCCATCAAGTCACATAATTATGTTTTGTAATGAGAACCTTTAATGAAGGACATAACTCATTATTATCACCTATAATCACAATGCTCTGCATCTGGGATCTTATTTTTCTTCTGACTCTAAGTCTGTACTGTCTGACCATCATCTCCCCAATTTCCTCATCCCCTAGCCCCCAGTAACCACTATTCTACTCTATTTCTAAGGGTTCAGCTTTTTTGATTCCACATAAGTGCCATCATATAATATCTGTTTTTCTGGCTGATCTCACTTAGCACAGTGCCCTCAAGGTTCATCCACGTTGTTGCAAATGGCAGGATTTCCTTCTTTCTCATGGCTGAATAATGGTTCATCATATATATATATATATATATATATATATATATATATATATACACCACATGTTTTTTATCCATTCACCTGTTAACCAACACTTAGGTGGCTCCCAAAGCTTGGCTGTTGTGAGTAAAGCTGCGATAGGCATGGGGATGCAGATATCTCTCAGATGCTCTGTTCTTAGCTCCCGAAGGGACATATGAAAACATGATGCTTGCTCTGCAACACTGTTTTAAGAAAGGTCTCCTAGGCTCTCCTTCTAATGAGACTGCCACCCATTAAACTCTACTTTTCCATAAATTCCATATTTGCTCCTGCATGGGCTATGACATCAGACCCAAGCTTTGCAGGGAAGAGGGTGAGGAACCATCTCACCTTCCCCACAGGACTCTGATAGTAAGGAAATATGCAAAGCTCTGAGGAATCCCCCAAAAGAAAACAGTCACCCAAGCCTCCACTGTTTGGCTCAGAATCTGGGTAACACAACGGATTTAGTGGCACACACAAAAGATTCTGGGGGAGAAAAGAGTAGTGGGCAGATGATAATTTGATAACCTGAGTTTGTTAGACATTACCCCACTTCAGCTTTCAAGTATCTGGGACATGAGCACTTTATCTCCCATGGAAAACAGTTTGCTTCATGACTGCTGGATACTCTCACTGGAAATACCAAAGCCTGGGTCATCCCCAGAATTTTGACCCTCAATGGCGACCTCTGCGAGTACATTGTCATTTTCATTTTGCGGGATCCCCCGGTCTGGGCAGGCTCACAGGTGATGGTGAAAGAGAGATGATTACAAAGCCTTGGTAAGGCTGTGGGCCATTCTGCCAGGATGCAAATTATCAGTGAACACAACAACCTGTCTGGAAGAGGCGCGAGGCAAGGAAAATCACGTTGCATCATATCAGAAACCTAATAACAACTTTGCACAACTAATCACTAACCAAAAATGGCAGATTGTAGCCCCAGACGCAGCAGAGACTTCTAATTAGTTCTAGATGATTGACCACACACACTGATTTGAGCGTACATGCTGGAAGGAACTGCCATTAATTGCCAGTGGTAATAGAGCTTATATTGACTAGCTGGGCAAATATCAGAAGCAAAATTCAAGGTGCTTCAAGAAAAGATTGAAATGATACTGCAGACTGGTGAACAAGACAGCTGCTTGCAGATCTGTCAAATGAACATTAATATGAGAAACATGCTAGTAAATTCTCTTCTATATCGTAATTACAAAAGGATAATAAGCATGCACCCTCCATTTACAAAGGTCTGAATTTATAAATCTAGGACCAGAGTTAGATAAATAAATTTGCACCTCAGTCTAGCAGAAAGCCAAATGAGAGCAATTTGATTTACATTAAATATTCCCAACTGAATAATATTAATGAAAGGCCAGAGGGGGGAAAAAAGGACAAGAAAAAATGATACTGAGACTTAATAGCAATGCATTACAAACAGACAGAGAGACATTAACAGCCAGACATTCTGGGCAGCAAACCATTATTTATGACAAGGTCACCTTGGCTATAAGTAGATATTCAGCAACCATTGAGTTATAGGCCAGTAGAGACCTGAAAAATAACAAAATCCATCCCCTTCATTTTCCAGCTTCTGCAGTTGGAACCCAGGAATAAGGAATGGAAGAGAAAGGAAGAAACTAACAATTATTAAGTATCTATCATGGAAAAGTGCGCATTTCTATGCTTTCTCCAGACCTCACTCATTCGATCCCTATATAAGCCTTGAAAGGCACGTGTCCCTGTCCCAGGGCATAAAAGAGGAAACCAAGGCTTCAGAAAAGTGGCGGAGCTCCTCCAGGCACTCCACTCTGCCCTTCAGGATGCGGTCACAGGCTGGCCCATTCGCTGAACCAGTGCCACTGCTTGGCCTGAGCTCTGGCCTCAGGAGTGTGTTCATTCTTCACCCAGGAATCAGCCTGTAAAAATTCTATCAGAGACACTTCCTAGAATTTCAAAAATAGTGTCTGGGAAAATCTTAGAAGTGTGAGCATCCAGCCATTGGGTTTTAGGTCAAGGTTGTTGTTCAGTCGCTAAGTCATGTCTGATTCCCTGAGACCCCACAGACTGCAGCATACCAGGCTTCCTTATCCTTCACCATCTCCCGGAGTTTGCTCAAACTCACATCCACTGGGTTGGGGATACCATCCAACCATCTCATCCTCTGTTGCCCTCTTCTCCTGCCTTCAATCTTTCCCAGCATCAGGGTCTTTTCCAGGGAGTCAGCTCTTCACATCAGGTGGACCCAAGTATTGGAGCTTCAGCATCAGTCCTTCCAATGAATATTCAGGGTTGATTTCCTTTAGGAGTGACTGGTTGGATGTCCTTGCAGTCAAAGGGACTCTCAAGAGTCTTCTCCAGCACCACCGTTTGAAAGCATCAATGCTTCGGTGCTCAGCCTTCTTTATGGTCCAACTCTCACATCCGTACATGACTACTGGAAAAAGTATAGTTTTGACTAGATGGACCTTTGTCAGAAAAGCAATATCTCTGCTTTTTAATATGCTGTCTAGGTTTCTCATAGTTTTTCTTCCAAGGAGCAAGTGTCTTTTCATTTCATGACTGCATTCACCATCTGTAGGGATTTTGGAGCCCAAGAAATTAAAATCTGCTACTGTTTCCATTGTCTCCCCATCTGTTTGGCATGAAGTGGTGGGACCAGAGGCCATGATCTTAGTTGTTAGGACAGGGTAACTTCTTACTACTTCAGAATAGTCTCGTGTCTATGGCCAATTTAGAATAAGCAAGCCCACGAAAGTACCTTGATTAACAATGCTGGCTCCTATGGACTGAATACCAATTATAAGCTTGGCTCTATAACAGCAGTTTACTTTTACTAATACCTGATAGTATAAGTATTCTTAGGCCTTTTTGCTGATTAAAAAAAAAAATCAATGTATCACGAATATTTAAGTGATTTGTACAAGGTCACATGGTCAAGAAGTGGCAAAGCCAGGTTTTATACCCTGCCTAACCCACTCCAGTGTTCTTGCCTGGAGAATCTCAGGGACGGAGGAGCCTGGTGGGCTGCCGTCTATGGGGTCACACAGAGTCGGACACAACTGAAGTGACTTTGCAGCAGCAGCAGCCGCTATAGGCCCCAAAGCCCTGATTTTGCTTCTCTAACCACTCAGATCTCTTGAAATTCCCTAAATCTCCACTGAATTCCCATAGTATTCTCAGTCTGAATGATTCAATTGGATCTTGACCATGTTATATATCCTGTTATATAAACCTTTCCAAGGTTTTTCTCTGTGGCAGCCCTGTGTTCTCAAGATGGCAAACTCAGACACCTCTTTATATTGCCAACACCAAGGAAGGCACCTCACATACTTCTGACACAGCCCTCTTAGCAGTGATGTGCTCCATTGTTCAGTCCAACTCTTGCAACCCTGTGGACTGTAGCCTGCCAGGCTCCTCTGTCAGTGGGATTCCCCAGGCAAGAATACTAGACTGGGTTGCCATTTCCTACTCCAGAGTCTCTTCCTGACCCAGGGATTGAACCTGCATCTCATGCATTGGCAGTGATACCAGTGGCAAAGGACTTGCTATAGTCAAGCTCTGGGCAGAGTTCCTAGCATCTACCCTCAACCCTGGGTTTTATATTTAGCTGATTTCCTCCCATGCTGAGAACTGTCTGAAGCATTCAAGAGGAAATCACTCTTAACAAATCTAGAGGAAGTGGCTGATGGGTAAACCATAGGGTCTGATAATATCCAGTTGACCCAGGACCTGCCTTTGCCTATAAACACCCCAACCTTTGTGGGAAAGATGGCAAGAGGAGCCAAGCGACTTCAACTGACTGAATCTTCCAAATGATCCTGTTTTAAAAAGACTTGTAACCTTTATTTATTTCCTTTCCTCTCCTTTCTCATAATCATATCACATTTCTCTCAAGTTCTTTTTTCCTTTGCAGATACTTCACAGCCCAGAATCCAGTCTAGAGGAAACCTCAGTGACAATGAGCTCTGGTCCCTGGGGAAGGCAACAGAACTTAAGAAAACACTTCCAAATGGAGAAGCAGCAGAGAGATCTTCCTCTGCTAATGAGACCAAAATGGAAAACTGTGAGTAGGTAAGTACCTCATGACACCAAATCAGTGGTCTGAGAGCAAGGAACAATAACATTTAGGAATAGATTTAAATTCAGAAGTTCATTCTGAGAAACAAGCTTGAAGAGAAACTTCCTTGAATTAAGTGCTTTGAAAGATTATATTCTCCTTACTTTGGTTTTCCACTACGATTAGAAGCAGAATATTTGAAGGAAATGACACTTTTCAAAAATTTTCCTTTTCCTCTTTAGTCTTGCATATAAAAATTTTGGATAATTTGACCTTGAAATATTCAAATATCATAAAAGTAGTTGTATTTTTCTAGCCTTGATCAAAAATGGGTATTCTTAGCTCTAATATTTGATATGCTTAATGGGTTTTAATATATGTTAAATAAGACTTCAAGTTACCTAGGTGAATTGAAATCTGTTGAACAGACACCTACTGTTTGAGATAAAATTACCCAACTCCATCACCAGTAAGCATAAAATTTGACATGAAATCACTTTTCTTTTTAACTTTTTACTTGTAGAAAGTTTCAGACATGTTCCAAGAGACAGGATCACATAATGAATCCCCATTTATCCACCACTGGCTTCATTACTCTTCAGAAATTTGCCAATCATCTTGTCCCGCCTAAACTATCTCTCATTTTCTAGAATTTTAAAGTGAATCCTTGACATCAAGGCATTTGACCTGCAAACACATTAGTATTTCTTTCAAAAAAATATTTTTAAAATTTATATTTCACAATATCATAATTATATCTAATAAAGTATTAATAATCATGTATTAATATTATTTAATACTTATTTGATACTCAAAAGTTGGTAAAACTGGTTTTCACTGTGACATGTAGCTGGGACATCTCTGGTGTGGTAAGACAAGGAATTAGCATTAATGTGGTCAGAGATAGCCAGACCCTGACTGCGAAGCATCTTTAGCTGCTTCTGTCTGGGACAGAAAATAGCTTTCTGACTGTGTTTCCACCTTGCTTTATTCTCTGTTTTCTGAGTTAATGTGTTCCTAAGTTCTAATTAACCACTGACATTTGACTTTCTCATTTCTGACATACACTCCTATATGAACACTTGTTCTAGACTGCTGTCTTGGTTCTGGCACTTCAGTTAACCTTGGATCCTGTTTTCTGTGGAGACAAATGATCAAATGCTCAGTCTCTGGCATTAGTTTAGGTTAAACAAATTTCAGTTTCTCCCTTTACTACCTATGTGACTTTGGGAAATTTTTTTAGCCTCTCTGTGTCTTAGTTCCTTCATCTGTAAAATGAATATAATAATACTATTTATCTCAAAGACTTGCTCGAGAATAGGAAATAACCCATTGCTGAGAGCCTGGTATACAGTAATCACTCAATAAATGTTGACCACTATGGCCTCCTTTGCTTCCAGACTTTGCTGTGAATTTGTTAATCTTCAGATTCCATCCTCTCCTCTTTGGCCTCTTCAGTATGTCCCAACAGACACCTGTTTTTTCTCTAATTCTCAAAAAACTCTTTGAGATAAGAGTTTTTATTATATGCATTTTAAAATAAGTTTTCAAAATTCCAGATTTCTTGTTATAGCCAAAGAGAGTTTCTATTATGGCTAAAATAACCATTTTATATACATTCACATATCAATGCTAATTTCAAGCAGAAAAATCTATTTAGCATGTCAGCATTTAAGAATGAAGAATGATTATTGATTTTGCCATAATAAAAAAAATTTTAACTGATAATTAAGTCAAGAAACCTAGCCAGAAAAATGCAAACTTTGCTAATCATATGTGTTAGCACCTATATTTTCCCTGGAATTTTCAGGTACAGAGATTATCAAACTTATTTTTGTAAATGCTATATATTTTTTGAAATTTAGAAATTAAAGTTTTTTTAAGAGTAAATGTACAATCAGTATAACTCTGTGATTCCATAAGCACAATACCCTCTTTAATATTTTTAATGAGAAAATCCCATTTGTATTCACTTTCTATTTCTCATTGAAACCACCCTAAACTGGTTTCCCATTTCTTAACAGTGAAAAGGTAAGACATCAAAACTCTTTCCAAGAGAATAGGTACATTGTAGATTATAGCATCAAATGTTTCCCATACTCATGTCCAAGAAGAAGTCTTAGGGAAGTAACTTTTTTAAATAAAAATGAAACAGTAAAATTTGTAGTAGGCAGCAAAAGCAGACCTTAGAGTGGCGTGGATAGCATTGAATGCACATACTAGAAAAGAAGAACTATTTAAAATCAATAGTCTAAACTTTTCCCTTCAGATATCAAAGAAAGAAGAGAATTTCAATCTAAAGAAAGGAGAAGAAAAGAGGTAATAAAAGTTTTGCACATTTCAGTGAAATTGAAAGCAAGACTCACTAGAGAAAACTAATGAAACCAAAAAGCTGATTCTTAGAAAAGACTATAAAAATTATAAACAAGTATTCAAGCTAACCAATAAAAGATAAAGACACATCTTACTAACATCAGAAATGAAACAGGAATGATAACTGCTGATACCACAGATATTAAAAGGTAATAAAGGAATATTATGAACAGCTGTGTGCCCACAAATCTGATACCAAAGGGAACAGAACCAATTCCTTGAAAAATACAAACAACCAAAATTCATGGAAGTTTATAGAAGGCGGTGTACTTCTGAATAGGTTTATGACTACTTTGGAAATTGAATCAATAATTAATAACATTCCCCCTAGAAAAGAAGTTACCCAGCCAGATGATTTTCATGTATACAAGGCTGCTATAATTCATCACATCAATAGGCTAAGGAAGAAAAATCATGTCATCACATCAACTGATGCAGAAGAAAACTTATAATAGCTGTTATAAAGTATAGCTGTTATGTTTTCCTGATTAATTGACCCTTTTGTTATTGCAAATTTGTTATTTACTTGTTTTTATTTATAAATTTATATTTTATTTAAAATTTATTTGTTTTGCAATTTTGTTATTGTTAATTTTGTTATTTAAGAATAAAGAAAAATTTTGTTATTACATACTCTTCTCTGTCTCTTGTGATAGCTTTTCACTTAAAGCCTAATATATCTGATGTAAGTATAGCCAATTCTGCTCAATTTTTCTTACCATATGCATGGAATATTTTTGTGTCCCTTTGATTTTAGCCTCTGTATGAAAGATCATGACCCAGATAACTACAGTGGTGTGATCACACCTAGAGCCAGACATGCTGGAATGCAAAGTCAAGTGGGCCTTAGGAAGCATCACTATGAACAAACCTAGTGGAGGCAATGGAATTCCATTTGAGCTATTCCAAATCCTAAAAGATGATGCTGTGAAAGTGTTGCACTCAATATGCCAGCAAATTTCGAAAACTCAGCAGTGGTCACAGGACTGGAAAAGGCCAGTTTTCATTCCAATCCCAAAGAAAGGCAATGCCAAACAATGTTCAAACTACTGCACAATTGCACTCATCTCACACACTTGCAAAGTAATGCTCAAAATTCTCCAAGCCAGGCTTCAACAGAACATGAACTATGAACTTCCAGATGTTCAAGCTGGATTTAGAAAAGGCAGAGGAACCAGAGATCCAATTGCCAACATCCACTGGATCACTGAAAAACCAAAAGAGTTTCAGAGAAACATCTACTTCTGCTTTATTGACCATCACTTCATGGCAAATATATAGGGAAACAATGGAAACAGTGACAGACTTTATTTTGGGGGGCACCAAAATCACTGCTGATGGTGACTGCAGCCATGAAATAAAAAAGATGCTTGCTCCTTGGAAGGAAAGCTATGACCAATCTTGACAGCATATTAAAAAGCAGAGACATTACTTTGCCAACAAAGGTCCATCTAGTCAAAACTATGGTTTTTCCAGTAGTCATGTATGAATGTGATACTATAAAGAAAGCTGAGTGCCGAAGAATTGATTCTTTTGAACTGTGGTGTTGGAGAAGACTCCTGAGAGTCCCTTGGACTGCAAGGAGAGCCAGCCAGTCCATCCTAAAGGAAGTCAGTCCTGAATATTCATTGGAAGGACTGATGCTGAAGCTGAAACTCCAATACTTCACCTTATGTGAAGAACTGACTCATTGGAAAAGACCGTGATGCTGGGAAAGATTGAGGGCAGGAGGAGAAAGGGATGACAAAGGATGAGATGGTTGGATGGCATCACCGACTTGATTGACATGAGTCTGAGCAAGCTCCAGGAGTTGGTGATGGACAGGGAAGCCTGGCATGCTGCAGTCCATGGGGTCACAAAGAGTTGGACATGACTGAGTGACTGGATTGAACTGAAGAAGGCTAAAGGAACGACACAGAAGTGCTGTCTGCACTTCTTTACTTGGGGATACGACTAGTGTGATGACACTGATATAGAAGTATTCCTTCACTGAAGAATAAAGTAAATGGATAGCAGATCATGGAAGCCAGATTTCTTACTGTTGGGCTGAGATTATATAGTGAGCAAGGTGATTACCATTCTCCATCAAAAATAACAAGGGCTGCTTGGAAACATGGCTGATTCTAGGTGCAGAAAATATTTAAAGGTCAGCCTGGAACATCCTATAGTATTATCATAAAGTAAGGAACTGCTGACAGACACATACATAGACATAAATTGATGGGGATATATCAAAGGGGCAGTTTCAGTTGGCTTCCAACTGAAAGGACTCCCAATGGACAAAGCAAGACAATCTGAATTTTAAAAAAAAAGTATTATTAGATTATAACCTAAAGTATAGAATAAACAGCCACAAGTTCATAATGATACAGTGTAATAACTGAATAATAATTACCAACAAATCTCCTCTACAGAATAATTCCAAATAAATTAAAGAATTCCATCATAAAGGTGGGGGAGGAAATCTCTACAATCTTAAAGTAAGAGTATGCATAGTGACTTTTTTCCCCAAAGAGTAAAGTGTGGAAGTCAGGGAGGGGACAGTAACTTTACAACAGGGAGACCTGATAAACACTCCTTCAGCCAGGTGATCAAGGTCCAGATCAAGAGTCATAAATTGAATCGTGTTGACAGTTTGCATCCTTCATGTGATGTGATTAAAATGGCACTTTGCCTCTATGTTCTACTTTTCAAACATCTATAACAGCAATTAATCATGAGAAAAACATCAGTCAAATCTCAATTTGGGAATATTTTACAAAAGACCTGACCAATACTCATTGAAATTCTCAAAGTCATCAAAAACAAGGAAAGTTCTGAGAAACCACCACAGCCATGAAGAGCCTAAGAAGGCATGATGACTAAATGTAATGTGGTATCCTGGATGGAATCTGAGAACAGTAAAAGGACATCAGGCAAAAACCAAGGAAATCTTAATATATGGACTTTACTTAATAATGATGTATCTATGTTTTAATTAAACAAATATACCATATTAATTTAAAATTAATGTATTATTTAAAGATGTAAGGAGGGGAAATTGTGTATTTAGATGGTAATAAGGAATTTTACCATTAACTCACTTTTTTCTATAAATATAAAAACTGAAACATAGGCTATTCATAAGAAAATCTATTGAAAAAAAGTCCTTGCTTTTAACTAATGGGTGAAAATTCCAAATAGTTTCTGTGTTAACATGGACATCAGAGATTGTGTAGGCTTGGTTATGGATTTGTTTTATTACTTGGTGATTGATAGTTTGTGTCACTAAAGCTGAACAGAATTTTATCACATGAAAGAGTAACAAGAATATGCTTCCAGCAAAGAATGTATTCTTGACAGAAATTGATAAGGGTTACAGTTCTGGGGCATCTAATGATTTAAATCATTTACAACATATGTATTAGTAGAATCTGGCAGAGTGTTAATTTAAATATGATCATTTTATAATGTATTCAGTTCTAAAAAGAATAACAGAGGGACGTTTGTCACTTAGCCTCAGAATGGATTCCTGGACAGATATGACCATATTGCCACTCAGCAGTTATTAAGCAATTTAAATGTCCTTTTCTCATTTTTAACTCAGTGAAATCAGAATTTCATCCCTTGCACCATGGTAAACCCATGTGCTCATTAAAAATAATATTCAGTAATAATAATTTTTTTAAATGTCTACCTATATAGTTAATACCACTGAATGAGCAATTTTTAGAGATAATCTAGCCCTGAGCTGTTCAGAATAGTAGCCACTAGACATATGACATGTCCCTGGTGGTTTGAATTAAGATGTGTTGAAAGTGTAAAACACACTCATGGTTTTGGAGACTTAGTACCAAGAAAGAGAAAGCAAAATAACTTGATAATTTTTATACTGATTACATGTTGAAATGATAATATTTTAGTTATACTAAATACAATATTAAAATTTTCCTTTTCACTTTTATAATGTTTTCCTTAGAAAGTGTAAAATTATACATGAGGTTCTGCTGGACATCTTGTTTTTTGTATAAGGGAAGAGACTATGACCCACAGAACCTAACTATGATCAATTCAAGGTCCTGTTCTTAGTCAACTGGATATTTTTAAACAGAGATGTTTCTCTGTTAAAATGGGGAAAGGATTTGTTTCAAATCATGTGTCATTTAGGATATTTTCACTTAGCTTTCATGAAGCTTAAATATATTTTATATAACACATTCACTGCTCTCTACTGAGACAAGATCTTGCCTGCTGCTCTTCTGGGTTAAATAAAGTGAGCTACCATTTACTGAAAGCCTACTCTATCTAGACCAGGACTGTGTTTTGTATAATAAATAACTTGCAGAATTTATGGAGTTTAATTCTTGCCAGAATCCTTGATGGGTAAAGAATTTAATGCTCAGAGAGCCAGTGAAGGAACCATCCTAGTCAGAAAGCGGTGAACAGGGTATTCAAATGGAGGTGTTCAATTTCCAGTTGTGTACCATCCACTGTTTTCAACTTCATCCTAGAGACAAGGAGAAGTGTTTATCTAAGATGTTGGAGCTGAAAACAAGCCCTACAAGGATATTTTAGCCTTTCACGGATATTTGGGGGTAGAAGACAAGTTTGAGATTCCTTCAACCTCATCTGGCTGAATCTAGCCACGGTGGCATCTACTCTGAAGAAAACAAGTGTACCGTGTTTTGTTCTCTGGTGTCTTAAATTTGTCAGAGTGTGCTGGGGATAAAGGTTCACACTGCCACAGGGGCTAAGGAAATAGAGAACAGCTCCGAGTTGGACTGTTGTTCAACTCTCGTGCTATTTAGAAAACCCCCAATTATCTGAAGGTTTCAATAACAGCACTTTGTTCTGTGCTCTTTCAGAAGAAAGAGGAAATGACATCAGAGCTTTCTAATTTCAGAATTAGAGAAATTAATATCCTCACAAGCCACCTTCTTGCCCACCCACACATACAGCTCTGGAAAAGGTTCTTCACCCATGAAACTGCTCCTCCTCCTAACTTGTATATTGCAGTTACAAATTTTCTTTATCTGGTGCTTAGTCAACCAAAAGCAAAAGCCACATCTCATTTGCCACAACTCATCTTCCACGGCTTCGCATCTACCTCCTTCACTCTACAGGTCAACACTGTCCAGAAGTACCAACTCCACGACATCTCTTTTCCTCTCCTCTCTCTTCTTGGGCATCAGGACCGCCCTAGTCATGGCCCTCATCAGCTCTTTCTAGACTAGTGCTTCAGTGCTTCCGCCTCTTGCTCTCCATTTCTAGTTACCCCGGGGTTTTCATTTCCTAGAAAGTGAGCTCCTGCTCTCTATGCCTGGAATGTCCTCCCTACTCCTTCTTTCTCTACCAAAGTCTCACCCTTTCTCCAGGTTTCAATTTTTCTGCAGAATCCTTTCCTGCAGAAATAAGGGAGATTAGGAAAGTCTTATTTGAATAGACTCTCATGTCATCCTGTGTGTTTTCTTCATAGCATTTATGACAATTAATCATGTAGTTATATTTTAGCACTTGTCTTGCTTGCTAGAATGTTCTTTTTGTTTTTTTTTTTAATTTTTATTTTTAAATATAAATTTATTTATTTTAATTGGAGGCTAATTACTTTACAATATTGTAGTGGTTTTGCCATACATTGACATGAATCTGTCACAGGTGTACATGTGTCCTCATCCTGAACCCCCCTCCCACCTCCCACCCCATCCCATCCCTCTGGGTCATCCCAGTGCACCAGCCCTGAGCACCCTTTCTCATGCATCGAACCTGGACTGGCGATTCATTTCACATATGACAATATACATGTTTCAATGCCATTCTCCCAAATCATCCCACCCTCGCCCTCTCCCACAGAGTCCAAAAGACTGTTCTATACATCTGTGTCTCTTTTGCTGTCTCACATATAGGGTTATCGTTAAATATCATGCTAGGCTGTTTCTCCATGCTAGTATGTGGCTTTTACTAATAAAGGGCTTCCTCTACTATTTCCATCTTTGAAAATTTCCAAAACACTAGTAAAAGTACTAAGTGTTTTAGAATTCTTAAACTACCACTACAGATGGCTGTTAGCATGGTTTAGACTAATTATGACTTTAGAGTCCTTTTCCTAGTCTATCTAGATAGCACTGACCAAATCAGCCATATCACACTTGGAAGTTGTCTTAACTTCTTTGTGTTTCAGTTTGCTCATCTGGAACATGGGGACACTAATGGCACTGAATCTGTTTTAGAGTGAATTCAGCTAATATATTCATGAAACACATAATGTCCATCAGTGCTATCCAATACTCAATATGTCTGAATTTTCAGAATATCTATATATTTAGGAGGTATAAATATACCCCAGATCAGTTCTTAGAGACACAGAAAACCTGGCAAGCTCTCAGAAATAAACTGCCATTACTGCTGGGAGCAAATCTCAAGAGTGAGAAACATTTACATCATTCTTTGAGCTATTCACACATCTCATTTCTGCAGTCATTAAAACCTGGAGTTTTTTGTTTTTCACTAGGAAATCTTAAAACTTCTTGAAAAATCACTTTAGGCTAATCCTGTTATTTCTAAGGAGTTGTGTATGGCATGAAGATCTGAAAAAACAAATTAATGGGATAGTAGAGAAGCAATCAAGCTATTGTGTTCTGATTTCTAAGCCTTTTGTGCAAGGCTTATTTTGAAGAGTACGTAGGGGATAGGGGTGGCTAAGAAAGGAAGCATGAGGGGAAGAAAAGATTCAACATTTTTAAGATCTGTCTCTCTGATTATCAGTACTATTTGCATCTGGTGCCAGAGAATCCCCGAACGGATTCTGAACACTGGCAGCAGAAAACTGAAAACATTACGTAAACAGAGATGAACTTCACAAGATATATGTGAGTACTCACTGTAGGCAGGGCTTCCCAAGTGGCGCAGGGGTAAATAATCCTCCTGCCAATGGCAAAGACACAAGAGACGCGGCTTTGATCCCTGGGTTGGGAAGATCTGGAGTAGGAAATGGCATTCTGGTCCAGTACTCGTGCCTGGGAAGTCCCATGGACAGAGGAGCCTTGAGGGGCTGCAGTCAATGGGGTCACCAAGAACTGGACACAACTGGGCACCCAGCACGGTACAGGCTCGCAGGTCATTTGTTCACAGATGCACGCAGAACTCAAACCACTCTATTCGTCCTTCTACACACACTAGTATGCTGCTCGGACAGTTAAGTGAAGTAAAGATATAGATCCCTTGGAATTTCCAAGCAGGTTGGGTTTTCCTGGCTGTGATTCCAGCCGTCGTAACTACACTGATTCTCACGGATGGTCCCCTGGTTGCCTCCATCCAGGCCCATTTGTCAGGCAAATAGTGAGCATGTTCTGCTGCCCAGTGACTTCCAGAAGGGTCCCTGGATTCCTGCTAAGTGCGAACACAGAAAGGAGCCTTCAAGGTGCTGAGCATACCACAACCCAGGCATGGCATTCTGCCCCCCCCCCCCCCAGGGGAACCAGCATCCTGGGGCTAATCGCCTCTGCTCACTGACACCTGTTGAAACTGACAGGTCGACAGAGCTGAGATCCCATGCTGTGTGGAGGAATTAGGGACACTCCCAGCTGTCAACGACATTGCTCTAAGACAGCAGAAGCCTGAGAATCACATTAACATAGTACTGGATTTACAGATGTCATTTCTAAGTCGTCTTCATATGTTATCTCTCTTAGATAAAAATTTTGCTTTTATGCCCTGACAAACTCTCATGATCCACAAAATTATAATTTTATTTGCTTAGATGTTTTACATATTTTCTCCTTATATCACATGATATTTATTAAATGCATTAGTAGGTCTAATTTCCCCCCCAAACCAAGAAACTGGTATTTTTAATAAGAAAACATCAATAATACTTGCAGTACATGTGTACTCAGTTGTGTCTCACTTTGCAACATGATGGACTGTAGCCCAGCAGGCTCCTCTGTCCACAAGATTCTCCAGGCAAGAATACTGGAGTGGAGTGCCATTTCCTCCTCCAGGGGATGTTCCCGAGCCAAGGATCGAACCCACATCTACTGTGTCTCTTGCACTAACAGGGAGACTCTACCACTGAGTCACTTGGGAAGCCCGATATTTGCAGGAGTGTTGGTAACAGTGCTAGCAGCAGTAACAGCCACGTAATAGTAATGATGCACATTCTGTGCCAGACACTGCCCTGTCAGTTTTTAATGCATTGGCTCACTTAAGATTGTTTTTATGATAAATGCGGCTGTACCTCACTATGCTCTGGGTACTGGAAAATGTTAGGTTTCACTACGTTATGGGGGAGAAATTGTTCTTATTACCATAATGCCCAAATAATTACAATGTCAATTCAGATGATTCAAGACTGACCAATTTTGGTGCCAAGAGCTTCCAAGGAAACATCAGTAGTGATACCAGCAGCACACACTCATGGACCACTCACTAAGTAGGCCAGGCCAAGTGCTGAGCCTTTGACAGGCCTTGTTGGTTTTTATCTTTGAAACAAATTTATTAGTTAAAAATTAATATTGTTTTCATTTTGCAGATGACAACTGAGGTTTGAAGATATTTGCATGGGATCACCATGCTTGACTGTGGCAGAGCAGAGACTGAAACTAAAGTCTTTCTGCCTCCAAAGACTGGTGCTAAATCATGATGCTGACTCATACACAAATTATTTTCTAAATATTATGTCTGTTTGCACACTTTCCACATTACAGTGAGGGCATCTTTACATATAGTTGAGATATGGATGCTGCCTGTTAGATTTAATGAAGTTTAACCATCCTTTTGTAATAATTTGAAGCTATCTTCAAATTAAACTCAATGTAATAGACTTATGTCTATTTATGTATGCAGGTAATACTAATATATGCAGGTCAGGAAGCAACAGTCAGAACTGGACATGGAACAACAGACTGGTTCCAAATAGGAAAAGGAGTCCATCAAGGTTGTATATTGTCACCCTGCTTATTTAACTAATATACAGAGTATATCATGAGACACGCTGGGCTGGAGGAAGCACAAGCTGGAATCAAGATTGCCGGGAGAAATATTAATAACCTCAGATATGCAGATGATGCCACCCTTGTGGCAGAAAGTGAGGAAGAACTAAAGAGACTCTTGATGAAAGTGAAAAAGGACAGTGAAAAAGTTGGCTTAAAGTCCAACATTCAGAAAACTAAGATCATGGCATCTGGTCCCATCACTTCATGGCAAATAGATGGGGAAACAGTGGACACAGTGGCTGACTTTATTTTTCTGGGCTCCAAAATCACTACATATGGTGATTGCAGCCATGAAATTAAAAGACACTTGCTCCTTGAAAGGAAAATTATGACCAACCTAAATAGCATATTAAAAAGCAGAGACATTACTTTGCCAACAAAGGCCTGTCTAGTCAAGGCTATGGTTTTTCCAGTGGTCATGTATGGATGTGAGAGTTGGACTATAAAGAAGGCTGAGCGCCAAAGAATTGATGCTTTTGAACTGTGGTATTGGAGAAGACTCTTGAGAATCCCTTGGACTGCAAGGAGATCCAACCAGTCCATCCTAAAGAAAATCAGTCCTGGGTGTTCATTGGAGGGACCGATGCTGAAGCTGAAACTCCAACACTTTGGCCACCTGATGAGAAGAGATGACTCATTGGAAAAGACCCTAATGTTGGGAAAGATTGAGGGCAGGAGGAGAAGGGGACAACAGAGGATGAGATGGTTGGATGACATCATCGACTCAATGGATATGGGTTTGGGTGGACTCTGGGAGCTGGAGATGGACAGGGAGGCCTGGCGTGTTGCAGTCCATGGGGTTGAAAGAGTCAGACATGACTGAGCAACTGAAATGAACCAAAATAAGAGTTAGTTCAAATGATTTGCTCATTAGAATCATCCTTGAGTCTTTAGGATCCTGTAAACAGTGGGGCTTCCCAAATGGCACTAGTGGTAAAGAACCCACTTGCCACTGCAGGAGATGTAGGAGATTAAGAGATGTTGGTTTGATCCCTGAGTCAGAAAGATCCCCTGGAGGAGGGCATGGCAACCCATTCCAGTATTCTTGCCTGGAGAGTCTCATCATCAGAGGAGCCTGGTGGGCTACAGTCTATAAGGTCACAAAGTCGGACACGACTGAAGTGACTTAGTGCACACATGCGTACACACACACACAATTCACACACAACCCAGCATTAAATATTGGGTCACTTCCTCATTGTCCATATACATTATGACTGAGCTTCTATTATATAACAGTAGTCTGTTACCCCAGATGATATCTGTATATCAGTAAAAGTTGACTATTTAAAATTCTCCAGGCTCTAGAACACCACAATAAGAAGGAAATAAGAATGCATGTAGGTAGGTGGATCTCAGCAGAAATCAGAGTAAAAACCAAAGATGAAGAAAGTGATGAAGCAGGATAGTAGTTTAAGCAGTGTGTCTATCCCAGAATTAGGTCTGAAGTGAAAGTGAAAGTAGCACAGTCATGTCTGACTCTTTGTGACCCCATGGACTGTAGTTCACCAGGCTCCTTTTTCCATGGAATTCTCCAGGCCAGAATACTGGAGTGGGTTGCCATGCCCTCCTCCAGGGGATCTTCCCAACCCAGGGACTGAACCCAGATCTCCCACGTTGCAGGCAGAATCTTTACCAGCTGAGCCACTAGAGAAACCCACCCAGAATTAGGTCTACTACACAGTAACCATGACTTTCCAGAAACCTGACTTCTAATTCTATTTTTTTTTCCTTTTCCTCTCTCTGAGTAAGGAGGACAATTCTACCCATATTCATCTTGAATACTAGAACACACTTATGACTGAGGCAGCAGTTGATGTAATATGGCAGAATCGAAGGAGCACTTCTAGGTCATATTTTTTCATTTGCACTCAGAATATATCTTAACCTTTGTTCTCTTATCTCTAAAATGTATAAAAACGCCCACTTTACAGGGTTTGGGGAGGATTAGAT
Source organism: Odocoileus virginianus (assembly GCF_023699985.2). Taxonomy (NCBI): domain Eukaryota; kingdom Metazoa; phylum Chordata; class Mammalia; order Artiodactyla; family Cervidae; genus Odocoileus; species Odocoileus virginianus. Next base: position 5,593,504 of record NC_069701.1, on the reverse strand, counting down.
GGACTAGTGCTTGCAAAACACCTTACATGCGGGGCATGTAGGAAACACTATGTGATTCCTTTTACATTCTATCTTTTCATCCCGTAAATCTGGTAGCAGTGAAGCCTTCCATACACAAAGGAAAAAGTAATTCCCCATAATCGGTGAAGTGCTATGCTAGCCTCATGCCAATTTACAGGAGCCCATTTTGGTGCACATTTCTTCTCAAGTTCTTACAATGTTACAAACTGACTTGCCTCTGCAAGTTTTTTTTTTTTTTCTCCCAGAAATCCATTTGTTACACATTCACCAGTACAACACACAATTTACCTTCCACGTTGTTCTATCTAGGAAATCATATAGCAGCAGGCAGGGTAGAAAGCAACGACTAGGAAGCAAGTAAGCAGATATCCTGTTTGGATTCACAACAACCTCATGCTTTGCTTAGGTGTCAAAGATAATGCAGTGTCACCGAATCATATACCAATCCATTAGACAGGATGCCCGGGCACTCAGTGTAAAAGTCTGCTCATTCAGAACCCCCATGGGGGCACATGTCTACTCTCCACTCTCATGCCCCCTGGACGGCTCTTTCCACTAAGCCCACTCTTACTTAGGTGCCAGATTTTGTGAATGTAAATCACCTTTAATTACGACAGTGATTTTTGTGCCATAGAGATTACCCTCCACTAAATGCAGAGGAGGAAAATTGGGTTCAGAGAGACCGAGGGAATAACTCAATGTCACAGAACTTGACTGGCTAGAACACAGGTCATCAGACTCCAGAGCTGGTACTTTTTATCACTGTTATTATACCCTCTCCCATCCTGCTGAATCACAACTCTGTTGACATGGGTAGATGTTATTCATCATATGAGTGAAGATAACAGAGGCATTAGGAAATGAGAGTTTTTTAAAAAATGATCCCGTAAATGCAGAATGCCATTTGTCCTTTCAGAATTATCCAAAATACAAGTCCATAAACCCGATTAGCAGATAAAGGGCTGTCCATCTTGGGGAATGTTAATCCCTGGTCACATGCTGAAAATATTTAACTGTTATCTCCATCACATAATCCCTTTTGGCAATTTTATCCTCAAACATTTTTACAGCTCCCTCTGTGACACATAATTTACAAGAAAAGACCCAGCCTAAGCTAACACGTTGAAACCATTCTCAAGAGATCTTCAGATGTAAAATTCTATATTCAATTTATCACACTGTGGTAACTAACACACTGAAAAAGCAGAACATTTTGATTACTGGCATTAAACAGAGCTCTTAAAAGATCCCAAATGCATTCTGCAGAGGGTTGTCAGTGAGGTGGAGTGTATGGGATTATCATTCTATCTCAACTGAAATGATTCCATGGTTAGCATGTGGTTACTTAGTAACATTAAAATTGCAATTATGTTCCCTTATAATTAACGACCTTCAAATAAATAGTTTTGTGAACAAATTACACACTTCACCAGAATTTTATTCTTTCTGTGTTGGGTAGCTATTTCACTCAATTGCTAAATGTAGAGAGCATGATCTTCTCTAAAGGTTTTTCTCCATTCTGAAGAAGAAAGGTTAGCTTATACTAAAGCTCGATGTAGAGATGAACAGAGTGAGGGGAAACAGACTAAATTTTAAAAAATGAATTGAGAAGGATGCAATGAAGATTTACACTGTAGGATTCCCTGTGACTTCAAAACACCTACACTTTAAGAAAAAGAGTTAAGCACTTAAGGCAGCTGGACAATCATGTATAAGAATATCGTGTGTAGTTATGATGAAAAACAGTTTGGCAAATGATATATAATCCTCATACACATGACATTATGCAGTCAAGGCATTCAGCTGCTTGACCGAATTAGTCACTTTTACTAATGATATTTGCAAATAATACATGTCTAGGAAGGGCTTGCTATAACTGATGAAGTGAAGCGTCAAGTCGGTTTTTTTTGTTTGGTCTTCATTTATTTATTTGGCTGCACCAGGTCATAGCTGAGGCATGTAGGATCCAGTTCCCTGGGAGCCCCCTGATTTGGAAGTTTGGAGTCTAAGCCATTGGACCACCAGAGAAGTCCCGAAGCTTCAAATTTTTATTGACAATTTTAGCAGTAAGGAAATTAACAAGAAAAGAGTATCTGTATTTTTGTCTTTTTTTTTTTTTGACATGGCTAGCAACAGTGATAGTGACTGTGAACCATTTGGCTGAAGGCATGGTGAAAGGTAACTACTGGAAAGAAAAGTGAATATCGTGCTTTTATTGGCAGCACCTGGTGCTCTTCTCAGGTTCAATAATAATGCAGTATCATCTAATCCTATATTGATATGTTAGATGAGATGCCTGATCCCTTAGTTTGAAAATCTGCTAGTTCAGAAGCATCAAGAGCAAGCATTCATTTCCTAATCTCCACTCATGTCTATCTGTCCAAGAGACATCAAATATTTGCCATACACTACACCAGGTTTTTAATATATAGACATGAATGTGACTTGGTCTCCAGCACCAAGAAGCTGGTAGCCAGAAGGAGATTATAAACATAGGGCATAATGAAATGGGAGTATATATAAGATATAGTGGCGGCATGAGGAGGCCACACTTGGGGTGTGATTGGAAGGATGGGTAGGAGCTTGATAGATAAATGAACATCATCTCAGCCACCATCTCCTCCAAGAACTTTCTGCTGCCTCTGGCCTCCTGGCACCATCCAGAATGATTTGAGATGATACCCCTGGGCTCCCAGAATGACTAATGTATTGTGTTGCCATGATTTGTTATAATTAGGTACCACCACAAAATTCTCTCGGGGCCTCCTATGGTTTTAAAAGTAAAAGCCAAAGTGCTCACAGTTCTTTCAGTATTCAGTCCACCAGCTTTAGGTTTCTGTACTTTCCCCTTTCAGCTCTTTGGATCATCCATGCCATGTCAGCCATCCGGGGCTTCTCGCTGTTACTGACATATGAGGAGCATCTCTACTTCTGGGCCCCTCTTTTTGTGCCCTCAGCAGAGACAGCTCTCCCTACGGGTACCAGCATGACTCCCCCCACCCATCCTTTAAGTCTCCTCAAATATCACCCTCTCAGGAGTCATTCCTGACTGCCTTGTTAAAAATACCGCCTTCACACGCAGTCTCCAAAAGTCCTTTTCCTGCTTTGAATTAGTCGTCTCACATACTTTGCTTTTTGTGTTTATCATCTATCTCCCCTCCCTACTGTTAGTTGGAGCAGTGAAAAGGATGTTTATGGATGAGCAAATCAAATTTTTATTCAATAATTCCATTTACTATAAATTAGGATGTGATTTCCATGAAGTCAGGGATTTTTGTTTTGCTCATTGCTGGGTCCCCATGGGCCATGAAGAGTTTCAGACACATGGGACACACTCTACAAATGTTTATAGGATAAATTAAAATGAAAATCATGCACCTATTTATTGAAAATACATATTAAGTCCTTACAATATTTCATATGCCCATTAGACATGACCTTTAGATGGAAAAGACTGACAATATACAGGTGGATGTATAAAAATATACATTGGAATTGATACAATAAAGAAAATAAAGATTTATTTACATAAAAATACAGTGCATGTGTGTGTTTTGATTGGGGCAGTAACATTCTTGGAGGAGATGATATTTTAGCTGAGATCTGCTGTCTAAGATGGAACATAGAGCTGGTGAACAGGGATCAGTGGCAATCAAAATAAGGGATGAAACAAATATAAATGTCCAGGGAGCAAAGAGCTGGAAAAAAATTTTAAATGTCAGGACAGCTGAAAAGACGAGGGTGGATGACAGGAGGATGAGTAAGGCTATTGGTGGAGGCCACATCAGGCAGGGCTTTAGGAGACATGATAATGCACTGGGATTTTTTAAAAGGTGTCAAATGGTTTCAGTTAAGACGGTATGATCTCTAAGTAGTTTTAAAATAAGTCTTCTGGATTCTTTGTGGTGAGTAAATGGGACTGCTGCAAGGATGGAGCTAGAAGGCCCCTACAGTTCAGGTGGATCCAACTGTTTGGGTTCGAAGGAGAACAGAAACAATGGTGATAAGTTACGTATATTTAAGACCTACTTTAATGATAAATTAACAGGTGTTTCAGGTGCATTGAATTTGAGAGTCGAAAAAAAGAGATGACCTTCCATTTTCTGGCTTTGGTCATGAAATAATATTATTTAGTAAAATGGGAACTCTGACCTGATTAGGAGGCAAGGAATGGAAATCTAGTTGTTTTGTTTGTTTGTTTGTTGATTTGTTGTTTTGACATTTTAAGTTTGAAAGGCCTGTGTAATGTCCAAGTGGAGATGTCAAGTAGATGGGTGGATATGTAGGTTCCAGCTATGCCTGTCTTCACCATTAAGCTGTGAATTTTTCAAGGAAGACAGGTTACTTTATTTATCTCTGTGGCAAAGTGGGTGTTTTGTATGTTGCTGCAAAAACTATCCTCTTTATATCCTGCTCTTAGCAGCTCAGGCTGCTGAATATTAGGTCTGAAAGAACCATTTCATTATAAATATGAATCTACAATCAAAGCTCTCCAGACATGAGAACAAAGATGAAAATAGCACAATGGCACAACTGACCTATGATGAAAAGAAAGTATAAAAAAATCCTTAAAATTATACTCAGTATCTTTGAGAGATTCAAGAAGATATTCATTTATAAATAATAATATTAGTAATAATAAATGTTACTCCAATACTGCTGAAGACATCATTAAATAAGAAGGAGACTTTAGAAATTAAAAATGTTATTACCTCAATTGTTTTTTGTGTTTTTTAATTAATTTATTTTTTAATTGAAGGATAACTGCTTTACAGAATTTTGTTTTTGTCAAACCTCAACATGAATCAGCCATAGGTATACATATATTCTCTCCCTGTTGAACCTCCTTCCCCACCCCACCCCTCTAGGTTGATACAGAGCCCCTGTTTGAGTTTCCTGAGCCATGCAGCAAATTCCCGTTGGCTCTCTATTTTACATACGGTAATGTAAGTTTCCATGTTACTCTCTCCATACATCTCACCCTCTCCTCCCCTCTCCCCATTCCATAAGTCTATTCTCTATGTCTGTTCCTCCACTGCTGCCCTGTAAATAAATTCTTAGTACCATTTTTCAAGATTCTGTATATATGCATCAGAATATGGTATTTATTTTTCTCTTACTGACTGACTTCACTCTGTATAATAGGTTCTAGATTCATCCAACTCATTAGAACTGACTCAAATGCCTTCCTTTTTATGGCTGAAAAACATTCCATTGTGTATATGTACCTCAACTTTATCCATTCATTTGTCGATGGACATCTAGGTTGCTTCCATGTACAAGCTACTGTAAATTGTCCTGCAATGAACAATGGGATACATGTGTCTTTTTCAACTTTGTTTTCCTCAGGGTATATGCCTAGGAGTGGGATTGCTGGGTCACAAGGTGGTTTTATTCCTAGCTTTTTTTAAAGGAATCTCCATACCATCTTCCATAGTGGCTGTATCAATTTACATTCCCACCAACAGTGCAAGAGTGTTCCCTTTTTGACACACCCTCTCCAGCACTGTTTGTAGACTTTTTGATGATGGCCATTCTGACTGGTGTGAGGTGATATCTCATTGTAGTTTTAATTTCCATTTCTCTAATAATGAGCAATGTTGAGCATCTTTTCATGTGTTTGTTTGCCATCAGTATGTCTTCTTTGGAGAAATGTCTGTTTAGGTCTTTTTCCCACTTTTTGATTGGGTTGCTTGTTTTTCTGGCATTGAGTTGTATGAGCTGCTTCTATATTTTGGAAATTAATCCTTTGTCAGTTGTTTCATTTGCTATTATTTTCTCCCATTATGAGAGCTGTCCTTTCACCCTTGCTTATGGTTTCCTTTGCTGTGCAAAAGCTTTTAAGTTTAATCAGGTCATACTTGCTTTCTTTTGTTCTTATTTCCCTTACTCTAGGAGGTGGGTCATCGATTTAGGTCTTTAATAAAGACCTTAGATTTAGGTCTTTAATCTATTTTGAGTTTATCTTTGTGTATGGTGTTAGGAAGTGTTTCATTCTTTTACATGTAGCTGTCTAGTTTTCCCAGCGCCATTTATTGCAGAGGCTGTCTTTGCCTCATATGTTCTTGCCTCCTTTGTCAAAAAATAAGGTAACAATAGGTGCGTGGGTTTAATTCTGGGTTTTCCGTCTTGTTCCATTGGTCTATATTTCTGTTTTTGTGCCAGCACCATACTGTCTTGATGACTGTAGCTTTGTAGTACAAGCTGAAGTCAGGAAGGATGATTCCTCCAGCTCCATTCTTCTTTCTCAAGACTGCTATTGGCTATTTTGGGGTCTCTTGTGTTTCCATATGAACTGTGAAATATTTTGTTCTAGTTCTGTGAAAAATGTGGTAATTTGATAGGGATTGAACTGAATCTGTAGATTTCATTTGGTAGTATAGCCATTTTACAACATTGATTCTTCCTACCCAGGAACATGGAACATCTCTCCATCTCTTTATGTTATCTTTGATTTCTTTCATTAGTGTCTTATAATTTCCTGTGTGCAATTCTTTTGTCTCCTTAGATAAGTTTATTCCTAAACATTTAGTTCTTTATATTGCCATGGTGAATGGGATTGGTTCCTTAATTTCTCTGATTTTTCATTGGTAGTATACAGAAATGCAAGTGATTTCTGTGTATTGATTTTGTATCCTGCAACTTTGCTATATTCACTGATTAGCTCTAGTAATTTTCTGACACTATCTTTAGGGTTTTCTATATACACTGTCATGTCATCTGCAAACAGTGAGAGCTTTACTTCTTCTTTTCTGATCTGGATTCTTTTTATTTCTTCTTCTTCTCCGATTGCTGTAGCTAGGACTTCCAGAACTATGTTGAATAATAGTGGTTAAAGTGGACACCCTTGTCTTGTTCCTGATCTTAGGGGGAATACTTTAAGTTCTTCACCATTGAGAATAATGTTTGCTGTAGGCTTATCATATATGGCCTTTACTATGCTGAGATAGGTTCCTTCTATGCCCATTTGTTGAGGAGTTTTAATCATAAATGGCTGCTGAATTTTGTCAAAGAGTTTTTCTGCATCTATTGAGATGATCATATGGTTTTTATCTTTTAATTTGTTAATATGGTGCATTACACTGATTGATTTGCATATATTTAAGAATCCTTGCATCCCCAGATTAATCCAACTTGATCATGGTGTATGAGATTTTTGATGTGTTGCTGAATTCTGTTTGCTAAAATTTTGCTGAGGAGTTTTGCTCCTCAGTACAGTCTATGCTCATCAGTGATATTGGCCTGTAGTTTTCTTTTTTATGTGCTGTCTTTGTCTGGTGTTGGTATCAAGGTGATGGTGGCCTTGTAGAATGAGTTTGGAAGTGTTCTTTCCTCTGCAATTTTTTGAAAGTGTTTTAGAAGAATAGGCAGTAGCCCTTCTCTAAATGTTTGATAGAATTCTCCTGTGAAGCCATCTGGTCCTGGGCTTTTGTTTTTTGGGAGAATTTTGATTACAGCTTCAATTCCAGTGCTTGCAATTGAGTTGTTCATAATTTCTATTTCTTCCTGGTTAGGTCTTGGAAAGTCAAACTTTTCTAAGAATCTTTCCATTTCTTCCAGGCTATCCATCTTATTGCCATATAGTTGTTCATAATAGTCTCTTATAATCCTTTGTATTTTGGCATTGTCTGTTGTAACCTCTCCTTTTTCATTTTGAATTGTGTTGATTTGATTCTTCCCTCTTTTTTTCTCCATGAGTCTGGCTAAAGGTTTATCAATTTTGTTTATCTTCTCAAAGAACCAGCATTTATTTTTTATAATCTTTCCTACTGCTTCTTTCATTTCTTTTTTGTTTATTTCTGCTCAGATCATTATGATTTCTTTCTTTCTACTAATCTTGTTTTTTTTTTAATTTTTCTTTATCTAGTTGCTTTAGGTGTAAAATTGTCTATTCAATGTTTTTCTTGTTTCTTGAGGTAGGGTTGTATTGCTATCAACTTCCCTCTTAGAACTGCTTTTGCTGCATCCCATAGGTTTTAACTTGTCATGTTTTGTCGTTTGTTTCTAGAAATTTTTTAATTTCCCCTTTGATTTCTTCAGTAAGCTGTTGGATATTTAGAAAGGTATTGTTTCATCTCCATGTGTTTGTCTTTTTTACAGTTTTTTTCTTGTAATTGATATCAAGTCTCATAATGTTGTGGTCACAGAAGATAACTGATACAATTTCAATGTTCTTAAATTTACTGAGGTTTGATTTGTGAGCCAATATATGGTCTATCCTGGAGAATGTTCCATTTGCACTTGAAAAGAAGGTGTATTCTTCTGCATTTGGATGGAATGCCTGAAGATATCAATGAGATCCATCTCATCTAATGTATCATTTAAGACTTGTGTTTCCATATTTTGTTTTGATGATCTGTCCATTGGTGTGAGTGGGGTGTTAAAGTCTCCTACTATTATTGTTTTACTGTCCATTTCTCCTTTTATGTCTGTTAGTGTTTGTCTTATGTATTGAGTTGCTCCTATGTTGAGTGCAGAGATATTTACAATTGTGCTCTTTTCCTCTTGGATTGATCTCTTGATCATTATGCAGTGTCCTTCCTTATCTCTTGTAATATTCTTTATTACAAGGTCTATTTTGTCTGATATGAGGATTGCTGCTCCAGCTTTCTTTTGCTTTCCATTGAAATGGAATTATTTTTTCATCTTCTCACTTTCAGTCTGTATGTGTCTCTAGGTCTGAAGTGGGTTTCCTGTAGACAGCATATATATGGGTCTTGTTTTTGTATCCATTCAGTCAGTCTGTGTCCTTTGGTTAGAGCATTTAATCCGTTCAAAGTAATTATTGATATATATGTTTTTCCTATTGCCATTTTCTTAATTGTTTGGGGTTGATCATTTATCTTCTCATGTATTTCTTGACTATATAAATCCCTTTAACATTTGTTGTAAAGCTGGTTTGGTGGTACTGAATTCTCTTAACTTTTGCTTGTCTGAAAAGCTTTTCATTTCTCCGTCAATTTTGAATGAGATCCTTTCCGGGTACAGTGATCTTGGTTGTCAATTTTTCCCTTTCAGTGCTTTAAATATATCCTGCCATTCCCTTCTGGCCTGCAGAGTTTCTGCTGAAAGATCAGCTGTTAGGCGTATGGGGTTTCCCTGGTATGTTACTTGTTGATGCTCCCTTGTTGCTTTTAATATTCTTTCTTTGTGTTTAGTCTTTGTTAGTTTGATTAGTATGAGTCTTGCTGTGTTTCTCCTTGGGTTTATTCTGTATGGGATTCTGCATCTCTTGAACTTGATTGACTATTTCCTATTCCATGTTGGGGAAATTTTCAACTATAATCTCTTCAAAAATTTTCTTATACCCTTTCTTTTTCTCTTCGTCTTCTGGGACCCCTATAATTTGAATGTTAGTGCATTTTACATTGCCCCAGAGGTCTCTGAGACTATCCTCAGTTCTTTTCATTCGTTTTACTTTATTCTGCTCTTCAGAAGTTATTTCCACCATTTTATCTTCCAGTTCACTGATTCATTCTTCTGCTTCATATACTCTGCTATTGATCCCTTCTGGCACGATTGTGTTGTTTGTCTCTGTGTGTTTATTCTTTAATTATTCTAGGTCTTTGTTAATTGATTCTTGCATTTTCTCCATTCTATTTTCAATGTTTTTTCATCATCTTTACTATCATTACTATGAATTCTTTTTCAGGTAGTTTGCCTATTTCCTCTTCATGTATTTGGACTTCTGTGTTTCTAGTTTGTTCCTTCATTTGTGTAGTATTTCTCTGTCTTTTCATTTTTTTTAAACATATTGTGATTGAGGTCTCCTTTTCACAGTCTCAAGATTGAGTTCTTTCTTCCTTTTGGTTTCTGCCCTTCTATGGCTGGTTCAGTTGTTTTTGTAAGCTTGTATAGGGTGAGATATTTGTTGAGTTCTTGTTCATTTGTTTGTTTTTCCTCTGATGGGCAAGGCTGAGTGAGGTGGTAATCCTGTCTGCTGACGATTGGGTTTGTATTGTTTGTTTCTTTGTTGTCTGGATGAGTCATCCTGCAGGGTGCTACTGGTGGTTGGTTAGTGGTCTTGCATTTAAGTGGTTTCCTTTGTGTGAGTTCTCACTATTTGACACTCCCTAGGGTTAGTTCTCTGGTAGTCTAGGGTCTTGGAGTCAATGCTCCCAGTCCAACAGCTCAGGGCTTAATCTCTGAAAAGTTCCACTCTGTGGTTTAAATTCTGTTCTTGAGCCTTCTCAAGAGTCTTTCCATCTCTTAGTTCTAGCTTCTCTCTGTGTTGTTTCCACTTATGGTAGGTTCTCCAGTTAGGTGGACAGAAGGCTGCTGATAGCACTAGACTCATGTTCCATCCTCTCAATAAATCCAGCTATTTTATTAGTCTTATCTTAGTTTGAACTTTTTGTATTTAGGAATGTCCAGTAATATTAGAAGTCCCACTTCCCCTAGCTTTACAGAACTCCTTGTACATCCATGCCCTTAGTGTGTTTCTGCAATTGCTGATCTTCCTTCATTTAAACCCTGCAATACTACTGGTTAGATCACTGAATTCAGGCTCTCTCGGATGTAAAAGGGATTACAGCATGCTGCTCCAGCCATGGCACCGACTCTTTTTCTTCCCTGCCACCTTCCCAGGTTTCTGCCTAAAATTTTTTATTTAATGGACAGCCTAGGAAAATTTTTGGGAAAATCTTCCAGAACACCATGAGAAAAAAAGATGCAAAATAAAGTAAAATATTGTGCTAAGAGACATAAAGGTATAGTGCATGAGATTCAAATTCCATCTAATAAAATATCCCCAGAATGAGTATAAAGTATGCAAATGAGGAAATAAGAAATAAAGAAACTTCATCTTGATACATGCAGGACAAGCACTCAATAAAATCCAACAATTCTTGATTTCTAAATTAATATATTAATGAGAACTTTTTTAACACAATAAAGGTATAATATCTATCTGAAAATAAAAAAAGAAACACCCCCTTACTCTACTTTACTCCTTAGACCAGAATAAATTTAAAAAATATTTTCTTTGTTTTGTAAACTAACCCTAATGGGCCTTTGGTAATGCCAAATAAACCTGATGATAAATTTTTAGAAGCAACAAATCAGATCAAACATAGGAGTATAACTGTATGCATGAGAAAATGAAGCATTTTGGATGAGAGGATCTAAGACTGAACAAAAAAGGGTAAGAATAAAGAGGAGAGAGACCAGAGACAACGTGAGATCGTAAAGTATATTTAAAATGTTGGGGTGGTGGAAAGGACAGTTATCAATAAGGAAGTCATATTTATGTAATAATTCTATCACAAAAAATACTGAAATGACAATTTTATATTGTGTTCCATGGGAGCTGTGTTTCACAGGACATCTTTTCTAACTGTGAACAAGAGAGACATGGTTGAACTTGTCTGTAAAAGCAGTGAGAGTAAATTATTAAAAATAACTTTACATTATTTGAGATCTCATAAAATGTGTCTATGATAGGGAGAGGTAAAATTTTTTTCTTAATTTCCAGTTCTGTTTAAAGAAACTGTGTAGTTTCAAATTCAGTCAGTTGCTAGGGAAACTGGAAAGGGGGCTACTAAATTGTAAATGGAAAGCTATATGATTGCAAAATATAAGTGGAGATGTAAGCAGCTAGATATAACTTTTTAGAATCAATAAAATGCATAATAGCCTAAAGGAATGATGAAAGCTCCTGTACAATCAAGATACACTGGCTTATAATGTTATGTGAGTTTCATACACACAATATTTTATGTTGACTTCTGTCTGACTGAGAAGTTTCTCCATCTCCTCTGTCGCTTTTCCATGCTTCTTTGATGTTATTGTCAATGTCATTCACACAGCAGCCTTCACATGTTCCTTGATCCTGTCCTTTTCTTTAGAATCATACTGATAGTTGAATGATTCATGTTATAAGAATGAGCTCCATTCTGAATTATTTTCCCTTTTGTTTCCATTGTTATTGTTTGACACTTAGCAATACCAGCTACATCACCACAGCTTTTATGCTTGCTTCCAGACATCCTGGGCTGGAAATAAAGATACTGTACTACTGTATATCATAATGTGCCATAAAGGACACAGAAGCACAACTACTTATAGAGGATGCACACTTGTGACGATGTACGCCGGACATATGAGCAAACTTCCATGACGGGGCATGTGAATGCACGTTCGTGTCTATGAACATTGGCAACCTGCCAGCTTGTATGTAGGGGACTTACTGTGTATATACACACACACCAGATCTTTACTCATTCATCCTGCAATGGACACTTATGTCGTTTCCTTATCTTGCTCATTGTAAATAATGCCATCATGAACGTAGAGGCACGTACATTTTTTGCCTTAGTGTTTTGTATCCTTCAGATAAATACCTACCTAGTAATGGAGTAGCGGCAGTGTCTGGTTGTTCTATTCTTAAGTTTTTGAGGAACATCCATATTGTTTTCCATAGTGGCTGTGCCAATTTACATTCCTACCAACAGTGCAAAGGGTTTACCCTTTTCTCCATATCCTTTGCAATACTTGATATGTGTTGTCTTTCTGATAATAGCCATCTAACAGGTGTGAAGTAACATCTCGGTGTTTTTGACTGTTTCCCTAATAGTCAATGGTGTTGAACATTTTTTCATGTGCCTGTTGGCAATCTTCCGTTTTTGGAAAAGCATTTATCCTGATACTCTGCCCATCTTTTGATTAGGTTGTTTGTGGAGTTCTTTCTGTGTTTGGGGTATTAATGCCTTATGAGATCCATGGTTTGCAGATCTCTCCTCCCATTCATTACGCTGTTTTTTCATACTATTGATCATTTTCTTTGCTGTGCAGGAACTTTTTAATTTGCTGTATATCAAAATTGATATTCTGATGGAAATTCTTTGGCACATTTACCATAAACTATCAGTATTTTTGTGGGCATCTGTCTTCTTATTGGCCTCTTGGGGAGGGTGATTAACTTAGAAGAAAAGCCAGGATCTTCTTGGATTAACAGTACTACTAGAGGAAAGATAATTGGCCTGAACCATGCTACAAACCAGGCCCAGATGTGAAATTAGTAAAGTTAGTTATCCTCTTTGGTCTTCAATTACAACATCTGGATAATAATGAATACAGGACAAACAACTGCCAAAGTTCCTTCTAGCTATAATAATGTATGATTGACAGATGAACGTCACCCTAAAAAGTAAAGAAGGATAGTATCCTTAATAAGAAGGAAATTGTGGGTAGTAAATAAACTGTCAGAATTTAGAGGTAAGTTCAATTTAAGTAGCACAGTAGCCAAAAAATATCTGTAAGTAAAAATTTAAGAATGAGTTATTTAGGAAAAGCTTATCTGTCAGTTAAGATATCTGCCAAGTATAATACTTTTCATTTTGTGTCATAAATTGAAACACCAAGTTTACTATATTTAGCCATTTTAAAAGACTTTTTAAATGAACAAGATAATTTATAAACATTTCTAAAATATTGTCATAAGTTCTATCTTGTGGGGTGATAGAAAACTCTTAACTACCTCCTTCTGTACAAAATAAAAAACACAACGGAAATTTTCAGTCTTCAAACCACACACCTGTGGTGTTCCCTAGTCTACAGAATAGCTATTAGACAAAATTAAAAGTTCACCAGATCCAGAGATCTTTATTCCACTTCTCCTTATAGTAAGTACTATGCTGGAGTGATGTTGAAGTACTTACTGCTTCCCAAATAAACAATACTTTTTTTGTTTTTAATTCCCTTATAGTTTTGCACATACAATTGCTCTGGCCTACAATTTCTTTCCTTGTATTTCCACCCAAACTGTACATATTCTTCAAAGTTTAGTTGTTATCACATATCAAATAAAATCTTTCTTGATCCTATTAAAAATCACTCACCAATCAACTGAAATTAAACCAATTCAGCTCACAATTATTTCTGACCATTTAGTATGTGCCAGGTAACTTCTACGTGTTCTTGTAGACCTGCTATGTGCTTTTTTCACTGCATTTTATTTTCCCATCTATATACATATTCAGTTCAGTTCACTTGCTCAGTTGTGTCCAACTCTTTGTGACCCCATGGACTGCAGGACGCCAGGCCTCCCTATCTATCACCAACTCCTGGAACCTGCTCTAACTCATGTCCATTGAATCACTGATAAAATCCAACCATCTCATCCTCTGTCATCCCCTTCTCCTCCCAACTTCAGTCTTTCCCGGCATCAGAGTCTTTTCCAATGAGTCAGTTTTTTGCATCAGGTGGCCAAAGTATTGGAGTTTCAGCTTCAGCATCAGTTCTTCCAATGAATAGTCAGGACTGATTTCCTTTAGGATTGATTGGTTGAATCTCCTTGCAGTCCAAGGGACTCTCAAGAGTCTTCTCCAATACCACAGTTCAAAAGCATCAATTCTTCAGTGCTCAGTTTTATTTATAGTCCAACTCTCACATCCATACATGACTATTGGAAGAATCATAATTTGACTAGATGGACCTTTGTTGGCAAAGTAATATCTCTGCTTTTTAATGTGCTGTCTAAGTTGGTCATAGTTTTTCTTCCAAGGAGCAAGTATCTTTTAATTTCATGGCTGCAGTCACCATGTGCAGTGATTTTGGAACCCAAGAAAATAAAGTCTCTGTTTCCATTGTTTCCCCATCTATTTGCATGAAGTGTTGGGACCAGATACCATGATCAAAGTTTTTTGAACGTTGAGTTTTAAGCCAGCCTTTCCACTCTCCTCTTTCACTTTCATCAAGAGATTCTTTAGTTTTCTCTTCATTTTCTGCCATAAGGGTGGTATCATCTGCATATCTGAGGCTATTGATATTTCTCCCAGCAGTCTTGATTCCAGCTTGTGCTTCATCCAGCACCCATATACTCATTAGTTCACTCATAACATATGATTCATATTATTTGCACACATGGGACAAACAGCACACTGCAGTGTACTTACCAATTTATGTGACCGTTTTCACCATCAAACTCTAAATTTGTTGACTACTTAGATTCTGTCTTACACATCTTTATTGAATAAGCAAATAAACAATAAACCTATACGTGAAATAACTCTTTTTTGACTACATCCTGTGGCATGCAGAACTTCCCTGACCAGAGATCAAATGTGAGGCCTCTGCAGTGGAAACTCAGAGTCTTAACCACTGGACTACCAGGGAAGTCCACATGAAATAATTTTAAATATTATTATTCTGTAACAGCCACAATGATCAGCAATATTTGCTCCACTAAAAACCTTACCCTATGAGATTTATAACTTCAGATGAAGCATTAAACTTTCTCTTTTAAAATATTTTAAAAAATCAATGGGAGATAAGGTGTAAATAAGTCATTTTCAAAACACACTTGTATGTGTGTGTTAGTCACTCAGTCGTGTCCGACTCCTCGAAACCCTATGAGCTGTAGCACATCAGGCTCCTGTGTCTATGAGATAAATCATTTTCAAAACATATATATGGGGTGAAATATCTATGGCATGGAAATAGACTTTTAGGATAGAATGAGAAGACGGGATACCTAAGACGGAATAGAGAGAAAAATCATCAAGTAAAAATGAAGAATAAAGATAAAGGGAAAGGTCATTTTAGGTAACAGTGGTAATGATCCAGATGTAGGGGATAATCTGATATACTCTGAAAAAGTGAAGCTGGAGTATGTGACAGCAAGGGTAAACATAGCAAACAACGGGTTAGAGAGGGTGGCAAGGGCTAGACTGTGCAGACCTCTAAATGCCGTGATAGATAATTTGAACTTTGGCAAAGGGGGAGCCTCTGGAAATTGAGCAGCAGAATTAAATTTTAGAAAGATCACTCTGGCAGCAATAAAGAAGATGAATTGCAAGGGTGGTGGATGGAATGCAGGAAGACTAAATTCGAAACAACAACAATGGCCAGAGGTGATCAAGGTCTGAAAGCAGCAGGAGTGTAAAAGCAGAAGAATGAACATATAGGAATGAATTAGACAATAGGGTTAAGGTTTCTTTAAAAAAGTTTCTACAATGACTCTCACTTTTCAAGACCGAAACTTCCAAAGAAGGCAGGTGGAACTTTAGATGTTAATAACTTTGCCCTACTCTAGCTGAATTTGAGGTCCCTGAGAAAAGTGAATTGAAAATTGCATGTGGGTGAAGATGTAGAAGAGAATTGTGGGTTGAAAACACAGATGTGGGAAAACATAATAAGATGCTTCATAAAAGCAATTTTGCCTTATTTTCTCTGTATTCTTAATTTAACATCTAAAGCCTAGAACCTTCAACAAATGCTAAGCTGCTTTCGTTAATGTTGAGCTAAGACCATCACCGAACTCCAAGTTCTCTTGATTAGCTAGGTAATAGATGCAAATCTCCTGTTACAAAGTAGAAGCTCAAGAAATGGCTATAATCATAGATAACTTGGACAGCTGAGTTTTTTCCTATTATCTCAATTTATGAAATATCAATATAATAAATGGATATCCTCACAATATACACTGAAGTATATAGGGGAATAATACTAATAAATAAAGAAGAGTTAAATTATTTTACATTTAAATTTAAATCTGGACAAGGAAATGGCAACCCACTTCAGTATTCTTGCCTGGAAAATCCCATGGATAGAGGAGCCTAGTGGGTTACAGTTCATGGGGTCTCTAAAGAGTTGGACATGAACTAGTGACTAAACAAGAAATTATTTTCAGGCCTTATATCAATTTCAGGCCTTGTATCAGTCCTTATATGTAACTTCCCTGGTGGCTCAGACGGTGAAGCGTCTGCCTACAATGTGGGAGACCCGGGTCCAATCCCTGGGTTGGGATGATCT
Source organism: Odocoileus virginianus (assembly GCF_023699985.2). Lineage (NCBI taxonomy): Eukaryota > Metazoa > Chordata > Mammalia > Artiodactyla > Cervidae > Odocoileus > Odocoileus virginianus. The sequence goes on along the minus strand of NC_069701.1, from coordinate 5,576,731 downwards.
CCTGGAGAAGGAAATGGCAACCCACTCCAATATTCTTGCCTGGAAAATCCCATGGACGGAGGAGCCTGGTGGGCTACAGTCTGTGGGGTCGCAAAGAGTTGGACTGCGTGACTTTACGTTCTTTTCTTTATATCAATTATTTAAAAGCTTATAATTTAGGGTAGTTCACTGGTGGTCCAGTGGCTAAGAATCCACCTGCCAATGCAGAAGACACAGGCTCGATCCCTGGTGGAGGATCGATTCCACATACTAGGGGCCAACTAAGCCCATGTGCCGCAATTACTGAGCCTGCAAGCCTTACTACCCCTGCTCTGCAACAAGAGAAGCCGCCACAATGAGAAGTCCGTGCACCACAACCACAGAAAGCCAGAGTGCAGCAATGAAGATCCAGCACAGCCAAAGATAAAATAGTAATAAGAAAAAGAAAACAAACTTTAAAAAGCTGACAATTGTGTGGGATGGTCAGAAATGGAATTGACACTAATTCACGTTTAGTCTAAGGACAGAAATTTGTATTCCTTCAATTAATTCATGTTTACTTCATGCCCTTGTAAACGCATTTGTTTTTCTCTGGGCTTTTCTGTCAGTTGTTTCCTATTAAATTCTTTATAACAACCCATTTTAGCTTCGCTGGAAGGACAGTAAAGTGGATTAGAAGGCATTAATCAGGATACTATCTGATCATTTGCAAACCAGGCAGAAGGACATCTGTGGAAATCAAAGGAAGTTGGGAGAATAAGTCGGGTAGAATGGAGAATCCCAGGAACAAGCTGACATTTAGGCTGCTTCATCTCAGCACCCAATTTCATTACCAAAAACCTGATCTTTTTCTTATTCTTGTGGAGGCATTAGAGGGTTGATTCCTGCAATCAAACCAATAGCACTATTTACTTAGTGGGAGCCTGATAAATCTCACAGATATTTATGTACTAGAAATAGTCTATCTCATGGTTAGATGAGTCTGCATGTATGAATCTTACCTGGGCACAATCAGTCATGGGAAATTGAGACAATTGTTTCATTATTCTAATTTGAGCTATTTATGAGCCAGAATTACCATAATTGGTGCCACATCTCAAAGAAAAAAAGAAATAAAAGAAATGTGGAGGTCAGGGAAACTATTCTTTTTATGACTTTCCATTAACATACTGTATGCAAAAAAAAGCAAAACATTCCTATGACAGGACGTCTATAATTTCTGGTACTGAGCAGATGAGAGTGACATTGAAAGAGGAATTTTTAGATATCAGACTGATAAAGCTCCAACTCACATCTCTGTTGTAAGAAGGAAATTTTAAAGTCAAGAATTTCTATCAAGAACTCAATCACTACTTAGCTGGTAACTAATATTTGGCCTGTCCTACCTGATATATTCTGATACTTTAGAAAAGGTAACAAACTTCTAAGATGTGGTTTTGATCATAAACTACTGCCATCTAATAGTATTTTCTTGAAAAACAGTTTTTTAGTGGGCTCATAGGAAATCATACCACCTTGTATGAGAACTAAAAAAATTTCTCATAAACTTAATATATGTGCTCAGTTGCATCTCTTTGCAACCCCATGGACAGCAGCCCACCAGGCTTTTCTGTCCATTGAATTTTCCAGGCATGAATACTGGAGTGGGTAGCCACTTCCTACTTCAGGGGATTGTCTTGACCCATGGATTGAAGCCCAGTCTCTTACATCTCCTACTTTGGCAGGTGGATTCTTTATCACTAGCGCCACCTGGGAAAACTCTAAGAATATATGGATGAATTTTTTTTTTTAATCCTTAAAAACTTCAAAGTGTCAATCATGGTATGGAGATAAAAATTAGCATATATTTCGGAGTAAGGCCTAGAATCTCTACTTTATCATATAATCATTGTCTAATATTTCAGGACCAGAGTTGAGACAAAACAAGGAGGGTTAACCATGTTCACTCACTCGCACAGAGATGCATTCAGGCAGTGAGGCCAAAGGGAAGGAACCGAACTCACCAGGAGCAGGTGGAGAAAGGACAGAGAAGGAAGAATAACTAACCCTGGAATTTTCACTGTGTCTGCAGCATGTCCATTTTTATGTGTTCATATCTGTACTAGCCTCCTTTGGGGAACAAGCATCTTTCACTTAGATTAATGTAACAACCTCTCAAATGGCTTATCTGCCTCTCATATTATTCAGTCTTTCTCTTTTCTGTATTCAGTCTATTCTTTGCACTGAAATTAAAACCACCTTTCTAATGAAGCTATTTTATCCCTCTCTGTAAAAGGGGTAAAATATCTCTTCTGTTCATACTTTTTTTTTCTCTCATTTTAAGTCAAAGTTGTTTACCATGGTTTAAAATTCCTGGGCAAATCTGGGATAGTGTGGTGAGTCTGGGGCATCAGGTTGGGGCCAGATGAAAGACTTTTGGATGAATGATATTTTGTGAGGAATATTCTGTTAGAACTTTAGAAGATGAATCAAGGTGAAGACCCTCTGAGCTGAAATTAGGAGTGAAAAATGGATTACAATGAGATGTTAAGAACCTGAAGCAAAGGGAAGTAGTGGGAATGGATGTGAGAAGCATCAGGTAGGTAAACGCAGTCAGACTTGAAAACAAAATGTATGGATATTCCAGGAGATTCAAGCCCGAACACTGAAGAGGATGCTGGTGCTATGAAGGGAGAGTATTAAGATGAGGAGTCACATCCTGTCACTGTAGTGTCATTGTGCCTTGTCTATTTACACAAATAAATGGGCCAGAAAATACATTCTTATCCTCATGGGCCTGCTGTCTGCAGGGGCTACATGAAGAGTTCACATTCACCGTAAGTCCCAAGCCCCGCTGGTAAGACAGCTAGGACCACTGTGGGTGTAAAGCCCAGAGAGCTCAGATAGGGCCTGATCACCACCCACAATGTGCACGACCTGAGAAATCACTTCGGTTATGTGGCTCTCGTGATGAAAACAATGACCAAAGACCAAGCTGCCATGAGCAGAATTTATAGAAGTTTCAGGTCAGAATAAGCAAGAGCATTGTAATCCTCAGAGCCAGAGCATGTGGAAAGAGGGCAGGGTCCCCTCATCCCCTGTTAGAGGAATATGAGAAGGGAAGGGATGGGGAACCCCAACTGTAGAATGTCACAAGAGAGGCAGCAGGTTGGAGCTGAAGGGGCCTTTACTTCACGGGAGAAAGCAGCATCCCAGAGGAGACGTGACTCGGCCAGGGTCATACGGCTGCTGACTGTAGCAAATCCAGTGAGATGCACACCCCACGCCCTCCATACAGCATAACAGCAGGTGCTTAAGTTCAAGCAGCAGTGCTGTGATTCCCACGGAGAATGCAGAGGGGAGGCTCGAGCGGGACAATGCAGCTGGACAAGAAGGGGAAGTAACCTGACCATGAACACAGATAGTCTGTTAAGACCATGAACACAGATGGAATACGCCATGTGTGTGCTCACCCACTCAGCCGTGCCCGACTCTTTGCAACCTCATGGACTGTAGCCCACCTCGCTTCTCTGTCCATGGGGCTTCCCAGGCAAGAATACTGCAGTGGGTTGCCATTTTCTACTCCAGGGGATCTTCCTAACCCAGGGATTGAACCCGTGTCTCTTGCGTCTCCTGAATTGGCAGGTGAGTTCTTTACTGCTGTACCACCTGGGACTCCCCGGAATATATAATAGAGAAAGGTAAATAAAATTTTTCATGGTATTACTATCAAGAAATCTGTGAAGTCATTAGAAATAACTAATTACTGGTAATAATAACAATATAATAATGATAGTATCTATAGTATTATACATTTATTTTGTTCAAGGCACTCTGATACGTTCTTAGCCTGGATATTATTCTATCTTTACAGCAATCTTATCAGTTACATATTTTATTACTCCTTGTTTTATAAATGAGTAAACAAAGGCTTAAAGAGACTATGTGACTTGCTCAAAATAATTTCTCTAGTAAGTGCAGGAACTGAGACTTGGAACTCAGTCCATGTTTTAGCCATTTTGCGATACTGCCAGTGTGCTTACCGTGGTGGGTCTCCTAGCCTGAGAAAAAATATCTTGTACTCTTGCATGTCCCTACTGCAGAGAAGGGCCCTAGAGAGCCATTTCAAAAGCTTCCTTAGTAAAAAACAAAAACAATTAGCCAGTCTTCAGAATTGTTACTTATTTAATGAAATGTATTAGTAATTTGAAATGGACTACAATGAATTACTCAGAGAAAATGGGTTCAACTAATTGGTCCAGAAAATCATCTCAAGGATATAATTAAATTGCCTAGTGTACTATTACTGCTAACATAAACACTGTTACTGATCTTCAGGACTGCATGCATTTCCAGCATAATTAAAAATAAGTGGTGGGAAAGACAAGATCCATGAGCAAAATGTGGTTCAAGGAATCAGTCCTGTGGTTAGCTAATGAAAGCAAAGCAAGGTCATTATTTGAATTGTTTCCAGCAGTTGGGTTTCCTGCTATATATTTTAGCTCTTAGGAATCATCCATTTAAAATAATCATCAAACTCTAAGGATTTTTTTCCTTATGAGGGTTACCATCTTTTTGAAGATATTGTTGGAATCAAAGTTGTTTAATAAACATATTTAAATAAAGAAATTTGATTTTTAAAAGAACTATTTTCTTCCAAATTTTATGGAATACACAATTTAAAATACATATATGACTCTTGCCATATTCATTAGTGAATTTAAGTTGCTTCATGCTAATGATAAAGAACTGGATCAGAAAATCATATATGGCTTCAATTCAACATTGTCACTTCTATAGAAATGCATGGTGATAAAAAAAAGAAGTCAGGTAACTAATAGTAAGGAATGCAACTAATTTTTTAAGCACCCAGATGTTTTCCATGACTGATTTCCATTGTGCATACGTGATCACTAAAGAGAGATCAATCGTGTTGGCCATGGGTCCTCCATCATACATGCCTGATTCTGTGTCTCTGTGTGCAAGCTCAGTCATGTCTAAGGCTGCACAACCTCATGGCCTGTATCTCATCAGGCCCCTCCATCCACGGGATTCTCCAGGCAAGTATACTGGAGTGGGTTGCCATTTCCTACTCCAGGGGCTCTTCCTGACACAGGGATGGAAACCAGGTCTCCTGTGTCTCCTGCATTGGCCAGCAGATTCTTTACCACTAGTGTCACCTGGGAAGCATCTGCCTGATTCATAGCCTAAAAAAATTGAACTTGGTAGATAGAAAATAATATCCTTGAGCTTTTAGTTATGGTCATACAAGTTTCTCCTTTATCACATGTTATCTCCTGTGAAGGCCCATGAAACATGGAAAAGATACAGAATATAACAGATGCCTGCATCTCTTTTCCTGATGACTTAGGTGGAAAGAGAGTATACCTATACATTCAGGAAAGGGGCATAATTTTATTACACTCTTAGAATCTTGATTACTTCTTGGTACAGAGTAGGCAACCAAAAAATGTTTTCTATTGAGTTAATGAATGCCAAATTAATTCCAGTGGCATGAACATCATTTCTGCAAAATTTAGGTGTTCAACATGAGAAGAGGGAAGTTTTCATTATCACGTCAGTTAAAAAAAATCGGGCCTGGTGCACTGGGAAGACCCAGAGGGATCGGGTGGAGAGGGAGGTGGGAGGGGGGACTGGGATGGGGAATACATGTAAATCCATGGCTAATTCATTTCAATGTATAACAAAAACTACTGTAATGATGTAAAGTAATTAGCCTCCAACTAATTAAAAAATAAATAAATAAATAAATAAAATTTTAAAAAATTAAAAAAAAATTAAAAAAAAAAATCAAAGAACTAATTCCCGAGAAAAGCCAAATATAACAAGTGTGTCTTAAGTGATCTAAGCAATATTCCAGAGGGTCTTATCATTGAATTCAAGATTTTTTTGAGACCATATCCAAAACACTGTGACCCACCAAATCTAAAACTTAATAAATCAAGCAACACTAATTTCACAACACTGATAAGAGACTCTTCCTTCTGGTTTTTAAAGTAGGTTTTACATGTTCTTGATTCTCCTGCTTGCTACAGTGTAGAAGCCTAGTATGGCATAAGACATTTGAGCCACGTGTCAGGATACCTATTTTCCTATTGATTTTGAAAGTATAATTTACAGCATATACCTAAATGAATAGCTTCATGGATTGCTGTTGTTAACATAAACATACAGGCATGCTCTCTTCGTCCCCTTGCCCATGGCCCTACTTACCTTTAAATTTAATTGGTGATATGACATAACTATAGAAAATAATAAACCTAAAATATCATGGTGTATCATAAGATACCATGCTGTTCTTTCCTTCTGCGCATTTTATAATATGGAGTTGGCCAAAAAGTGCATTAGGGTTTTTTCATAACTTTTTATCCTGTGCTTCTCTCACGCACTGAAATCCCATTTCCTTTCTTGCCTGCTCTTTCCTCTCTCACTTAGCAAATCACAAACTCTTATTCAGGCCTTACATCCCAGGTCCATATCAATTTCTGATGGAAATTTTTTCTGCCACTTAAATGCTCTCTTTCCACTAAATTAGTGTCAGGTGGCTTTCAACTTTGCTCTCAAGCTTATCATTGACTATGACAACATTTAATTAACTTTTGTTCCTCCAGTTCTCATCAACTGTCTGAAAAATCATTTGAGGTAGGTACTATGTCTTACTATTTTCCATCCACTCATTCCAAAGACTTTTACTGAATATTTATTATGTACAGGGTACTGTATATGGAGCTAGAAATTCTTGACCTTAAGTTTAGTATGCTACACAGAACATAGTTCTCTGGAGTGAATGGGCAGGAACTTGTAGTAAATCAAGAACATTTTAAAATGCAGCTCACTTTAAATAAAAACTTAAATGGAAAGTCAGTCATTATGGGGTGACTGTCCAGGTAGGAAGGACAGAAAACAGCACTCTTCATCTTACATCATTGAATCCATTCTCTGTTCAACAGAAGTCAACTTTTTATCTTTAAATGTCACACCTTTCCTGCAGTTTTAACAACAATGGTACAGAAATAAATGAAAAAATAAATGTGCAAGTTTTTTTAAAGCATACAGCATTTTAAAGTATTAACATGGTCCCATCATTTCATGGCAAATAGACAGGGAAAAATGAAAACGGTGACAGACTTTCTTTTCTTGGGTTCCAAAATCACTGCAGATGGTGACTTCAGCCGTGAAATTAAAAGATGCTTGCTCCTTAGAAGAGAAGCTATGACAAACCTAGACAGCATATTAAAAAGCATAGACATCATTTTGCCAACAAAGGTCCACATAATCAAAGTTATAATTTTTCCAGTAGTCATATATGGATGTGAGACTTGGACTATAAAGAAAGCTGAGCGCTGAAGAATTAATGCTTTTGAACTGTGGTGTTGGAGAAGACTCTGGAGAGTCCCTTGGACTGCAAGGAGATAAAAACCAGTCAATCCTAAAGGAAATCAGTCCTGAATATTCATTGGAAGGACTGATGCTGAAGCTGAAGCTCCAATACTTTGGCCACCTGATGTGAAGAGCCGACTCACTGGAAAAGACACTGATGCTGGGAAAGATTGAGGGCAGGAGAAGAAGGGGACAGAGGATGAGATGGTTGAATGCATCATTGACTATTTATGCCATCTGAGCAAAATCCAGGAGATAGTGAAGGACAGGGAAGCAACAGAACAACAATTGTTTTATAGATAAGGATGTTTACAAAAGAGCTGGGATTTAAAATCCTGGCTTTTCAGTCAAAGTTGTGATTCAGTGCTCTTTCTTAATCTTATAAAACCATGAAAAAATACAATGTGGAACCTATCCTGTATGAAAAACTCAAGAAGACTCAAGAGGAATCAAAGGTACAGTCTTGACACTTGTTCTACGATAGCTCTGCATATATAGTAAATGAGAAAGATATCATGTTAAAAAGAAAAAGGAGACTTTATTTATTTATTTATTTATTTTATTTTTCCCTAAAATTAATTGCTGTTCAGTATCCAGTGTAAACAAAGATGTGAAAACAGAGACCTAAATGTCCTTTTTTTAGGGCAAATTGGTAATGTGCATATGAGTTCTAAAAAGTAAGTAGTCTTTAATTCAGTATGCTGTTGGAAACTGGTGTTCAAACTGTCTGCATCTTTTTATATGAGAGTATTCATTGCATTTATGTTTATACATTTATGTTTGTAATTTGATGCAACCTAAATTTTCATATTGACATTCTAAATTCTTTGTGAAGATTTAAAGTGAACATTTAAAAATAACCCTTTACCATGGAAGCTCTTCAGCAGTAATTAGGAACTACAGAGCAGTGTATTTTAGTGCTATCTCTTTTTCATAAAAGTTTATGTGAATTTATATTTCAAGAGAATTACATATATTACATATATGATAAACAATTGTATTCATATGTATGTACACAGGAAATTCTTAAGTATAAGCTCCAAATTATTAGCCCAATTTATTTTTTGTTTTTTTTTTCTTTTTGGCCATGTAGGATCTTAGTACCCTGCCCAGGGATCCAACCCCCGTCTCCAGCAGTTGAAGCACAGAGTCTTAACCACTGGACTGCTTGGGAAGTCCCTAGTCCTATTTTTTCCTTTTTTTGAGGGAGTGAGGTTATGGATAATATGGATAAACAGAAAGTGAAATAAATAATTAGAAGTGCATACCATAAAGACATTCCAAACATAAAATACAACACTCAGCACCTTTAATGGAAAACAGATATGATTTCATTCTCAGTTTGCATTTGGACATACATGGCCACCTGCTCTGGGTTTCCCAGGAGCAATGTTGGCTCTCTTGTTTAAAACCTATAATCACAATAGTTTTAGGATAATAGAAGTCAAAAGATCTCTCAATCCACATTTTCTTATCCTTTACCTAGAGAAATGAGAATGGCAAGGAATTGTTTAGAAAGTGCCCAGCTCAAACCAAATCCTGGATAATGCAGTGAAGTCCATATCAGTAACCCCAACTGAAACCGCCTGGGCTTTGGTCCCAGACCTCCTGGCAAACAACAGACCCTGTGGGTCGAGAGACAATGGGAATCAGAGCCAACCTCCCAGTGAAAAGAGACACTGACACCATGAATGAGTTCCTACTTGAAAAAAACCTAAGAAGCAATTTCTGAAACAGCCCTACAGAGAGTTTATGCACATCTGTGAGAAAAGCAAAATAGATAAAATAAAATAAAACCTTGGGGGCAGGAAAGGAACTTACCTATCATTTAGCTTAATTCTTTCATTTCACAGATGAAGAAATTGAGTCCCCAAAGAGGAAAAAGTTGACAAAGTCACTCTGTAAATTAGTTCTTTAAAATCAAATCTCCCAATCCCCAAATTAGTACAGTTCTTATCTAATAGGACTCCTAAACTAAAGCACTACTGGTTCTGTGGGTCATGTAATTATCTGGACAAAAGGAGATTATGTCACATCAAATCCTTTTCAGATCATCCCAGGCAGAGTTATATATTTTGTGGTTATAATGTCCTCTTTTTAAAAACTTTTGTTACATTACTTGCAAAACACAATCACTTATTTATTTAACTATGATTGAAAAGTAGGTGTTCCTTGAGGATAAGGATCATATTTTATTCACCTTGAATCCCCAGTACCAATAACACTGTCCAGAATATAGCAGGCACTCGGTAAATAGTTCAGAAATGAATGAATGCTTTTTCTCTACTATACCTGGTGATGAGAGGAATGTTCAATGGATTAACCAAGGGATATCATGATATGATGGAGTCAACTCTCATAGTTCAGAGCCCTGGATTTAAGTCTCATCTGTACCACCCCCTGAGTGCAAGATTTTAGGCAAGACTCTTAAATACCCTGAGCAACATATTCCTCACCTATAAAATTGAAGAAATGATACCTGCTGGCCACCTGATGTGAAGAGCCAACTCATTGGAAAAGACCCTGATGCCAGGAAATATTGAGGGCATGAGAAGAAGTCAGCGACAGAGGATGAGATGGTTGGATGGCATCACCATCTCAGTGGACTTGAATTTGAGCAAACTCTGGGAGATACTGAAGAACAGGGGGACCTGGTGCACTGCAGTCCATAGGGTCACAAAGATCTGGACATGACTTAGGACTGAACAACAATGCTGCTTCCCCATCTAGCCACAAGGATCGAGTGTGAAACATCTGAAACTAAACATGCTGTGCTGTGCTGTGCCTAGTTGCTCAGTCAGGTCGGAGTCTTTGCAGCCCCACGGACTGTAGCCCACCAGGCTCCTCTGTCCATGGGGATCCTCTAGGCAAGAACACTGAAGTGAGTTGCCACGCCCTTCTCCAGGGGATCTTCCCAACCCAGGAATCAAAGCCAGGTCTCCCATATTGCAGGTGGATTCTTTACCATCTGAATCATCAGGGAAGGCTAGAATTAAAAATACTTTTATTAAGAGCAAATTGTTACATGAATGGAAGAGATGTGGGTATTGGCAGGGGGCTTTTAACCACGGTCTAGCTTTTAAAGGACATGTCATGCAGATATGATACCCACTGTATATAAAATTCAATATTTAAGACTGCTTCTACTGGTATATGACATGTCTGAGTATACTCTGCTGTACAAGGTTCATGACATTGTACAAGAGGCAGTGATCAAGATGATCCCCAAGAAAAAAGAAAAAGAAATTAAATCTCCAAGAAAAAGAAATGCAAAAAGGGAAAATGGTTGTCTGAGGAGGCCTTACAAATAGATAAGAAAAGAGAAGTGAAAGGCAAAGGAGAAAAGGAAAGATATACCCATTAGAATGCAGAGTTCCAAAGTAGCAAGGAGAAATAAGAAAGCCTTCCTCAATGATCAATGCAAAGAAATAGAGGAAAATAATAGAATGGGAAAGACTAGAGATCTCTTCAAGAAAGTTAGAGATACCAAGGGAACATTTCATGCAAAGATGGGTTCAGTAAAGGACAAAAATGGTAGGGACCCTAACAGAAGTAGAAGAGATTAAGAAGGGGTGGCAGGGATACACAGAAGAACCATACAAAAAAATATCTTCATGACCCAGATAATCACAATGGTGTGATCAGTCATCTAGAGCCAGACATCCTGGAGTCTGAGGTGAAGGGGGCCTTAGAAAGCATCTCTATGAACAAACCTAGTGGAGGTGATAGAATCCCAGTTGAGCTCTTTCAAATCCTAAAAGATGATGCTGTGAAAGTGCTACACTCAATATGCCCACAAATTTGGAAAACCCAGCAGTGGCCACAGGACTGGAAAAGGTCCGTTTTCATTCCGATCCCAAAGGAAGGCAATGCCAAAGAATGTTCAAAGTACTGCACAACTGCACTCATCTCACACGCTAGCAAAGTAATGCTCAAAATTCTCCAAGCCAGGCTTCAACAGCAAATGAACCATTAACTTCCAGATGTCCAAGCTTGATTTTAAAAAGGCAGAGGAACCAGAGATCAAATTACCAACATTCCTTGGATCACTGAAAAAGCAAGAGAAAATATATATACTTCTGCTTTATAACTATGCCAAAGCCTTTGACTGTGTGGATCACAACAAACTGGAAAACTCTTAAAGAGATGAGAATACCACCACCTGACCTGCCTCCTGAGAAATCTGTATGCAGGTCAAGAAGCAACAGTTACAACTGGACATGGAAGAACAGACTGGTTCCAAATCGGGAAAGGAGTGTGTCAAGGCTGTATATTATCACCCTGCTTATTTAACTTATATGCAGAGTATACCATGTGAAATGCCGGGCTGGATGAAACACAAGCTGGAATCAAGGTTGCCAGGAGAAATATCAATAACCTCAGATATGCAGATGACACTACCTTTATGGCAGAAAGTGAGGAAGAACTAAAAAGCCTCTTGATCAAAGTGAAAGAGGAGAGTGAAAAAGTTGGTTAAAGCTCAACATTCAGAAAACTAAGACCCTGGCATCCGGTCTCATCACTTCATGGTAAATAGATGGGGAAACAATGGAAGCAGTGAGAGACTTTATTTTCTTGGGCTCCAAAATCACTGCAGATGGTGACTGAAGCCATGAAATTAAAAGATGCTTGCTCCTTGGAAGAAAAACTATGACCAACCTAGACAGCATATTAAAAAGCAGAGGCATGGAGAAGGCAATGGCACCCCATTCCAGTACTCTTGCCTGGAAACTCCCATGGACGGAGGAGCTGGTAGGCTACAGTCGATGGGGTCGGGAAGAGTCGGACACAACTGAGCGACTTCACTTTCACTTTTCACTTTCATGCACTGGAGAAGGAAATGCCAGCCCACTCCAGTATTCTCGCCTGGAGAATCCCAGGGACGGGAGCCTGGTGGGCTCCCATCTATGGGGTCACACAGAGTTGGACACGACTGACGTGACTTAGCAGCAGCAGCAGCAACCTTATGTAAACCACACCTGGAAGAGAACAGAGTTTGGTCTCAGATTGATTTGTAGTACCCAGCAGATCATCTTTGTAAAGTCCATTAAAAGTGGATTAGTATCAGAGTCATGAATAAGATGGCAGAGTTTTACATGTAAACTAATTAATGATTTCTCAGTATTTTATCTACTTCTCCCAGACATCTGCAAACCCAACTACTGGTTTGCAGAATTTTAGTCATTTAACTGTTTTTTTAAATTTAGTTTAGTAGGTTCCATTTGGTAAGGAAATCAGTAGTATTAATTAAAATGTTAAATAGGAAATGAAATCCATTAATATAGCTTATAGTTATTAAATTTAGGCTAATCATGGAATAATCTTATGTTTGTATTGGTGTAAGATTTGATGACTTTAGCTGTTTGAATATATAATAGTCATACTGCAAACATTTTGCCTCTCTTTATGATCTAATTTTCAAACATTTAAAATTGTGTTGCAGTTATACTTTGCTGTTTAATAAAAAGCTGTTTCAAAAAAAAAAAAAAAGCAGAGACATTACTTTGCCAACAAAGGTCCATCTAGTCAAAGCTATGGTTTTTCCAGTATTCATTTATGGATATGAGAGTTGGACTATAAAAAAAGCTGAGTGCTGAAGAACTGATGCTTTTGAACTGTGGTGTTGGAGAAGACTCCTGAGAGTCCCTTGGACTGAAAGGAGATCCAACCAGTCTATCCTAAAGGAAATCGGTCCTGAGTATTCACTGGAAGGACTGATGTTGAAGCTGAAACTCCAGTACTTTGGCCACCTGATGGGAAGAACTGACTCATTGGAAAAGACCCTGATGCTGGAAAAGATTGAAGTTGGGAGGAGAAGGGGAAGACAGAGGATGAGATGGTTGGATGGTATCACTGACTCAATGGACATGAGTTCGAAAAAGCTCCGGGATTTGGTGATGGACAGGGAAGCCTGGCGTGCTACAGTCCGTGGGGTTGGAAAGAGTTGGACACGACTGAGCGACTGAACTGAACCAATGCCTTGCTGAGAAATCCAAAGGTACTCGTTTTACATCCTGTGAGAATGGCAGCTCAAGGCCTATCCGTCAACTCTGACAGTTGAGAGTGATACGTCCACAGATTTTGGGTTTCCCAGAAACTTGAAAGACTTTAAATTCTATTTTTTTCCTAAAACACATAATATTTACAAGTGGAAGATAAGAAAGAATGTTGTTATGCAGATAGCTGGCAACTGGCAAAAGGACTTTTTCCTCTGTAACTTTGGGTTGAGGACTCCTACTTGTATCTCGATACAGCAGTAAACTACTCCATACTGCAGACTGCTGGGTCCCCTTTTTCATAGGGGACATTTCACACATTAAATTCAAGAACATCAACATCACATGGTAAAGACAGACACCAATGTAGTTCTTTGGAGCAAAGAAACCCATTTTAAACCATCATTCATCCAAGTCCTATTGGAAGTAAAATTAGGGCTAAGTATACCAACCAACCTAAATTCTGTGAATTGATCTCTAAAGCCTCATTAATTTTTCTTAAATACCAAAGGTGGGTAGCAAGCAGATAATGGGGGGAAGAGTAAGGTGTAGGCCAAAAACCCATATATCAAAAATAGGAGAATTAGATTTCTTTCACACAAAGAGTAAGTGTAGTGAAATAAAATGCACACTGGCTATGGAGACAGAGCTTCCTAGCTCTGGACTTAAGTTCCAGTCCTGCCACTTACTAGATATATGTGTATGTGTGCTAAGTCACTTCAGTTGAGTCTGACTCTTTGCAACCCTACAAACCATAGCTGCCAGGCTCCTCAGTCCATGGGATTCTCTAGGCAAGAATACTGCAGTGGGTTGTTCTTCTCCAGGGGCTCTTCCCAACCCAGGGATCAAACTTGTGCCCCTTTTGCCTCCTGCACTGGCAGGCAGGTTCTTCACCACTATCACCACCTGAGAAGGCCACTAGATATACAGTCCATTCAGGTTATAAAACTCAACTAGATATACAGTCCAGCTGAATTTTGTAAACTGCATAAAGAGAAAAGCTCACATAGGCCATGCCAAAAGGAGCCAGGGATTTTGGTATCTGAGCAGAGGTTAAATCCTTCCCTGGTTGCTTCCATGTGCATGATGCAGTAAGCTCCAGGGACATTCTCAGGCTGCAGAAAACCCCTTCTCTTGGTTGGCCAAGCAGGGACAATTGTGAGGAAAGGAAAAGTGGAGGATGACTGGGGATAATTCTTCTAAGCTTCAGGGAGACAAATTCTCTCTCTTTTCCTTGGTTTCCTTGAATTTTTTTTTTCAACTTTTGCAATGAGAGTGATGAGATCATGGATCAAGTCTTAAGAATACAGAGATAGAAAACTGACCAAGAATAACATTTCTTCTGCATTTAGTCTAGGCTTTAAGGCTCTGTGACATCCAACTCAGCTCATTAAAAAAATAGACACTCCAAACTGAAGCTGATGCTGAAAGCTCAAGTGCAATAAATTCAGTATTTATTTTTTTTTTTAGTCCAGTGTCTTCCCTGTAAATGCATGCAGCGGAAGCCTAATGGGGACCATTGCAACTGTTGGTAGGTGGCTTATTAAGAAGCTGGAGCCTGAAGCTCTCTTTTTATTTCACAAGCTTTTGAATGTATCAGCTCATAAGTGCTGGCATTTCTCTCTATACTGATAGAAAAGAGAAAATTCTGCTGCAGTTTAATACACTCAGTGTTAATTTCCAGAAAAACTGGGCAGGTTAACCACCTGCACAGCTTGATTTATGCAAAAGACAGACTTCAAGGGAAATCAAGCATTATTGATCTATCAATCTTTACACTTCCAGTAAAAAATATTTTTATTAAAAAAAGAAAAAAAAAAAAAAACAACTCTAAAACCCCAGAGAGGAAAGCCTAGGTAGGCTTCATCACTTGGCATCTCCTTTCTCTTGTTCTCAGGAATCAACACATAATAAATGCTCAATGTTTATTACAGACTTCTCTCATGACTCAGTGGTAAAGAATCTGTCTGCCAATGCAGGAGATGCAAGTTCAACCCCTCGGTCAGGAAGATCCCCTGCAGAAGGAAATGGCAACCCACTCCATATTCTTGCCTGGGAAATCCCATGGACAGAGCAGCCTGGTGGGCTACAGTCCACGGGGTCAGAAAAGAGTCAGACATGACTTAATAACTAAACAACAGCGACAACAAAATGTGTATTGCATGAGGGAATCCATCTCTCTACCTTGCTTTGTCCTAGTCAAGGAATCTTTGAAGTGTTGGGAGTAGTCTCTTCTCTTTGCTTTCCTGCATTATTGCCACTGCCATTTTAAATTTCTGATCAGAGTTTTTATTCTGTTATTAGTTTTGATTTGCTAGTTCTTCCCCCTGTCTCTAGAGGCAGCCCTTCAGAGGCAGCTATTAAGTACTGCCAAGAGCACTGGAAAGAAAAATAACAATTCATATCCCAGCTCTGTCATTTACTAGATGGCCTTGAACAATGTACTTAATCCCTCTGGACCTCAGTTGCTTCATCTGTGCAATATAGTGAATGAATTTTGATGGTGGTTCTTAACCAAGAAGGCACAAAGAAATCACCTGTGGGACTCTGTTAACATACACAAGGCCAGGTACTTCCACAGGGATTCTGAATCTGTAGGTTTAAGGAGAGGGCATTTCTAAGATGATTCACAAAGTTCTTTGAAAAGTAAGTTTGAAGTCCTAGAATTTTCACATTTTTCAATTGTGTGTCCAACAAGATTAATATAAATAACTGTATTTCTAAGATGATCCGCAAACTTCTTTCCAATATAAGTTTGAAGTCCCAGGACTTCCAGAATTCTCAATCATGTATTCAACAAGAATTTATGAAACAGGAATAGTGTTCTCTATATTATTCTAAATTTTCTGGAGGGAATGCATTGGCTGTTTCAACATTAATCTAACCATTAATTTTAATTATCCTATTAATCATTAATTTTAATGGTCAATTTAATTATTAACAGATGAGTTATAATTTATTTGGTCTCTGCCTCGAGCTAATTAAGTTCTGGAGCCAAGGAGGCAATATGCAAAGTACAGTCTCATTTCAGTTGGCTTCCACTGTGAACACTAACTAGCTCCTGGGAATCAACTGATGGAGAGAATGCAGCTCTGTGGTTAGTACTCAGGTTCCTTTAGATGGAGTTGAATATATGATGTGGGTCAAATCCATCCACTCTGGTACCCTCTGTTACCTTCAACACTCTTGTCCTGAGTTTTCCCAAGGAAATAAAGTGTCGCAGGCTACCTGTCTGGTGTCCTATGACACTCAATCCGAATTCTTAGACCTGTATCGATTTAATATGTCATGGTCTTAATATATCAACTGTTCTGCAGGGCCATGAATGGCTAGTTCTGTTCCCTGTCCTTTTCCTACTCTAAACTCTAAACCCAATGACTCAGCAGATAAAGAATCCACTTGCAATGCAGGAGACACAGGAAACATGGGTTTGATCCCTGGGTCAGGAAGATCCCCTGGAGAAGGCAATGGCAACCCACTCCAGTATGCTTGCCTGAAAAATCTTATGGACACAGGAGCCTGGTGGGCTATAGTCCATGAGGTCACAAAGAGTTGGGCATGACTGAGTGACTAAACACGCATGCGTGTACCCTGACTGAATCGTAAAAGAACTTCAATACATCAAGACTTTCTTCAAATATTACTTCAGTGAAGTCTTCCCTGACTTGGCTTACCAAACCAAAGTTCTGTTTCCTCTGAGCCATCTCTGCATTTTATATGTTTTACTAATTATCTGTTGACATTGATTTCTCCCTTGACTGTAAGTCTCTCAGTGTTAAAGGCATTGCCTTTTTATCTCTGTATCTGTATGGGCTTCCCTGGTGGCTCAGAGAGTAAAGAATCTGCCTGCCAATGCAGAAGACATGGGAGATTTGGGTTCCATCCCTGGGTGGGGAAGATCCCCTGGAGGAGGGCATGGCAACCCACTCCAGTACTCTTACCTGGTGAATCCTATGGACAGAGGAGCCTGGCGAGCTACAGTCCAGGGGGTCACAAAGATCTGGACACAACTAAGCAAGTAACACTTTCATTTTCACATCCCTGCATTGCCAATCATAATTTCAGAACAGAGTCAGCATTCAAAAATTGCCAGTTTAACAAATAAGTGAATGGATAAAACGAGACTTGCAGACAGCTTTTATGAACTTTCCTAAAACTCCAGGCACCCTTTAAAAGGGAACTTTAAAAATCCCCTCACAATGGAGCATATTGGTAAATTTGTACTCTACATTTTCTGAAAGAAAGAAATTATATCATCAAATGACTGGATTGTTTAGGTAAAGACACAGCATCCATTCATTCATGCCTTTTTTTGTTCAGGCCAACTGCATCTGCAATCCCATTCAAGATAGGCACTGTTAGATGCAGAGACAAGTCTGAAGTAAATTCTCCTTTCAAGTAATTTATGGTCTAGTGGGAAGAATAAAACACATAAATGAATAATGGCAATATAAAGTTGTAATTCAGGTACAGAGCACGTCTTACAATGATTTGGAGAAAGTGATTAACAAAGGGATTGAAGGAAAAATGAACTTGGATCCTGAAATAATGTAGCATTTGAATAAACAGAGAATTGGCAAGGTTATTCCAAGCTGAGAGAATACATATACAAAAGCAAGGAGGGAAGTAAAACATGTATGGGGTTCACACATATTTCCAGTGGTGGAGAAAGATTCAAAAAGGTGTAGAATGGAGGCACATCGTGTATAGCTCTGAGGGTGTGCAACTGAGTTTGAATTCTGTCTTCCTGCATCAGCGGGAAACCACTGGACTTCTCATCAGGAGAAATGACATTATCAGAAAGAGAAAAACCTATCACATAAGACAAACCTAAATTCAATGATCAGATCTGCCATTTTTTAGAGTCATCTGCACAAGCATGTTACCTAAGCACTCTGAGAGCCAGCTCATAACCTGCTTTGTTAGTTACCGTAAGGATTGAAGAAGGGTTCCCAGGATGGGGAACACATGTACACCCACAGATGATTCACGTCAGTATATGGCAAAAAAAACACTACAATATTTGAAGTAATTAGCCTCCAATTAAATAAATAAATTAATTAAAAAAAGAAATGATCCCTTTAAAGCACAGAACACTGTGCTTAGCTTCTAATATTCACTCAATAAAATCTTGTCAGTGTATTTTATTTTAGAAAGATTGTCCTGTTTACAGTGTGGATGCGATTGTGAAATATGAAGGGACAGGAAAAGGAGACTGTTTAGAGGACTTTTGCTCAAACAGAAGCCAATTAAGGCTAGGCTAGTGCTCTAAGGGAGCAAGACAAGGACACAGGTACCCCCAGTACTTAATACCTGGGAAGACAATTACGGCGCTGGTCTGCTATTGTCATGTGAACACTTCCCTGCTCTGCAAAGGGCTAATGTGACACTTACCATTAATCACCCACGACCAGAGAATACCACCACTCTGGTGAGCACTCACTGCCAGGCTCCTGAGCCAGGACTGGTTGATGCCTGACACCCTTTTGAGAAACCTGCAAACTGCAGGTAATTATTGGCCATCAGGCTGTTAAGCATTGTGTTGCTAAGAGAGAGATCTGATATGTAAATTCTATGTAGTGTGTCCCAAAATACAGAGTAAGCAGAAAGTTTCTAATTTTTAATTCAAAAGTTAGGAAATGCATATACTTGAGCTAAGAAGTTAAAAGCCATGTCTCACTTGCCATGCGGAGAAGGCAATGGCAACCCACTCCAGTACTCTTGCCTGGAAAATCCCATGGACAGGGGAGCCTGGTGGGCTGCAGTCCATGGGGTCGCAAAGAGGCAGATGTGACTGAGCGACTTCACTTTCACTTTTCACTTTCATGCATTGGAGAAGGAAATGGCAACCCACTCCAGTGTTCTTGCCTAGAGAATCCCAGGGACAGAGGAGCCTGGTGGGCTGCCGTCATGGGGTCGCACAGAGTCAGACACGACTGAGGTGACAGCAGCGGCAGCACCTGCCATGCAGTTCTTACAACAGGTTAGAACACTTATTTCTCAGTATTTGTTATCATTTGTTGAGTGCTGACATTAGTCCAAAAAAGGCATATTGGACATTTTGTGTCATATATTTTGGTAAAATATTCAATTATAAATTTCTAGATCTGGGTTATTTATTCTATAATGTGCATATCATTGCCATATATATATATATTATTTATTTATATTGGTTGTTACAGTATATACACTATATACTGTCATTTATATTGCATAGACATATTTACACAATATATATACATATATATATAGGCTCAGTTAGTAAAGAATCTGCCTGTGATGCAGGAGACCCGGGTTTGATCCCTGGGTAGGGAAGATCCACTAGAAAAAGAAATGGCAACCCACTCCAGTATTCTTGCCTGGAGAATTCTATGGACACAGGAGCTGGGGGGGCTACAGTCCATGGGGTTGCAAAGAGCCGGGCACGACTGAGTGACTAATTTTCACATTTTTCATATATAAATATGGAATGCACTTGGAAATATATATTAGCCCTGCTATCTAATATCTGATATTTGAATTTTCTACTGGAAAATAAATTTTGGCATGATACTATTTTCTAATTTCTAATTATAACACTAAAAATTAGCAACATATGAGAAAATCTGTCCTTAGACACTGTCTATGTTCTCTGAGATATATCTATATATCTCAATTCTTTATGGTCATATAATTTTAGATGTGCTACATAAAGTGAGTATTTACTATGGGCAAACAGCTTTTTGAAAGAACATACAGACACACAAAGAATTGAATGGAAAACATACTAAAATTATATGCTGTATTTGCAGTATTTTACTTTCTCTAAAAGGGAGAGAAAAACAAAACGGCATGAATTTTTAAAGTCCAATAGCTGGAATTGTGAAAAATAGCTTTTATAAAGAAAAAGTAAGTTTTCCTACACTTTGTTAAGAGGTGACTGAGTTCTGAAAACACATTTGAACACAATGAATGTGGAAAAATGACACTCCTAGGTGTCAGCATGATATGCTGGAATCTAAAACATGACTGCAGAAATACTACTAATAGTAACGGAATCAAAATTAAGTATTTTAACATCTCCTTTTCTTAATCTCTGAATCTTCCTGGATGAACCACTGGCTTGGCAGAAATCACTGAATTCTATTCTAGCCCTGTTCACGAATACTAATGAAGTTCCTTGAAACATGATCCTGAACATGAATTCATTCTAC
Organism: Odocoileus virginianus; assembly: GCF_023699985.2. Taxonomy (NCBI): domain Eukaryota; kingdom Metazoa; phylum Chordata; class Mammalia; order Artiodactyla; family Cervidae; genus Odocoileus; species Odocoileus virginianus. The sequence goes on along the minus strand of NC_069701.1, from coordinate 5,556,183 downwards.
TAGCCAGGACACAGTTTTTTCACATTTCACAAAGATTTATGAGAAACAGTGCTTAGGCATTTATTGGCATCAGTGTTTTACTAAGTAAGGTTCTTGTGTATCCATGGAGGAGAATGTACACAGACTTACAATATACTTCCTTTATCTCTGAATAGCCTGTTTGTTCCTGCGTAAAGACTGTTAATTAGTTTAACCCCAAACTCCCTAAAAACATTGTTTTTAAAATTCTCAAGTCACTGAAAAGAAACTCTCAAATTAAGAACATTATTTCATATGTTTCTTATAACTGGGGAACTACATGTAAAATAGTCTCACCATGAAGATAGTGGAATATCCAACAGAAGGAAAGAAGGTGATGAGTATATATATTTTCTTTCCGTCGGACTCTCTCACTGCAGGGCACGTTACAAAAAGTCTTTATAACCAGTTTAAGTTCCCAGTTTCCCCATGCGTTGGTTCTGTGATCTTAAGCAAGCTAATGGGGGTGAGGGCAGAGAGGTGCAGACAAGTTTCATTTCATCGCTTGTTTACCCTTCTCTGTCAGGGAGTTTTATGTAGTTCGTCCCATTTAATCTTTGAAACCTCGTCAAACTGCTGCGCTGTTTCTCAGTCATGTCCGACTCTTTGCAAGCCCCTGGACCACAGCCCGCCAGGCTCCTCAGTCCGTGGCCTTGTCAGGCAAGAATACTGGAGAGGGTTGCCATGCCCTCCTCCAGGGGATCCTCCCAACCCAGGGCATGAACCCAGGTCTCCCTCATCATAGGCGGATTCTTCACCATCTGAGCCACCAGGAAGGCCCAAGAATACTAGAGTGGGTAGCCTATCCTTTCTCCAGGGGATCTTCCCGACCCAGGAATCGAACCGGGGTCTTCTGCACTGAAGACAGATTTTTACCCGCTGAACTACCAGGAAAGTCCAGTGTTTCTCTAACCCCTCAGGTTTAGTGCCTCCCACGAATGTTTATTGCTCTAAATATTATAGAAAATATCACTCATGAAAGTAAACAAATGTTATTTTCTGCTTAAAATATTCTTTTTCCCAGTCATAAGGGTAAACTGAACAAACAATTTTTAAAAGGAACTTTCTGAGGAAAAAGAATACAGTGATTGAGTGGGAATGGGGAAAATAAATTAAGCTTATGTCTGCAACTGATTTTATAGCACAAACTCCCTAAAACAGAACTGAAACTGCATATTCATGAAAGTAGGTGTAATTAACTCTGTTTAAACTACAAAATTGAAACCAGGAGATAATAAACAAGTTAATAAGTGGTAAAGATAGTAACCATACACCTGGACAGCTCTGAGGAACCAATACGGGAATAAGCATGATTTGAAAACAATGCAACATTACTGATGTGTAAGGTACTACATCAGATGAGGTCCCTGAATCAAGATTGATTGAGACCAGGTATCATTCAGTTAACATGTCAAATACTTTGGGAGCGATACAATTGCCAGATTTAGGAAATAAAATTATAGGGGCTTAAATCTGAATGGCATTAAAATGACCATTTTTTTTTAAGTGTAAGTATTTCCCAGGAACTATCTGGCATTTTGTTGTTGTTGAGTTGCTAAGTTGTGTCCGACTCTTTGTGACCCCATGGATGGCAGCATGTCAACCCTCCCTGTCCCTCACTATCTCACAGAGTTTCCCCAAATCCATGTCCATTTAATCGGTGATACTATCCAACTTCCCTCTTCTCCTTTTGCCCTCAGTCTTTCCCAGCATCAGGGTCTTTCCCAATGAGTCAACTCTTCGCATCAGGTGGCCAAAGTATTGGAGCTTCAGCTTCAGTCTTTCCAATAAATATTCGGGATTGATTTCCATTAGGATTGACTGGTTCGATCTTGCTGTCCAAGGGACTGTCAAGAGTTCTCCAGCAGCACATAGTTGATACTAAGCAAATGTTTCTTTTTCTTTTTTTAATTTAATCTGACATTCAAATTAAAGTGAGTATCATATTATATTCACCAGCCCTACTCACCTACAAGAAATAAAGGTTAACAAGAACTTTGCTAGTGAGGATAGAAACCAGTGGAGGAGCTTATATGATTTCTGTGTTTGAGTTAGACCTCTGATATGATGACCATCAATCTTAGAAAAGAGGCCCTAAGTATGAAGAACATTCCAGAGCAAATCAGTTGGATAAAACCATGTGGATAAAACTGCACTTTGGATCAGCGTGTCTGAGTTAATGGACGAATACTGTGTGTGGTGGTCTCACTGGGATCCAGGAAAGTCAGTAATTATGAGGTGAGGGTAGTTGAGAAAGGCTGTGGGCAGAATCTTGAATGATGAGTAGGATTTAGGAATCTGAAGAGATATAAAGCAGGATCAGGCTCTCCCTGAAGTATTAGCAAAAATCAAAATATGAGACTGAGTATTAAACACTGATGCTGTACTTAATACCTCAGTAGCTCTGTAGGAAGAAACAGCTGAGAGGAAACGCCCATAAACAATAAACAAGCTAGAGCAGGTCTTTTGGAAAACAGGCATTGAATCAGGAAAGATGACTCAAAAGATTAATTAGGGGTCTGTTCCCTTGTGGCTCAGCTGGTAAAGAATTCACCTGCAATGCGGGAGACCTGGGTTCGATCCCTGGGTTGGGGAGATCCCCTGGAGAAGGGAAAGGCTATGCACTCCAGTATTCTGGCCTGGAGAATTCCATGGACAAGTCCATGGGGTCACCAAGAGTCAGACACGTCTGAGTGACTTTCACTTTCACGAGTAAGCATACTGCAGAAGGCATCACTGACAAAATGAATCTTCCTCATTTCTCCAACAAAGAGACTGAACAGGAAGAAAACAAACAACTTTTACTGACCACTGATGTGTGTGTCATACTTTTAGATGTTGTCATAATGAAGGTCCTTATAAAACATAATCAGTGTGACCAGGATCGCTATATATGAGTTTTCCTAATCCATTTGTCACCAAGCAGCCAACCACGTTCAAGAAGGAAGTCTATACTGACAGATGCTCTCCTTGTCCTTGAAGAGTTTACAAAATTATCTCAGTATTTAGGAGAATCAGAATGAGAGTCTGAAAACTTGACTCTGCAACTAACATATTAACAGTTATTTTTTCCCTATAAAATGTGAATAAAATTACTTCAAGAAAGATCATGAAGATTAAATTAGATGTGGTTTGAGCAAAAAGTACCTGAGCTCTAAAATTCCGGGTTTTCCCCTTTGAAAAACCATTGATCTAGAAATGATTTTACTGTTCTTTCCAAACAATGATTCTCTGAGCAATTAGGGCAATTTAAAAGTAAGAACACCTAGAAGGATAACAATTCAATTATCCAAACGTGTCTCCAGCAGGACAAAGACTAAGCTGGTGTCTTAAGGACAAATAATGAAACATTTTTTCCAAAAAATATTCCAAATAAGTTTTAGTTGATTTTATGACAGACTAAAGAAAGAAGTTAGATAAAATAAAAGGCTTAATATGAAATGTAGAAAATTAAAGAAACAAGGACATTGATAAACTGAATAGGGAATCATAAATTCAATTTTGAATATTTTATAAGAAAACAAGATCTTTTATGGAACCTGCAGTATTTTCTAGTATTCAGTTGTTTTTGTTCAGTCACTAAGTCATGTCCAACTCTTTGTGACCCCATGAACTGCAGCATGCCAGGCTTCCCTGACCTTCACTATCTCCCAGAGTTTGCTCAAACTCCTATCCACCGAATCAGTAATGCCATCCAACCATCTCATTCTCTGTTGCCCCCTTCTCCTCCTACCCTCAATCTTTCCCAGGATCAGGGTTTTTTTCACTCTTTGCATCAGATGGCCAGAGTAGTGGAGTTTCAGCTTCAGCATCAGTCCTTTCAATGAATATTCAGAGTCAGTTTCCTTTAGGATTGTCTGGTTTGATCTCCTTGTGGTCCAAGGACTCTCAAGAGTCTTCTCCAACACCACAGTCTGAAAGCACCAATTCTTTGGCACTCAGCCTTCTTTATGATCCAACTATCACATTCATACACGACTACTGGAAAAACCATAGCTTTGACTATACAGACCTTTGTCGGCAAAGTGATATTTCTGCTTTTTAATACACTGACTAGGTTTGTCACAGCTTTTCTTCCAAGAAGCAAGTGCCTTTTAATTTTGTGGCTGAAGTCACCATCCATAGTGATTTTGGAGCTCAAGAAAATGAAATATGACACTGTTTCCACTTTTTCCCCATCTATTTGCCATGAAGTCATGGGACTGGATGTCAAGATCTTTATTTTCTGAATGTTGAGTTTTAAGCCAGTTTTTTCCCCTCTCCTCTTTCACCTTCATCAAGAGGCTCTTTAGTTCCTCTTCATTACATGTAGAAAATTCTGACTTCTCGTCCTTCCAAACATAGATGGAAGACAGGATTCCTGGAGGGCTCTCTGAGAGATGCAGAAGAAAATGGTTTTGTCTGACATCAGCTATGGTGCAGTTCTGAAGATCAAATGGGCCTACTCTGCCTTGAAAAGTGAAAGTAGAATGGGTTTTTCAGAGTTAGATTTACATCTCTAACAAAATACAGGCTTGAGAAGTTGGGGTAGTAACAATACAAAATATATGTGTGTGTGTGTATGTATATTCATGTTAGTAGATGAGTTGTGTTCGACACTATGCAACTCCATGGATTGTAGCCCACCAGATTCCTCTGTCCATGGAGTTCTCCAGGCAAGAATACTGGAGTGAGTAGCCATTCCCTTCTGCACTGATCTTCCCAACCCAGGTATCGAACCTGGGTCTCCTGCATTGCAGGCGTACTCTACCATCTGAGCCACCAGGAAAGCTCACAAAATATATTTACTTTCATATTATTGAGTGAGTTATCTTAAACAAAGCATACCACAGGCATACAATAAATGGTGATTTCCTTCCTCTTCCAATCAAATCTGTCCTTCAAGGCCCAATGTCTGTGCCCTTCCAGGGGTACAACATGCAAACAAACAACAACAAAAAAAACCCAGTACCCAGTGGTACAAATTTACAACATTTTCAGAGATACTGGTTAGGAATCACATGATTCGTTTCTGAAGAAAGTCTTTTTTCCAGACTTTAGAGGGAGAATTAGGTTAGTTATATAAGACTCAACATTAAATGTGCAGACTCTAAGCCACTTTTAGGAAATATCTAGGTGATACAGCTATGTGGTCATAAGAGGAAAGTTAATTTCCCTTGCTTCAGAAGTTATATGTTTTGTAAGCCTGAAGACTGCAATACTATAATGTTAACCTACATACAATCTTAACCATTTTCTGCCAAAAGAAACTCTATGTTTTAATAGTATTTCCATAAATACCCAAGAGAAATAGTCCCGATATTCATACATACTGCAGTTGGCTCAGCAGGAAGAGTCATTTCAGTGATGAGGCTCTGAAGTGTCCCCACAAACTTGAGATAATTACACGTGATACATCAACCTCCAAAAGCACATTGGTGAGAGCTGCTCAATTATGTATGAATAAGAATTTCAGAATTTTTGAATGCTCTAGTTGAAGAGGATCATTCCTAATGCATTCTTTGGAGAGATAAGACAATTGCTACCTGGAGATTGTTTGCTTAGGGTTGTCCTGTAAGTGGAAGAGATGGTCCTGAACTAGCTCTTGACTTATATTCTTGAGCCACTAGGGAAGCCCCATTCTTTCCAGCAATAAACTATTATTGATAATACAAATACATATGATGCTTTGTCTCTACTTTGAAGTTAATTATAAGAAGATGAAACAAAAAACCCTACTAAATCCTTTCAATAATAAAAGCCAAAATTACATTCTCCCTCAAACCTACATTTTAACACAGAAAGCTTTCAATTCTAGGAAGTAAAATATTCCTTTTGAAGTTAGAATAGAAAAATATACATCCACTTTTTCATAGAGAGAAATGGAAACATGAAATTTTAAATGTTTCGGACATATTTTCACATCTAGAGACGACTTGAATTCAGGGTTTCTGAATTTCAGTCTCTGCATTTTATAGTCATCATTTATATTCTTACTTACCTAGATGCTGGAAAAGTCCTACTTTCCTGTCCTACCTCTTTATTATCCTCATCCACAATTTAATATATTTATATTCAACATTTTGTTTTAACCACAGTGTAAGACTTTATGTTTAACTCACATTGATATGTCATTTTTTTTTTCCTTGATTCAGTACATTGCATTAGCATTCTCAGTTCAGTTGACTTCAGTTGCTCAGTTGTGTCCGACTCGTTGTGACCCCAAGGACTGCAGCATGCCATGCCTCCCTGTCCATCACCAACTCCCGGAGCTTACTCAAACTCATGTCCATTGAGTCAGTGATACCATCCAACCATCTCATCCTCTGTCGTCCCCTTCTCCTCCTGCCTTCAATCTTTCCCAGCATCAGGGACTTTTCCAATGAGTCAGTTCTTTGCATCAGGTAGCCAAAGTATTGGAGTTTCGGCTTCAACCTTCCAGTGAATATTCAGGACTGATTTCCTTTAGGATGGACTGGTTGGATCTCCTCGCAGTCCAAGGGACTCTCAAAAGCTTTCTCCAACACTACAGTTCAAAAGCATCAATTCTTTGGTGCTCAGCTTTCTTTATAGTCCAACTCTCACATCCATACATGACTACTGGAAAAACCATAGCTTTGACTAGACGGACCTTTGTCAGCAAAGTAATGTCTCTGCTTTTTAATATACTATATAGGTTGGTCATAGCTTTTCTTCCAAGGAGCAAGCATCTTTTAATTTCATAGCTGTAATCACCATCTGCAGTGATTTTGCAGCCCCCAAAATAAAGTCTCTCACTGTTTCCACTGTTTCCCCATCTATTTGCCATGAAGTGATGGGACTGAATGCCATGATCTTAGTTTTCTGAATGTTGAATTTTAAACCAACTTTTTCACTCTCCTCTCTTTCATCAAGAGGCTCTTTAGTTCTTTGCTTTCTGCCATAAGTGTGGTGTTATCTGCATATCTGAGGTTATTGATATTTCTCCCAGCAATCTTGATTCTAGCTTGTCCTTCTTCCAGTCTGGCATTTTGCATGATGTACTCTGCGTATAAGGTAAATAAGCAGGGTGACAATATACAGCCTTGATATACTCCTTTCTCGATTTGGAACCAGTCTGTTGTTCCATGTCCAGTTCTAACTGTTGCTTCCTGACCTGCATACAGATTTCTCAGGAATAGGTCAGGTGGTCTTATATTCCCATCTCCTTCAGAACTTTCCACAGTTTGTTGTGATTCACACAGTCAAAGGCTTTGGCATACTCAATAATGCAAAAGTAGATGTTTTTCTCAAACTCTCTTGCTTTTTCGATGATCCAACAGATATTGGTAATTTGATCTCTGGTTCCTATGTCTTTTCTAAATCCAGCTTTTACAACTGGAAGTTCACAGTTCACATACTGTTTAAGCCTGGCTTGGAGAATTTTGAGCATTACTTTGCTAATGTGAGATGAGTGCAATTGTGTGGTAGTTTGAACATTCTTTGGCATTGCCTTTCTTTGGGATTGGAATGAAAGCTGACCTTTTCCAGTCCTGTGACCACTGCTGAGTTTTCCAAATTTGCTGGCATAGTGAGTGTAGCACTTTCACAGAATCATCTTGTAGGATTTGAAAGAACTCAACTGAAATTCCATCACGCCCACTAGCTTTGTTCATTGTGATGCTTCCTAAGGCCCACTTAACTTCTCATTTAGGATTTCTGGCTCTAGGTGAGTGATCACACTATCATGGTTATCTGGGTCATAAAGATCTTTTTTTGTACAGTTCTTCTGTGTATTCTTGCCACTTCTTTTTAATATCTTCTGCTCCTGTTAGGTCCCTATCATTTCTGTCCTTCATTGTGCCCATCTTGCCATGAAATGTTCCCTTGGTATCTCTAATTTTCTTGAAGAGATCTCTAGTCTTTCCCATTCTAGTGTTTTCCTCTATATTTTTGCACTGATCGCTGAAGAAGCCTTTCTTATCTCTCCTTGCTATTCTTTGGAACTCTGGATTCAGATGGGTATATCTTTCCTTTTCTCCTTTGCCTTTAGCTTCTCTTCTATTCACAGATACTTATAAGGCTTCCTCAAACAGCTATTTTCGCTTTTCACATTTCTTTTTCTTGGGGATCATCTTGATCACTGCCTCGTGTACAATGTCACGAACCTCCGCCCATAGTTCTTCAAGCACTCTGTCTATCAAATATAATCCCTTGAATCTATTTTTCACTTCTGGTGTATATCCCTGCCTAACAAATTTACAAACCAAGACCAGTAAGCATCAAGCTTCTTTCAACTAACTGAACTTTATCCCCAAATAATAATGAATATCACACACACACAAAAAAATACCTATGGAGGACAGATAGAAAAACAGGCAGCCAACACAAAAATAAAATTTACATTACCTATATTCCAATAAAGAGTTACCAGATATGCATGATAGTAGGAAAATGCAATCCATATGACAATAAAAAGATTAACCAATAAAATCAGACCCAGAATTGAGAAAGTATTATACTGTATCAAAGTGTCAATTGGACAAGTGGACTAAACATCTAAGCACCAAATAAGAGGACTTCAAAATACATGAAGTGAAAATCGATGGAGCTGAAGAAAAGACACAGAAGAATTTATAACTATAGTCAAGTGAAAATTTCAAAACCCCTTTCTCAATAACTGAAAGAGTAAGTTGGTTGAAAATACTAAAAAAAAAAAAAAAAAAAGAAAAAAGAAAAGAAAATACTAAAGGGAGAGAAGACCTGAGCCGAGTTAACCAACAGGAACTAGTTGAAACTTACAGAACATTCTACCCAAAAATAGAATTAATAGAATCAGCATTATTTTAAAGTATGGATGGAACATTTACAAAAACAGACCATATACTTGGCCATAAAACAAACCTTGAGGGGGCAGGGCAACATAGGGATGGTAAAGTGGGAAGTATAAACTCTTGGGTGTGGGATGGACTACAAGGACTACACAACATAAGGAATACAGCCAATATTCTATAATAACTATAAATAGAGTGCAGCCTTTAAAATTGTATAAAAATTTTAAAACTCAACAAATTTATTTTAAATAATTTAAGCCATGCAAGTATAAGTGAAGTTGCTCAGTCACGTCCGATTCTTTGCAACCCCACGGACTGTAGCCTACCAGGCTACTTAGTCCATGGAATTTTCCAGTCAAGAGTACTGGAGTGGGTTGCCATTTCCTTCTCCAGGGGATCTTCCCAACCCAGGGATTGAACCCGGGACGCTTTACCATCTGAGCCACCAGGGAAGTATACTTTTGTCCAAAACTGAATTAATTTAGAAATGAATATAGAAGGATATTGAGACAATTCTTCTTTATTTGAAAACCAAGTAACACACTTAAAATAATGCATCAAAGAAGAAATAATAGAAATTAGAAAATATTTTGAAATAGATAAATATAAGAATACAGCATGAGAAATTTATGGATATCTGTAGATAACTATTACATAAGGGGAAATTTAGGGCATTACATGCTGTATTAGAAAAGAGATCACACTCTAAGACCTTATCTTCCATCTTAAAAAGTTAGAAAAACAAATGAAACTAAAAGTAAACAGGAAAAAGTAATAAGAAAGCAGAAATCAATAGAAGGCAGAAGGCAGAATAGAAGGCAGAAAAATGCCTGAGAAAATCAGTGAAACAAAACCTTTTTATTAGAGGTCAATAAAATTAATAAATCTTTGTCCAGACTGATCAAGGAAAAACAATAGCAAGAAAAGATACAAACTACCAATTTGAGTTATAACAGGTTACATAATTATGGATTCTACAGACATTAAAAGGTAATAAGGAGGCATTATTAATAATTCTATTCTAATGATGTTGACAAAATAGATGAGATGGAAAAATTCCTTCATATCTCATTCAAGAAGAAATAGATTAACTCAAGCAGATGTAGAGGTTTAAAAATGCATTTGTAATTTAAGACTTTTTCAGTAAACAAAAAAAAAAAAACAGCTCATTGCTTCACTGCTGGAGCTTATTACAGTAACTTGAGATTAGTTTAACATACAAAAATCAACACATTTAATAGTATATATTAACACAGTGAAAAAATATGACTATTTAAATAGACACAATAAAGGTATTTGGCAGACTCTAGCATCCATTCCTGATAAATTATCTCTGTAAATTAGGAATAGAAGGGATCTTATTCAACCTGATAAAGGGCATTTGCAAGAAAATTAAAGCCAGTATCATATTTATTAGTGAAAGACTGAATGCTTTCCTCCTAGATGAGGATGAAGAAAAGGATGCCTTCTGTCCACATACCTATTCAGCATTATAGTAGAGGTTCTAGCCAATAAAATCAGAAAAGAAATTAAGGGCATGTAGATTGGATTAATCTCGGGAGTTGGTGATGGACAGGGAGGCCTAGCATGCTGTGATTCATGGGGTCACAAAGAGTCAGACTACGACTGAGAGACTGAACTGAACTGAACTGAGATTGGATTAGATATGCTCATTTGTATATTTTAAAACGTCCAGTTAATTGTATGTCAATTATACTTCAGTAAAGCCATTAACAAATATTACCAGGAAACACATACATGTGTGTATACAAAATAAATTAATGCCTATGAAATAAAAGAACAAACTAAACAACCAAATTATCAAGATAAAATATATCTCTGTAATGTTCTGTAGCTGTGGTTCACAAAGATTGGTCCTAAGGATTGGAAGTGTATAGTAGGAAGACAGATTGGAATTTACCACAAATAATTTTGAATATATTTGCTTAGTTCTGCCACTGAGGTGTAATCAGTGTACAAGTCCTCTTGATTTAAGAAAGTTTAATATTATTAAGTATATTAAGTAATTTTTCTCCCCTTTTTACCCATGTTTTTTTCTTGCTAGATGGTCTTAAACTTGTGACCTACCCAGCTTCCAGCTGTACTTAAAAACAATTCCCAAACCCTGAAGAATTAATTGGTGTCATTATATCAACTCGAGAGTATGAATATTTTACCATATTAAAAATTTTACATTGGATTCTAATTACATTATTGATGTTATCATAATAAGCATCTGTGAGCACAATGGAGCAAGTGGTTCACTTACATTTCCACTATTTAAACAGATAAAAACCTCAATTCCTCTTTATTTTGCAAAGGGAGATCACTTCTGAAACACAAACATACAGCCTACAACATGGGTCCCCAACCTCTGGGCCACAGACCACTACTCATATCAGATCAGCAGCAGCATCTGAGTAGAAATAAAGTGCATACTAAATGTAATGCACTTAAACCATCCCTAACCACCACCTCCCAACATGGTCCATGGGAAAAACTGGTCCCTGATACCAAAAAGATTGGGGACCGCTAGTCTAAAGAATCTGTGATAGTCCTGTCTTGATGATGCCTTAGAAGACAGATAGAATCCTACACATCTAAGTTGGAAGAGCATATTTCATTAACCTGCCATCATTATCTCTAGCTTTATTCAGCAATAGGTTGTATTTGAGATATTGACAGGGAAACACAAATTGGCCTTTGACATTCTGTAAATGCCTCTACTCTGCAGAAATATGGCATACCTATATTTTGAAAGTATGTTCATGAATGATGAATGTATCTTTATCTTTCAAATGTGATTAAGTCATGTTCTTTGTGATAACAGGATTAGACATAAATGTATGGCTACTTTGATATTCATACAATTTTCTCATTGCTGTTAAACATTCATTACACAGGAATTATTGTTTCACGAATTGTAACAGAACGAAATATTCAATCTGTATGTAGGCAGTAGGCGTTATTCAACCCTAAATTGTTCTACATCGAGTTCTCAAATTTCTCTCCTCAAAGTAGCTATAATCAATCATTTGAAGAACAAAGCTGACTAATAATCATTTCTCTCTAAATCATGGTTTCCTATACAAATATTCAATAAAAGCAGCAAAGTAGATATCAAAAGTATTAAACAAATAAAGATTTCAATTCTATAAAGTAGGAAAGGTAATAAAGATAAAGCATTAATTATATTGACAAAAATTCTTACAGTTGTGCATAGAACTTCAAGGTCACTGAATCCATTAATTGAACCTAATTGCTAGAGTTTATATTTACCTCTACTAAATATCATCTGTCTAAGTTCAACTTCTCAGTCAGGAAGTTTTTTTCCTTCAGATGTGGATTCTGTCATTAGTCACATTAGTTGAAACTTGCCACTCTGTGTGAACAACAAATTTGATAAACAACACTTCCATGACTTCATACAAATCATGAATACAAATGTTTTCAGAGAAAGAGAGGCAGTCTATGTAGACAGAAAAGAACATAGATCTTGGAGTCAAAATAACTAGGTTTGAGGCTTGATGCCATAGTTTCTGAGCTTGTGACCTTGGATAAAATGTATAACATTGTGAGTCATAGCCTTTTTCTCTGAAATAGAGATAATGTGAAAAAAATATGAAAATACCTCATCAACTGCAAATGACTATATAAATGTACAGATGGTGTTCATATCATACAGTAGGTATATCACTGAAGACATCTCTTAAACTGATAATAATCTATAAACATTATTTAAAAAATGAATTCATCTAAATTCATACTTATCAACTCATCTAAATCCATATTTTTATATCATTATTAATATTATTTGTACAGATATTTACCAGATATCTTGCTAAATTCAGTATGTCAATTGCCCTTTTTTGAAAGAATGATTGAAATAATGTATGTTATTAATGGCAAAATCATTAAAAATGTAATTTAAAAAATGATTACTTTTGTTTAAATCATTCTTAGTGATTATATGTGAATCCTGTGCATCACACAGACCCAAAGTCAAGTATTTGAAAATAAGCCAAAATAAACATAATCAACAGAATTAAAGTTCCTATAATTTCCATTCTTCTCAACCATCTTCCTTTCAAAAATGAGGCATTCACTCATCTCTTGACTCATTTGCAGTTAGTTAGTAGGGAAAGAAGTTTGGAGTCTGAAAAACTATGATTTAAACCTAACTCTGCCATTTATTATCCATGCAAGTAGCCTGGCTTTTCTGCGAATTGGCTTCTTCATCCATACAAATGCATAGCATTTTAAATTTCATTGTTCTGTATGAAAATTAAATAAATGTGCATTCAGTTGTATTTAATATCTGAGCCACACCAAATGTTACCCACCTTACATTCCCTCCTCCTCCCCCTCCTCCCTTCTCTGAAAGAAATGAGATATTTCTGGGTATATCGTTTGGAGGCATGGTTTCCTAAATATATATTCTAACTAGGAAATACAGTGAACACTAAGGGAATGACTTTTCTAAAATTTGCAAAAGCCAACAAAAGCACCAAAATTGGTATTGTCAACAGCCTTTTTCCTTGGGGCACCAGACAGTTAAGCCTCATACAGGAAAGGCAAAATTCTCTGTTCAGACATGTAGGATCTCATTTGAGAAATATATACAAATAGAGGGCACTGCCTGCAGACATGCATCACTGAAGTCAGGAAGTTTGTCAGCAAAGGTAATGATCCAATGGCCTCAGCTGAGTTCCCAAAAGGTCTCTACATCAGTGCTAAAATGGCCATAAATAACAAGATAATTAAGCATCTGTCCTGAAAATCCATTTGAAAAGGGCTGTTCTAAGCTTCGGAGAGTAAGTCATCAAAAGGAAAGAAGTGAAAGCACCGAGTTTGGGCTCCCTAAATTTCCTGGCTTCCTGTTACCTATTTTAAAAGATGCTCGTAAGGCTTTTGAGTTGATTGCATCTTTGGGAATTTTCCTGAGGAGACAGAAAGAAAGGGAAGAATAAAGCAAGGGGCCATCAGGCACAGGGCTGAGCTGGTAACCACCCGAGCAGGTAGCCCTCTGCTCCAGGATCAGCCCCGCCCGGAAAAAGCTGTTTTCACTGCTCCCTCCCTCATGCTGCCCGGCTGTGACCCAGAGCTTCTCTGCTCCCCGCTCAGTACCACCATACCTCAGGCCCTCTGCAGAGCCTGAATTACTGCAGTGGCATTCCCAATGATTACCCCCCTCCGTGGAGTCTGGCTCCCAGTCTGACTCCCTTCCATTTCACTGCCGGAATGATCCCTAACATACCAAAACTGCTTCTGTATTTCCCCTGCTTAACATGTCCCACAAGTCCACTGCCCTCAGGATGAAGTTTAACCTGGGGGGGGGGGGGAATAGAACTCTAATTTCAACTTAGTATATCTTACCAGAATCTTCTGCAGCCACAGGGAAACTTGGACTTGAAAAGGTAGGCCCTTACTATCAAGGGTGAAACAGATCACCAGCCCAGGCTGGATGCATGAGACAAGTGCTCGGGGCTGGTGCACTGGGAAGACCCAGAGGGATGGGATGGGGAGGGAGGTGGGAGGGGGGTTCAGGATGGGGAACACATGTAAATCCATGGCTGATTCATGTCAATGTATGGCAAACACCACTACAATATTGTAAAGTAATTAGCCTCCAACTAATAAAAATAAATGGAAAAAATATAAATAAATAAAAATAAATAAATAAATAAAAACCAAAAGAAAAAAACTGGTAGTATTATGGAGCGGGAGTTTCCCAGGTGGCTCAGTGGTAAAGAATCCACCTGCTGATGCAGGAGATGTGGGCTTGATCCCTGTCTGGCAAGATCCCCTGGAGAAGGAAATGGGAGCCCACTCAGCATTCTTGCCTGAAGAACCCAATGGACAGAGAAGCCTGGTGGGCTATAGTCATGGGATTGCAAAGAGTTGGATATGACTTAGCACCTGAAGAACAGCAACAAAACAGTGTCCTCAGTAAAAAAAAAAAAAAAAAACCAGTAAGGGGAGCAAAAATGAGCAACAGAAACCCGTCTCAAGAGAACGAGTGGGCTTGATGCGATTTAGACTCTCAGGGTGACTATAAAGGATAGAGAAACTAAATTAAATAAGACGAATGGTGAGAAAGTCCCAAGGCATGAAGGACATTCAGGTATGATTCTGAAGGAAGTAGACAGAGGTAGACTCTGCATGAAATGACCATAGCATTTACTCACATACTTCACCTCTTTCCCACCAGGAAATCACTTGTCCTTCTTGGACATGATAAGTCTATAAGAAATACTTGGCCATCAAAAGATGAATGGATAAAGAAGATGTGTTATATTTACATACACACAATGGAGTTTTACTCAGCCATAAAAAATAAAATAATGTCATCTGCAGCAACATGGATGGGCCTAGAGATTATCATACTAAGTGAAGTAAACCAGATGGAGGAAAACAAATATCACATGATATTGTTTAATATGTAGAATCTTTCTAAAAAGATATAAATAAACTTATTTACAAATCAGAAGTAGAATCACAGATGTAGAAAACAAACTTATGGTTACCAAACGGGAAGGAGGAGGGGAGAGAGATAAATTAGGAGGATGGGATTAACATACACACACTATATAAAGTAGATAACCAATAAACACCTATTGCATAGCACAGGGAAATACACTCAACATTTTGTAATACCCTAAAAGGGAAAAGATTCTGAAAAGAGAATATTTATATATATATATATTCATTGTGCTGTAACCTGAAACTAACACAGCATTGCAAATCAACTTTACTTCAGTTTAAAAAAGAAATACTTGGTGAAGAATGAGTTACTGAACAATAGATTTCCCCTTATTTGATACACAAATTTTATTATGAAGCAGCTTGTACCTAATGCTTTACAGAGAAGCTTGCCTTTTTGATGCCTTTTCTCATGGGCAACAATTTCAGAGGAAGTTGTTATTCAAGTATCTTTTGATAATTCTTCTCAGACTGTTTTTGGATCAAGTATTTAAGTGACTTCGTATAACATATATTCTTTGATTAACTACTAAATGCCAGGCACTGAAAATGCATGGTAAACCATACAGACCTAATACATGCCCCATGGATTTTATGTCTTGCTTGGAAGGAGGATTACAAAAATAGGTAATTTCAGCAAGGACGATTCATGATTTGATAGGGAACCATAATTTGATAGGTGGTCCTAGCCAGAATACTAGGTTTAGTGGAGATAATCTTGTGAATAAACCTGAAGATAAAAATGCCAATTAATATATAATGACAAATTATACAAATGCAATGATTAAAAACTACAGGATCTTATATTAATAAGATCAAGCAACAAGGATGGAGTTATTTTAGGTAATAAGGTAAAAATTCATTGATGAAGTGGCATCTGTACTGACATGTGATGGATGTGTAGGAGCTAGCTGTGATGAAAACTATGAGAAGAACATTCAGATTGAAAGAACAGCATATGCCAGCATTCTGAGGCTTGTTATATTTTAAGAACTCAAGCAATTATAGCTCAGCTAGTACATGGTTAAAAAGCAAGGTAGCAGACAGAGTTGGAGTAGAATTACCATCTTAAAAATATTGACTCTTCCAATTCCTGAATGTGGCATATCCTCTCATTTCTTTATTTTTAAATGTTTCTCAGTGATTCCTAATTCCTAATTCTTAGATTTATCTTTCCTCCCCCACTTTCCTCCACTTTTTCATCTCCCTTTGGAAATGATATATTTTCTCATTTTCTTTCCTCACTTAGCAGAAATTTGACAAAAACATACCTCAATATCAGAAGAGAAGGGAGAAATCAGGGATCTCTGATTGTGCTATTTAGAAGGCATTTCAATCCTGAAATTCATGTTCTTTTAGTCCTGGGAAATTTTCTTGAAAGAAAGAAAGTGAAGGTCCTCAGTCATGTCTGACTCTTGTTGACCCCATGGACTGTAGCCCACCAGGCTCCTCCATCCATGGAATTTTCTAGGCAAGAGTACTGGAGTAGGGTTGCCATTTTCTTCTCCAGGGGATCTTCCTGACCCAGGGATTGAACCCAGGTCTCCCACATTGCAGGCTGACGCTTTACTGGTAATCCCTTTATTTTGTCTATTCTTTCTCAAACTTTTCTTATTTAAATGTTGGGGCATCCAGGATCAGTCATATTGTCTTCTTGTATGTTCTTGCCTATATCATCATTCTTTTTGCCTTTTTGTTTTACATTTGCATATATTTCCTCAATTTGTTTATTCAAAAATTTTTATTGTTTTATTTCAATTATTGCATATGCTTTTTTGCTTCTGAGTCTCTTATTCTATTCCTTTGTGCAGTATTTTCTTTTATTTTCAAGGATGCAATATTTTACCATGTCTTTGAAGATACTATGGTTCTTTATCTGAACTTGTCATCTCCCTGAAAAGTCCCTATTTCCTCTAAACAACCTTTTATGTTGACTGGGTCTGTGCTCTGTCTTCCTTGTTAGAGGCTTTTCTCAGATGTTCAGGAGTGTACAATGGTCTTTTCATATTTAACAGTGGGATACCAAAAAAAAAAAAAAGGTTGGAGACTCTGTGTCTGAGTCCGTCTAGAAAGACTGCAGATAATAGTTGGGTTTTTTTAACAACTGAATTCTAATTGACAAACAATAATATTTTCGTTTCAGATGTACAACATACTGATATAATACTTATCAAGAACATCAGGAACTAAAGGGCTAGATTATATGATGGGTCTTTTCAGCTCTTTGAACCTCTACATGGCCTGCCCTTCCCTGCGCCAATCCATTTGTTGCTTAGTCACTAAGTCATGTCCAATTCTTTGCAATCCCATGAACTGCAGCACCTCAGGTTTCCCTGTCCTTCACTATCTCCCAGAATTTGTGAAGGTCAAACTCATGTCCTTTTAGTCAGAGATGGCTTATTTTGTTGTTGTTTAATCATTAGTCACTTCCAACTCTTTTGCGACACCATGGACTGTAGCCCACCAGGCTCCTCTGTCCATGGGATTTCCCAGGCGAGAATGCTGGAGTGGGTTGCCATTTCCTTCTCTCTTGGGGATCTTCCTGACCCAGGGATCAAATTCACCTCTCCTGCATTGCAGATGGATTCCTTACCACTAAGTCACCTGGGAAGCCCAATGGTTTATTTAGAAAGCTCTAAATCGTTAACCAGCTTCAGCATGTCTGTTTGGTTGGGTACACACGTTCACATGTTAAACTGGATATCCTTAGTTACCCTTATCTTTCAGGAGTCATACATTTTTATTGTGTCTCATTTTCAGTTATAGCTCTTACATGCATAACCATATGTGTAAAAACTATATATGTTTTAATCTTTGATATATAAATACTTGGATTAATAAGTTCATGTGAAAACTACCATTTCTGACTATGAACGCAGTCAGAAATTTTGTACCCTACACAATTCTTACTGCCTTAGTCTGAAGTGTTTATTTTTCCTTATATTTTCATCTGCAACTTTTTATTTTTATTACCTTTCTGTTAGTTATTCAATTCACCTTCAGGATATTTGCATACTTTCAACTAACAGGATAAAGATCAATGAAGCTGGATTTTTAATCCTTTGTTTGAGTTAAGGTATGTTCTTTTCTTAATTATTGCTGAGTTTCTTCTTTCTTTACTTACTTTGTTTGTACCAGTGATAACAACGTAAATGCCACCCAAACGAGGTTGAGAGGTTTTTGTTAAGTATGTTATCAGTTGTCTTTAGTTTTTCCATCCAGAGGTATTATATTAGCACTAGCCCAACCAGTTTAAGAATATTAGAAGCAGCCTTATTTGCTTTATTTACCACTCTGTCATCATAATTATATCAATTCAGAAATGAGTTATGTCTTAAATCAGCAAATCAACCTTTCCTGTGGCTTCTTTCAAGATGAAGGGCTGGATATTATTTGACATAGAGCCATAGGTATCTCTCACAATACCTTAATGATCTTTATTAAATGAGACTGACAACATAAATCATAAGCAGGGTGCAATGAATGTGAGACATCTGAAAAAGCTGCTTTGTGTTTTAAATAAGAATAAATCACTCAAAATGTGAATGTAGAAAGACAAGCTGGACTGGAATGAAGACAGCTTTTGGAATTAAGATTAATTAGGGCAAATGCTAGCTCTAGCCAATAGAAAGATTATTATGATTTTTATACATCTGAGAGCTGTAGAATTTGATGCTTTTGAATTGTGGTGCTGAGGACTGTTGAGAGTCTCTTGGATAGCAAGGAGATCAAACCAGTCAATCCTAAAGGAAATCAACCCTGAATATTCATTGGAAGGACTGATGCTGAAGCTTCAATACTTTGGCCACCTGATACAAACAGCTGACTCATTGGAAAACATCCTGATGCTGGGAAAAACTGAAGGCAAAAGAAGGGGATGACAGAGGATGAGATGGTTGGATGTCATCACCAATTCAATGGACATGAACTTGGGCAAGCTCCAGGAGATAGTGAGGGAGAGGGAGAGCTGGCATGCTGTGGTTCATGGGGTCGCAAAGAGTTGGACAATTGACGACTGAACAACAACAACAAATATATATCTGAAGGGACACGGAAAGAAATTAACGCAGCTTGGGTTTTCGTGTGAATGACACTATATGCTTTCTTTGGTATTTTCATTCATCCTAATGTTATTTCACCTTTAACACTGAATGACTGAAACAGTATTATAAATGCTAACCATACCCTGTACTTTAATTTAGAACACAAATATGTTGTATTTTGTAGATAGTTACTGGATTATACTTAATAAGTAGCAATTACATTCATGTAAAATAAAAGAACAAGTCACACGGAAGTTGCCAAGCTGGATCTCAACTCATCACTACTGCCTCTGGAATAATATCTTTAGCGGTATATGCACATCAGTGTCAGCCTTAAATGGTGGTTCACAAACACCATTGTGGTTACAAATTATTTTAGAGCCAACAGAACACTGGCAATTTAATTTTCCATTTGGAAACCTTTCAGCAAATTACCATTACTTAATGGTAATCATCAACTTAATATAAAAATGAATATTCTATTTCCAAAAAATTTAAAAAAAGATTTACTCACTGTACTTATTAAACTTTGTTTCTGCACAGCAAAAAAAAAAAAAAAATCAACATATTGAAAAGGCATCATATGAAATGAGAGAAAATATCTGGATGTCATCTCTCTGCTAAGGGGTTAATGTCAAACAGACATTTCACCAAAGAAAACACAAATGGACAACAGTTATAAGAAAAGGTGCCCAGCATTACTAATCATTAAGAAAATCCACATCAAAATCAAAAGTAGATATCACCTAATACCTGTTAGAATGGCTATTATCAAAAAACAAAGGATAATAAATACTGGAGAGGATGTGGAGGAATTGGAACCCTATATATTGCTGATAGGAATGTAAATTGATGCAGCCCCAAGGGGAAACAGTATGGAGGTTTCTCTAAGAGATAAAATCAGAAGCACCATGTGACTCAGCAGCCCCACCTCTGAGTGTATACCCAAGTTTACTGAAATCAGGATCTTGAAGAGGTCTCTGTGCCCTCATGCCCACTGAAGCACTATTGACAATAATTAAGACATGAATGAATGAGTGAAAGTTGCTCGGTCATGTCCAACTCTTTGTGATCCCATGGACTGTACGTGCCAGGCTCCTCTGACCATGGCATTCTCCAGGCCAGAATAGTAGAGTGGGTAGCCATTCCCTTTCTCCAGGGAATCTTCCCAACCCAGGGATCGAACCTGGGTCTCCTGCATTGCAGGCGGACTCTTTACCATCTGAGCCACCCAGGCAGCCCAATCAAGAGATGGAAAACCTCAAATTTAATTTAATGCAGTATTATTCAGTCTTAAAAAAGGAAATTCTGCCATTTATGACAACATGGATGAACCTAGAGAATTTTATGCTGAGTGAAATAAGCCAACCACTGCATAATTCCATTCAAAGTCATAAAAAGAGAGAATGAAATACTGGTTGCCAGGGTCTAGGAGATGGAGAAACAGAGTATGTTTTTTCCAATGGGTATAAAATTTTAGTTATACAAGATGAACAGGTCTAGAGATTTGCAGTATATATTGTTAACAATATAATATTGCGCACTGTGAAATATGTTAAAAGGTAATTTTCTTACCAAATCACACACACACACACATAAGAACACAAGGAAATTTTTGCAGGTGATAGATGTTTAGCACTTTGGTGTGGTGATGGTATCACAGGTATATGTCCAAACTCATTAAGATATACATACTGAATGTGAGCAATTTTTCATAGATCCCTCGATAAAGCTAAAAATCATAGAATTAAATAATTTTTTGCTTACTTAAACCTTAAGCTGCAGAAGCACAGGATTATATTGGTCATTTCTGCTACATTATATTTAGTGTATAGTGGTGGGGAAGATTCCCTGCAGGAGGAAATGGCAACCTGATCCAGTATTCTTGCCTGGAAAACTCCAAGGACGGGGGAGCCTGGAGGGCTACAGCCCATGGGGTTGCAAAGAGTTGGACACAATGGAGCATATGCATTCACACCTGTAATGTATTACTAAATAAATAGTTGTTGAAGAAATAAATGAAAATATTTTTTCTAAAAATAAGGGCAGCCAGTAACTCTGCACATTCATGGGTATATGTACAGGTAATTGTCTGTTTATATATTTACTTATCCATTTATTTAATTTCATTTTGGACCTTTGAAACTTTCATTAAAGCTTTCTAAGGGCCTATAAGCCTGCATTTGGTAGCCACTATTCTAGTGTTTATTTGGGTGGCTGATGTCCAATTTGGCCATCTGGACATATTTATACTGATGACTATCATGCATTTACTGAACAAGGAGGATTAAATGGAATAATGCATATAAAAGCATTTTTAATCTGTAGGGCACCACAGAAATATAAGATATTAGCATTGCTGTGGTATGATATTGCCTCAAAATGCACAGTAGTAAAGTCTAAGCTAAAAAAAAGAAAAGAAACATCCTGTGTACTTAGAAATCAAGATTATGTAGCATTTTTAGAATTGAAATTTTCCCACAGGAGTTTCCACCACTGTCTTTTTTCAATTGTTTTGCCACATAACCTAGCTTACTATAGAAACTGCAAAAATATAAAAATGGAATTGTCAAGCTATAACCATCTCTTGAGATTACCACAGTAAACGTAGATACATCTTTAAAAGTTTTGGGACTTATCATGTAAACTAAGATCCTGTTACAGGGAACAAAATGCTTTTCTGTAATGAATTAAAAAAATAATAATAATGCTCTTTTTCTCAGGCTGAGTGATTTGTACAATTGTCAACTGTCTCTTATTTTTAATTATTTGTTTGGAATATGAAAATTCTTAACACTAAAAACACAGTGTCAGTCGTTCAGTCACATCTGACTCTTTTGTGACCCCATGGACTGACTGTAGCCTGCTAGTCTGCTATGTCCATGGGATTTTCCCGGCAAGAATGCAGGAATGGGTACGCATTCGCTTCTCCTAGGGATTGAAGCCAGGTCTGCTGCATTACAGGCAGATTCTTTG
This sequence comes from Odocoileus virginianus, assembly GCF_023699985.2. Classification (NCBI taxonomy): domain Eukaryota; kingdom Metazoa; phylum Chordata; class Mammalia; order Artiodactyla; family Cervidae; genus Odocoileus; species Odocoileus virginianus. The sequence continues at coordinate 5,533,892 of NC_069701.1, read as the reverse complement.
CCATCTGAGCCGCCAGGGAAGACCAAAAACACAGAAACAGCAAATTCAACATTTTATGCAGGTAACTTAATCAGTGACCTATTAGCAACATCATTCATTTCTACATTACTTCAGTCACTCTTTCCTAGGGCCACCTCTTGGGCCATGACCTGGACATTGCTCCACATCAGCATTGTTACATTTTCATACCCTAATTTTCAAAGACTCACACGATTCATTTCCACACACGTCCTCATATTTCATGGAGATCTCTAGAACTCTTAATTTTTAACTTTCTCTTAAATGTATCAGCCCCCTCTCCCTAGCTAAGGCTTGTTTGGGGACAAAGGAAGAGTCAGATGGTCAAAGAGAGTTTGGACAAGATGAGGATGGTGAAAACAAGAGAACTAGCTGAACTTTTCTGAGACCATAAAACTACACACTTGTCTGGGGATGTGAAACTTGCTTCTTCTCCCAGCTCCACTATCTCTGATTTCAGCTCATTCAGGATTTTAGCTTGGAAAACGTTGTTTTTTTTTTTTTTAAATCTTGCCTGCCAACATAGGGGTTAAAGATTTTCCAGCTGCTTAAGATAATTTTATTAAGCGCTTGTTATGTACCAAGTATTTTTCCAGGGACAGACGAGAGAGCAAAAAACAGATAAAACTTCCTGGAGTTTATCTTCTAGCACAGACTACAGTGACAATAAATTGAGTGAATAAGAGAATTACATAGTGCATTAGAAGGTAATGTGTATTGCTGACAAATAAAAAGTGGGTAGGGAGTAAGAAGTGTGGGTGGGAGTGCATGTTTCACGTTTAAAGGCAGTGTTTCAAGAAGTGTCACTGAGAAGGTGATGTGTGAGTGAAGACTTCATGATAAAGAATCCAGTGAGGAGGTACCTGCAGGAAGATTGTTTCAGGCTATGGAAATAATAAACGCACCAGCCCTTAGGTGGAAATGGGACTACGATTTTTTGAGAAGACCATTGTGACTGGACGGTAGTGAGAGAGGAGAGGGGAAATAGGACATGGGTGGGAGGGGGAAGTAATATACTTGGGAGTCCAGCAAAATATTGTAAAGATTGGCTTTTACTTTAAATGAAATGGCAGGTCAGGTTAATGGATTTCTGAAGCAGGAGCAGGGGTAAACGTGCATGTTTAGATTGCCACCTTAAGCCAGAATCAAATTAATTTTTAAAAGAATTCCTGGAGATAGAGCAAATTATAAACACACCACTGAAGCTTTTAACTTCATATCCAATTTTATTTATTCTTGTTTGAGTTTGTATGTGTGTATGTGTGTATTTAGATCTGAAGATGTGAACACCCAGCATGACTGAAATAACAATGTAAGAAGAAAACAAAATAAGCAAATATGCTAAGGACAAAAATAGAATATTTCATTCTAAGTAGTAAAATAATGAACTAATCTCATTAAAATCAAGTACAGAAGGGATACTTATTATCACTGTAATTACAAAACAATGTCTTAGAGATTTTAGTCAATGTCACAGATTCAAGAAATGGCATAATTAGTATAAGTAAAGGAGAGGAAGTGACTCAGCTAATTTGCCTTGATAAAATTATTGCATATCTACAAAATCCAAAACTTCTGGAAAAAGCTATAAATAATTAAAAAGGAACTTGAATGATAAAAATGCTAAGTTGCTGTTCTCTATACTAGCTAGAAATTTTAAAATACGCTGTTCTCTATACTAGCTAGAAATTTAAAAATATGCTAAGAAAAATTACAAAGCAGAGTAATAATTGAAAAAACACACAGTCTTTATAAAGCAATCTATCTTTATGGAAAGATGCAAATATGTGAGTAAAATACATTTCCAGTTTTTGGATTGAACATTTAATATCATTAAATTTCAATTTTCTAAAATTAGTACTTAGAAAACTAATTTTATAATTAGAAAATAATATTGTCTTCATAGACAAAAATATTTTAATAAAATAATAAAATTATAGATATAAGAATAATTAGGGTGACATACCTTGCCAGTTATTAAAGTATTCTAGAGAGATAGTGTAATTAAAACACTATGCTTCTACCATTAGAAAAAACAAATAAAACAATGGCATCAAAAAAAGACTCTAAAATTACATGCTGGTATACAGAATAGATAGTTTTTAAAATGTAAAATTTAATATATGAAATATTGTTATTTCAATGTGAAAGGACTATTTATGTAATAAATTATCCACTCCAGTATTCATGTCAGAAAAAGCCCATAGACAGAGGAGCCCGGTGGGCTAAAGTCCATGGGGTCACAAACAGTTGAACATGACCAACTATGCATGCATGCATGATGGTTGATGCAGGCACATCTATCTTACAGAAAATAATTTTGGCTTTCCCCTTTATGAATTTAATTTAAAAACTTCTGGTTGGATTAGATGAATAAAGGTAAAAAAGAAACAATATTCTCCTGGTTTCAGAGATCAAGAGAAGAATTCCAGAAGCTATAAATAAACCATATTTAATTATGGATACAAAAACAAATTGCAAAATTTAACATAATCAGAGTCAAAATCCCCTTATATTGGAGGGAAATATGTATGTCAATGATTATAAGACCAAGAAGAAATGTGAGAGGAAAACAGCCAAATTATTCATGTTGGTTACAGGGTGGGGCTGGGGTGGAGGAAAGAAGGGAGTGAGGTAGGGTGAGAAGGAAGATGTAAGGGAAAAAAAAGAAATACTGGAAAAACAGGGAAATAAGTACTAGTGTAATGTCTACTTACAAGTCTACTTACTACTACACGTTAAGATCAATGGCTGCATTTTAAAGCCTCAAATTTGAAAAAGTAAATGAAACAAAAACAGATATTTGGTTTTGAGACTGGATTTCAGAAAATATTCAGAAAGGGTGAATTTTTAATCCATGTTATCAGTCTATGACAGCAAATGAAAGGAGCAAACATAACTAGACTAGAAAGACTAACATTTATACCCAAACAGTACATTCCTTGTTAAATTTATTTTAGATAAAGTTAAATAATTCAAAACCGAGTGGGTATTCAAAGGAGGTATTTCCAATGCACTGTATGTTCCAATTGCTTTGGACATTGTGTTTCAAGACAATCAGGAAAGCTCCTTTGTTCTTGGTCTCCTCTCCACTGTTTGTTTTTGTTTGTTTGTTTTTAATTGGAGTTATGATTGCTTTGCAACGTTGTGTTAGTTTTTGCTAGACAGTGAAGTGAATAAGCAATATCTTGACTCAATGAACAGTTCTAGAATTTTCTGATTCCCCCCCATGACCCAGCAGCTGCCATTAAACCTCAAGGAGAATTGAAAAGGAAGTGGAATGTATGTAGAAATCATGAGTGCTGCTGAATAAATATCCAAAGCCTAAGTCCTAACAAGCTGTGTAAGTAAGGAAAGCCAGATTCACAAAAAAAAGAAAAGAAAAGAAAAGAAACCCTGTAGATCAGGGGTCAATGAAATTTTTTGCAAAGGGCCAGACAGTAAATATTTTAAGCTTTATGACACATACAGTCTCTGTTGCAATTACTCAACTGTATTATTGTAGCTCTAAAATAGTCATAGACATTGTATAAATGAGTGTGGCAGTTTTTCAATAAAACTTTATTTACAAAAATAGGAGGACAGCTGGATTTAGCCTATGGCCCTTAGCTTGCCAGCCACTGGTTTAGAATGATTTATCACAGTGTCCTCCAATTAATAGAAACATGTACACAAGATGGTCACTCTACCAAAGCATTTTAATCTTCTGGAAAACACTGGAAGAGCAAATGAATTTCTACCTGGTTTCACCACAGAATAACATTTTATGTTTGCCTTCATTTCTGCACAGATGTTTGATCATTCTTATAAACAACTTTAAACTTTTCTCTTTCTTGAAAGCTAAATTTTACTAGAGTGTGTTTTCCTAATAAGTTGTGCATGGGAAAATAGTCATGCAGATTGAACAGCCCATCTCAGTTCAGTTCAGTTGCTCAGTCGTGTCTGACTCTTTGTGACCCCATGGACCACAGCACATCAGGCCTCCCTGTCCATCACCAACTCCTGCAGCTTGTTCAAGCTCATGTCCATCGAGTCAGTGATGCTATCCAACCATCTCATCCTCTGTCGTCCCCTTCTCCTCCTGCCATCAATCTTTCCCAGCACCAGAGTCTTTTCAAACGAGTCAGCTCTTCGCATCAGGTGGCCAAAGTATTGGAGTTTCAGCTTTAACATCAGTCCTTCCAATGAAAACCTAGGACTGATCTCATTTAGGATGGACTGGTTGGATCTCCTTGGAGTCCAAGGGAACAACCCATCTAATCAATGAATCAATCTAATCAATCATTGAATCTAATCATTGATCATAATCAAATGAATTTTTCTCATTTACAGAAGGTTGGATTTCTCCAGGCTTTGTTTATCTTACTTAAAAAAAGAAATCTTTCTTTTAGAATCATCTTTAATTGCTATTATTTTTTTTATTAAAGATGGAGAAAACTATTTTATACCATATGGGTCAAATATATACTGACATTAATGATTAGCAAAGATCTAGATAGTTTAGCACAGTGATTAAGCAAACAGTGCCCTCTCTGTCACTTCATGCCTTGTGATTTTGAGAAAATTCATTGTCTGTGTTGCAGTTTCTTCAGCAATAAACTGATGTTAATAACAATAACTTTTAAATTGGAATGTTATGAAAAGTCAATAAACACATGAAAACCAACCGCTTAGAACAGTGTTTGCTACACAAAGAACATCCCATAAAGAGCTATTATTACCATCCAATTATTTTAAAAATTCATCTAAACAAAATTTTAGAAGAGCAATCAGCCTTAAAGCTACCAGACCCCTTTAGGATGCAGGTGCTTCCAGAGCACAAGCCCAAAAGCACTGAAAGCCTTTGAAGACATCAGTTAGTTTCTTCTCTCACAGAAGAATTCTCCTCTGTGGAATAATACAAAGACCTTCTGTTCTCCTTCTGGGCATTTCCACTTGTCAGATCGATAGCACCTTACAAAACAATTGGTTTCATTTAAATTTCAGATGGTGACATTGATGAGACAAGGGATGTCTCTGAGCATCATAGTCTTCATTTGAAAGCAAGGTTAATATTATCTATCTGCTTCAGAAGGAGAATAAATCTCATTCTTTACACTTCAAAAAGGAGTATTTCAGAGGACCTCCCCACTCGGCAGGGGTTAAAAAAAAACACACATGGAATGAAGACACGCAGATTTTCTCCTCTATCACACTCTCTTCTGCTCAAGAGAATGTCTGACATCTGTTTGGAGAGACTGGACCAAGTGCTGACCACTCAGTCTCTTCGCTGTGGAAGCAAATGATCCCTCTGAATCTGAGCGTTTTCCTACTGTCATCCTTAAGGCCGCTTCTGAAGGGGGGAAGGTCTGCGTGGTCCTGCCGAGCCAGGCCTCAGGGCGGCGTTTCTTTGTTGTCCAGTCACTCAGTCATGTCCGACTCTGCGACCCCGTGGCCTGCAGCTCACCAAGCTTCCCTGTCCTTCGCTACCTAGGAGGGAGGTCTGTTCCGCCACAGACCTGAGACTTGGTCTCTAGTTAGCTAAGATACACGAATCTCCTCCACTTGCTCCTCTTGGTTTTTAATTTGAGATCAAGGCTGGTGTTCAATCAAGCTTTAAAACCCTAACAGAGAGAACTCATTACAATACTTGGTGTGACCATACACGTACAAATGTTAAATCTGTGGTTCTTTTCAGAACATGTCTTCATTACAGTATAACCAATCTTCTTCTATTATTTATAACAAATGGAGTAAGAAAATGTAAAGATAATATATAAAACCACTTATCAAAAGTACAGTTTTCCTTTTTCTCCAATCTCTAGTGACAACTCCTCAGATCACTGGCACAAAACCCTCCTAACACACACTCTTTTTCTCCCTCTCCTTGTCTCTGAATTTACAAAGGAAAGAGGGGTTACTAAACGAGTTTCCTATTTTCAAACTTTTAAACATACCTACCTTTCCCCTGACATAAATTCTTTCTGTTCCAAATCTGGAGCTGACCTCCTCAGCTTCCGCCCTCCACCTACACTGTAAATGTCACTCATTTCCACATTTTTAGGGACTTGATACTATAAACTGTCCCCCCATTTATTATATCATCCTATTCTACCTGGATCCTAAAGTTAAACAACCCATTAAGAAAAATCTCTGTGACAGGCCTCTGTATGCAATATACAAACTGCAAGAGTCATAGAAGAAAAATGTGAAAAAAAATAGCTAAAGTATAAAGTTTGGTATTGTTCGAAATGCTGTAAGTAAAGTCAAATTAATTACAAGAGGGAAAATATCTGCTACATATGTCAATAATCTACTTTTGTTAATCTATAAAGAACTTTTATATAAACCAATAAGAAAAAATAAACAAAAAAATGGACTCGGTGCATGATCAGGTAGCTTGTAGAAAATATAAATATATATTACCTATTGACTAAAATATGAAAGATGTACAATCTCATTCATAATTAAGGAATTAAGAATTAAAACATTATGATGCTAAGTTTCACCTATAACATTAGTAAACACCAAAACATTTAATAATACCCTGTGTTGCTACTGATGTGAAAATAAATGCTTTTAATTGTATAGCTAGTTCACTGTTTAAAATACTTTTCAGGATCATAAACTACAGTTTTGGAGAAAAAGTAAAATATTATGTTAAAAACCTCTCTCTTGACCTCATTTTGTCTCAATATACAGTTCCATCATTTTTCATTCCTTAGTTTCACTTTCTAGAGCAGAGGCTTGTATGCCCTGGGTTTGTTTTCTCACCTCCTACTCACTTCTTAGCTACTTCATTCTGATTGTTTTTATTTCTCCATTCACTCAACGCTTGCTAAACCCTCAATTACTCCCACTTCAGAAAAGGTCCTCTCAAAATTATTTGCACTTGTCTCCTAGAATCATTTGGCACTGGTGGCCTCTGCTTTGAACATGCTCTTCCATGGGTCACAGCACTGTCTGGGTTTTCCTCCCCAAAACGTGAGTTTGCTTTTTCTCTATCTCCTTTATTGAGTTCATTTTTCTTGCAATCATTCAATGTTGAGATCCCTCAAAGACAATTTCTTATATTTTCTGTTTTAATTCTACATATCCACATCTTCCATTAATAAAGCTAAATTTTTCAGATGTATTGCTTATTTTTATTTACAGCCTATATATCTCTTTTGGGGTTTCCCAGGTAGTGCCAGTGGTAAAGACATATTTCTCTTTTGAGCTCCAGATTTACAAATTATTTTGCTTTCTTGGCTATTTCTATGTTTGAAATGCACATTAGGTCAACTTATCCAAACTGAACTCATGATCTGCTCTCTACCTCATACCTGGTTCTTATCCAATTGTTTTCATCTCAATAAAGGTAACATCATCTATCCTGTTATACACTTAATAATCTAGAAATCAGCAAGAGAAGAACTAAAGAGCCTCTTGGTGAAAGTTAAAGAGGAGAGTGCAAAAGCTGGCTTAAAACTCAACATTTAGAAAAGTAAGATCATGGCATTTGGTCCCATCTCTTCATGGCAAATAGATGGGGAAACAATGGAAACAGTGAGAGTTTATTTTCTTGGGCTCCAAAATCATTGCAGATGGTGACTGCAGCCATGAAATTAAAAGATGCTTGCTCCTTGGAAGAAAAGTTATGACCAACCTAGACAGCATATTAAAAAGCAGAGACATTACTTTGCCAACCAAGGTCCGTCTAGTCAAGGCTATGGTTTTTCCATTAGTCATGTATGGATGTGAAAGTTGGACTATAAAGAAAGCTGAGCACTAAAGAATTGATGCTTTTGAACTGTGATGTTGGAGAAGACTCTTGAGAGTCCTTAGACTGCAAGGAGATCCAACCAGTCCAACCTAAAGGAAATCAGTCCTGAATATTCATTAGAAGGACAGGTGCTGAAGCTGAAACTCCAGTACTTTGGCCACCTGATGTGAAACACTGACTCATTTGAAAAGACCCTGATGCTGGGAAAGATTGAAGGCAGGAGGAGAAGGGGACAACAGAGAATGAGATGGTTGGATGGTATCACTGACTCGATGAACATGAGTTTGAGCAAGCTCCGGGAGTTGGTGATGGACAGGGAAGCCTGGCGTGCTGCAGTCCATGGGGTCACAAAGAGTCAGACATGACTAAGCAACTGAACTGAACATAGAAAACACCCTTGACATCTCCCTACACTCCTTATTATCCAACACTTTAGCAGCTCCTACATATTTTTCAACTTCATTGAGTTGTGCATGATATACAAAAAGTTGCACATATTGGATGTATACATCTTGGTGAGCTTGGACACAGACATATATTCCTGATGCTATCATCACAAACAAGGTAATATGCACATTTTAATTAGTAAGAAGGGCATGGTCTATTGCTTTTTCATCACCCACACTGCCATAGTCCTCAATAGTGTAATTTTCATTAGAGATACTGTTCATCTATATGCATCTGACTTCATCTAATTCATAAGCCATATCCTGGGATTATCTTTAGGAAAACAACACCTATCATATTCTCACACTCCTAAAAAAAAAAGCCTTTTCCAATGATGGAATAAATATCAAAATATTACAAGGCTGAAAATACTGTCTCCTAGGTCGCTCTCCAAATTTCTTCACACACACCCAGTGCTCAACCCATATGGTTCAGAGAGTTTTTCATATGATCTGAGGCATGTGCATGCAAACAACGGGCTGTTTATAGACCGAACATAATGTAATTCGTCTGGTCTTTCCAACTCAAATGAAGATAAGGAGTACCAGGCAAAGCAGGACCTAGTTTGGCTGACTTTACTTGCATTACAATTTCATCACAAAATTTACAACAAGTTTTAAGGCATTTAAATTTACTAGGCTTATTTAATTTTAAGAGGATAACCTAAAACAACAAAAACAAAGCTGAATCAAATTAGATTGAAGTTATCATGTGCTGTGTTTAGTCACTCAGTCGTGTTTGATTCTTTGTGATCCCATGGACTGTAATGCTCCAGGCTCCTCTGTCCATGGGGAGTCTCCAGGCAAGAATACTGAAGTGGGTGGCCATGCCCTTCTCCAGGGGATCTTTCCAACCCAGGGATCAAGCCCAGGTCTCCAGCATTGCAGGAGGATTCTTTACTGTCTGAGCCACCTATAACCAGGGAAGTTATCATAAATATATAAACACTTCTGCTGCTAAAAGACTTCTCTCTTTGTGATACTTAGAACAGCCACTAGGATAAACTAGTGTGATCTTGTCCAGTCATTTAACTACAGTGAGTAATCAATTGTCCATCAACAGATGAATGTTTAGAGAAGATTTAAACACACACATACACAATGAAATATTATACATAAAAAAATGAAATAATGCCATTGGCAGCAATATAGATGGATCTAGAGATTATTTAAGCAAAGTCTACAAGTAGCAAATACTGGAGAAAGTGTAGAGAAAAGTGAACCCTCGTACACTGTTGGTGGGAATGTAGTTGGTGCAGCAATTATGGAAAGCTGTTTGGAGCTTCCTCAGAAAATTGAAATTAGAGTTGCCATATAATCCAGCAATCCAACTCCTGGGTATATATCTGGATAAAACTGAAATTCATAGAGATACATGCACCCCTATGTCCACAGCAGAACTATTCACAATGGACAAAACATGGAAACAACTTAACTGTCAGTCAACAGATGAATGGTTTAAGAAGATGTGGTACACACACACACACACACACAGTACTATTCACACATAAAAAAGAATGTAATGATGCCACTGGCAGCAACATAGATGGACCTACAGATTATCACACTAAGTGAGGTAAGTTAGAAAAAGGAAGACAAACACCATATGATATTGCACATATGTTCAATCAAAAATAAGACACAAATAAACTCATCTGTGAGACAGACTCACAGACACAGAGAACAGATACCTGATTTCCAAGAGGCAGGAGAAGAGGGGAAGGATAAAGTGGGAGTCTGGGGTTAGCAGATGCAAACTAGTACACAGAGGATGAATAAATGACTATATTCAAATCCTGAGATAAACCAAAATGGAAAAAAATATGGAAAAAGTATATATATATAACTGAATAATTTTGCTCTACAGCAGAAATTAACACAACACTGTAAATCAACTATACTTCAATTAAAAAAAAATAAAAGCTAAAAACAGTAGCTTGAAATCGATAACCTCTGGGGGAAAAAAACACTGGTAATAATTCCAATGAGTCTTGAAACTTAAGTACATTTCCTCTTGTGTCCTGGTAATAATCAAATTCTTAATTCAAATAGCTAAATAGTTTTAGCTAATCATAGACAAGGTAAAACAATCTTTAAATTGTTAATTTGTTGAAAATTGGTCCTTATTTCCAAGTTAATATTTAGGTTTTACAGGTTGTAAATAATACATCTCAAACAATATTTTCCCAAGTCAAGATCTAAAACACTGTATCCATTCTAGAAAAATAAGCCCCTTTGTTTCAGTTCAGATTACTGATCTCATCTTGCTGTCAAGGCTAAGGTGTTTAGTGAGACTATTTCTGGGACCCGGACAGGACATTTTTCTTGGCAATGAGACAACAGATTACCCAGAGCTCAAACGAGAAGACCCAGTGGCCAGGTCCATATCACTCTAACATTCTACAGATGAGCAGCACAGATGGTGAGATATATTGATTGATGAGGTTGTCTTGGAGGCAGAGTTATCTCAGACATGCCTAACATTTTAGTTGAATGACCTATTAAAAGGCCTGTCCCAAGGCAGCTGGATAGATTTTTAAGTAACTATAGTGGTTAAATGTGGAGCCCTGTAGGCAGTTCTGAATATAGTCTTTTCTCTTAATTTTGACTTCTTGTATCTAAGATCCATTTAAGTTTGAGTTGGGAGTAAGGGAAGGAAGGAGCATACAGAGAGACCAGGGAAGTACATATGAACAAAATTACTTTAAAATACCAGGAGTTACAGGGTGAGATGGATGGGAGTTTTTAGGAGGGAACATTAATATAAAAATGCTAACTTCCATTGGAATCATCTAGGGTAGTTGTTTTTTTTTTTTTTTCCCCTACACCAAGAATCTATGAAGAACCAGGAATCTGCTATTAATTTATAACTTTTCCCCTTTCCTATTCTATAGGTGACAGGAGAAAAAAGTACAAGATTTTAAGTCAAGATAATTGGGTTCCTGTGGGACTTTGACCATGTCATTCGAACACTTGGGTTATTCGTTTCCTCATTTATAAAGTGAGAGTGAATAGATGATCTAAATTCCCTTTGTTGTTGTCTGTTGTTGGAAGCAGTAGAACACAGTGCTAACTGCTCAGTCTCTATAGTTACACAGGCATTTGAAATTCTGCCTTATTATTACTATAACTTCGTATTTATTGAGTCTTAAAGTCCTTTCTATAAAATGGAGATGAGAATGGTATTCATCATGCAAGTTGTTCTTAGATTTTTTTCACAGCACTTATTAACTTCTATCTTACTCATCATCTTGAAGGTCCACAAGGGTAGTGATTATTGTCTATTTTGTTCACTAATATAGTCCAAGTATCTTAACAGATACTATGTCTTAGTGCTTTCATCATGTCTAACTCCTTGCAAACCTGTGGACTGTAGCCTGCCAGGCTCCTCTGTCCATGGGATTCTCCAGGCAAGAATAGTGGAGTGGGTTGCCATTTCCTTCTCCAGGGGATCTTCCAGACCCAGGGATCGAACTTGGGTCTCCTGTAATGCATGCAGATTCTTTACCATCTGAGCTATACGGAAGTCCCTAGCAACTTAATATTTGTCAAATTAATAATTAAATGAAACAATGCATTTAAATGGTTAGTGAAGAAACTGGCATACAGCAGTTGATAAATGATCCTATAAATGGTCCTGATAAATGGTCAGGACCCAAAGTCCTTTTCACTATGAAGAAATAGGAATGGAAGAAGTAGGGATTTCCAAGGGAAGATGAAGGGGCCTAAGGACCAGACTGTGGTTTCCAGATATATGAAAGAGTATATACAGCATATTACTTTCAAAGAGAAGAACACGATCCAAGATGTAGAAATTATAGAGAGATACATCTAAAATTCAGAGAAATTCAGACTTTTCTAACAGAATCACTCAAAGATGAACTGGTGCTCAAGTAAATGTTGTATTATTATTAGCCAATCAATGAGAGAACTAAGAAATATAGTTAAGGCTATGAATTTATTATTTCATGTATGAAATGATTTGAAAAAACTTATCAACAGCACATATGAATAAATTTTAAAATATACAAAATATTGAATTTTGGCCTTGTGATACTATTGGCAAAAAAAATAGATGGAAAAGGGCAAATATAGTACTTACCAACCTATTTTTCTTGGGTACATGTGATCAAAATACATTTGTTTGCTGACATAACATATGGCTGATAAGCAAGTGCTTCGGATTTGACTTATTTATGTTGGCAAAGCAGCAGACAGGAGCTGCAGAATCCCTTGTCTGTCTCCCTCCCATAAAGAAAAACAGGACTGTTTAAAGCCAGCTTCTTTCTTGTTCTTTTCATTCCACTGGTAACTCTGTACTTTGGAACATCAGAATATTGGCAGTGAGGACGTTCCTGGATTGTGTGAAACTAACTGATGCATCACTCTTTCCAACAAGGGATGATTTTAAACAAAACGTATGACACCGATGAGAAAGGAATCTCACTCACATCATTTTTATGAAGGATGGTTGGCCTCATATAAAACAGTCCCATCAATCTACTGCCATCAGCTTGGACAGAAAAGAATTAGGTACATAAACTGGCTGTCATAAAATGTAGCCAAGCCGGAGCTAAGTCTCATCACAGAAGGTCAGTTAAGCATTCGGAAAACAAAGGAAGCATGTTTTCTTTAATGAGCCATCAAAAGCTAATAACAAGTTCGCCGGCTTTTAATTTGAACAGTGACACTAAGAAAGATGGAGTGGTCCTGAAGGTTGTCTCTCTTCTTTAAATTGGCTACCTAGCGAGAAAAATTTATGACTTCTTAAAGGTATGAAATGGTGAACTGTGTTCACCTTTTCAAACTATGTTGTTGACTTGGACTGTGATGGCTAACTTTATGTGACATCTTGATTGGGCCATAGGGTGCTGAAACATTTGGCCAAACATTCTGTCTACAAGGATCTTTCTGGATGAGATTAACACTTGTATGGGTAGACTGAGTAACAAAGCTTCTTCTCTAAGGTGGGTGGGCCTCAGCCAATCAATGGAAAACGTGAAAAAGGTTGAGTCAGAGGGAACTCCTCCTCCAAGACTGCTTGAGTTGGGATATTAGTCTTTTCTGGACTTCAGACTGAAACTGAAGCATTTGATTTTCTTGAGAATCACACCTGCCAGGTTTTGGACCAGAGCCGTGACTTTGATTCCCCTGGGTATCTCTTTTCACAGATATACATTGTTGTTTTGGTTTCTTTGCAGAACACTAATATACTGATTCAACAAGATCAGGAGGAAACGAGATGAGTTGTGCCAATCAAGCATATCATCCAGATAATTAAAGTCAGTCTCTGTAGAAGTTCATCTTTTAGAAACTCATCTGGTAACAATGTGAGTGATCAGGCAATGTGATAACACTTGCAAAATAAAATAATGGGCCAAATTACCAACGCCTTAAAATTAGTTCTAAAAGCAATTCCGCCCATTCCAGCCCCAAATTCTAAAATGCTGCGTTATAAAACAAGCTTACACAGCCATTCTTAGAATCAATTTCAGAAGAGACTGCATAAAGTTTGACATGTGTTTACTTACCAAGGGGGATTATGCAAGTTATTTTAAAAGCCTTCTCATTTCCTTACAATTCTTTTTTGAGAACTTAAGGATTCCTCATTTCCATATGTTGATTTCTGCTGTCATCAGTCATCAGTACATGGCTTATCTACTTATTTTCCATGATTATTTCCGGGCTCTGCTGTTTATGATTTTTTTTTAAGCTGTACTTGTACTACAACAGATTAAGCTTCCAAAGCAAAAGATACCCTCTGAAGCTGCCAAGGCCCTGAGATTGTCACCTGCAGGTGGACTGTCTCCCGGCACTTACCTGCCCAGAAGCAGGAACTCTCCGGCCAGCCCCAGGCGCCGCATGGCCATCAGCAGCCCTCTCACGGTCATGCCCTCACAGAAACAGGCCACCACCCGCGCCTTGGGCAAGTGGCTCGTGAGCTTCTTGAGCAGTTTATCGAAGCTCTGCTCCCCTGCATTGCTATAGATTTTGTAAGAATGAGCGATGCAAATCCCTTCCTTGGCGGACATATCTTTGAAAGCTTCCATCCCACTTTCTCCATAGTTGCCTGCAGGGAGACAGAAGCAGAGGGGAGAATGTTATAGTCACTGGGCAGAGCTGGAGTGCAGTGGGGTTGGGAGTGTGCAGGTGGCCTGGGAGGGCTGGATTTGGAACTTGAAGACATGCATGAGATTCTGTTTTTTCACTGATTTGCTTATTTGGACAATATACAGTCAAACTACAGTAGGCATACACACATTGATCTTTAAAAACTTTTCCGCTGAGAGAATATCACAGACAATACCTGCAATCTGGCTCCTCCTTTGATTCCAAGAAGTTTATATTCTAGTGTGAGATGATAGAGAATATTTACCTGCTGTTTTTTCATTCTGTCTCACTTTCTCATCTGTTTCTCATTAGATGATCCTCTCACCCCACTGATTCAGATTTTTGTGTTTAAAGCCATAACATACAGATGCAAAACATATACTTTATGTAGAACAGATGTACAAATAGCTTACTATTATTATACAGACTATTATCCATATATTTTATTACTAATCATAATAGTTTATGGTTTTATCGCAAGTGAAAATTCCAGATTCTTGATTGAGATTTTAGTCTTGTCATAGATAAAAATATAAGTGCATTTAAAACATTTGAAGTTTTATACACCACTGGAAAGTTACTGATATGGGGGGAATAATTCCAAAGTATTTTAGCAAAGTGCTGGGGTTAAGGACTGATGGTGATCTTTTAAAATTACATAACATGGGGATCAATATTGATGACCACTTATCAGCCAGGAAGTGTATGAAGATATATGTGACTTCCTTTAACTTTCAGAATAATATATTTAGACATATATTATGACCTCCTTCCACAGATAAGAAAACAGATGAGGCAGTTAGGTTTACAGTTGCCCAGAGTTACTATCCCCAGGAGGTGGAAAGCTGCATTCCATTCATAGATCTAAGACTGAAGATTCTATCCCCTCCACTCTTCTACCATTGACTTTTAGGAGACTCAGAAGCCCAATTATATCTGCATTTCTCTTTCCAATTTAAAGGTCGTGATGCTTCAATTTTAGATATTTTTGGAGCCTTTTGAGGCCCTATAAATCATGACAGGTTCATTTTTTGAGTTTTCAAAAGGTAAGGTGGGGAAGGGTGATTAATTTGAAAAATACAGGAGACAGTTACAAGACAACCAAGCTGTGGGACCAAGCTGTGGGATGGAAAGGGCCTAGCAATCAGGAGATAGAATTTCACCAGGAGGGGTTGATCTCAAAGGAATAAATGAGTACAAGTCATTCAACTGCATACATTTCACTATAAAATGATAAGAGAGATAACTCATAAATAACTATGCTCTGTAACATTTTGATGTATAGAAAGTTAGTTCATACATTTGAGCTCAATGCTCCTTACATGAACTCTGTGATAAAGGTACTAATGTTATAGCCACGTGTTCCAGGAAACAAACTCACTCAGAAGGACAATGCAGATAGCGGAGTGCAGTTTATTACACTGGCAGGCCCAAGGCAGAGTCTCCTCTTAGCCAAGGACCCCGACCAGCATTTGTGAAAATCTTTTATACCCCATGTGTACGTGTCCAAACCCACCACCCCAAATTCCTTGAGACTTACATAAACAAAGGAAGGGTAAATACAACTACAATAACCCCATCATTCATGTGTTATGTGTTCAAACAGTTAATAATCAATAAGCCCACAGTTACATTCCAAACAGTCAAGTAATCAGTAAGCCCGTGGTCACATTCCAACCAGTTAATAGTCAATAAACCTGTGATTACATTCCGATAGATATGGAGAAAATTTATGACCTGTCCGGAGGCAGGGAGTGATTAGGGCATGTTTCCTCTTAGGCAATGAGTAACCTGGATGTGATCTTCAAGAGTCCCCTGCCCAGAGGGGGTCTTATCCTTCCATTGTCGTTCCCATAGGCGCTCAGCACAGAGTTCAGAGTCCACTGGAGAGGTGACCACACACGAGCAGCATGGACAGGCCTGAGATGGAGTCCAGGCCCTATGAATTCCTTCTTCACTATTATCTTCCTTTTGCAGCTGATGCAACTGAAGTTTGCAATTAGCAGGTAGATGGCCAAGTCTGGGTTTGAACACCTATCATCTCCCGCCTAGCCCTATGTATGCTCTATCATAGCATGGGTGCATTGCTGCAAATAAGAGCCTCAGACATTGAGGGTAGGTTTTTGTGTAGCTTCATCCTCATGAACCAACTGTAAAGGAAAAGCAGAACTAGTCCCTTTATAGCAGCTTGAGCCCCAGCCAAGAAACACCAGCCGGCCATCTGCATGTTTCCTTCAGAATTAAAGCAAGAAGGAGCCTCGCTGATGATGGCAGGTAGGCCAATTTAGTCATTTTTCAATTAACAATGTTTAAAGGGCTCTTCCTGAAAAATGTGCCAAGGGGGCTACATTCTTAGTCTTACACTAACCTGAGTAATCTGTTTTCCTCTGATCATTTTTAGCCAACTCTACTTTTCAATTGACTGTCTTGCACTTGAATGGTTATATTAATGCTGGAACATTTGCAAAAATAATTTGATATTAGTGCATAATGATTGTGATGGCAATAATGAAAATTCTCAATATATTCATAGTTAAATAGAAAAAATACCTTTACAAAGTAATAATCTTTAGCACTCCTTCTAACAGCCTTGTTTAAACATTGTGTGTTTATACAGTAAGTTATATAGAAGCAGCTTGTAATAGAGAACTTTGTTATTAGGTCTGGGTTCTAGTTTAGCTTTTATTGTCTCTAAGTCTCAGTTTTATCACCTGAAAATCATAGATAATACTGCCTAATATATGCGTTTTTGTATATCATAATTTATGAATGTGAAATATCTTATGGGCTTCTTTGGTGGCTCAGTGGTAAAGAATCCACCTGCCATACAGGAGATGCTGGTTCTATCCCTGGATTGGAAATATCCCCTGGAGAAGGAAATGGCAACCCACTCTAGTATTCTTTCTCGGGAAATCCCATGGACAGAGGAGACCAGCAGGCCACAGTCCAGAGGGTTACAAAAGAGCAGGACATGACTTAACGACTAAACAACAACAAAATATCTTATAGGCAGCCTGGACCTCATGTGTGCTGAGTCGCTTCAGTCGTGTCTGACTCTTTCAGACCCTATGGACTGCATCCTGCCGGGCTCCCCTGTCCATGGGGATTCTCCAGGCAAGGATGCTGGAGTGGATTGCCATTTCTTCCTCCAGGGGATCTTCCTGACTCAGAGATCAAACCCGTGTCTCTTGTGGCTCCTCCACTGCAGGCAGATTCTTTACCCTGAAGCACCGGGGAAGCCCCAGTAACCGCATACATTGGGGTTATAAAGAATATTCTAGTATAGTTAAGATGCTGTCTCTTGGAGCAATGAAAATAAATCATGGAGCAAATCGCATTAATCCTGAATATTAAACTAAAAAATAAGCTTAAACTAGTGAGGGAAATATGATTTTCTTGGAGCAAAGTCCAAGCAGTATTCTTTAAAATTAAAATAGAAAAGAGCTGTAATGTATGTTTAACAAAAAAATTCTGCAGAATACTAATTTTACGTTCAAAAAAGAAACCTACTATAAGCTGGGAATTAAAAAAAAATGGGAGTATGTGCTCCAATAAAATTGGAAAGCTTGAAGTATTTAGATTTTTCAGCAGTTGATACAATGACTATATTTTAGAATTGTATATTTAAAAATAAAGGAGAAACAAAAACATTTCATAGGCTTCTTGAAGAAAATGAAATTGATTTCAAGCAGGGTACACAATGACAAAAATGTGAGGAAGCAAAGATTTATTTTTCCAAAAAGGAAACAAAGGTGACGGAGAAAGAAAGATGTGGTGTAAAATAAGACACTAGTCTGTGGCTTCATTTCAAGCCACTGGTTAAAGGAAGAATGAATTCTTTTGACATTCTTTTTCAAGTAGCAGAGGCCCTGTGGCTTGGAATTATGAGAAGAAAATGTAATTGTAGGCCAGTTTACTCTCAGTCCACATTAGTTATAGTTGTAATGATGCAAATATCAGTTATTGATTTTCCAACTGTATAAATCCACACATACACAAAGTTCAGTTCAATTCAGTTCAGTTGCTCAGTCGTGTCTGACTCTTTGTGACCCCATGGACCGCAGCACATCAGGCCTTCCTGTCCATCACCAACTCCCGGAGCTTGTTCAAGCTCATGTCCATCGAGTCACTGATAATATCCAACCATCTCAGCCTCCATCATCCCCTTCTCCTCCCACCTTCAATCTTTCCCGGCATCAGGGTCTTTTCAAATGAGTCAGTTCTTCACATCAGGTGGCCAAAATATTGGAGTTTCACCTTCAACACTACACAAGGTAGAAAACTTACTATGTAATAGAAAATACTATGTGAGCAATCTTTCCATTAAAAATTATGGAGAAAGATTATAGGTTGAGCTGTGGAAGCAGAGAGAACTGACCGGAAAGGGAAGGGTATGAAAATATTCCACTCATTATTTGGAAGTCAAGATACACAGAAAACAAAAGAGGTGATTAACAAAATTATCTGAATCTTAATAAATGAGATTAATAATACAATTATACTAAGATGAAATAATATATGTGAAGTAAGAGATGTCTTATGCTAAAGCTAGAATACCTTGGCCACCTGATGCAAAGAATAGACTCATTGGAAAAGACCCTGATTCTGGGAAAGACTGAGGGCAGGAGAAGGGGGTGACAGAGGATGAGATGGTTGGATGGCATCACTGACACAATGGACATGAGTCTGAGCAATTTCCAGGAGATAGTGACGGACAGGGAAGCCTGGCATGCTCCTTTTCATGGGGTCGCAAAGAGTCAGACATGACTTAGCGACTGAACAACAACAACAAGAGATGTGTATTTTCCATAAATTAAAAAGCAGGCTTTAAAAAAGCAAGCATATATTCATACTGCTTAGAAATATGAAGGTGAAAAAACAGAAAATAAAACCTAAAATTTTCTTTCTTACTTTAATGTGATTTTGAAAAATATTAAAGTACAAGTTTGATGAAAAAAGTTAAATAACATACTTAGAAAGTTACTGAAATTGGAGAGTAGATATGGACAATTTTAAATGGAATGCCAAGTGAATATCACTGAATAAAGAAAATCAGCCTGCTGATAGGATAAAATTTTCCTATAATTTTCTTGAATCAAACATAAAATAGTAAAGATTAATTACAACTTTAGATATCCTGGTGTATTTCTGATAAGAGACACTCATATGAAATTATTACAAAACAATCTCAGTAATAAAAATAACTTGAGAATCTGGGGGAAGCTAATTTTGTAAACAGTATTATTATAGAGCAAAATTGATCCAAATCAACCATTATCTCAAACAACTGCTTAGATATCATTTTGTTTGGGTTCCATGTTTCTATCACATCAGTTAGATTTTGCTACATTATTTTTCAAAACTTTAATTCGTATGCATTTTTTCCATGTCAACCACAGAATGAGAACCTAATGAATGAAACTGTAAAATAGGATCAAGGTTATTCTTTTTCTTATATCAAGAAAGATACCAATCCTGAAGCCATGGCAGAATGCTTAATTCACATTTATTCTAAGAGCAGATGCTCTACTTAAAATCAAATAAGTCATTTCATTTCTAGTATGCCAGAAAAATTTTACAATTGAGATGGTTTCCACAAGATGTTATACATCTAAATTAAAATAGAAAAGCCCAGTTAATTTGTCTCTCTCCTGTCAAATGACCTCTACTTACTGTTGATATCTGCTTACTTTAATATTAAGCTCAAGGAATTCTTCTGCACATTCTTCCCAACCTATGTATCCCTACATACATTCTTCATTCAGTCTTCCAATAGAGAATTGGTTTTACTTGTCTTTGCTCCAATAAGACTATATACCTTCAGGCCATGAATATTATTCTCTTTTGTATTCTTAAGTCATTAAAGGGGCCTGGAAGATAGCTAGCACAGCAGAATAAAAAAAAAAAAAGTGGAAACAAAAAAAAAGCGAATGAATGAGCAGGTACAAAGTTATCAACATCAAGAGGAAATCTGCCAGATGAAAATATTTGTAAAATTAATTATCCTACCTAAAATCAGAATTGCAACGGTTGTGTCTAGAATGTATCACACTGTTGAATATAATGAATATATTATTCCACTAAAAGCCTGAAGGACAGAATTGTACCACAGTCAAAACATCTAGATTATTTTCCGATAGCTTCGATATTCAGATAATAAGAGATTCTAATATTTCACATTTGAATGTCATTTAAAGCTAGATGCTTTCACAAGTACTGTTTGACCCGTGGTGTTTCAGGTAGGATCTGGAAGCATCTGCCTCCATTTGTGCCTATAAAGTACACAGTGAAAACAAGACTTGCTAAAGAATGACTTGAAATCTTTCCTTTAACCTAAGAGAGATTATTTATTTGAAATTTGTGTTTAAAAGCATAGGCATGGAACAATTTTTTAGTATACAATGCAAAACCACAGACAACTACTAGTTCAGGAGGCACTAATTCACTGTTAGTAAAGATGGTGGTACTGTGGCTCAAACATACTTCAGAAGAGATAATAAAGTATGGTGACGTTGATAAGCTATATCTGGTAAATGAGGTTTTTTCTGGCAAAATGTCCATTGGAGGTATGATTCAAATCATAAGTCCGTATGTATTACAGAAACTGATTATAAGAATAAAAGTGAAACTAATAGAATCATACTAAAGAGATATAAATAATTTTCTCTGACAGTTGTTTCCCTTTTTTCCATTGTACTTTTACTTCTCCCACCATAATCAGACCCTCATTATTACTTACTTGGGAGCATAACTTCTTATCATCTCCTGTCTTTCATTTTGGGGATCTTACTTATTATGGTCCTTCACATGGAACATACCCCACATCTTCCCACTTACTTAGTTTTATTCATGATGCTTTTTCTACTTGGAATACCTATTTCCCATTTCGCTATGTTGAAATCTTACCATTTCTCTATGTTGAATTCTTTCTGTTCCAACTCAACTGCCCAGGGTGTAACTTAGGATATAGACCATATCTTCCTAGTGCCATCCAGCAAATGCTTGTGGGACAAAACTGACCTGCTCCATCATGTTTTTCAAGGATCTCCCTAGAGGGACAGTATAGCCTAGATATTCATTTGACAAATATTAATTAATTAATTACATACAGGTATAATACTAGGCACATGGTAGACTCTAGATATTAACACATTGGAGCCTGTTGATCTATTTTATAACACGGAAGTGCATAATTTTTGCTATTTGTGATTGCTAGAAAAGTTTATAATTGCATTTCCTTTACTTTTTTCAGTTGGGGTGGGGGGGTCGGGGTGGCTGCACCATGCAGCATGTGGGATCTCACTTCCCCATGGAGGATCTTAGTTTCCAACCAGGGATGAAATATATGCCCCCTGCATTAGAAGCACAGAGTCTTAATTACCGGACTGCCAGGTAAGTCCCACTCAGGGATATTTTGAACACAAAGATAAAATTTTGGAAGAGTAAATTTATTTGTTCAAATATAATCATCAAGTGGATGCTAAAAAATTTAAAAACTGGACTTACCTGGTGGTCCAGTGGTTAAGAATCTGACTGCCAATGCAGGGGATGTGGGTTCAATCCCTGGTCAGGTAAGATCCCACATGTGGTGGAACAGCAAGGCCTAGGCACCACAACTATTGAAACCTGCAAGCTCCAGAGTAACTAGTAATTCATCGCAACTAGAGAGTAACCTCTGCTCCCCGCAATTAGAGAAAGCCCACAAAGACCCAGTGCTGCCAAAGATAAATAATTTTATCTTAAAAAAATGTAAATCTATTCTTTCAGAAAGTATTCACTTTACGAAATGTAATTCACTTAAAAAAAATACTGAGCTTGGCCTTCCACATTAAGAGATTTTTTCCCCTTTTATTTGACCCAAATTATCTTTTTTTCAAAAAGGAAATTAAGATTCTCAATATAAATAATAATTTATAAATACATTCCAAGTGGTTTTTACTCCTAATTTCCTGTTGCTATTATAAACAGTATATTTTGTTGGCAACTACTGGTGAAGGAAAATGCTGCCATTTTTCATGGGAGTTACTGCCTGGCACGATACCATCCCCCAAAATATGTGTGGGCAGGATTAATCAGTGAGCGCCTAATCAACACTTCCCGTCCATTCATGGGGCCATAAGCATTCATCAAGCGATCTTAGACAAAACTGCCCATATTGAGTGGGCTGTGTCTTGGTTAAGCTCGTGGTTAATTAAACAACCGGGAGCGAGAAAAGCCAGAGAGATAAACACCTCTTCTTATTTCATTACCATCTCTTTTTGAAGTTGTTCCCCTTTTCAAAAATATATGTCTTTTCACATTATAGCCACATACACAAAGAGGAGAGCAATTTCAAACTCTCTATTGCACTCATTTGCTTCTGTTTACTTCCTGGCACAAGACAATCAAGTTCTTCAAGGTAGATGTTTTTCTCCTCAGAACTAAACAATGTAAACATATACTCTCATCAAGACTCCACAAATTATGGAAAATGCCTTTGCTATGAAAACCTTTGCTAACAGATTTCCAAGTATGGGCCACTTATTTCAAATCTTACCATGGAGTCTTTCAATGACATGACCCACAGAGCAGATTATTCACTGTGAGGCAGGACATATTGAATCTCATCCAAGATGCTTTATTATTGGAAATACTAGAAGGATTTCATTCAGCAAGTTCACTGGAGACATTATACTAGACATGGAGTATATAAGCAACATTTGAGCAATACTCCAATAGATAATTCAGAAAAATAAAGCTAGCATAGCATAACAGTAATTTGGATTTTGAAATATACACAGAAATAATAATTATGAAATCCTAACCAGGGATATTACAATTTGTCAGAAAAGTATGTGCCAAGTGCATTGCTGAGTGGTATAATGTGCTGCTGAACTTGCTTTGTTTTTTTGGCTACCAGGGATGGTGCTAGAAAAAGAAAATTTGATCTTCAGAACAAAGGTACAAGTTGACCACACAAATCCCTACATGGCAGATGTCATGAAATCAAATAAATGAAATAAAAATATATGGGAATTGACTTGTATAAAAATCACACAAGTCAATTATAGCCAGTGTGAGTGCCATCTTTGGTTCTGTAATGTGGGTTGCTGGGGGTTGGAATAAAAAATTGAGATAACTAGCCCTTCCAGTAACTCTAGTTCATACAACTGGGTTGAATTGAGATAGACAAAACTGAAAGAGAAGCAAAGTTAGAAAAAGTATCAAGTTTTAGAATTTATTTTAAATTTATTTTTAAATTTCTGCCAAGTAGAAATGCCAAATTGGAAATTGAATGACATTCTGGCTCAGGAAAGAGAAGTTAAAACTGGAAGTATTTGAGATCATCAGAATATGGACAGCAACAGTAATAGATGAACATGTAGGATGCAAAAGAAAGAGAGCTCTGATTACACCCTAAAGAATTCAAATATTTATGCATTAACTGAAAAGACAAAGCTATCAAAGACAAAGGAGAAGAAACCAAGAGAATGCACAGCTTTGGGAATGAAGATACCAGCATGTTTTACTTTCTTCTGGACATTAACAGTGTGACTGCTAAAATGAGATGCATAGTGGAAAAAATCCACTGATTTTGGCAACACAGTCAAAGCTATAAAGGAGTAGACTGTGAGTAAATGGGAGTCAGAGAGTGAAGACAGTATATTTATACAACTTTTTTGAGAGATGCTTGGCAGTGAAGAAGAGCTAAGAAGTATGATGATAATTGGAAGAGAGTGTGGAAGCCCAAGGAGGGGTTCTATTTCTAGATATGTGTGTGCTAGGTTCTGTCATGTCCGACTCTTTGCAGCTCCACGGATTGCAGACCACCAGGCTTCTCCACCCATGGAATTTTCCAGGCAAGGATACTGGAGTGGGTTGCCATTTCCTACTTCAGGGGATCTTCCTGACCCAGGGATTGAACCCGTGTCTCCTGCATCTCCTGCCTTGGCAGGCGGATTCTTTACCACTAGCATCACCTGGGAAGCCCACAGGGTACCTTAGGGAAAGTTATTAGACCAGAACATGGGGCAAAGTAAGCACTCACAGTACATGACAGTTTTAATCACCATTATCAACAACATTTACCTAAAGCCTGTGGAATTAGCTGGTAAAAGCTTCATCAGTTCACTTCAGTCACTCAGTTGTGTCTGACTCTTTGCGACCCCATGAATCGCAGCACACCAGGCCTCCCTGTCCATCACAAACTCCCGGACTTTACTCAAACTCATGTCCATTGAGTCGGTGATACCATCCAGCCATCTCATCCTCTGTCATCCCCTTCTCCTCCTGCCCCCAATCCTTCCCAGCATCAGGGTCTTTTCCAATGAGTCAACTCTTCGCATGAGGTGGTCAAAGTATTGGAGTTTCAGCTTCAGCATCAGTCCTTCCAATGAACACCCAGGACTGATCTCCTTTAGGATGGACTGGTTGGATCTCCTTGCAGTTCAAGGGACTCTCAAGAGTCTTCTCCAACACCACAGTTCAAAAACATCAATTCTTCAGCACTCAGCTTTCTTCACAGTTCAACTCTCACATCCATACATGACCACTGGAAAAACCATAGCCTTGACTAGACAGACCTTTGTTGTCAAAGTAATGTCTCTGCTTTTTAATATGCTGTCTAGGTTGGTCATAACTTTCCTTCCAAGGAGTAAGCACCTTTTAATTTCATGGCTGCAATCACCATCTGCAGTGATTTTGGAGCCCCCCAAAAATAAAGTCTGACACTGTTACCACTGTTTCCCCATTTATTTCCCATGAAGTGATGGGACCAGATGCCATGATCTTAGTTTTCTGAATGTTGAGCTTTAAGCCAACTTTTGCACTCTCCTCTTTCACTTTCATCAAGAGGCTTTTAGTTCCTCTTCACTCTCTGCCATAAGGGTGGTGTCATCTGCATATCTGAAGTTATTGATATTTCTCCCAGCAATCTTGACTCCAGCTTGTGCTTCTTCCAGCCCAGCATTTCTCATGATGTACTCTGCAAGTAAGTTAAATAAGCAGGGTGACAATATATAGCCTTGACATACTCCTTTTCATATTTGGAACCAGTCTCTTTTTCCATGTCCAGTTCTAACTGTTGCTTCCTGACCTGCATATAGGTTTCTCAAGAGGAAGGTCAGGTGGTGTGGTATTCCCATCTCTTTCAGAATTTTCCACATACTGAAAGAGGAACTCCCCAGGTCGGTAGGTGCCAAATATGCTACTGGATATCAGTGGAGAAATAACTCCAGAAGGAATGAAGGGATGGAGCCAAAGCGAAAACAATACCCAGTTGTGGATGTGACTGGTGATAGAAGCAAGGTCTGATGCAGTAAAGAGCAATATTGCATAGGAACCTAGAATGTTAGGTCCATGAATCAAGGCAAACTGGAAGTGATCAAACAGCAGGTGGCAAGAGTGAATGTCGACATTCTAGGAACCAGCAAACTAAAATGGACTGGAATGGGTGAATTTAACTCAGATGACCATTATATCTACCACTGTGGGCAGGAATCCCTTAGAAGAAATGGAGTAGCCATCATAGTCAACAAAAGAGCCTGAATGTACTTGGATGCAGTACTTAGATGCGATCTCAAAAACAACAGAATGATCTCTGTTCGTTTCCAAGGCAAACCATTCAGTATCATGGTAATCCAAGCCTATGCCCCAACCAGTAATGCTGAAGAAGCTGAATTTGAACGGTTCTATGAAGACCTAGAAGACCTTTTCGAATGAACACCCAAAAAAAGATGTCCTTTTCATCATAGGGGACTGGAATGCAAAAGTAGGAAGTCAAGAAACACCTAGAATAACAGGCAAATTTGGCCTTGGAGTACAGAATGAAGCAAAGGTTAACAGAGTTTTGCCAAGAGAAAGCACTGGTCATAGCAAACACCCTCTTCCAACAACACAAGAGAAAAAGGTTAATAGTATGTGCCAAATACTGCATTAGTCATGTCAAATTAAACTAGTAATAATAACTCTTACTGCTATTATTTAAACCAACCAATCCTATGAGGGAGCTATTATTTCCCACATGTACATTACAGAGCATTTATGCTGAAATAATTTCCCAAATAATTGATATCTAGTGAGTAGAAGAGCTCGAATTTCACCATTCATCTGTTAAATTTCAAAGTCATGCTCCTTTCCTTTAGTACATTATTGCCCTTAAAGCACTGAGAGAGAATCACTCAAT
Organism: Odocoileus virginianus; assembly: GCF_023699985.2. Taxonomy (NCBI): domain Eukaryota; kingdom Metazoa; phylum Chordata; class Mammalia; order Artiodactyla; family Cervidae; genus Odocoileus; species Odocoileus virginianus. The sequence continues at coordinate 5,507,410 of NC_069701.1, read as the reverse complement.
TCAGTTCTGTGGCCCTTCCAAAGGCATTCACTCACCCACCACGAGCTGTTTCATCTGAATCCAATTCCAGATACTACCAAACAGAATTCATCTCAGCAAACATGTTATTTAACAAACAGAGCTCTTTTGCCCAATTTCTAGTAATATTATAGACATGTATTATTTAGTACTAAATGACCCACTTCACATCATTACAGAGAATTGGTGTTTAAATATCAGAGTCTTCCTACAAAATATACAATGCTTAGCTATAGCTTTTCTATAGAAAAGGCCTGGAAAATAAGAGGCTTCTGGAAATAGACACGTCATCACACTTATTAAATACTTAACTAAATCTTCGTTGCAGAGGAAGGAATGACTTCAGCGGCACAGTGGGAACAGAAAAATCTGGTTCTGACGTTAAAAGGGATATGGTATTTTAATGGTTACTGTGCTGCTCCTGCTGTTGTTTTAGTCACTGTCTTATCTGACTCTCTGCAACCCCACAGACTGTAGCCCACCAGGCTCCTCTGTTCATGCGGTTCTCCAGGCAAGAATACCAGAGTGGATTGCCATTTCCTTCTGCAGGGATTGAACCCAAGTCTCCTGCATTAGCAGGCGGATCTTTTCCACTAAGCCACCAGGGAAGCCCCAATTATCTTGTTAGTATAACTTAAACTGAGATTTGAAAGTGAAAACATATTAATTTATTAACCTTCTGAAAAAATAACAGTGTTTTTGCCTTAGTTCTTTTTCTGGCTATTCTTCCCAGAGGAAAATGAAAAGTTGAGACAGAAGCTATGACCCAGATTCCCACTGTAACCCTGCAGAACTCAACAGCCTTCTGCTTTCCTTGTAAGCTGTCAACTTCCCAGCTGAAACCTGCAGTGCATGTCTCATTAAGGGTGATTCCATTTCCACAGAAAGGACACATCTCTATACGGAACCGTGTGTCAGTGGGTTGGGTGGATTGGTGAGCTATTCACTGTGCCTCTGTCTTAGCTCACTAGTCACCTCTGATCCTCGGTTCTAACTGGATCTAATGGCAACCCAGAAAATCTCCCATCGCCAGATGAAGACAGAAAATCCTCTGCAGCACAGCCAAAACCGTTCAAGCTTGACGGCCTTTGCTGAAAAGAAGAAACGTCTTTGACAGCAGCTCCCCGGCCTGCTACCACCTTCTCCAGTGCAGATCTGTACCGTGTGGGCTCTGTGGCTGCCAGTTCCCCTCTGGAAGGACTCAGCGACTCCCACGGTACTGAGAGGAGGAGCTCAGTTTGGAAATGTCTGTCTGTCCCACCATTCACGGCAGGATTCAGAAATGAGTAGAAAGAACTGAAATGTTGTGTACTGGCTGCGCTGCTGCTCTTGTTGCCGTGGCTAAATTCTAAGCTCCAATCAGGAGGGGTCAGCCTTGCTGGATTCCGGGATTATGGCCCTGGTGCCTGTCATCTCAAGTTGACATCTTTGCTGTCCAATATCATAGCCACTGGCCACATGCGGCAAATAAGCATTTGACAAGTAGCTAATTCACACTGAGACACTGTCTGCATAAAACAAAATATATTTCACAGACAGTATTAAAAAAAAAAGACAGTGTAAAATACAATATTGATTACATGTTGAAATGATAAATTTTTGGATGTATTCAGTTAAATAAAATATGGTTTAGACATTAATTTCACTTCTTTTTACCTTTTCTTAAAACCATACACATGGCTAGCATTATTATCTTTATTAGAGAGTAATGAATTATGTATATAAAGAGATTTATATCCTATACATTTCAGTGTAGAATCTAAATTTCTTAGGATACTCTGTGACATCCAGGAGTTTTTATTATCTAGCATCTGGCCTTTTTCTCCAGTTTTATTGCTTTTCTTTTCTTTATGTATACACACATACTTCAGCCATACCAAAGAATATATAGACCACTGAATACACCACGCTCTCTCCCATCTCTAATTTCACAACACTCCCTGTTATTGCAATATTCCTCTGTTGAATTCCTGCTCATACTTCAAAACTCAGCTGAAAGGGACAGAATTCTCAAGCGCTTCAATTCAAAATAAATAACCTCCACTAAAGACCCTGATGCTGGGAAAGACTGAAGGCGGGAGGAGAAGGGGACGACAGAGGATGGGATGGTTGGATGGTATCACAGACATGATGGACATGAGTTTGAGTAGGCTCCAGGAGTTGGTGATGGACAAGGAAGCCTGGCGCGCTGCAGCCCATGGGATCGCAGAGTTGGACATGACTGAGCAACTGAACTGAACTGATGCCTCAATGGGGTCGCAAAGAGTAGGACACGACTGAGCAACTAGCACTTTCCCTTTCGCTATGTCGTCATTGCTGACCCCCACTGCAATGTCACAAGATTTTTCACGTTTTATTGAAATTATGTTTTTGTTTGACTTTCTAAGATGCTGTAAGTTATTCAACAAAAAGGATTACATCTTAATTACCCATTTTTCTCCAGAGCCTTGGCAGCCTTAAGTATGTACTGAATAAGTGCATTTTGGAAAATGAGTATTAAGTTTTCCACCAGCTTTATAGAGATATAATTGACATATAACACTGTCTAAATCTTAAAAGTGTGAACATGATGATTCTTTATACATATTTAATGCAAAATGACTACACAATAAGGTTAGTTAACATATCTGTCACTTCACATTTTTTTTTTTTTGGTGAGAATATTTATCTCACCAAAAGATCTAGTCTCTTGGCAACTTTCATGTGTACAATACAGCATTGATAACTACAGTAACTATATTGTATATTATATTCTGAGAACTTATTCATCTTATAAGATAAAGTTTGTATCTTGACCAACATCTCCCCATTTCCCCTCCTCACCCTGCCATGGGCAACCCCCAGTTTACTCTTTGTGTCTATGTTTTGTTTTGTTTTGTTTTTTTCCACAAATAAGTGAGATCACACAGTATTTGTGTTTTTCTCTGCTTGATTTATTTCACTTAGTGTAATGCCCTCGAGGTTCATAGACTTTCCATCCATAAATTATTATTGAGCATTGACTATGAATAGCTGTGAAAATCATCTCTGGTATTGAAGCTAATATGCATTCATTGTGATCCAAAAGGGCTACTTAGATCTATGAGGAAGGGCAGCACCATGCAGTAACCTGTACCTTGGACTGAGTGAGGAGACAGTGTCTGAAATCTTGTTCTGCAATATATCACCCGCATGGTCTCTGTATAATATGATATGTATAAGGTCCACAGAGTGGGATTTTACTCCTACATTGTTTTATTAAGTTGCAATGATTATAGAGAATTTCACTTTTTCTTACACTTTCTTCACATTTTTCTTACACTTACTTGCTCAAACTTCAATTTTCCATTTCTCAAAATCTACTCCATTTCAAATTCCATTTCCAATTTTCAATATACATTCCATTCTGCATTTCATTTTCCATTGCTCAATATATATTTTGAGCCTTGTGGGTAATTCCCAAGCTAAGTTTGCTTTGTAAAATTAAATGTTTCCAGAGTTAAAAATTCTACCTAAACCAGAGTCACTAGAAAGGTGTCTAGTAACATTAAGAAAACTACCATTCATTGAAGTGGGAAATTTTGTAACTTATATAACTACTCTTCATTCAATTATTTGTTCTACCTAATTTCTCAGACACTGAATAAAGTGTTTGTTCGTCTTTTGAGATATCCTACCCTTTATAAGATCCACTTAGTATGATAAAGATTTTATTTTCCTACTCGATGGACTCATGTCAATTTGTTCAGTGAGTCCAACAACGGCAATAATTTTTCACCAGACACGTGACATGTATTTTCCCCATATATATAAGGCCAAAGAAAAGAAAACTCAGTATATACATTTCTAAAAGAATTATAACTTTTGCTGATGATAATTGGAAACTTGTTAGGAAGAAACGTACATTTACTTGTAAATCAGATTCACCAGCTATTGTTTGTTTGCTTTTGCTGCTGTTGTTTGTTTTTTGTTTTTTTGTTTGTTTGTTTGTTTTGCTTTTTCATACCAATAGCTCAGATAATAAAGAATCTGCCTGCAATGCAGGAGACCTGGATTCAATACCTGGGTCAGGAAGATCCCCTGGAGAATGAAATGGCAACCCACTCCAATATTCTTGCCTGGAGAAGTCCAAGGACAGAGGAGTCTGGCAGGTTACAGTCCATGGGGTTGCAAAGAGTTGGACAGGGCTGAGTGACTAACACTTTCATCTGTTCTAAAGCAAGGGGAATATCTCCCAGCCTGGGTCCAGAAAGGTTGTGATTTTCACTCTCTTCTAGAAAGAAGCCCAATTTCAAGCATTCGTATGTTGACGCCAGGGTTTTATATACTTAAAAATACCACTAAAGTTCTTGCTTAATCGAGGGGAAAAGTGGAATAGATGGAGGAAGATTGATCAGTTTACTAGTTTCCTGATCTTAGGTAGTTTCCATTGACCTCAGATTCAACACCTTTAAGAGGAATCTCAGTCAATACCCAAGCACTTATTGAAATGAATAAAACAATAAAAACCATATGAGGCTGGGGGGTGGGTACCTAAGTCTTTGTTCATATAATATTAATAAGCATATAAAGGGGGTTGGTATAAGAATGTCTATATACATTATAATGATAGGCATTTTATATATTTTGCATACATATGAAAGATATTCATATTTAAATATGATATACACATATGTACATATGTATACATATATATGCTTATACCATTATAAAGGTTCCAAATACTGGGTGGATATATGTGTTAGAATTCAAAGGAAGGAAAGATTACTTCTAACTGGACACCTCAGGTGATGAGACCTATACTATATCCCTTCTGCATCTTCTGTTTCCCTCTCCAATGATGTCTGGGTAATTTTAATTTTTATATTTGACATGGCAAATCGCTTAGTTACACCCTATTTCAAAGGATTAGTTCATTCAAGTGAAGGAGATGTTATCAAGCTTTTCTCCATCTGTCCCACACGATTATGAAGAGTACCATAGCCTTGGTCCTCCATAACACAAGGCTAAGGGAAATCAAGAGACACAGGGAAGCGAAGGAAATCAAAACAAGAGTGGATTACTGAGGTTGCTAGATTGTTCATTTCATGCGAACATCTTTCAAGAGGCCATTAAGACTGCAACTGAAGGCTGTGTTGAGGAGGAAGAGAGAAGAGCATGTCCTCAGTCTCTTAACTGCCAATGGTTACAGACTGCCTCCACAGAATATGGATTCCCCTGTTCTTCCTTCTTATCATTAATTGGCTTCCAGCTGTCTTGGCAAGATATTAAGGTAACTCCTGGACTTCCCTGGTAGCTCAGATGGTAAAGAATCCACCAGCAATGCAAGAGACCCAGGTTCAATGTCTGGGTCAGCAAGATCCCCTGGAGAAGGGAATGGCAACCCACTCCAGTATCTGTCTGAAGAATCCCATGGACAGAGGATCCTGGCAGGTTACAGTCCATGGGGTCGCAAAGAGTCAGACATGACTGAGCAACTAAGCTCACACATCACACATATAGGCAACTCCTAAGTAGAGAGCGAAGAAGCACGACATTACTGAGTTGTACCCATGTACAGTAATATCGAGCCCATGCAAAGCTGGTCACTGCAATATTGCTGTTCAGTCAATCAACTGTGTCTGATTCTTTGTGACCCCAGGGACTGCATCACGCCAGGCTTCCCTGTCCTTCACCATCTTCCAGAGCTTGCTCAAGTTTATGTCCATTGAGTTGGTGATGCCATCCAGCATTTCATTCTGGGCCTTCTTCTCCTACTGCTTTCAATCTTTCCTAGTATCAGGGTCTTTACCAAAGAGTCGGATCTTCGCATCAGGTGGCCAAAGTATTGGAGCTTCAGCATCAGTACTTCCAATGAATATTCACAGTTGATTTCCTTTAGGATTGACTGGTTTGATTTCCTTGCTGTCCAAGGGACTCTTAAGAGTCTTGAAGGCATGAATTCTTTGACACTCAGCATTTTTTATTGTCCAGCTCTCACATCCATACATGACTACTGGAAAAACCATAGCTTAGACTATAGGAACATTTGTCAGCAAAGTAATGTCTCTACTTTTTAATATACTGTCTAGGTTTGTCATAGCTTTTCTTCCAAGGAGCAAGCATCTTTTAATTTCATGGCTGAAGTCACCACCCACAGTGATTTTGGAGCCCAAGAAAATAAAGCCTGTCACTCTTTCCACTGTTTCCCCATCTATTTGCCATGAAGTGATGGGACTGGATACCATGATTTTTGTTTTTTGAATGTTGAGTGCTAAGCTAGCTTTTTCACTCTCCTCTTTCATCTTCATCAGGAGGCTCTTTAATTCCTCTCTGCTTTCTGCCATAAGAGTGGTGTAATCTGCATGTCTGAGGTTACTAACATTTCTCCTGGCAATCTTGATTCCAGCTTGTGCTTCAACCAGCCTGGCATTTCACATGATGCACTCTGCATATAAGTTAAATAAACAGGGTGACAATATACAAACTTGAAGTACTCCTTTCCCAATTTGGAACCAGTTTGTTGTTCCATGTCTGGTTCTAACTGTTGCTTCTTGACCTGCATACAGGTTTTGCAGGAGGCAGGTAAGGTGTTTTGGTATTCCTGTCTCTTCAAGAATTTTCCATATTTTGTTGTGATCTACACAGTCAAAGGCTTCAGCGTAGTCAATGAAGCAGAAGTTTTTCTGGAACTCTCTTGCTTTTTCTATGATCCAACAGAATGTGGCATTTTGATTTTTTGTTCCTTTTCCTTTTCTAAACCCAGCTTGATGATATGGAAGTATGCTGAAGCCTAGCTTGGAGAATTTTGAGCATAACTTTGCTAGCATATGAAATAAGCACAAAGGTGTGGTAGTTCGAACATTCTTTGACATTGCCTTTCTTTGGGATTGGAATGAAAATTGACCTTTTCCAGTCCTGTGGCCACTGCTGAGTTTTCCAAATTTGCTGGCATGTTGCATGCAGCACTTTAACAGCATCATCTTTTAGGATTTGAAATAGCTCAGCTGGAATTTCATCACCTCCACTATCTTTGTTCATAGTGATGCTTTCTAAGACGCACTTGAAGTCACACTCCAGGATGCCTGCTCTAAGTGAGTGATCACACCATTGTTGTTATCTGGGTCATGAAGATCTTTTTTTGTATAGTTCTTCTGTGTATTCTCAACACTTCTGATTCTGTTAGGTCCATTCTGTTTCTGTCCTTTACTGTGCCTATCTGTGCATGCAATGTTCCCTTAGTATCTACATTGGCTGGGGGTAAAATAAAGAACAAAGATCTATAAATAAGTAAAGTCAAGATCTGAAGTGGTATGTTAAATAATATCTGTGCAGGTGAGGGGAAAACACTGGAATTATTTACACTATTTGCAAATATCTCTGTTTCATAGCTTTTGATGGAGTTTCCTTGACTATCAGAATATGAGGGACATCTGGTGGTAAATGTTTAACAACAATTTCTCTACAGGGGTGTATGTATGTGACATTAATTTTACTAATTATGAAATAAATGTAGCACATAATTTAGAAATAATAATAAAATACACAATCCTCTTTTTATAAAATATCTTCACTGAATTTTGAGAAAATCTTGTGTCAGCAATCAATGTATGGTTACAATGGACTAATCAGTGTATTTGTGACATGGATGGTGACTGAAAGTTTTATGCTAAGATGTTTGATGAAAGTGAAACGAAATAAGTTGTGTATCAGATCTTTGCTCACCAATCCATGGCACAAGTAACTCCTGTGCTAAATTGGAAAGCAGTTTCAAAAAGTATAATATTCTTTTACATTCTTATATTGTGCTATTCCCAATACGATGGTTATAGACATGACACACTTCACATTTAATCTGAATTGTTAACAATTTCTTCATCACTTTCTTAAGTGTAGACAATAAAAATCAAGGCTCAAATTTTTAGCAATATTCTCACTATGACTAATTTCAAGTTACCAATATTATGTGATTGAATACGGTGTTGGAAATGGATGCATAGTGGCATACCAATATATAGTATATTGACCATATAAATACTATGGCTGTAAACAGCTTAAAGAGTATAGAAAACAATAAAATGTCATCAACTGATTAGCAGTAATTTGTTTTTAATTACAATTTCCTGATATTTTACTTCTTTAAAATAATTTAATAAAATTTAGTGTTTAATAATCATGCTTAACAAAAGACTTGAAAATTTAACAGTTCTCTATGCATATTTCTATGAGCTATTGCCAGCACCAACACTGGACTATGGCAATAGAATCTTCTAAGATTCTTCTCACCAATATCTGTCATATTTTCAGTTACTCCAGGACTTCGGAAGAACAATTTTGCTTACAGTGATTACAATAGAGACTTCCTTTGTAAGAAGATCCAATACAATAAAGGTGAAATCTTGGTGGTGGAGAAAGGAAGATTATATAACTTCTGTTTGAATATGTAAGGAAAATGTCTTCCCATAAACAGAATTTTAGTTGGGCCTTGCAGAAGGAGTGGGTTTTGACAATAAGGAGACGGTATTCTAGGGACATCCCTGGCAGTCCAGTGGTTAGGACTCAGCGTTTTCACTGGTGTGTTCCTCAGGTCCTCAACCACTTGGTTGAGGAACTGAGATCTGCAAGCTACATGGTACCACCAAGAAAAAAAGTCCAGGTTTTTTGGACGTCCTGCTGGTCCAGTGGCTAAGACGCTGTGCAGGGTGCTGGGGTTTGATCCCTGGTCAGGGACCCAGACCCCACATGCGATAACTCAGAGTTTGCACTCTGCAACTAAAAGTTCCCCAAGCCGCAGCTTAAGATCCCACATGCCACAGCAAGGATCCAAGATCCCGCACGCCACAGTGAGACCCAGCACGGCAAATAAATGAATAAATATTTGAAAATATATTTTAAAAAGAAAAGGAGATGGCATTCCAGAAGAAGCATACGGAATGGCACAGGCAGGCTGGGGTGGGCAAGTGTGCGGTGAAGATCCGGTTTTCCCACCGCAGAGGTTACAAGATGGGAGGACCGGAAGTAGGCTAGGATCACTACGCGGAGACCCTAACTTCTTAGACAAAGAGGTGCAAGAAGGGGTTTGAGAGAGCAGGTGACATGATGTGAAGTGCGCTTAAGAAAGAGAACACTAGTGATGAGACAAGAGAGGAGAGCGATGGTCCAGAGAGAAGCAAAAGGGGTTCATAATTACAAACCTTAGAAGGAATGAGGGGCTGAACTAGGATGGGGACAATGGTAAGAAAGACAAGGCAGTCTGCGGGGCCACTTGGTAACACTGCTCAGAGGGTGCTGACGTTCACACAGAACACAGAGTGAAGGATGATCTCGGGAATTACGCTTGGTGATCGTTTAAGAAAAAACAGACATGCTAGTACGTCATGTGAGATTAGACGAGAGAGAAAGCAGGAAGCTTAGTTTGGAGGTTAATGCAGCCATCAGGTGAGAGATGATGGTACCTCGAAAGTGGTGGCAGTGGACATTACACCCTACACGGGCTGTTCAGTTTTGGTCTTGATCCCAGAGCACTGTTTGCCCAAGTTACAGGTTGAATTGTATGTTCTTCAAGCTGATATGTTGCGATTCTAACCTCTAGCACCTCAGAATGTTAATGTATATGGATATAGGACCTTTAAAGAGGTACTTAAGGTAACATGAGGTCATATGGCTGACCCCCAAATTCACTATGATCAGTATTATTTTAAGACGAGGTGATCAGGACATAGACATGCACAGAGGAAAAACTATAAGAGGACCCAGGGAGAAGATGACCATCCACAAGTCAAGGAGTAAGGCCCTAAGAAAGAACCAACACTGCTAACACACTGACCTTAGACTTTTGGTCTGCAGAGCTGTGAGGAAATAAATTTCTGTTTTTTCAGCCACCCAGTTTATGGTTCTTTGTTACTGCTGTCCAAGCAAATTAATACAGTCCTCTGCAGTTTACCAAACTTTTCAGTGATCAAAGGTACCCAAATTCTTAGGCAAGATAAAAATGAATACAATTTTGTTGTCACAGGCCTCATGATATTTGGAAAGGACACTGGCTTTTGCAATATACAGACAGAGTCTGAATCTTAAATCTGCAAATAGATAGATGAGCCTAAATAACTTATTTAAATGTCTCTGAGCTTCAGTTTTCAAAATCACATCTGATACGGTAGGACGACCACCAGCCCAATACCTGGCACAAAATACATGCTCAACGAAGGTTAGTTCCTTAGTTTTTCTATTCCAAAGAGGCAGCCACAAAACTGGCCTAAAAAAATGACTCTAAAGTTAGATTAAGTTTAAATTTCATTTGAATTCATCAAACCTGGCTGCATCACTCATTTCAGCATTTGGGCATGTTGGTTAGACTTTCTAAGCTTTGTTTCCTTATCTAGAAAATTCTCATAAAGTGGTTACAAGGGTTAAATGTGATCTTGCATGTGAAATGCTTAGAACAATAAATACATAAAAAAGTATCAACAAGTATATCTATTATTAATCATACACATATTTTTGTAAGTTCTTTTTGCTCATTCTATTTGCCATCACTGTCTATGGCCAACTCTTAGCAGAAACTCTCCCTGTGTTGTTGTTTCTATTCTCAACTCTCCGGCTAATACCTGCAGCTCTCAATTTATAACTCCAGGTAGATATCTGGAATATGTTCATTCAACTACTGCCAAACATTCTTCCAAAAAATGGAAAACTAAAGCTGCTCATTAGATAGGGTAGTACACTGAGGGTAATGTTGTTAAAAAGTAATAACATTTTAATGTTTCTTAAAAACATGATCACTCCCCTTATTACTTAGGTAGGTACCTCAAAAAGCAAATTAGAACAGACATAACTTCTGTCAACAGGGAACTTAATAGCTAACTCATCTAGATTGGATTCACCCAGTGTTTTCATAATCACTCATGGTCCAATTCTCTTGTCCTCATTTTGCAGCTAATGAAATCCCAGGATAGTACCGAAGTGTTGGCTTTTTTCACTCTGTTGCACTAATGTCTGCTCTTTTCCCCACACTCTAATTCTTTAATCATACCTTTGGGATACTACAGTGGAGTAAACTATTTGGGATTACCTAACATAAAAATTGCAAATTCTCCTCTGAAGCATATGGAGGCTGTACATGTGGTTTATTTACTCCCTATCCCTCAGGATATCTGTGATTCTTCCCAGGTCTGCAGGGGGCACTTCTGGCTGAGAAAAGTCCCTGATATGGGAGTCCTTTCTACTCTTAATGTTGTACTAAAAAGGCGTCAGTTTTAGAAACAATCCTAGGATTCAAGACTATGTTGGGTCATGAACTTGCAGCATTGTAGGCCACCTATGGAGAAAAGGAAATGACTGTGGTCATGTTTTAAGTTTAATAAGAACTCATTCTTGTTGATACCATCATGATATTGGTCCTGCTTCCAAGAAGGGCCATGTATGGGCATAGTCCCTTTTCCTAGCAATAGAGTCCCCCATCTCTCTGTTTGACATGAGTTGAGTCTACGGTCTAATTTACATTCACAGCTCTTTAGCCTCCTGGCCTCAGTGATTAGCCTAAAGAGGTGAAATGTTACTTGAGGTTCTTTTTGGTTGTATTTTTTTTAACTCAAGCTAACATAGCAAATCTCTTCATTCTCTGCAATAATGTAAGCCAAGAGTAGTCAGCAACCATGGTTTTAGACTCATGAAATAAATTAAAAGAAAAACAATGCCCCACTGAAAAAAAGAGAAATTAAGAGGTGAAGGGAGAAGATCTGTCAATACAGGCCCTACTTTTATGTCAGTTTCCTCTACTGTGTTCCTGGCTTTCATAATTATGCAAATAAATAAATAAATTCCCTTTATTGGTTAAGCTAACTTGAATTCAATTTCTCTCCATTTACAATGACAGTTTCCTGACTGGTGTTCCAGTCAAAGTCAGAAACAAGAATAAGATAAAGGAATGAATGATTTCATAGAGGTGTTAGAACTTAAGCCACAGAGAAAGGGCAGTAGAGAAAGTAAAGAGTCAGTTTCAGAGAATTCCGCATATGAAACAGAAACCTTATATGAAGTTGAGGGGGGGGGATAACAGACATGAATGATATTTGTAGTTGTCATCAGGCTTTTCTGAATCACAGAGTCTATGTGAGTTAACAATGGCAGAAAGCCCTAAAATGCAGAGGGGTATCAAAGCCAGATAGAGAGCTTCAACCTAATGTAGTGGATGACAAAACCATTTATACATCAAGCAGGAAATTTCCAGAATAAACACTGTATTAATTTTGGGGGGAAGATGTTTGTAGCAATGATTGGAGGAAAGAACAGTGAGAGATCACATGAGAAGTTACTGAAGGAATTAACCATAAGATGACAAGAACCTGAAACAGGACACAGGCCACAGAAATGGAGAAGAATGAGGCACCTGTAAGAAGAAAATGGTGTTTGGCATTATAAAGAGTGGTGGAAAACAGAAAAGACTTCAGAGTACACAGGTAACAAGAGAAATAGGAGGTACAGAGAGTCTTTTTAAAATTTATTAATTTTTCAATTGGTGGAAAATTGCTTTACAACTCTGCATTGGTTTCTGCCATACAACAATGCGAATCAGTCATCATTCCCTCCCTGGACTCCCTCTCCTCCCCCCATACCACCCCTCTATGGACTGAAAATTCTAGTATGTACATGGGGATGAAGGAAAGGAGGTAACCAACCTACATTAGGTAAATCAACACTATCAAGAAAGGTACTAGTGTATTAGGGAAGCTTTCATCCCTGTGATATTTTCATTCTTCAGAGTAATATAAAATGCTATTTACCAAAAAAAGACTTAACAGAGATTAAACCAAGGGCTAAAATTTTAAACTAAATGACTTCACCTGCATTCTGCTGGCAGGTCAAGATACAGGAATCAATGCACAAACACAGTGTGATAAGACAATTCAGTCATTCAAGAATTATAATACAGTGAAATGATAGAAAGCAGGGATAATTTAAAATCTATACTGCGTGGTGTGGGAGTGACTGTGAGGAGATACCTTGCGTCCAAGAGCAAAGGAGAAGCCCCAGCAAGATGGTAAAAGGGGCAAGATCAGGTTTAGAACCAAACCCCATTCCCGCCAGAGATGCTCAGGGGTCTCAAACAAAGCTTGCATGAGGTTTGTTTGCATCAGGACCCAGAGACCCCACAGAGACTGAGGCAGAACTGTGCCTGAGTGTCTCCTGTGGAGGTACAGGGTCAGCAGTGGACTGGTGCAGCAGCCCTCGGTATGACATACCCTCTTGGAGGAGGTCGCCATTAACCCCACCATAGAGTGGCCCAAACTTACACAGGACTGGGAAATAGACCCTTGGAGGGCCCAAACAGAACCTTCTGTGCACCAGGACCCAGGAGAAAGGAGCAGTGCTCCCACAAGAGACTGAGCCAGACTTGCCTGAGAGTGTCCGGGAGACTCCAGTGGAGGCGTGGGTGGGCGGTGGGCTGCTGCGTGGTCAGGGGCACTGAATGTAGTAGTACATGCAAGGGACCTTTGGAAGGAAGTCACCATTATCTTCATTACCTCCACCAGAGTTTGGCCCCAGGTAAATAGCAGGGAGGGAACACAGCCCCACCCATCAACAGAAAATTCCATTAAAGATTTACTGAGCATGGCCCATCAGAAGAAGACCCAACTTCCGCCTCAGTCAGCCTCTCTCATCAGGAAACTTCCATAAGCCTCTTATCCTTCTCCATCAGAGGGCAGACAGACTGAAAACCACAATCACAGGAAACTAACCAATTTAATCACATGGACTACAGACTTGTCTAACTCAATGAAACTACGAGCCATACCATGAAGGGCCACCCAAGATGGACAGGTCATGGTGGAGAGTTCTGACAAAACGTGGTTCACTGGAGAAAGGAATGGCAAACCACTTCAGTATTCATATCTTGAGAACCCCATGAACAGTATGAAAAGGCAAAAAGGTAGGACACTGAAAGATGAACTCCCCAGGTCAATAGATGCCCAACATGTTACTGGAGATCAGTGGAGAAATAACTCCAGGAAGAATGATGAGACAGAGCCAAAGCAAAAACAACACCCAGTGGTGGATCTGACTGGTGATGGAAGTAAAGTATGATGCTGTAACAACAATACTGCACAGGAACCTGGAAGGTTAGGTCCATGAATCAAGGCAAATTGGAAGCGGTCAAAGAGGAGATGGCAATGGTGAACGTCGACATATTAGGATTCAGTGAACTAAAATGGACTGGAATGGGCGAATTTAACTCAGATGACCATTATATCTACTACTGTGGGCAAGAATCCCTTAGGAGAAATGGAGTAGGCATCATAGTCAACAAAAGATTATGAAATGCAGTACTTGGATGCAATCTCAAAAATGACAGAATGGTTTCTGATTGTTTCCAAGGCAAACCATTCAATATCACAGTAATCCAAGTCTATGACCCAACCAGTAATTCTGAAGAAGCTGAAGCTGAAGTTGAACGGTTCTATGAAGAACTACAAGACCTTCTAGAACTAACACCCCCCAAAAATAAGTCCTTTCCATTATAGGGAACTAGAATGCAAAAGTAGGAAGTCAAGAAATACGTGGAGTAACAGGCAAATTTGGCCTACGAGTACAGAATGAAGCAGGTCAAAGGCTAACACAGTTTTGCTAAGAGAATGCACTGGTCATAGCAAACACCCACTTGCAACATCACAAGACAAGACCCTACACATGGATACCACCAGATGGGCAACACTAAAATCAAATTGATTATATTCTTTGCAACCAAAGATGGAAAAGCTCTATACAGTCAGCAGAAACAAGACTGGGAACGGACTGTGGCTCAGATCATGAACTCCTTATTGCCAAATTCTGACTTAAATTGAAGAAAGTGGGGAAAACCACTAGACCATTCAGGTATGATCTAAATCAAATCCCTTATGATTCTACAATGGAAGTGACAAATAGATTCAAGGGATTAGATCAGAGAGACAGAGTGCATGAAGAACTATGGACAGAGGTTTATGACATTGTACAGGAGGCAGGGATCAAGACCATCCCCAAGGAAAAGTAATGCAAAAAGGCCAGATGGTTGTCTGAGGAGGCCTTACAAATAGCTGAGAAAAGAAGAGAAGCGAAAGGCAAAGGAGAAAAAGAAAGATATACCCATTTGAATGCAGATTTCCAAAGAATAGCAAGGAGAAATATGAAAGCCTTCCTCAGTGATCAATGCAAAGAAATAGAGGAAAACAACAGAATGGGAAAGACTAGAGATCTCTTCAAGAAAATTAGAGATACCAAGGGAACATTTCATGAAAAGATGAGCACACTAAAGGACAGAAATGGTATGGACCTAACAGAAGCAGAAGAAGTTAAAAAGAGGTGGCAAGAATACACAGAAGAACTATACATTAAGATCTTCATGAACCAGATAACCACAGTAGTGTGATCACTCACCTAGAGCCACACATGGTGGAATGTGAAGTCAAGTGGGCCTTAGGAAGCATCACTATGAACAAAGCTAGTGGAGTTGATGGGATTTCAGATGAACTATGTCAAATCTTAAAAGATGATGCTGTGAAAATGCTACACTAAATATGCCAGCAAATTTGGAAAACTCGGCAGTGGCCACAGGACTGGAAAAGGTCAGTTTTTATTCCAATCCAAAAGAAAGGCAATGCCAAAGAATTTTCAAACTACCACACAATTGCACTCATCTCACACGCTAGTAAGTAATGCTCAAAACTCTCCAAGCCAGTCTTCAACAGTATGTGAACTGTGAATTTCCAGATGTTGAAGCTGGATTTAGAAAAGGCAGAAGAACCAGAGATCAATTTGCCAACATCTGCTGGATCATCAAAAAAGCAAGAGAAATGCAAAAAAAACAAAAACAAAAACAAAAAAACCAACTACTTCTGCTTTGCTGACTATGCCAAAGTCTTTGTGTGGATCATCACAATCTCTGGAAAATTCTTCAAGAGATGGGAACACCACACCACCTGATCTGCTTCTTGAGAAATCTGTATGCAGGTCAGGAAGCAATAGTTAGAACTGGACATGGAACAACAGACTGGTTCCAAATCTGGAAAGGAGAACGTCAAGGCAGTATATTGTCACCCTGCTTGTTTAACTTACATGCAGAGTATATCATAGGAAATGCTGGACTGGATGAAGCACAAGCTGGAATCAAATTTGCTGGGAGAAATATCAGTAACCTCTGATACACAGATGGCATGACCCTTATGGCAGAAAGTGAAGAAGAACTAAAGAGTCTCTTGATGAAAGTGAAAGAGGAGAGTGAAAAAGTTGGCTTAAAGTTCAACATTCAGAAAACTAAGATCATGGCCTCTGTTCCCATCATTTCATGGCAAACAGATGGGGAAACAGTGGAAACAGTGACAGACTTCATTTTTGGGGGCTCCAAAATCACTGCAGATGGTGAGTGCAGCTATGAAATTAAAAGATACTTGCTCATTCAAAGAAAAGTTATGACCAACCTAGACAGCATATTAAAAAGCAGAGACATTACTTTGCCAACTGAGGTCCATCTAGTCAAAGCTATGGTTTTTCCAGTAGTCATGTTTGGATGTGAGAGTTGGACTATAAAGAAAGCTGAGCACCAAAGAATTGATGTTTTTGACCTGTGGTGTTGGAGAAGACTCTTGAGAGTCCCTTGGACTGCAAAGAGATCCACAGTCCATCCTAAAGGAAATCAGTCCTGAATATTCATGGGAAGGAATGATGCTGAAGCTGAAACTCCACTACTTTGGCCACCTGATGCAAAGAACTGACTCATTGGAAAAGACCCTGATGCTGGAAAAGATTGAAGGTGAGAGGAAAGGGGATGACAGAGGATGAGATGGTTGGATGGCATCACCGACTCAATGGACATGAGTTTGAGAAAGCTCCAGGAGTTGGTGATGGACAGGGAGGCCTGGCATGCTGTGCTGCAGGGCATGGGGTCGCAAAGAGTCAGACACGACTGAGCGACTGAACTGAACTGATACCTTTTCAAAATAAGAGTTCTAAATAGTAAACTATTGATAATCTAATGTAAAGCTGCAAGTCTTTTCTCCTTCAAAATCTCTATATTTTATAAAACCAGAAATCATAAAAGTCCTAGGAAAAAACATAAGCAGTATACTCTTGGACCTTAGTCTTAGCATTTTTTTTTAAATGTCTCCTCACAAAAGGGAAATAAAAGAAAAAATAAACAAATGAGACCTCATCAAACTAAGGAGCTTGTGCCCAGTGAAGGAAACTATCAACAGAACAGAAAGGCTGCCTGTAGAATAGGAAGACTTATTTGCAAAAGAAACATCCTACAAAGAGTTGATATCTAAATTATATAAAGAACTCAACTCACACAAGTCAACCTCAAAAAGTGAACAATCTGATTTAAAAAATGGGCAAAGGACCAGAACAGATGTTTTTCTAAGGAAGATATACAGATAGCCAACAGATACAAGGAAAGATGGTCAACATCACTCATCATCAGGGCAATGCAGATAAAACCACAATGGAATATCATCTCACACCTGTCAGGATGGCTGCTATCAAAAAGACAAGAAATAATAAGCACTTGGTAGTCCATGGAGGCAAGGGTATGCTCATGTGCTATTGGTGGGATTATAAATTAGTACAGTCACTAGGGAAAACAGTATGGGGGTTCCTCAAAAAATTAAAAATAGAATAACCAAATGATCTAGCAATTCTTATTCTGGGTATTTATCTGAAGATAACAACCACAAAAAATAATTCAGAAAGATATATGTGCCTCTATGTTTGCTGCATCATTATTTACAATAGCCAAGACATGGAAGCATTCTAAGTGTCCATCTCTAGATGAATGGATAAAGAAGGCACAAGGCATATGCACGCACTCTTGCTGAAATACTACCCAGCCATAAAGAAGAACGAAAAATCGCCATTTGTGAGAACATGGACAGATCTAGAGGGTATTATGCTAAGTAAAATAAATCAGAGAAAGACAAAACCATATGATGTCACTTACATGTGGAATTTAAGAAGCAAAGTAAATGAAAAAACAAAACAAAAGAGAAATAGATTCATAGATACAGAGAAAACCTAATGGTTGCCAGAGGGGAGGCAGTGGGATGTTGGGTGAAATAGGTGAAGGGGATTAAAAGGTAGAAACTTCTAGTTAAAAACTAAATAAGTCATGTGGATATAATGTATAGTATAGAGAATAGTCAGTAATATTGTACTAACTTTTTATGGTGACAGATGGTCAGTAGATGTATTGTGGTGATCAGTCTGTAATGTTGTCAACATATTATCCCCAGTGGTATTTTATATCAACTATACTTCAATTTAAATGAAATAAAAAACCTCTATATGTTAAATGAGGGAGCTTTTAGAATACATAAAATAATTTCATATAGTAATTATATTCTGAGAATTAATGAAAGCAAAATAGACCATATAAAACGTTCTATGGTAATCAAATCTACCTTTATAGGGCAAGGCATGCAATTAGAGTGCTTTAAAGACATCCATTAAATGACAATAAACTGAAAGATGAAATGATCAAAAACTAAACCGTAAGTATTTATTGAGCATTGACACTGGAAGGCCCTGGGCACTGAGATGGGTCACAGAATGCTGAGGTAGGCCGTGACTTTGAGAAGCCTACATTACAGTTAAAAAAAAAAAGCTCACTTAAAAGTAGAAATAACAATTCAATACAATATATGATAAAAGGAGCAGGCTGGAGATTTGGATACTAATTCATAAAACTTGGAAGTTCAAGAAAGAAGGCACTGCAAATGAAGGGAGAGAGACACAAAGATGAAGGGGTATGAGCTCATTTTGAGTCAATAACACATTATCTAGTTGGGCTTAATGTGAAATTATGCCGTAACACAAGAGAAGGTTATTAGACTGAAAATACAACTTAAAGGCAAATTACAGAGGATGTTGAGTATATGTTGAGTAAATTAGCCCCAAACCAACTGGTCTGAGAATCTTTTTCCCTAATGGCCAGGTGTCACTTATATGCACATGGACCATTGAGAAGTAAAGATATGTGTTCTGTCTACTCTACCTTTACAGGGTTTCTTACCTGGTCTCCATAGCCTCAAAGAGTCTACAGGTAGAATTCATCACGTTCATGAATTTGGTCAGGCAAAAATTTTATGAAACATACCAAAACTGTAGAATGCAGCATATCAATGCAGAATTATCATATCATTAGAAGGAAACTGATAGCAATAAATCCTTAAACTTGAAATGAAGAAAGTCTTAAATCAATAATTAAACCTTCAACCTTAAAAAAATAAGCTATGCTCCAAACTTAATAAGCTAGAGAAAGAGTGAACAAGTTAATCGCAAAGCAGACAGATGGAAGGAAATAACATGCATAAGAACAGATATTGATAAAATCTAAAACAGAAAAACCACTGACAAAATAAATGAAATTGAAAGTTGAACCACCTAGCCATACTGACCATGATTAAAAGGGGGGTGAGGCAAATCACAAATAACCAGGGATGAAACAAGGAGATCAGTAAATACTCCACAGGTATTAAAAGTATACTAACAGCTCTGAACAAAAATTTGACAACTTTGACTAAATGGAATAATTCTTTCAAAGTCACACCTATGAAAACTCTCTCAAGAAAAAAATGGACAATTCCTATAGCTTTATTATTGGTAAAATAGTAAGTCAATATTTAAAATTCCTCCAAAAATAAAGTTCCAGGCTCAGATCATTTTACTACTGAATTCTTCCAAACATTTAAGTTGGATATAATACCATTTCCATACAGTCTCTTTCAGAAAATAGGATAAGAGAAAGCAATTCCCAATTCATTTTATAAAGCCAGAAATGTCCTAAACCAAAGTGTGAAAAGATATTACAAGAAAACTACAGACCTATACTCCTAATGAGCATAGACAAGAGAAACCCTGAATAAAATGTTAATAAATTCCATCAATATATAGAAAAACACCACAGAGTATGACTTCTTACTCAAGGAATGCAAGACTAGTTCAATATTCAAAAACCAAGTAATATAAACCACCGAATTAACAGACTAAAGAAGAAATATAACATGGTCCTCACAATATTTGCAGAAAAACTTTAGGTAAGATTCAATATCCACTCATAATAAAACCTCTCAGCATATTATAAATAGAATGAAATTTAATCATGATAAAGGACATTTACTAAAAATATACAGATAACACAATGTTTCCTGTAAAAGACTGAAAACACTCCCTCTAAATCAAAAACAGTGAAAGTGTGTCCTTTCTTATCATTATGATTCAACATCATACTAACCAGTGCAATAAGACAGGAAGGTAAATAAAATAAATTTAGATTGGAAATCAAAAATAAAACTATTTCATCTCACAGGCATTGTTTCAAATTAATAGTCTAGGCAAAATATCCTTTGGAGTCTACAAAGATACCCTCTAGATTAAAAATCTAGCAAGATCACAAAATACAGGATCATTTTACATAAGAAATCATATTAAGTATTAGCAATGAATAACTAGAATGCAGTTTAAAAAACAATGACATTTATAATAGCACCCCACACAAATTAAATACTTAGATACAAATTACACCTGAGCAAAACAGTGTTGGATTTGTATACTGAAAACTATGAAAAATGGATGAAAGAAATCATGGGAGGACGGATCAAGAGTGAGGGTACATCTGTATACTGATGACTGATTCATGTTGATACATGGCAGAAGCCAACATGATATTTTAAAGCAATCATCCGCCAATTAAAAATAAAAACATAAGTTTAAAAAAAATGAACATGGAAAAATATTTAAACAATTAAAGATAAATATGTAGAAAAATGTTTATGAATTGGAAAACTTCCCTGTGGCTCAGAAGATCAAGAGTCTGCCTTCAGTGCAAGAGACACACGGTCCATTGCCAGGATTGGAGAGATACCCTGGAGAAGGAAACTGCAAACCACTCCAGTGTTCTTGCCTGGAAAACACTACGGAGGAAGGAGTCTAACGGGCTACAGTCCATGGGGTTGCAAAGTCAGACACGACTGAGTGACTTTCACTACTACTATGTTTATGAATTTGAAAACTCAATATTATTAATATGCCAGCTTCCCCCAACTTTATCCAGAGATTCAGCAAAATCCCCATCAGAATTCCAGATTTTTTTGTAGATGGTGACAAGTTCACTTTAAGATTTATACAGAAAGGTGAACGTGAAAGCGGAAGTGTTAGTGGCTCACTCGTGCTCCACTCTTTACACGCCCATGGACTGCACCCCACAGGCTGCTCTGTCCATGGGATTTTCCAGGCAAGGATACTGGAGTAATTTGCCATTCCCTTCTCCAGCAGATCTTCCTGACCCAGGGACTGAACCCAGGTCTCCTGTATGTAGGAAGATTCCTTACCAACTGAGTTACCAGGGAATAGTCAAAATGTTTTTCTTTTTTTAAAAATGGAGTACTCATACTGCCTGATATCAAGGCTTACTATAAAACCACACTGATCAAGTGTACTGGTCAAAGTACAGATATACAAATCAATAAACCAGAAAAGAACATACTGGTCATAGCAAACACCCCCTTCCAACAGCACAAGAGAAGACTCTACACATGGACATCATCAGATGGTCAACACCGAAATCAGATTGATTACATTCTTTACAGCCAAAAATGGAGAAGCTCTATAAGTCAGCAAAAACAAGGCAAGGAGTAGACTGTGGCTCAAACCATGAACTCCACACTGCCAAATTCAGACTGAAACTGAAAAAAGTAGGGAAAACTCCTAGACCATTCAGGTATGACCTAAATCAAATCCCTTATACAGTGGAAGTGACAAGTAGATTCAAGGGATCATACCTGATCAACAGAGAGCTTGAAGAACTATGGATGGAGGTTCATGACACTGTACAGGAGGCAGTGATCAAGACCATCCCCAAGAAAAAGAAATGCAAAAAGGCAAAATGGTTGTCAGAGGAGGCCTTACAAATAGCTGAGGAAAAAAGAGAAGCTAAAGGCAAAGGAGAAAAGGAAGATACACACATCTGCATGCAGAGTTCCAAAGAATAGCAAGGAGAGATAAGAAAACCTGCCTCAGTGATCAATGCAAAGAAATAGAGGAAAACAATAGAATGGAAAAGACTAGAGATCTCTTCAAGAAAATTATAGATACCAAGGGAACATTTCATGCAAAGATGGGCTCAATAAGGACAGAAAATGGTATGGACCTAACAGAAGCACAAGCTGTTAAGAAGGGGTGGCAAGAATACACAGAAGAAGTATACAAAAAAGATCTTCATGACCCAGATAACCACGATGGTGTGATCATTCACCTAGAGCCAGACATCCTAGAATGTGAAGTCAAGTGGGCCTTAGGAAGCATCTCTACAAACAAAGCTAGTGGAGGTGATGGAATTTCAGTTGAGCTATTTCAAATCCTGAAAGATGATGCTGTGAACGTGCTGCATTCAATATGCCAGCAAATTTGGAAAACTTGGCAGTGGATACAGGACTGGAAAAAGTCAGTTTTTATTCCAATCCCAAAGAAAGGCAATGCCAAAGAATGTTCAAACTACCACACAATTGCACTCATCTCACATGCTAGCAAAGTAATGCTCAAAATTTTCCAAGCCAGGCTTCAACATTATGTGAACTTCCAGGTGTTCAAGCTGGATTTAGAAAAGGCAGAGGAACCAGAGATCAAATTGCCAACATCTGATAGATCATCGAAAAAGCAAGAGAGTTCCAGAAAAACATCTACTTCTGCTTTATTGACTATGCCAAAGCCTTTGTATGGATCACAACAAACTGGAAAATTCTTAAAGAGATGAGAATACAAGACCACTTGACCTGCCTCCTGAGAAATCTGTATGCAGGTCAGGAAGCAACAGTTAGAACTGGATATGGAAAAACAGACTGGTTCCAAATCAGGAAAGGAACATGTCAAGGCTGTATATTGTCACCCTGCTTATTTAACTTATATGCAGAGTACATCACGTGAAATGCTGGACTGGATGAAGCACAAGCTGAAATCAAGATTGCCAGGAAAAATATCAATAACCTCAGATATGCAGATGACACCACCCTTATGGCAGAAAGCAAAGAAGAGCTAAAGAGCCGCTTGATAAAAGTGAAAGAGGAGAGTGAAAAAGTTGGCTTGAAACTCAACATTCAGAAAACTAAGACCATGGCATTTTGTCCCATCACTTCATGGCAAATAGATGGGGAAACAATGGAAACAGTGAGACGCTTTATTCTTTTGGGCTTCAAAATCCCTGCAGATGGTGACTGCAGCCATGAAATTTAAAGACGCTTGCTCCTTGGAAGAAAGATTATGACCAGCCTGGACAATGTGTTGAAAAGCATAGACATTATTCTACCAACAAAGATCCGTCTAGTCAAGGCTATGGTTTTTCCATTAATCATGTATGGATGTGAGAGCTGAACTATAAACAAAGCTGAGTGCCGAAGAAGAAATGATGCTTTTGAACTGCAGTTTTGGAGAAGACTCTTGAGAGATCCTTGGAAGGCAAGGAGATCCATCCAGTCCATTCTAAAGGAAATCAGTCCTGAATATTCATTGGAAGAACTGATGCTGAAGCTGAAAGTCCAATACTTTGGCCACCTGATGTGAAGAACCAACTCATAGGAAAAGACCCTGATGCTAGGAAAGATTAAAGGCTGGAGGAGAACGAGATGACAGAGGATGAGGTGGTTGGATGGCATCACCGACGCCATGGACATGAGTTTGAGTAAGCTCTAGGATTTGGTGGTGGACAGGGAGGCCTGGTGTGCTGAAGTCCACGGGGTTGCAAAGAGTTGGACATGACTGAGTGGCTGAACAGACTGAAATCAGAAGAGACTAGAAACAGACCCAAAGATATATGGTAAACTGATGTTTGACTTCATTGCAAATGCAATTTAAAGGAGAAAGGACAGTATTTAACAAACATTGCTGAATCAATTGGGCATCAATATGTAGGGAAATGCACCTCTAACCAAAACTCATACCTTATTAAAAAAATAACTCAAATGGGTCATTAAACACACAACTTAAATCTGTAAATCTTCTTAAAGAAAGAAGTGAGCATCTTTGTGATTATGAGTATATAAATAATTCTTATGTGCCTTATCTGAGTGTGATTGAAAAAAATTAAAGCAACATTGATATACTGGATCTCAGCAAAATGAAATATCTTTGAACTGTAAAAAATATTCTCAGGACTTAAAGAAGAGCCATCAACAGGAATAAAGTATTTGCTAACCAGAAGTCTGACAAAGAATTTGTATTTAAATATGGAGAATACT
Organism: Odocoileus virginianus; assembly: GCF_023699985.2. NCBI lineage: Eukaryota > Metazoa > Chordata > Mammalia > Artiodactyla > Cervidae > Odocoileus > Odocoileus virginianus. The sequence goes on along the minus strand of NC_069701.1, from coordinate 5,483,177 downwards.
TTAAAACCTCAACAACAGGAAAACAAATAACACCATTTTTAAAAATAGACAAAATAATTTAATTTGCAACTTACCAAAGAAGATATGTGAATAGTAAATTAGCACATGAAAAGATGTTCAACATCATTAGTCATTAGAGGAATTAAATTAAAAACAAAGAGAATTTCACACAAATATTAGAAAGGCTGAAATAAAACAAAAAACAATAAGTGCTAGCAAAAATGTGAAGCAAGAAGAATTCTCACACACTGCTGATGGGAATACAAAATGGCATAACCACTGTGAAAAGAGGTCTGTCAGTTTATTATCAAGAAACACATCATGTAACCCAGCAATCCTACTCTCTTTACCCAACATAAATGATAATTCATATTCACACAAAATTTACATAATGTTTTTGCTCTCACTGAGCATATATAAATGCTAAATTTGGAAATAACACAAATATTCTTCAACATGTGAATAGTTCACAAACTAGGCCATGCATCTAAATAGTGGAAGGCCAATCATTGATAAAATAGATCCAAGAATGAATACATGCAATGACTTAGATGGACCTCGAATATATTAAGCAAGAAAACAAATTCAAAATGTTTCACCTTATACAATTCATTTAAGACTTCCTGAGAAAGATAAAGCTGTGAGGATGGAAATCAGATCAGTGTTTGTGAGGGACAAGGGAATGCTTGGTCACAAGCCAATAAGGCAAATTTTAGGGAGTGAAGAAACTTTTCTGTTTTGATTTTCATTATGAAAGTCTGGGTATTTTTCAAAATTCATAGGTTGATTTTTATAAAAATGAATATATTTACTGGATATAAATTTAGAAGACAGTATAGGATAAAGAGTATAATGTAAAATAGAAATACAAATATGAAAAGTGAGGGAATTTTTTCCCTAAATATTTAACTGAGAAGGATGTTCTAAGTATAAGCCTAATAAAAAGGGCAGTGAATAAAGTAGAGTAGATGGATGAATGTGTAAACAGTTCCTATGTTAAAAATAACATAGACTTTAATAAAGTATCTGAGAAACTATAAATATGACAAAAGACTTGTATCCAGAATACAGAAAGGACTCTCAAAACCACCAATAAGAAAACAAGTCAATTTTATAATTGGCAACATTTTTGAATATATACGCCAAAAAGTTTAAATCTTTAACTTAAAAATGTGTGTCAATTCATAAGAAAAAATGTCCATGACAGTAGAAAAGTAGAAATGAAAAACGACAAATGTGTCATTTAGTCGCTAAGTTGTGTTCGATTCTTTTGAGATCCCATGGACTCTAAACCGCCAGGCTCTTCTGTCCATGGGACTTTCCCAGGCGAGAATACTGGAGTGGGCTGCCATTTCCTACTCCAGGGGCGCTTCCTGACCCAGGGATCAATCTGTGTCTTCTGCTTTGGCAGTCTGGTTCTTTACCACGGAGACACCAGGGAAGCCCAATAACAAATTACAAAAGATAAATTGAGAGTAATAAATAAATGTAAAAAAAAAACCACACTGCAGTTTTATTGAATGTCTAACAATATAAAAGTAAAGCAACCCAGACATATTCTTTTCTTTGTAAACTGATCAAGACTTTTCTTTAATAAATTTGAAATTATTTTTCAAGATTTTTAATATTTTATATCTTTTTTTTGTTATTAGTAACCCCACTTCAAAAATTGCTGCTAGCTTTTTCTGTATTTATAGGCATGTCAGGGACTTCTTTCTCATGGCTGGATAATATTTTGTGTGTGTGTATCACATCTTTATCCATTTACCCACTGAAGAGCACTTAGCTTGTTTCTGTAACTTGGCTATTGTCAACAACTCCCAGCTGGCTCAAGGGTGGGTTCAATCCCTGGGTCAGGAAGAGCCCCTGGAGAAGGGAATGGCAACCCACTTCAGTATTCTTGCCCGGAGAATTCCATGGACAGAGGAGCCTAGAGTGCTACAGTCTATGGGGTTGCAAAGAATCAGACACAACTGAGCACACATGCATGCACATGCAAATATTCTGATTGTCAACAACACTGCACTAAACATAGGGCTGCACACATCTCTTTGATATCCTGTTTTCATTTCCTTTTGGTACATACCCAGATATGAAACTGTTGGGTCATATTTTAATTTTTTGAGAAACCTCCATACTGTTTTTCATAGTGGCTATGCCCAATACCTTCCCAGCAACAGTGCACGAGGGTTCCCTTTTCTCTACTTTTTTGCCAACACTTGTTATACCTTGTTATCTCAAGTAGAACACACTTTGTTAAGGAATGGATCTAATCTTATATTTTTTCATCTGTATATATACACAGAACTTGCAAAGTACCTTGCATATAATGTTATTCAGTAAAATATATATGACTGAACAGGGGCTTAAGTATTCAAAAATAAAACTTCAGTATTTTTAAAAAGTACAAATGATCATTAAAGACTTCTGTGTTGTCAGAGAATTTTAAGTTCTTTGAGAACAAATGCTGGGAACACTTAAAACTAAAATATTACAATGAAGTAAACATCTGCATGTTAACAAAATTCAAATGACATTCTTCCAAATATTTCTTGGATAAAAAGTAAATTCTTTATATTTAAATTACATTATCACTTTTATGTCAGACAATTATTCTAATATATGGTAAAAATGGGATGCTCAAAATAAACATTTCATATAAATCTGGATGCACCAAAATGTTAGAATTTCTGGATGTTGGTAATGGTGAAGAATTAGCTTTTATTGGAGAAATTTGACATAAAGAAAGTTGAGGTAGTCCCTTGGGATTAAGTATATAAAGTCAGTATTTTGATAAAAAATTTATTTTGAAAAAAGATTTCAGATAATTGGCAGATGTAAGTAATCATTAAGGAAAGATTGTTTCGCTTTAGTCATCATGATTGAATTGATGTCGCATCAATTCAACATTTCAACAATTTCAATTTCAACAATTTCAACTGCACTAGCTGGTTCAGTTCAGTTTAGTCACTCAGTCATGTCTGATTCTTTGTGACCCCATGGACTGCAGCACACCAGGCTTCCCTGTCCATCACCAATTCCGAGTTTACTCAAGCTCATGTCCATTGAGTCGGTGATGCCATCCAAGCATCTTAAACTCTGTCATCCCCTTCTCCTCCCAACTTCAATCTTTCCCAGCATCAGGGACTTTTCAAATGAGTCAGTCCTTCACATCGGGTGGCCAAAGTATTGGAGTTTCAGCTTCAGCATCGGTACTTCCAGTGAATATTCAGGACTGATTTCCTTTAGGATGGACTGGTTGGATCTCCTTGCAGTCCAAGGGACTCTCAAGAGTCTTCTCCAACACCACAGTTCAAAAGCATCAATTCTTTGGTGCTCAGCTTTCTTTATAGTCCAACTTTCACATCCATATATGACCATTGGAAAAACCATAGCCTTGACTAGACAGAACTTTGTTGGCAAAGTAATGTATCTGCTTTTTAATATGCTGTCTAGTTTGGTCATCACTTTTCTTCCAAGGAGCAAGCATCTTTTAATTTCATGGCTGCAGTCACCATCTGCAGTGATTTGGGGGCCCCAAAAAATATTCTGTCACCGTTTCTGTTGTTTCCCCATCAATTTGCCATGAAGTGATGAGACCAAATGCCATGATCTTAGTTTTCTGAATGTTGAATTTTAAGCCAACTTTTTCACTCTCCTCTTTCACTTTCATCAAGAGGCTCTTTATTTCTTCTCACTTTCTGCCATAAGGGTGGTGTCATCTGCGTATCTGAGGTTTTTGATATTTCTCCCAGCAATCTTGATTTCAGCTTGTGCTTCATCCAGTCCAGCATTTAATTTAAATATAACTTAAATTTATACAATTTAAATATATATACACCCTGTATTATATTTAAATAAAATACATCCTGCATATAATTAAAATAAGCAGGGTGACAATATACATCCTTGATGTACTCCTTGCCCAATTTGGAACCAGTCTGTTGTTCCATGTTCTAACTGTTGCTTCCTGACCTGCAGACAGATTTCTCAGGAGGCAGGTCAGAGGGTCTGGTATTTCCATCTCTTGAAGAATTTTCCACAGTCTGCTGTGGCCCACACAATCAAAGGCTTTGGCATAGCCAATAAAGCAGAAGTAGATGTTTTTCTTAAACTCTCTCACTTTTTTGATGATCCAACGGATGTTGGCAATTTGATCTCTGGTTCCTCTGCCTTTTCTAAATCCAGGCCGAACATCTGGAAGTTCACGGTTCATGTATTGTTGAAGCCTGGCTTGGAGAACTTTGAGCATTATTTTGCTAGCGTGTGAGATGAGTGCAATTGTGCGATAGTTTGAACATTCTTTATCATTGCCTTTCTTTGGGATTGGAATGAAAATGGACCTTTTCCAGTCCTGTGACCACTGTTGAGTTTTCCAAATTTGCTAGTTCAGTTGATTAGAGCATGGTTTACTGGAGCTCAGATTCTCTGTGATTCAATGCTTTTTCCTTTTAGAATGCTCAGGGGGGTTTAAAACACTTCTTTGGGTATCGCCTTATTCCTTTGGATACACCAGCGGTTCAAGGTACACATTCTGGAGTCAGACAAGCTTAGATTTTAACCTTGGCTCACCATCTACTAGCTGTAGTTACTTACTCAAATTCCTTAAACTCTCTGAATTCGTATTTCTTATCTACGAATTTGGAGTAGTCATTGTCTAAGCAATGCTTTATATGTAAAACTCCCTGTACATTGTAGACACTCTAACAAGCAGTTGGTAATATATTTTAAGATATCTTTGCTACTTTTTTTGCCTAGAGAATTCCAATTCACCCTTGAAGTCAAATTTTAACATTATCCTAATATTTCTCAATTTTAGTTCTATTTCCTTCACAAGTCTATGGATAGAGGCATACCATTTTAACCTCTACATCCCCTGAATCTAGCATAGAGGCATACCATTTTAACCTCTACATCCCCTGAATCTAGCATAGTGCCTGACAGATGCAGTAAATATTGCTGAATTATATTTGATCATGCAGACCTCCTACACATGCTTTCTATAACAGATGTGAGAGATACATTACTTTTAGTACATGCCATTGAGCAGCAAATATTTTCACAGCAGAGGCAATTTATAATAGTTCAGAATGTTGACAATGTTATTAATTAAAGGTTAGCACAGATGCCAAGAAAGCAAGTAAAAACCATACATTTTTTCCTCAGACTTGTCTCTGTCTATTGCTGCCCTGGGTAATAGGCAGAGTAGCTTGCATTAAAGTAATAATGATGAATAGTAATATTTTATATCCTTTATAACTCAAAAATGCTTCTAAAATCCAATTATAATAGTCAAAATACACTGTTACCTGTCCAAAATTCTATAATGTATTATTTTTATTTGATCCTCCTGGTAAAACTAAGAGATGGGTACAATTATCATCCCGTTTGCCGACAAAAGTCTGTCTAGTCAAAGCTATGGTTTTTCCATTAGTCATGTATGAATGTTAGAGCTGGACTATAAAGAAAGCTGAGTGCCGAAGAATTGATGCTTTTGAACGGTGATGTTGGAGAAGACTCTTGAGAGTCCCTTGGACTATAAGGAAATCCAACCAGTCCATCCTAGAGGAGATCAGTCCTGAATATTCATTGGAAGGACTGATGCTGAAGCTGAAACTCCAATACTTTGGCCACCTGGTGCAAAGAACTAACTCATTGGAAAAGACCCTGATGCCGGAAAAGATTGAAGGCAGGAGAAGAAGGGGACAATAGAGGATGAGATAGATGGATGTCATCACCGACTCAATGGATATGAGTTTGAGCAAACTCTGGGAGATGGTGAAGGACAGGGAAGCCTGGCACACTGCAGTCCATGGGGTTGCAAAGAGTCAGACATGACTGAGTGACTGAACTGAATTGAACTGATTGTCCCATTTCATAATGAAAGAAACAGCCATACTGAATTAAATAATATGCTCAAGGTCACAACATTGCAGGTTGTGATTCAAAATTCCAGTCTGCCTATTGCCAAAACTCATTCAAGTTCATCACTCCTACAACTTAACTGAGAAGTAGTGTTCGGGAAACCCGCACTTTATAGAAGATTAAAATACATCACAGAGTTTATTTGATAATTCTGCAGTATAAATTTCCCCAATCTAAAATCACTGGCATCTGCAAAGAATAAATCAACTCAGTTTTTCTTTTAAATATTTTTGTGAGTTTTTTTTTAGTGGCTCCTGTAAGGCTTGCAATATACACCTTAACTCATCAAAATCAAATTCAAATTTATATTAACGACTTCCATAAGACATAGAAACTTTTCTCCCAAGGTAACATTATTGTCCACATTTATTGGCTTTCAAATAAATATTATTTCACTTCAACTTTGGTTTGAAGTTTCACAAGTCAAATCTGGAGAAATTAGAAAACACTTCTTTCACCTGTGTATTTGAGTTGGCACATAAACTTATATCCTGCCTGTGAAAGGGAGAATAATGGTCCTCAAATATGTTCATGCTATAATCCTCGTATCCAAGAAATGTTACCTTACTTGGGGAAAGAGACTTTGCTGCTGTGATTAAGGCTAAACACCTTGAAAGGGGGGACTTATTCTGGACTATTCAGATGTCTCAGGCAAATCACATGAGCCCTTAAAAGTGGAGAACCTTTCCCATGTTTACAAACAAGCAAACAGATAACCAAAAAAAGAAAGAAATATAATTTCTAATTGTTCATACTGCTATCACAAGGCCCAGAACAAGCTATATATCTTATCAAATGCTCAAAAATGTAATAAAGATTAACGTTTTAGAAACTGTAATTTTTCCTATAGAATAGAAGACAAATATAGAAATAAAACTTTATTCTTCAAATATTGATGAAAACGCAATATAATTAAGATGCCTTTTTTCTTCTGTAGCTTATATATTAAGATATATTTCACATTGTTAAAAGAATAATACCCACTAGGGTAATAATTAAGAATAGAGTTTGTGATCATTTTTTCATCTATAAATTTATTTATATTTTAATTAAGCATGAATATTGCTAAATATTTGTATTTTAAAGAAAAACAAAAAATAAATCAAAATATAAAAACATAAGCATATATATTTTGTTTTTTATGTAAGGCATAGTATTAGTACAATGTTTGGGAATCCTAAAATTGTGCGTATGCATTTCTATACATAATTATTATATATTTCTTTTGCCTGGTCCCATAGAAGATTTTTTTAAAGTCCCCATATATGATTTTAAAATTTCTTCTGTTTTGGGAAATGAAACTGAGTAGGAGCATTTGGCTTTATCTAATTATCAACAATAATAAAGGAGAAGAAATTCTTCCCTTTCTCAGAACAATAAATCCTATACCTATTTCAGGACATTGAACACAAGTACACCAATGATAAAAATTTTCTAGACTAGTTGCCCCACAATCAACATGGATTTTAAATTTGACTATGTTAGACTCTGAATAGGAAAATGAAATATATAGGTAGAGTCTGAAACATTTGAGAAGTGTTCAGTAAAACACAGATAGGAAACCAGATGTCCCCTTACAAGCCAGGATGAAGTTGTCAAAGTTACAGCCTCAGGCAGTAAGTACTTGAGTGCTGCATGTCAGGGAGCTATGACTGCCTGGAACAACCAGAAAATATCTTGTTTTTAAGCTCTACCATCTTGCATACCAGGCAACTGAGATCCCCACCTTCATGAATTTAAAAACAAACAAAACGATAACTCCAGGGGCTAACAGCCATGTTACCTACCTGCTCAAATTAAACAGAGATCTTCAAGACAGAGCTGGTTTCATAGTTGGAATCATTTTTCAAAGCCTTTAGATTTAGCCTGAACTCACAGAGTTTTCTAATACAGGAAAGCACCTTCTTTACTTTCCCACCTTGAACTCATCCTTAAAGATGTGGGTAGAAATCACTTCCTCTGTGTAGGAGGAAACGTGGGCTTTGGAGCCAGAAAAGGATGATTGTGAGTCACTGCTTACTAGCCTTATGTTTTTGCCCAACTCTATTAGTTCCCTAGGTTGCCGTAACAAAGTATCACACACTGCACTCACAGCAGGCCAGTAGCCCAAAACTTCGGGGCCCTGATCTGCTGAAATCTGCAATTTCAGTATGAAATCCAGGCCTATTTCCAGCTTCCAATGCTTTGACAGCAAACTTTGGCCTTTCCCTTTCTTATAAATGCATTACTCCAGTCCCCTATCTGGCATGTCTGTCTTCTCATTATCTTCCTTCTGTGCATACTTGCCTCTGTATTCAAATTTCTTCCATTTATAAGAGTATCAGTCATACTGAATCAGGGCTCACCCTAATAGCCTAGGTTTAACTTGATTGCTTCTGTAAAGACTATTTCCATATGGTCACATTCTGAGACGCTTGGCTTTAGGATGTCAACATACCCTGTGGAAAGGACAACTTTGACCCAAACATCAACTTAGCTATTTTCCTTAGCTTCAGTTTCTTTGTCTGTAAAATGGAGATAATACTGTCTGCAGTATTACTGAGAAGAGTGGAAGAAATAAGCTAGAGGAAACCAACTAGCATAGCAGCTGGTGTATCACAGGTGCTCAAATACATAGAATTTTCCCTTTTCATTTGCATTTCTCCCAGATATTTATATCTCCTAAGCATTCACACAATGCATGATGCAATTTTATATCCAAGTATTACATTCTATTGAAACTGCATATCTATTTGTCTAACTTGGTACTATTTTTGAGCTTAGAGACTGTCACAGTAATTTTTAGATACTTAATATACAACTTAGTCTACTGATTAAGGACTCATAGATTAACTAGAAGGAGAAATGAACAAATAGATGGATAGATGAAACATGCCTAGATTTGACCAAAATTATTTCCTTTCAGTCTTAATTTCTCTTAGTGGGTCAGAGTTTAGGTAGTTTCAAAGTAATCTTAGGAATATACATATTTTGCGTTGTTACTGCTTTCCTTGTTCTCTCATCTCCTGTTAGTTTCCTAGTTAGCTAACTGAGATCTTTAGATTTTTTTCACTACTCCAGGAGCTTAGATTTTTAAAATCCTAATGATATCCACTGCAGTTTCCTGGGAGTTTCCTTCTAGAATATCTGCCCAAATAATTAATTGTTCTCTCAGGTTATTCCATCTTCAAATACATCAACACCCTGTGCAGGAGTGTATATGGGGAGAAATCTCATAAGTAATGTTCCTGGATATAATCAGACATCTATCACAGTTAAATGTTATCTCACACACTCGGAGAAGGCGGAGATACGGAATCAATTTACATTTTGCAATAAAAATTATTTCTTTCCCATTTACTATATTTGGAAGAAAAATCTATTAGCTTCACTGATTATTTATGAGTAAAAGGACTGAGAACAGTATTGTAATAGAATTTTAAAACACACCCATATTCTTGAAGTAACGACAGAGGAAATGGACTGATTTATCACTAAAGACAGATTTATAATAAAGACCTGCAGTTCAAAACCCAGGCTTCATTAAGGGACATGAACAAATTATTCTTAATACTGGAATAGCCTGAAATAATCTGGCTGCATACAAATCAGAAATTAAGGGGGAAAAATCCACCCCTTTCCTCTGTAAAAGGGTATAAAACAATCAGAGCCTTATACTTTTCAAAAAAAATCCAAAGAAACACCTTAATTCCACATTTTTTGGTCCAAATGAACAAGACCAAGAAAAGGTTTCGTCAGGCTAATTAAATTCATCTCTACTTTTAGCAATATCACTATTTTCTAGTTTCACAAAGTTTTTTTTTTTTCCCAGTTCACTAAACTTTGATTCACTCACAAAGTTAATCCTCACAACTACTATTTAATAAACCTAAGCAACTTTAAAAAGTAAATTAGGAAAAGAGCAAGTTAGATATATAGCCTGTTTCCATATTAATTCACTATTTATTTTATGGGTGTCTGTTATAAATGCAAATAACTCTGCTGGGAATTATTTACAGGCATCTAGGTGGTATAAAGAATGAAGTAGACCCAGAAAATTAGACACAGCTTTCACTTTAGATAGATAAAACACTGAATGCAAAACTACACAAATCATAGTGGATTTAGAATCCTATATGCAGTGATATTCCGATAAAGGTACAACAACCCACTCTCTGGAAAATAAAAAGCCCTGATATATAGCACTTGCTGATTTCCATGGCATAAAATATTCCCACCATTGCCAATTTCAAGCTGTCAACATGAAGCTGCTGAACACTGAGTTGGGAAGAGAAGCACAAAGCTGAACCTTGTGAGTTGAGGTGAACAAACTGCAATGCACTGCTGCTTAGACATAAATGTGTGGAGCGGATGATTATTTTGCTAGATACAATATTAAAGAATCTATGTGAACTTCAACTAAGACAGTAAACTCTATGCATCCAAAAGAAGGGTGGTCAAAATCATAATTTTGAATATATACACTTGCATGTGCATGCATGCGTGCTCAGTCATGTCCAACTCTTTGCGACCCCATGGACTATAGCCCGCCAGGCTCCTCTGTCCATGGGATTTCTCAGGCAAGAATACTGAAGTGGATTGCCATTTCCTTCTTCAGGTGATCTTCCCTACCCAGGGATTGAACCCACGTCTCCTGCGTCTCCCACACTAGCAGGCAGATCTTTACCACTGAGCCACATGGGAACAGTCATCCTTTTAACTGATGTTATTGAATAAAACACAGTAATGACATCCTCTATGGAACATTTTAGGTTAATTTCAATTATATAGAATACATCCTATGTTTCTGACACCATACCACGAAGAAATGATTCAGAGACGAGCTGGGCATTGCATCTGCCCTGACATCCCAGAGAGAGCCACCGGTGAGACAAGTAGTCCGAGTAGGTCATGGAACCAGTAGTAACAAGGAGGTGAGCACCAGTTCTGCGGGGCAGAGACGGGTATTTAGCCTGGTCTGGTTCAGGATGGCTTTCTGGGAAAACAGTGCTGCCAGAGCCACATTATGAAACAGATTTTTATTTTAGAATCATTCTAGTATTGCCACCCACACCCGGCCCTCATATTTGAAGTGATCTCTGAAGACTTCCTTGAAGATGAAGCAAGTCCATGATTTTGTGAGGATGATAAACAGAAGCTGAAAACCGAACAGAAATTTAGGTGATTTATAGATCCTTAATGATCCTAAAGCCGTAAGGGGTGATGGTGAGATGGAGAGACCTGCTGGTAGGTTGGTAGACCAGGAAGTTAATGAATTCCGTGTCGGCTTAGTCATTTTTCCCTTACCTGTTTCCTTATCAGTGAAATAAATAGTTTGGGCTGGATAATAACAAAATAACAGCTGTTTTTACTGTGTGATTTCAATGGTGTTAAGTCCATCACATACATTAATTCTCTCCACAGACCCATAAGTGGATATCTTTATTTCCCTTTTTATATTCAAGAAATTTGAGATCATTGTAAGGTACATAAAATCCAAATTAAAAATGGATGGAAGTAGAATTCCAATCTAGTTCTTCCTGACTCAAATCTGTCAGACATCTGCTGAGGTAGTTCCTAGGGTTAATTTTTTTTTTTTTTTAATCTCAGAGCCGCCCTGAACGTTCTCTTAATTGCTGTACTGGCAATACAGCAAAGCCGGGGGTAACTAGGGAGCCAGGATGTGTTCCGCCAGGTATATGCATCTTTGTGAATAAGCTTGATGGCAGGGAATTTTGCCATCAAGTCTTCACATTAACTTTTCAGCAATATTCCCCAGTTTACTAATTAGGAGGGAGGTCTGTCTTCTCCTTGGCCTTTGAAGAAGTGATCATCCGCTTGATTGCTTTCATCAGAGATCTTCCCATTGCTTCTGATATTTTCTTTTCATCTCTTCTGGGTTGTTTATTTTTAATTACTTAACATTTTTGAAACCTCCTTTTCTGAATGCATCTCAAACCTGGGGCTAAACAAGCCAAATGCTTCAATTTGTTTCCCCATTTTCTATGCAAACAGCCAAAATGAATTCTGCAAATGAGCCATGTTTTCCCACAACTCTGGAATTATGCAGGCTTTGTCCACTTCTGGGAGTGGTCTTATCCTTTTGCTCATTTTTTTACATAGCTTATTCTCTTTATTCTGTGTGGTTTCGATGATCCTCTGAGAGGCTCCCAGAGGATCCCCATTTTAACTCTGTTTTAATCCTTATCCTATTGTATTACATGCTGCTTTCTCCTTCTCTCATAAAGCTATCTGCTGCCTAAAAGCAGAGAAGCATTTTTATTAAATAAAAACAGTTTGGCTCCTGCACCTGGTAGAAGCTGAATGATGGTGGGGAATATAGGTGGGGAATATTAGGGGGAGAGGGTGGGCATGAGAGTATGATAGACATTTCAGGCTTGTCGGCCAGGTAAGAACTGTGGATTTCATTCTGAGTGAGATGGAGAGGCATTTCAGAGTTTGGAGAGAGATTATGACATGAACTAACAATGCTTCAATTGAGAATAAAATAAATAACTGGGAAGAAGGGCAGTTTCAGATGGACAACAAAGTGTCTAGTAGCCAGGTGATAAATAAAAAGGATGCACTAAAAGAGATGAAGTTTAGGAAATGGTGATAAATTGATGAATGAGATATTAACAGTAAAAGTAGACTGAACCTGTGTGAAGGAAAATTAAGACAAAGACACTGTGATCAGTGTAAGACTGAGTGTATGTATGCATGCCTGGGTTTAGTTATCAAGTCTCAAGAACCTTTGACCATTTATTTTATTTTGCTCTAGGAGCCCATACTCTAAAACACTCTATTCACCAAAAAGAACTTATAATTAATTCATCCTACCATACGTTATTCACCAAAGCCATAAGTAACCATCAATTTAAACTTCTGACTCTTGGGAGGAAACCAATATCATCCCCTCCCAGAATCACCATTCTAGCCAAAAGCAAATCCAAGCAAGAGCAAATGAATCTCCTATTTTCATCAACCTGTGTTACTTTATTGCAAGCATTATATGCTATCTCTTAGGTTCTTTTAACTATTGAAAATAACTTTATACACCATTTATTTCTTTGGTGGAATCCTAGGAATCTATGAACCATAGAGAGTAAATACTCATGTAAACCCACATATATATATATATATATATATATGTGTATACATATATTTATATAAACATATATAAATTTCTGTCTTGCATAAGGAATTATATATCTTAATTAATCATATGTGTGTATATAATACACTGTATTTCTAAAGCATATGTACATATTATGTATACAATGCTTCCAAAAAAGGTAACTAACATTCACAGATCCTGGGGGTTAGGATGTGGATATATCTTTTGGGGACCACTTCTCAACTCCTACAGATATATATATAAAACTTCCAGTAGGTAGACAGACAGACAGATGTAGACACTGGAAAATGGATTGGAAAGGAGAGCTATCAAGCTGCATTAACTGTTAAGTGTCTAGAGCTATTATGTTAACAATGTCACTTTTACTGGTATGTGTTTATTTGACTTAATCACAGGTTCCACAGGGACCGTGAATGTATCGTACACACATCTGCATCCAATCAGAAGATGCAGGCCTGTTGTGTTTATACACTTTTATCCATTGATCTTACAAAAACTCTGTGGGGGAAGAAAAATGTTACCACTGCAGATAAACAATTTTCAGTTGGAGAATGATTAGAAGGTAGAAAACAGCGGGAAAAATATGTCTGGGTATATATTCCCAAAGACAGGACAATATTTATTAATAAGGGACCTGAAAGCAGACCATGTCAGGAAGCAAAAGACAGACTGCAAGAACCAAGAAGACAATGTATTAGAGAGGTTCGGGTCTCATTAGATTGGTTCTCTCGGAAGCCTGTCAGTATTGTCTGTCTTTGAGTGCTGGGCTCCTTAACTATCTCTCAAAAGCTCATTCTAAGAAGCATTTATTAGAAACCTAGTAAATTCCAGATACTGAGATGAGCAAATGAACGCAACAAAGTCCCTTGCTCTGCATGCATGCTAAGTTGCTTCAGTCGTGTCCAATTCTTTGAGACTCTAGGGACTGTAACCTGCCAGGATCCTCTGTCCATGGGATTCTCCAGGCAACAATACTAGAGCGGGTTGCCATGCCCTCCTCCAGGGGATCTTCCTGACGCAGGAATTAAACCTGTGTCTCCTAACGTCTCCTGCATTGGTAAGCAGGTTCTTTCCCATGAGCGCCCCCTGGGAAACTCTAGGGTAACATAAAGCCTGGAGTAGGCAGGGCTGTAGGGGATGGTGGGGCCTTGGGGAGATGCACACACATTGACTGCATTCAAGAAATACAGTGTATGATATACATACATATGATTTAACAAGATATATAATCTTAGCATCCTTTAATTTTTTCAGCATATCAAGAAGAAAAAGAAGGGAAGGTAGAAACAAAGAATGTTATCTAAAGACTGCTAAGAAATTTAAAAATACATCCTCAACTGGTGTTCACTGGTTACAGTTGCCCACTGTCCCTTGACAATAAAATCATATATAATTTCACCCAGCTATATTAAGAGATATATCTTCTTAAAATCATGCAATCATCAAAAGGCTCTCTTAAATATTGAGACTCTCCTCATTTCCCTCTAGTTTGTTTTCCTACTTTAAGGCATTGTCTCATATCCTTATTCAGATAACAGGCTTATAATTATCCAGCATTAGTAACTGCATACTGTATGCATATTTCTATTAAAATTCTTAAAAAAATAAAAATAAAAATACATCCAAAATTCTGAAGAACCCTTAAATCTACTTAATATACAAAAGAGTAGAAATTGAATTATACTGGCCTTCCATGTTTGCTAAACATGAATTAATTTGAAAGCATCTCTGTAAGGCAGGTAAAATAACTGATATTTATTCACAATAAATCAAAGATATTTAAGATTACTAGTTTGCTAATTTCAGGTACTCTTGCCTCTGACATTCAAATTTCCAGCATTAATACTGGGCCATTTTGATGAAAAAAATCAGGGCAGTGCAACAACAGGGTCTCTCAAGTCATTTTTCTAGCAAGTGAGACATATTTCATTACTTTATTTGCTAGTCCCAAGTTTTGAGGATATTTATACATAAATCCAAGAGTTATCTTCAAGAGATGATCTCACTAGGTATCATGCTGGGGTACAGGCAGCACCATGAAATAACGCTTTTCATTTGGGAGAACCTTCAGAAAAGCTTTTTCTATCTGTTTTCATTTTACTTTCTATGCAGAGGTGAACTTACATTCCTATGAAGAGCAGATGTCAGTAAGTTTTCAAGAAATTAATACATGCCAAAATACTGAAAATTACCTTGGTTAAAAATGACCAAAATCAGGGTATAATGACTATAGCATCTGACTTAGAGTTGGGAAATGGGGCATAAATTTTGCACTTATTAGTCACATATTAGTGCTGTGACCTTGTGCAAATCACTTAATCCTACTTAAACACCTTCTTCCGCTGCTCAAAACTGAGTGCATCATCAGGGCACAGCTAGATGGATTACAACACACTGCCACTTTTGCACGTGGAAAGGAATCTGCACCAGATCCGGTTAAGGTTTAGGAGATGATCAGTTACTATTCTTCTTGAAAAGAAGCAGTAAGGAATTCTTCTCATTACTATTTTGAACACTTATAACTGCCAGGAACTACCTTTATTTTGTCTGTCTGTTCTAGTAATTTAAGAGTTACTTTGAGGAGTTGCTCTACTTTGGCTAATGTGAGGAGAATGCTGGATTGGAAGCAGATGTCAGAGTTCAAGTTCTAGCTGTTCCATTTTTCCAGTTATGAGACTTTGCACAGGTTATTCAGTTCTTCTGGACTATAGTGACCTCAGCTGTATAATGGGGATGCTTATGAGAATTAAGTAACTACACTTATAGTGCCCACAGGCTTGGCTGGCCTATAGTTGCTTAGTCGCTAAGTCATGTCCGACTCTTCAGTGACCCCACTGACTGCTGCCCGCCACGCTCCTCCGTCCATGGGATTTTCCAGGCAAGAATACTGGAGTGGGTTTCCATTTCCTTCTCCAGAGGATCTTCCTGACCCAGGGGTTGAACCTGCATCTCCTCTTGGCAGGCGGATTCTTCTATCACTGAGCCACCTGGGAAATCTAGTAGTCATGGGAGAATTAAACTAAAACCGTGCTAACCACTGGGAGGTCACGGGGGTCATGGGGCAGCATTCCACAAAAGCTCCACAGGTAACTCATCCGCCTTCTGGGCTCCGAGTCCACCCAGGGCCTGCTGCTCCTGCCACGCATGGACACTGAGAGCCGCCGGGCGAGGGAAGACCAGGAGAGAATGGTGGAAAGAGAAACAATGCCATTTCACTACAATAGAAGGCAGAGCACTGGGCCACAGCTCCAGACCCGGCCCCTAGTGCTCCATTTTACCGCTAAATACACGCATGACTTGAAAACGTCCAAGTTCCCTGCAACTGTTCTCATTCACCCGTATATCTGAAGGTATTCTAATTACATGGAGTGTTTGTAGGTTTTACCATTAGGTTTTACCATGTAGGTTTTACTAGAGCCTTGGAATCAAACAGACATGGATTAAATCCCAGTTCTGCTGTCTACTCCCTGTATAATCTGGGAGATTCACTTAAGTTCTCTATGCCCCAGTGTCTTCATTTGGAGAGTAGTAATTATGAACTGTTCCTCATGGAATTAGTCAAAATATAAAGAAACCTGTACATGACATATACCTAGTTACAGAATCTAGTAGCGGAAAATTTGGCAGTGGTGGTCTTCACAGCTTCCAAAGCATTTGACACACACTGTCTGTTGTGACCTGTACCATCCTCATGGGATCCCGCTATTACTAGAATCACTATTATCTGAGCTAAAAGCAAAGTAAGACACTATTGATCAAAGTGTATTATATAACAATACCACACATATACACAAAATAGAATATGTCCTAAAATACTAACCATAGCTATCAACATGAGATTAAAACTTGGGGGCAATGTTTCTTATTTATACTTTTTACATATTTTGTCATCTTTCTTTGAATACTCTATTTTCAGTATTTGAGCAAATGCATGTGCAATACAGATAACTGTGAACAGAGTCCCATGTGAACACTGCCCATTTTTCAGTGCTGTTCAGAGTCAAGTAAACTTGCTGTTCCCTGCCTTCTGCCTGGTAGCTGCAATAGGAGGGGTTTCACCTGAAATGCCTAAGATGGCATGATAGGGTTTGAAAGTAATAGTCGTGATTCATCATCTCTCCTTACATGATGAAATAAAAAGCCAATTATTAGATTCTTTCCCAGTAACATGAATAACAATGATCATTTCGGGTCTGGTCAGTAGCGACTAGGCTTCCCTGATAGCTCAGTTGGTAAAGAATCTGCCTGCAATGCAGGAGACCCTGGTTCGATTCCTGGGTCAGGAAGATCCACTGGGGAAGGGATAGACTACCCACTCCAGTATTCCTGGGCTTCCCTGGTGGCTCAGCTAGTAAAGAATCCACCTGCAATGCAAGAGACTTGGGTTCGATCGCTGGGTTGGGAAGATCCCCGGGAGGAAGGAAAGGCTACCCACTCTAGTATTGTGACCTGTAAGAATTCCATGGACTGTAGAGTCCATGGAGTTGAAAATAGTCACACACAACTGAGCAACTTTCACTTTCCATTTTTTCACTTCAGTAGTGACTGCATTCTTGCTATCCTTCCTGCCATAGTCTCGTTCCTCTTTCATCTTTCACATATAACCCCCAGATCAGGCAATTATTTTCCTCTGAATTTGAAAATGATAGCCCCAAGCATAAAAGCTAAGAAGGCTAATTCTGGGGTCTATTTTTCAAAAGTAACATTACTTAAATTCCATTTTCAGCTTATCTTACTATACTTTCTTCTATGACCATATTCTATTTTCTAGGTATGTATACATAAACCTATGGTCATCTTCTCCCTCTGACTGGTACACATTATTCTCCTGTTATTTGCCTGTGAAAATCGTTTCCATATCTCAGATTAATCTAACATGCTCCCACAGAGTAGATTCTAAACTGATTTAGATGTAGGTCAGATTTCAGGACACCCACTGCACAGGTTGCATTAGAAAAGAGTAAAGTCACCCCAAAGCATGCAGTTGTCCATTCTCTCCACTCCTCACAGAATCCTATCAGCCTACTTTTCTTTGCCTTTTCTTACTCCCTTGGTGCTCAGGAATTCCCATCATTATAAACTTGGCAGCCAGATTTGGTTTGATACGACCTGGACTTTGATGTAGGAAGCTTAGCTTGGGAGTATTGAGAGCAATTCACATGCTCCAATCCAGCTTTTTCAACAAGTTTCATTGGCAGTTATAGGCACTAGCTTAAGTAAAATTAAAGTGGAACTTTGATTTCTCATTATTCATTGTTCATTGAGGATATAATTACCTTGGAAGCCTCAAGGGGAATAGATTATTTATAAGACATGGTTCGAGCAATCCTGAGCTCTTCTGGCCAAATACAATTTAATAGAAATCTAAAACTCATCTTACACTTAACATATCACTGCAGCTGGCATCTTGCTCTTCCTCACCTGCCTGCTCTCTCAGTATGGATGGTGTGTGAGGTACACTGAGTCTCAAGGTCCACTCCTATTAATATTATTCTTTCTTTATTACCTGCCACTACCATATGGCTGAATGGCTAGAGTACCTTGCCATTCTTATTTCCTCTGACTCTGAATTTTCTATGACATTTCCTTTTACTCTGAACTATACATTTTTTAGAAAGAGAAACTTGCTCCACCTTCACCCCCCCAGTACACACATGGACAACACAAACACGCCCTATTTCAGTCCCCTGCTTTCTTTCCTTCATGGCAATTACTGCAACTTACATTTTTCTCTTTTTGTGTCTGTTTGCTTGTTTCTGAGCCTTCCCCACTGGTACATAAGCTCCAAGAGGGCAGAAGGCGAGTCTTGTCTTATCACCTCTACAACCAGAGCCTCCATAGCAATGCCTCACATAGATAAGGAGCACGATAATGATCAATCCATTTTCACCTGGTGTCTGACATCCAGAGCCCTGCAGTGGGCAGCCACAGATATCTCACTCACAGTCATCTTGCGGGCAAATAAGATTTTCCCTGGTGTTTGCTTTCTTATTCCTCTAGAGATGTTGGATATGCTTCATTCTTTTCTAAACTGTGATATTTTTCATGAATTACAGGTACAGTGTTGTATAGTCATCCTCACCATCTCCAAAATCTTTTGACCCCAAACAGAAACTCTTAACTATTAAACAGCAATTTCCCATTCCCCCTTCCCTGTCCTTGGTAACCACTAATCTACTTTCTGTCTCTATCAATAGGCCTACTCTAGATTTTTCATATAAGTAGAATCACACAACATTTGATTTTTTGTGTATAGTTTATTTCTGTTAATGTTTTCAAGGTTCATCCATGTTGTAGCATGAATCAAAGCTTCATTTTTATGGCTGAGTAACATTACATTGGCTGGATATATAAACATTTATTTATCTGTTCACTTGTCCATGGACACTTGAGTTGTTTACACCTTTTGGCTATTATAAGATAATGATTTTACAAATGTTGGTGTGCAAGTATCTTTGTGAGTTCCTGTATTCATTACTTCAGGTACATACCTAAAAATGGAATATTTGGGTCATATGGAAACTCTGCATTTAACCTTTTGAGGTTCCACCAAACTGTTTTCCATGGCTGTTGCACCATTTTACATTCTGGTGGGTGTAATTTCAATTGTTTTTTCCTTTAACTGAGATTGTGAGGAGGGGATGGATTAGACAAAAGCTTAATACATTTTCTCGTATATATGTCTAAAATTGTCAAGCAGTTAGACAAAGAAATATTGCCACTTAGGGCATTTCAATCAGTGGTAGTTACAAGCAAAACTATGAAAAACAGCAGAGGTATTTAAAATCTATTTTAGGCAGGAACTCAGTAGCTGAAATATCCATTCACACACACACACATATATATATATATATATACATATATATGCCTGTGTGCTAGGGTGCTTCAGTCATGTCCAACTCTGACCCCATGGACTGTAGCCCATCAGGCTCCTCTGTCCATGGAATTCTCCAGGCAAGAATACTGGAGTAGGCAGACATTCCCTCTTCCAGGGGATCTTCCCGACCCAGGGATCGAACCCACATCTCTTATGTCTCTTGTATTAGTTGGCAGGTGGGTACTTTACCACTAGTGCTATCTGGGGAAGCATATATATATATATATATATATATATATATATATCTATATATATATATATATATACAACACACACACACATGTGTATGTTTTTGTGTGTATATATATATATATGTACACACACACATACATATATATATATATACACAGCAGAACATTTTATTTCAGTTTCAAATAAAAGTTCTAAAATTCCATGCCACTTGAAATCTAACAAATGCTTAGAAATTCCTGGTTTCTGTCCTTTTTGATGGCTAGGAAATGAAGAGGGAAAGGAAATTCAAATTTCTTGCACACTTTGAAGTATTAAATCTTCTATTGGTATGAATATACACCCAAAACTAACAAGTAAGCATCTGATGTTATATTGGAAACAAAATGGTTTCTTTATAAATAGGAACATTATTTTTTTTCCCTAGCCACTTCATGATTTTTCCATGTGACACACCTACTCCCAAAGAGATGAAAAAGATTAAAATCCCCAATACAGAACCTAATATAAAAGGTGACTGGTCGTTTTGTGCACAGCTCAATTCCAGGTTCAGGGATAACTGGGCTGAACTCTCTGGAGACTCATAAAAATAAAAAAAAGATTCCTTTTTAACAAGTCATTCGCCTACTCAGTACTGTAATTGCGTAGCTTGTGTAGGTGTCTGTATCTATTTATTTATCTATCCTGTTTCCTGCTCATTTCCTACTGAAAGAAAAAAGAATGATGGCATAAGCCAGATAAAATTAACACAAGCAAATCAGAAGACATGTAGATACGAGTACTCAAAGGTGAAGCTTTTCCTCTCTGTTAAAACACTCCAGACTCTTCCATCTGTATGATTGGCAGTCAGAGTACTTCTCCATGTACCAACAAAAGTTTTGCCCCAGCAGCATACTATACTCAAAAAAGCACTGAGGTTCACAGCCTTGGTTTTTATGCTGGTTGTGTTTCTAATGAGCTGTGTGATATTGAGTGAGCCACCAAATCTCTCTGAGCTATGTTCTTTATTTGTAAGCTAAGGAGGTTGAACCAGACTGTTGGTTTAAATGTTGGGTTATCTCAGAAGTTAAAATTAGATGTAAAGTGTTGGTAAACTGGTGAGGCCCTGGACTCTTTATCTTCACTTCAAACATAGTGGTTTTACTTTTATTTGTCTCATACTTCTAGAGTCTGGGACAATTTTGTTTGAAAAGAAGAAAAAGTTCTCTTATTGGAGGCAGTAATGGGGAACCTACAAATATGAATTAGTCAGAAATAATAAGCTATCTGTTATCTAAATATGGATTTCTTTTAATAAATAAGTTTATTTCTGTTTATTAAGTTTAAGTAAGTGTTAGTCACTCAGTCGTGTCCGACTCTTTGTGACACCATGGACTGCAGCCCCCTGTGGTCCTCTTTCCATGGAACTCTCCAGGCAGGAATACCGGAAGGGGGGTTGCCATTCTCTTCTACAGGGGATCTTCCCAACCTAGGGATCAAACCCCCATCTCTTGTATGGCAGGCAAGTTCTTTCCATTTGAGCCACCAAGGAAGTCCTTATTAAGTTTAATTTAATTTAGTTTACTATGTTAATAAAAACTTAATAAATACAAACCAGATAAAATGACAGCATCAACCATTTGGGGGTGCTGATGAGCAGTAAGTTTTAAGCTATGCTGTAAGTATGCAAAGTTAGGTTCACAGAAACATGTTTCTACATAACTTCCTTAAAGAGCCAAAATGAGTTGCAGACTGCTCAAAATTTAAGATTGTAGAATATAGGTTACACTTCTAATCTTCAATAGTTTGGGGTCTTTACTATATCAAGGTAACACATTTTACATTTACTTTAGTATAACTAAATGATAATGTTATACTGACAATTAACTGTCATCAAACAAATCCATGTTTATTATTTTTAAAAAGGGTCTCCCTTATCTGGAGGAACATCTTTGTTCCTCATATTTTGTGGGAATAACTGTAGGCTGGGAATCAAGCTGCTATGATTCTGAATTTGGGTCCCTGAACTAAACATACAGTCAAACGCTGGCATTAACCCTCCAAGCAATTTTTCTGTATATTGTCACTTTTTTGTCACAGTGTAACAATATAAACAATATAAATGAAGAGATGGACCCAAAGCAAACACAAGACCCAGTTGTGGATGTGACTGATGATGGCAGTAAAGTCTGATGCTGTAAAGAACAATATCGCATAGGAAATTGAAATGTTAGGTCCATGAATGAAGGTAAATTGGAAGTGGTCAAAGAGGAGATGGCAAGAGTGAACATTGATATTTTAGAAATCAGTGAACTAAAATGGACTAGAATAGGTGAATGTAACTCAGATGACCATTATACCTACTACTGTGGGCAAGAATCCCTCAGAAGAAATGGAATGGCCATTACAGTCAATAAAAGAGTCCAAGATGCAGTACTTGAGTGCAATTTCAAAAACAATAGAATGATCTCTCTTCGTTTCAAAGGCAAACGATTCAATATCACATTAATTCAAGTGTATGCCCTAACCAGTAATGCTGAGGAAGCAGAAGTTCAACAGTTCTATGAAGACCTAAGAGACCTTCTAGAACTAACAGCCAAAAAATATGTCCTTTTCACTAAAGGGACCTGGAATGCAAAAGTAGGAAGTCAAGAGATACCTGGATTAACAGGCAAATTTGGCCTTGGAGTACAAAATGAAGCAGGACAAAGGCTAACAGAGTTTTGCCAAGAGAATGCACTGGTCATAGCAAACATCCTCTTCCAACAACCAAGAGAAGACTCTAACATGGACATCACCAGATGGTCAACACCGAAATCAGATTGATTATATTCTTTGCAGCCAAAAATGGAGAAGCTCTATACAGTCAGCAAAAACAAGACTGGGAGCTGACTGTGGCTCAGATCATGAACTCCATATTGCCAAATTCAGACTTAAATGGAAGAAAGTAAGGAAAACCACTAGACCATTCAGGTATGACCTAAATCAAATCCCTTACGATTATACAGTAGAAGTGACAAATAGATTCAAGGGATTAGATCTGAGAGACAGAGTGCCTGAAGAACTATGGACAGAGGTTCGTGACATTGTACAGGAGGCAGGGATCAAGACCATCCCCAAGAAAAAGAAATGCAAATGGAAAAATGGTTGTCTGAGGAGGCCTTACAAATAGCTGAGAAAAGAAGAGAAGCGAAAAGCAAAGGAGAAAAGGAAAGATATTCCCATTTGAATACAGAGTTCCAAAGAATAGCAAGGAGAGATAAGAAAGCCTTCCTCAGCAATCAATGCAAAGATAGAGAGGAAAACAGCAGAAGGGGAAAGACTAGAGATCTCTTCAAGAAAATTAGAGATACCAAGGGAACATTTCATGCAAAGACGGGCTCAATAAAGGACAGAAATGGTACGGACCTAACAGAAGCAGGAGATATTAGGAAGAAATGGCAAGAATACACAGAGGAACTATACATTAAAGATCTTAATGACCCAGATAACAATGATGGTGTGATCACTCACCTAGAGCCAGACATCTTGGAATGTGAAGTCAAGTGGGCCTTAGAAAGCATCACTATGAACAAAGCTAGTGGAGGTGATGGAAATCCAGCTGAGCTATTTCAAATCCTGAAAGATGATGCTGTAAAGTGCTGCACTCAATATGCCAGCAAATTTGGAAAACTCAGCAGTGGCCACAGGACTGGAAAAGGTTAGTTTTCATTCCAATCCCAAAGAAGAGCAATGCCAAAGAATATTCAAACTACTGCACAATTGCACTCATCTCACATGCTAGCAAAGTAATGCTCAAAATTCTCCAAGTGAGGCTTCAATAGTGCATGAACCAAGAACTTCCATATGTTCAAGCTGGATTTAGAAAAGGCAGAGGAGCCAGAAATCAAACTGCCAATATCTGCTGGATCATCGAAAAAGCAAGAGTTCCAGAAAAACACCTACTTCTGTTTTACTGACTATGCCAAAGCCTTTGACTGTATAGATCACAAGAAACTATGAAAAATTCTTAGAGATGGGAATACCAGACCACCTGACCTGCCTCCTGAGAAATCTGTATGCAGGTCAAGAAGCAACAGTTAGAACAAGACATCAAACAACAGACTGGTTCCAAATAGGGACAGAAGTAAGTCAAGGTTGTATGTTGTCATCCTGTTTATTTAACTTATATGCAGAGTACATCATGCGAAATACCAGGCTGGATGAAGCACAAGCTGGAATCAAGACTGCCTGGAGAAATATAAATAACCTCAGATATGCAGATGACACCACCCTTATGGCAGAAAGCAAAGAACTAAAGAGCCTCTTGATGAAAGTGAAAGAGGAGAGTGAAAAAGTTACTTGAAACTCAACATTCAGAAAACTAAGATGATTGCAGCTAGTTCCATCACTTCATGCCAAATAAGATAGGGAAACAATGGAAACGGTGAGAGACTTTATTTTCTTGGGCTCCAAATTCATTGCAGACTGTGACTGCAGCCATGAAATAAAAAGATGCTTGTTTCTTGAAAGAAAAGCTATGACCAACCTAAATAGCACATTAAAAAGCAGAGACATTACTTTGCCAACAAATGTCCGTTTAGTCAAGGTTATGTTTTTTCCAGTAGTCATATGGATGTGATTGTTGGACTATAAAGAAAGCTGAGTGCTGAGGAATTCATGCTTTTGAACTATGGTGTTGGAGAAGATTCTTGAGAGTCCTTTGGACTGCAAGGAGATCCAACCAGTCCATCCTAAAGGAAACCAGTCCCAAATACTCATTGGAAGGATTGATGTTGAAGCTGAAACTATAATACTTTGGCCACCTGATGCGAAGAATGGACTCCTTGGAAAAGACCCTGATGCTGAGAAAGATGGAAGGCAGGAAAATGGGATGAGAGAGGATCAGACGGTTGGATGACTTCACCGAATCGATGGATGTGAGTTTGAGCAAGCTTCTGGAGTTGGTGATGGACAGGGAACACTGGCATGCTGCAGTCCATGGGGTCACAAAGAGTCAGACAGGACTGAGTGATAAAACTGATGAAACAATATAAATATGATAAATTAGAACAACTATAATAATGTGAAAGCAAATGTCTAAAGTATTGGCATCATGATTATATATAAAAAAGACCTACAAGATCTCTCCTGCTAAAGGCATATCTCATTGCTAATATCTATCTACCTACCTATATCAACCTCAAATTAGTCTTCTCTAAATAGAATAATACATAATTTTCTGATAAAATTTTCACCAAAAAATGTTAATCTATAATCCTTAGTGTTGGAAACATTCATAGTCAACATTTTACTTAATCCTTTCCATAACATCTCTGACAGATTGTAGCTAAACTCAGCACAGGCAATCCCAGCTTATAGGAGGATCTTTTGGTGTTAAACAGATCAACTTAAAGAAAAAACAAGACCACCAAACAGAGAATATTTGATAAAATGCTCTACCTCGGTTCTGGGTTGTACCGTCTTAAGATACATACTAAGCTTCATCTGTTGACCCCATCATCCACATGCCAGTCCTTCAAATGTTTGATGGAGTTAACATGTTCCCAAGGTTGCCTACATGGAGCATGGCTTAGAATGGTAACAAGCTTGGTTTAATCCTATGATGTCACTGTCCTATAATGAGGACATTAAGCCTGTCCACAGGCTTAATGATTTTTGAACACTGATCCTACAACTTTATTTTCCAGTGGGTCTTGCAAATTATATAGCCAATTCTGTATGTTTTCTCAAATCATGTATTCTGAAACTCAATAACCCCAGTTCCTGTATTCACAATGACTTACATGAAATAGCTTTTTTTTTTATTGGTTGGAGGCTAATTACTTTACAATATTGTAGTGGTTTTTGCTATATATTGACATGAATCAGCCATGGATTTACATGTATTCCCTATCCTAATCCCCCCTCCCACCTCCCTCCCCACCCCATCCCTCTGGGTCTTCCCAGTGCACCAGCCCCAAGCACTTGTCTCATGCATCCAACCTGGGCTGGTGATCTGTTTCACCCTTGATAATATACATGTTTCAATGCTGTTCTCTCGAAACATCCCACCCTCGCCTTCTCCCACAAAGTCCAAAAGTCTGTTCTATACATCTGTGTCTCTTTTTGTTTTGCATATAGGGTTATCATTACCATTTTTTAAATTCCATATACATGCATTAGTATACTGTATTGGTCTTTATCTTTCTGGCTCACTTCACTCTGTATAATGGGCTCCAGTTTCATCCATCTCATTAGAACTGATTCAAATGAATTCTTTTTAATGGCTGAGTAATATTCCATGGTGTATGTGTACCACAGCTTCCTTATCCATTCGTCTGCTGATGGACATGAAATAGCTTGTGTTTGTCTGTCTATGAGCATATAAAGTAGTAGTGCCCAGAAAAAGCACAGGGTCCCAGGTGTGGTCTGATCACTGAGAAAATTAGAAGTATAATTCTGTTTTATGTTGAATATCCACTGGGTCTCCCTGTTTCCCTTCACTGGAGTGCAAGGTCCAGTCTCTACACTTCTCTGCCCTGCTCTATGGTCTAGGCCCCAGAAGGCTGACCCCTAAAGAGGGCAGTGATAGGTGTCCCTTTTGCCCAGCTTTTAGTTGGGTTTGGCTAAAGGGAGGCAATAGGGGAGGGGGCGTAGAAAAGAGTTTAGCATATTTTTCTCTCCTCCCTTCGCATTTCAGAATCACATCTCTGAGAGAAGTGGCATTCCTTCCTGAGTAGACTTCCCATTGGTGGGCCGCCTTCTACAGCTTCCTACCTCCCTGGACTCATATTCCTAGTTCTCTCTCCTTGATCACAGCTCTAGTGGGTAGTAGTGGTCTCCTGTTGCTGCTGGTCCCCAGCCTTAATCACACATCAGTATGGAGTCCTTTCATTAAAGTACTTTCTCTTGAACCTTATGGGGTAAATTCTTCCAAGACCCTAAATGACAAAACTTACAGTGAGAGGAGACCAGGCATCAATTAATGCAACCAGTTCGCATTTTTTTTTTTTTTTTTTGGAAAATTTCTCTGGAAGACTGAAGTTGACTTTCTTTGATTCACCCAATAACTGATCTGTCTTCTTCCATGTTTTCAGTCACTGTCTGCAGGTTGATAATACTCAAACCTCTAGCCTTAGAACAAACTGCTTCCAGAATTCATTCATTTAAACAAATGTGAAGAAACAGTTACCCTATGTTAAGGATTCTTCCAAAGCTGGGGACATAGTAATGATGGACGAAGCACATAAAATACACTCATCCTAATGGAGCTTATATTCTTCCAAGGAGTGACAGACAGTAAACCAGAGGACCCTGAGAGGCTAAATGATATGACTGACACAATTTAGAACCATTCGGGCGGCTGTATTGAGAACACACTGCCAAAGCCAGGGGCAGAAGCAGGACAGACAGTTAGAAAAACCCCGGGTGAAAGGTCAGGCAGCTCAAACCAAGGTAAGGGCAGCAGGATCACTAATGCTAATCCTAGCGCGCGAAGCCCGCGAGGCGACCAGGAGCGGCTGGGTCCCCGGTGGCGCGCCCCTCGGTCGGGCGGGGAGCCTCGCCAGTCGGTGCACCCAGCCGAGCGTGGTCCGCCTCCCTCCCAGAAATCAGCCATTCGGAGCGTGACCAGAGGGCATGCCGGATCCACCAGAGGCGCAGCCGCCTGCGCTCGCAGGCCGCGGGTGAAAAAGAAAGCACGGCCTCGCTCGGCCCGGAGCGAAGAGGTGGCCCGGAGCGAAGAAATGGCGGCAGCCAGGCTCAGCGTGACCATCACCCACAGCAATGAGAAGCACCATCTTCAAGTTACCCCACAAGAAGGCAATAGTGAGCCAATTGTCCAAGACCTGGCCCAGGTTGTTGAAGAGGCTACAGGGATTCCGCTGCCTTTTCAGAAACTCATATTTAAGGGAAAATCTCGGAAGGAAATGGAGATGCCATTGTCAGCACTTGGAATACAAAATGGTTGCCGGGTTATGTTAATTGGGAAAAAGAATGGTCCGGAGGAAGAAGCTAAGCTAAAGAAGCTGAAAGATTTGGAAAAATCTGTGGAGAAGATAGCTGACCAGCTGGAAGAACTGAAATAAGACCTTGCTGGAATCCAGCAGGGTTTTCTGGCCAAGGATTTGCAAGCTGAAGCTCTCTGCAAACTTGATAGGAGAGTAAAAGCCACAATCGAGCAGTTTATGAAGATCTTGGAGGAGGCTGACATGCTAATTCTGCCAGAAAATTTCAAAGACAGTAGAATGAAAAGGAAAGGTTTGGTGAAAAGGATTCAGGCCTTCCTAGCTGAGTGTGACACAGTGGAGCAGAACATCTGCCAGGAGACAGAGTGACTGCAGTCCACGAACGTGGCCCTCGCTGACTGAGGTGAGGCAGAGAAGGCCGTGCTGCAGTGAAGAACAGCCCCACCAGCTCTGCCATCTCTGGAGCAGAAGTCCCCCGCCTTCCCCAGAGCTGCTGGGGGCAACTGGCCCATTGCCTTTTCCTTCTGTCACACCTGCTCTCAATGAACAAGTATCGTACATACAGTCTTTAGCCTCCTGTCAGCTTCTTGTTCTGTCTCTGTGGATCTGTGCTGTCCAGCAGCCCACCTTGTCTGGAGAGTGCCCCCTTACCAAGTCTTCCCAGCTGTTTGGACCTTTGGGTGCTTTCTTTGGGCTGGTGAGAGCTCTTATGTATCCTGAGGTAGTTCTGAGTTTATCGGCCATTTTGGTCTTCAGATCCATGAGGCCTTTTTGTGCTTATGATCCCATAAACCTGTCTGTGTAAACCAGAATCACCAGGAGCCCTTGTCTGGTGAGGACAGTCGGGAATGGGTCAGAACAGGTAGCCCAAGTGTCTCTCATGTGACCTGATTCTGAAACAGCCGGCCTGTTGTGGGTTCATGACCCTGTCCTCAGCTCCCAGTGACCCTGATCAGCCATAGGTCATGAGATCTCTGGTTCATTCCTGGAGTTGGGCCTGTGGTTGATATATGGACTGCCTTGCTCCCAAGCAAATCTCTAGAAGGTTAGAACCCAGAGTTGACTAAGTCTCCGCTTGAAACCAGGTCAGAACCCTGGCTTATGAGGGGCAGTGAGGAGGGCCAGAGTGAATACATCAGGCAGGTAGTAAGGGCAGCCATAAACCTCTCAGGAGTTCCTTCAGAGGTGGTGTTGTGAGCCATCCCCTTCTGAGATCTACATTTTCTTCAAGTTACTTTGAGGTTGTTTCTGTCTGTTTTGTGGTCCTTTCCCCCTTCATTTGTTACTTAAAAAATAAAGCAGTTTATATACAAAAAAAAAAAAAAAAAAAAGCTAATCCTAGACCTCAGCACCCCTCTTCCTGCCTCTATTGCTTTGTTCCACTGAATCCTAAGGCAGGATCCATATCCCATCTGCACATCACTTATTCACTTCACACAAGGTATGAAAAGTGAAAGTGTTAGTCGCTCAGTCGTGTCTGACTCTTTGTGACCCCATGGACTATAGCCCGCCAGGCTCCTCTGTCCATGGGATTCTCCAGGCAAGAACACTGGACTGGATTGCCATTCCCTTCTCCAAAAGATATTCCTGATCCGGGGATCAAACCTGGGTCTCCTACACGGCAGGCAGATCCTTTACTGTCTGAGCCACCACAGAACAAGGTATGAATAACTGCATAATGGATTAAAGGTCGATAATGCACACTTCAGAAAGACAAGGAAAGTAATTTTCCTTTTTCTTAGCAATATTTATGACTTTGTCACTTCTTAAACATAAGAAAATGAAATTATAACTAGCTGCCTAAGGGCCATGACAAAATTAAAAATAAAAGGCAAATGAAAGACCTTTTATTGAATTAGTCATTGAATGTTGTCTAAAATGAAATAAAAAGAAGCTTATCATCTTTAATTGGTCTCAATGGTCAGATAAGACAAAGAAAATATTCAGATAAAGTTTCTTCAATAAGATTTATAATAGCTTTTCAAAAACCAGCTTTTAAGAAAAAGAGAGTGCCCATATTTTTCAGGGGATAGAATAATTGATAATCATAATACATAGAACATTGGGTACAAATAGTACCACCTACTCTTTATAAAATAAAAAATTTAATCTTGAATTATGTTGCAAGCAAAAGAAATGTAGAAGAAGAAGAGGGAGGGGAAGGAAGAGTAGGAAAAGAAATATCAATTGATCTTCTTTGAAGCAGTTCTCCAAACTGCCTTGTAAAGCTTTTCTAAAGTAACCTCAGGTTGCGACTTCACACATAAATCACAGAGGAATCCACTCCTTAAGGGACCTCAATCTTGAGTGCACAAAAACAGAAGTTCCATGAGGATAGCTCCATGCTCTGTTCACTGTTGATTCCAACTCAAGAATGGATTTTAACCTCTGCAAATACTATATATACAATGAATAAGAGCATCTATCCCCTCTGTTTGAAATAACTGCTTAGCACTTACATTTCAACTACTTAATATTTAATTAACAATTAAGTATAATGAGGTGGCTATCAACATATTGAAACCATTTACACTAAAATGGTACGAACTACTGCTTTCCTATTTCATGCAGCTTTTTCAGCCTTTCTTTTCGGAAGGCTAGAACCTTAAAGCATACCATACTAATTGATTTTCAGGCTCACGATGTCTTGAATAAAGAAAGCCCTCTTTATCACTCACTGGTTTGGAAGAGCTTAGCGGAGTCCACCAGGACAGAGGATGTACCAGAAGGAAGGAAGTCAGTATAGTGGTTCAGGAAGCTCTGGCCCCCTCTTGGCCCTCCCCCAGTTTGACTAGCTCTTTGCACAAAGCCAAATACCCCAGGATTGAAAATTCAAGCCTTCAGAATTTTTGGCAGCATGAATGTATTCTAGAAGTAAGACTTCAGTGTTAGCTTGTTTTGACTATCTGGAAGAAAGCATTATTTAGAATTTTCAATGTGGATGTTGACCCAAAAAACAAAAAAAACAGATAAAAGGGAAAAAAGCCCTTAATTTGAAAGCTGCCCATATTCGTCATCATTTAGAAAGATAATTAAATTTTAAAAGGACTAAATGTTTTAAGTAGAATTTTTCTGCCACAAAAGACTTAGCATTTTATCATAAATCTGGCATTTGTCAGACCACCGAGCATAATTTAAATGGGCCAAACTTTGTCTCTTGGCAACCAGAATCCACATGAATTGGTAGGCACTGGCTCTGGAGGAAGATCATGCTCCTCAATATTTATGAGCTACAGTAGTAGCTCCCCCATCTTTTCTCAAACTAAAGGCTGTCGTTACTATTGAAACACCACAAAGTCAAGCCACCAATGTAGTCAGGAAGGATTTTCTCTCTCTGTTTTCTCTTGTTTTCTTGCTTATTTTGTTTGTGTGTGTGCTCAATTAATTTTAGTGAAATAAGAGTGAGATTTAAATTCCTTAAAGACATTCTCCAGGACACTATTTACAGCTCAAATGAAGCCTCTAATAAATGCATATTATATTAAGTGCTTCCTTTTAAAAATCAAGGGAAAATATACTTTAAAAATATAGTCCTGCAGCCTTCAGAATGGGAGAAAATAATAGCGAGTGAAACTGAGAAAAAATTAATCTCCAAAATATATAAGCATCTCAATACCAGAAAAATGAACAGGCCAATCAAAAAGTGGGCAAAAGAACTAATCAGACATTTCTCCAAAGAAGACATACAGATGGCTAATAAACACATGAAAAGATGCTCAGCATCACTCATTATTAAAGTACAAATCAAAACCACAATGAGATATCATCTCATGCCAATCAGAATCAGTTCAGTTCAATCGCTCAGTCGTGTCTG
Organism: Odocoileus virginianus; assembly: GCF_023699985.2. Classification (NCBI taxonomy): domain Eukaryota; kingdom Metazoa; phylum Chordata; class Mammalia; order Artiodactyla; family Cervidae; genus Odocoileus; species Odocoileus virginianus. The sequence continues at coordinate 5,451,327 of NC_069701.1, read as the reverse complement.
ACTCTTTGCGACCCCATGGACAGCAGCACACCAGGCCTCTCTGTCTATCACCAACTCCCGGAGCTTACTCAAACTCATGTCTATCGCGTCAGTGATGTCATCCAACCATCTCATCCTCTGTCGTCCCCTTCTCCTCCCACCTTCAATCTTTCCCAGCATCAGGGTCTTTTCCAATGCATCAGTTCTTCACATCAGGTGGCCAAAGTATTGGAGTTTCAGCTTCAGCATCAGTCCTTCCAATGAACATTCAGGACTGATTTCCTTTAGGATGGACTGGTTGGATCTCCATGTAGTCCAAGGGACTCTCAAGAGTCTTCTCCAACACCACAGTTTAAGCATCAATTATTTGGCCAGTCAGAATGGCTATCATTAAAAACAATAAATGCTGGAGAGGGTATGGGGAAAAGGGAACCCTCTTAACACTGTTGGTGGGAATGCAAACTAGTACAGCAACTAAGGAGAACAGTGTGGTGATTAATAACATACAGAAACACTTAAAAGCATCCCTCAATTCACTATAGTTTTTGATCAACCAATACCACTGAAAAAAAAATGACAGTTAAGTGTGGGCTATGTCAAGACATACTGAAAGGGCTAGTCCAGATAACCACTTATCAGTAAGCATTTTATGATAAAATTGACCTATATTTATCAATGAGACTTCACAGTTCTGTGTGAAAAAATAGGGTCAACTGGTAACAAATTAAACGTATTTATCATTTGCTAGTTCTATAAATGTCTTCTAAATACATAATCTGATCAAAAGTATAAAAAAGAATTAAATTGAGAACAGATTTCCCCAGTTCATCTGGGCTGAATCACTATGTATATAAGTGATATATGCACTATTTTCATCCACTTCTGTTGTGCTTAAATACACCCAGGATCTTAGTTTTCTTTATTACCTGAGTTTTCCTAAAAATATCACTGGGTCAGACTTGTATTACAAAGACATAAATTAATATATAAATAGCTGAGTGAAGTTGTTAGAATACAAAGAAGAAACTGTGATCTCCAAATTTTACTGCCATCCGTGTTTATCAACCCGTCCCCACCTCAAAATAAGACATGCCAAAGAAAGCTTGTCTATGTTAATTTAGGAAAAGAGAAATGATGATTAAATGATAATCTGGCGCATTACACAAAGGAAAAGAAACATTACTTGGATTATATGACCTTCAAATATGGTTTCATGTCATATTCCTACTCCTTGAAGGCAGAGAACAGAAGGAAGTAGACAGGTAGACATAAGAACTACTTCAATTATAGATAAAATAGTGGTAGTTTTTGCTAAAAGAAATGGTGAAGGGGTGTGGTTTCTGATTTAATTATTTCCAGCTGTGAAAATTTAGGTCAAGTACATATTAATAAAAGTACAGAACAATATTCTAATGACAGAATGAAAAAATGCTATTAAATATGCTACAGATGTGTAGATGTGCTGTCATAATACAGAGATGCTTTTCTTAAAATAGTCAAAGAAAAAATTGAAAACTTTTCCCGAAAACAATTCAGTTAAGAAAAATAAGAAACTTTAAAATATTACAGGCTACAAAAATAAGCATTATAAATAAATGCTCATTCATTTAATAAATTTATAAATTTAATTTTCCACAATTTATTTTATTAAATTATTTTATGGTTGATTTACAGTGTTGTGTTAATTTCTGCTATACAGGAAAGTGATTCAGTTATACATATATGCTTATTCTTTTTCACATTATTTCCCATTATGATTTATAACTGTGCTACATGTTGTTTGTCCAATCTACTTACAAAAGTTCGCATCTGCTAATCCCAAACTCCCAATCCATCCCTTCCCCAACATCTCCCCCTTGGCAAGCAGAAAGGTTTTCTATGTCTGTGAGTTTATTACTATTTTGTAGATAAGTTCATTATTCGACAAATATTTTTAAGCATGTGCTTTGTCAGGCAAAGTTCTGGATATATTTCAAATGTGAATAAGATAGATTCTACTTCCAGTGTCAGTAAGGATGTAGGGAAATATGTGTCATGAACTACTAATGGGGGTGTAAACTGGCATGAGATTACTGGATGATAATTTATCAATCCTATCAAAACCTCACTATCTCTTTCTGATACAATAAAATAATGATGTTTCAATGGAATATGTGTTTTGACTCAGTTCTGCTTCTAACAACTTATCCCAAAGTAATGATTTAAGATGCATGAAAGATCTGACTACAAAAAGTCATCTTATGTATATGCTGGATATACATCTATAAATGATACATGTATATCACAGTAAGTTTAGAAATAAAATAAATGCCTAGAGACAGCTGTGACAGTCATCTGTACCATGCTGACATATTCCTACTACAGATATTAATTTACAATGTATATACCTATAATAAATGATATGGAAATTTTCATGATATGTGTAAGTGGTGCTTAGCATTTGCATACAGTGAGCATTTGAGCCTGCTGAGCTATTGTTACTTCTCTATTAGCAACAAAATGTAAAATATATAAACAGCAAGAAGCAAGCTTTATGTCTGTATATACAGAATGATCACAGAAGGATAAATAGTCATATAAATAACAACATGTTAGGTGTTGTTATATTTAGGTCATGATATTACAAGGATGTAATAATCATTCTTTGTTTCACAAATAGCTGGTACTCTATTTTTCTAAGGTTACCAATATATTTAAATCACATTGGCTGACTTCTGACTGAATCCACTCTAGAAAAAATTGTTTCATGGAAGTTTCAGTGCCTTGTTGATTCCTTTAAAAGCTGATGTTACCAAAATGCCAGGTAGGCTTTTCTTAAACACCTCCTAAACTGTTAACATTGAATTTGCAATTACTTATCTACTTGCCTGACCCATGTATCTCTAAGTCATGTAGATGACCTTTTTATAAATCAATTTTATTTGGAAAAACATACTCTTTGAAATTCCTTTAAGTTGTCTCAGAGACAAGCCTTCCAAACAGGCAATTCAGAAAGGTCATTCATAGGTAATTAACATTTAAACTTTACATATTACTTCTTATCTTTAAATAAACTAGAAAACTTGCGAGATTTTCAGAAAATATCTCAACTCTTAAATGTTTTTGGCCATTCTTTTTGCTAAGCATATGCTTTGGTTTGCCAGTTGAAAAGAAATGTGTCTTCTTTTCCCTCAACTAACATCTAACTAAAAAGAATAAAAAATTAAATAACAGCAATGAATGCTGAAATAAAAGTCCACAAGCTGGTGTTTTTCTATTTGTGAAATGTCTTTGCTACCTTCTCTGTCACTTTCCCATCTCACTGTTCATTGCCAAACTTCTTTTTCAACTGTTCATACTTTCTCATTTCTCAAAATCCATGAACATGCTATTCTTTGGACATTTTCCTTCACTTTTAAAATTGTAAATACTTTCATTAATATTCTCATTTATCATCCCATGTCATATAGTCAATTCATTCTTACTTGTGGAATCTTGGGTCTTAAAAATCAATCCAACACCACACAATCGCCTACATCAAATCTGACTTTTTTCCTAATCCCATTCATTACTTACTCTTGCATTAGATTCAAATCATGAGAACCTAGAAATCATATATGCTTAAAAATAGTATTTAATTCATTCATTTCCTTATACATAGGCTGCCTAAACTGCTCCTGGGAGATAAGAGTGAAGCAGCTTTGAAAATATTCTTCAGATTTAAATCACTACTTCCTTCAGTAAATGACTTGGAACATCTCTTACATATGCTAGGCGTTAAACGGAATATAAAAATGAACCAGACCTGGACCTATGAAAATAAAAATGTACCCTGAGATACAAAAAAAAGGAAAGGGTTTTTCAGATCTAGGGTAATAAGATTGATTTTTATCTTACTGATAATTTTCTTTTTCTTCTTTCAAGAGGGGGCTTAACATGATAAAAGTTTTGTTTCTTTCAGCATGACTAAAAAAAAACAAACCAAAAGAAAACCACAACCCTTTACACTGCCTTGCAGCTTGCTTCTTGTCTATTTTTTCCTATTTTAATAACATCATCAAAACAACTACGAAAGGCTTTATTTTTTATTCTTGTACTGGTCTTTGAATAAGGAAGGATTTTCAAACACTGATCTGCTATTCTTTGATAACAGGGCTCATAATGAAGTCAAACTTTGTCAAATTTTGTCAAACGTTGTCAACTGATTTCAAAGATAACCCAAAGAAATCAATAGCTCTTATTTTCTGGATAATTAATAGCCAAATACTATCGTGCATTTCAGTGGTCAAGCCACATCTAATTATTTACTGTGGGTTTTTTTCTTTTTTGAGGGAAAAAGGTGACACACAGTACGTGGATAATGCATTTGTAAAAATTCATGTTGGATCAAACTTTGACCAAATGCACAAACAAAGGGTTTGGATAATTAAAGAACGGTAACAGGAGACTTGAGTTATAATATACAACAATGAGATAGAATCATGCTAAGTGCAAAATCATATTCAATGTTAAACTCATGTAGCACACTATGATTTAATTTCAGAAAAATAGCATCATCAACCACAATAAATGAATGACTTTATTTGAATTTTATTGGCTGTTAACTCATGTAAGCTTTATTTGGAAGTCTGTTCCACTTATAATTGGATAGGCATTATAAACATGAGCATTTAATTCATAATGTACTGCTTTTATATTTTAAATATTGCTAATACAATTTTTAAAAATGTAAGTCAGTTTTGATTCCAATCCTAAAGAAAGGCAATGTCAAAGAATGTTCAAACTACTGCTCAATTGTACTCATCTCACATGTGAGTAAAGTAATACTCAAAATTCTCCAAACCAGGCTTCAACAGAACATGAACTGTGAACTTCCAGATGTTCAAGCTGGTTTTAGAAAAGGCAGAGGAACCAGAGATCAAATTGGCAACATCTGATGGATCATTGAAAAAGCAAGAGAGTTCCAGAAAAACATCTATTTCTCCTTTATTGACCATGCCAAAGCCTTTGACTGTGTAGATCACCACAAATTGTGGAAAATTCTTCAAGAGATGAGAACACCAGACCACCTGACCAGCCTCTTGAAAAATCTGTATGCAGGTCAGGAAGCAACAGACTGGTTCCAAATAGCAAAAGGAGTACATTAAGGCTGTATGTTGTCACCCTGCTTATTTAACTTATATGCAGAGTACATCATGAGAAATGTTGGGCTGGATGAAGCACAAGCTGGAATCAAGATTGCCAGGAGAAATATCAATAACCTCAGATATGCAGATGACACCACCATTATGGCAAAAAGCAAAGAAGAACTAAAGAACCTCTTGATGAAGTGAAAGAGGAGAGTTAAAAAGTTGACTTAAAGCTCAACATTCAGAAAACTAAGATCATGGCATCTGGTCCCATCACTTCTGGCAAATAGACGGGAAACTTTAGTTTTTGGGCTCCAAAATCACTGCAGATGGTGATTGCAGCCATGAAATTAAAAGACATTTACTCCTTGGAAGGAAAGTTATGACCAACCTAGAGAGCATATTAGAAAGCAGAGACATCACTTTGCCAACAAAGGTCTATCTAGTCAAGGTGATGGTTTTTCCAGCAGTTATGTATAGATGTGAGAGTTGGACTATAAAGAAAGCAGAATGCCGAAGAATTGATGCTTTTGAACTGTGGTGTTGGAGAAGACGCTTGAGAGTCCCTTGGACTGCAAGGAGATCCAACCAGTCCATCCTAAAGGAAATCAGTCCTGAATATTCATTGGAAGGACTGATGTTGAAGCTGAAACTCCAATACTTTGGCTACCTGATGTGAAGAGCTGACTCCTTGGAAAAGACCCTGATGCTGTGAATGACTGAAGGCAGAAGGAGAAAGGGACAACAGAGGATGAGATGGTTGGATGGCATCACTGACTCAATGGACATGAGTTTGAGTAAACTCCGGGAGTTGGTGATGGACAGGGAAGCCTGGCGTGCTGCAGCCCATGGGGTCGCAAAGAGTCAGACATGACTGAGCAACTGAACTGAACTGAAGTCAGTGGCAAGGTTCCACTTTTCTTTTTAATGCTTTCCCTCTTAAAGGAGCTGAAACTTAAGTATGAAAAACACTGGGCTATAATAACAGACATCAATGTGCAAGATACTTTGCCAAACTGTACAATTTAAAGCTCTGAGGAAGGAAAGTGGAGTGGCAAACTAACCTATTTCAATTGTCGATTGTAGGCCTACTCTATGCCCAGCACAGTGCTAATTTCTACTGTAAATATCAACTGCATTTAATGTTCACATCAACAATGTACAACTGCAACTATTAATATCCCCATATGACAAAAGAGAAATTTGGAGTATAGAAAGACTAAGTGACTTCACCAAGGTCCCAACTTAGGAGATGACAGAGCTAAGATTCAGATTTTGATATTATTTTTTACAACCCCATATTTTATTTTTAAAAAACTGTGATGGCTGTCAATTTTCAGATTAGATGATGTCAAAAATAAAACAAATGTATATGATGACAGGTGTGAATAGAAAAGTGGAGAGAGATGATGACATACATGATAAGAAATTATATATACATTTATATATACATAAATTGTCATTCATTCGATCCTTGTAATGACTTCCCATTTCGCAAATAAGGAAACAAGGCTGAAAAAGCTACATGGTTATAAGACTTGGAGTCATAATTATTAATCACATTTATCTAGATCTAAAGTGGCACTCTAGTTATTATGAGCAAGTGAAAGTGATAGTTGCTCAATCCTTGTCCAACTCTGCAACCCCATGGACTATAGCCAGCCAGGCTCCTCTGTCCATGGAATTCTCTAGGCAAGAATACTGGAGTGGGTTGCCATACCCCTCTCCAGGGGATCTTCCTGACCCAGGGATCAAACCTGGGTCTCCTGCATTGCATGCAGATTCTTTACCATCTGAGCTACCAGGGAAGCATATGCTTCCAAATAAACAGGAAGGAATTCTGCCAACTGTCAATGGGGTTTAGGCATTAAGTTCACCCATTACTAAGGTGTGAAGGGCAGATGACCCTCCCCAAGAGCAAAGAGTAGATGGGTCTCAAGCCTCTCTCCTTCACTGGATCAATGGCAGGGAAGATGCTCTATTCAAAAACATTCAAAGAAATAGAAACTTTATAGAATGAACAACCTTTACAAGTAAACTATAAGTTTCATGTTTTTCATATGCTATTTTCTGTTCATTATACTTCTTCTAAAAAATCTTTAAATTGTACTTTTCCTAACAAGTTTAAAAAAACATACATTCTATGACTCCTGCAAAGATATGATTGGCTGATTAGTTTAGTATATTTTGGGATAGAGATAATTAAAAACAAAAATAAACTCCAACAAATCCTGATCTCTTTTGACAATATTTAGCTGACCCAAAGATTACATCTATTTTAAGGTTTTGTTACATCTTCCTCCTTAAAGTGTACCCTATATTTCCTTTTTCTGACTATTGGCAGTTGGGAGGAACTGCTGATTATTAATGGATATGAACAGAAAGAGTGCCGGCAGCTATACAAAGAGTTATAAGAAAGATGAAAGACCAGTGTTCAAGTCGTATCTCAACTACCTAGTAGCTCTGTGACTTGATTACTTTATTTAAACTCCGTAGGGTCTAATTTCCTCATCCAAGTCACCCTTGCAGGGTGATTGCAGAGATTCAAATGTGTAAAGTACTTATCCAAGTGACTGGAATTGGCAAAAAGTCAACACATAGTGACTACTTTTATTGGTCAGGAGACCATTATTTTAAGCATAACTCAAAACTTAATGATGGAAGCCCTTGTGGAAGGTAGCGGAGGCTTGGCTATCACAGACAGCAGCAATAAGGCACATCTGAGTCACCCAACTCTTTCTCTCTATTGTTGCTCACACTTTCTTCTGTTTATTCTCTTGTCAAAGGAAGAAATGAAAGTTGGGAAAATATGAAAAACAATGTGAAATAAAGCAATATTTAACATACAACCAAGGAAAGCTGACAGATTAACTAGATAAGACATGGTAAGAACAAGAACTTAAAAAAAAAAAAGAACAAGAACTTTATACATGTGGTAGATAAGACACGAGGTAAGAACAAGTACTTTATACAAAGGATGAAAATGTGGATTTTTGGCCTTTATGGATATTAAAACTAGAATTAAAGATCCCATATGTATTATTTTAATTTGCTAATTTTAAACCATAGTTATGAATGGTATAGAAATATCATTAATCCATTTGTTCACAATTAACAAGGCACAAGGCACTTAAACAGCTCAATCACTTCCTTCAGTCAGTTTTATTTGAACCAACTAGACTTTTAAAATTTAAACCTACCATTGAGAGAAGGAGGTAGCTCAGATACAATTTATTAAGCGTTAGCCAGTTTGATCATTATGGTACACGTAACTCTTGTAGTATTTGAAGTATAGGTGGAGGGAGTTGGAAAAGTTAGAATCCGGAATACTACCAAAGAAAGGGTGAACCACTACAATATTGTAAAGTAATTAGCCTCCAACTAATAAAAATGAATGGGAAAAAAAAGAGTGGGTCATACTATGATTTATAATTTATTACAGAAGATAATATATAAATGACACTGTTGTGAGTGGTTAAACACATTCACACACACACACACGCAGTGCATCACTCAAAGTCAGTCTAAAGAGAAGAATGGTTATTTGGATCTGGAATCTGTAAAAAAGAAGATAAGTACTCAGCTTAATTTGAGCACAGAGGAACCAAGTTGTCTTGACCTTCATGCATGGAGATGTCATCAGGATTTCTTGTACTAAAGATGTTACTGCTCATATAGACTTGCCTTTAAGGTGCTTAATATCAAAGAGTAAATGACATTATCATAATATTCTCTGAGTAGAACAAATGAAACACGAAAGTAATCTGAGGATCTGATAAAGCAATATTTACATTTGCTGTTCTTTCTTTTAAATTTATTTTTAAATGGAGGATAATTGCTTTACAGTGCTGTGCTGGTCTCTGCCATATATCGATGTGAATCAGCTATAAGTATACCTATATCCTCTCCCTCATGAGGCTTCTTCCCACACCCTCATTCCACTCCTCTAGGTCATACACTTGCTGTTCTTAACAGTTCTCTCCTTTCATCATTTATAGTGACTTGGAAATCCGATAGACTGCTCATGTTTGACATGGACAGGGACAACAGGGCCTTCTTTATTTCTGATATCAATTCAAATATCACAATTTATCAGTATATAATAAATGAACAGTAGGATAAGAAATTTACCAAATGAAAATAATTATAGTAATGCTTCTTTTATCTAGCATTCCTATGTCTCAAACTGTAAAATAAAGGAAATACACTCAGTAACTAGAAAAAAAAATGATTTCTAAACAAATTCTGTGCCACAAAATCCTTCAACTCTGTACATCTTTTTCAAGAGAATGTCCAGGACTCACTCTAAGTATATGTCCTCATATTTTATAAGCAGATCTTAAAGCAAACCTAGTCTAAGACTACTGTGGAATAGAAGCAAAAAATTAGAAGAGATGGTTGCTAGAGCCATACATTAAACCAATAAGCAAAGTAAATGAATATGTGGGGAAAAAATGGAAAGTAATGAATAAAACTCTATGACACACAATCAATGTCATTTAAAATAGGGACAAACAGTTGCAATGATTCAAAAAAATTACACATCATGGCTGTAATAAAACAAAAATGCAGTTACAAATAATCATAACAATGAGCTTTATGAATAAGATTTTAGTCTTTACTCTTGTTATTCATTTTAGGAAGATAGGCAAGTTTCAAATATGTTCTTTTGTTTTCTAAAAATAGACTGTTATTTAAATGGCGAAAACACATTCTTATACTTTTAATCTTTGAACATCCTTTATTTAGAAAATTTACCTAAAAGAGCCTTATCTTCAACAAGAAAAATGATCATCACTAGGCATGTATTATATTACAGGTCTTACACAAATGCTTTTCACAAAATTTCAGATATAATTCATACAATGTTATTGTGAGAAAATTTTTGTTATTCCTTTTTTTAAAAGAAAAAAATTATGCCTCACTGAAGTCAAGTAATTTGTCTAATTCAGTAAGTTTGTGGTTCAGTCAGTAAGGCATGTCCAACTCTTTTGTGACCCCATGGACTGCAGCCCACCAGGCTCCTCTGTTCACTGGATAGCCCAGGCAAGAATACTGGAGTGGGTTACCATTTCCTTCTCCAGGGATCTTCCCAACCCAGCGAATGAACCTGCATCTCCTTCATTGGCAGGCGGATTCTTCACTGCTGAGCCACCAGGGAAGCCCTTAATTCACGAAGTGGTAGAACCAAATCCAGTCTTTCTGACTCTCAAGTACTCCTATATAAAACTTACACTTACTGTTTCTTATCCCACCCATTCTTAAAGATATATACCAGACCACCTGACCTGCCTCTTGAGAAATCTGTATACAGGACAAAAAGCAACAGTTACAACCCATATGGACCAACAGAATGGTGCAAAATTGGGAAAGCAGTGCATCAAGGCTGTATATTGTCACCCTGCTTATTTAACTTCTATGCAGAGTACACATGTGAAATGCCTGGCTGGACGAAGCACAAGCTGGAATCAAGATTGCTGGGAGAAACATCAATAACCTCAGAAATGCAGATGACACCACCCTTGTAGCAGAAAGTGAAGAAGAACTAAAGAGATTCTTGATGAAAGTGAAAGAGGAGAGTGAAAAAGCTCGCTAAAAATTCAACATTGAAAAAACTAAGATCATGGCAGCTGGTCCCATCACTTAATGGCATATAGATGGGAAAACAATGGAAACAGTGATAGACTATTTCCTTGGGCTCCAAAATCACTGCAGATGGTGACTAAAGCCATGAAATTAAAAGATGCTTGTTCCTTGGAAACAAAGCTTTGACCAACCTAGACAGCATATTAAAAAGCAGAGAGATTACTTTGCCAACAAAGGTCAGTCTAGTCAAAGGTATGGTTTTTCCAGTAGTCATGTATGGATGTGAGAGTTGGACCATAAAGAAAGCCGAGCACCAAAGAATTGATGCTTTCAAACTCTGGTGTTGGAGACTCTTGAGAGTCTCTTGGACTGCATGGAGATCAAACTAGTTAATCCTAAAGGAAATCAACCCTGAATATTCATTTGAGGGACTGATGCTGAAGCTCCAATATTTTGGTCACCTGATGGAAGAGCTGACTCATTAGAAAAGACAGTGATGCTGGGAAAGATTGAAGTTGGGAGGAGAAGGGGATGACAGAGGATGAGATGGTTGGATGGCATCACCAACTCTGTGGACATGAGTTTGAGCAAGCTTCAGGAGACGGTGATGGACAGGGAAGCCTGGTATGCTGCAGTCCATGGGGTTGCAGAGTCAGACATTTCTGAGTGACTGAACAACAACAATCCCACCTGAAGCAAAACAGTGTGGCCATCTGAATGAGATTTATTAGCCAACTTTAAACTTTGCTTATATCTTTACACGTGTGTGTTGGTATCAAATAGATAGTTTAAGTTAATTTTAGATTTCCTAAGGTATACTGGCTTTTCATCTTAAAAACAAACCATCCCCATCAACACATTCCAACACAGATTCTAGTCCATATTCACTTTTATCCTCATAACTCTGAATTTGTGCTGTGTTTGCTACCCTACTGATACTTGCCTAAAAATGCGTGATTGCACTATATTATAAATTCACAATTGCTCTATTTTTCATCTCCTGCAATAATTTTCCTTGCATATTCTATATTTTTAGTTGATGACTAATTCATCTGTGGATGACTCAAGAATTCCTTTTTATTCTGGCACATCTGACATAATTTCTCTCCTCTTGAGATCACTACAACATGTATCCCAATTCCAACTAAGTGGTACCCAATGCCACTGCTAAGATCTGAACTGTTTATCCAATTTTATTTTGCATTGTTTTTAATCACCCAGAACCTTGCCACCAGGTCTACCTACTTTAAAATCATCTCTTTAGAATACAAAACAACTAATTTTCACAGCAAAAAAGCCAAGGTTACCCATATTAGTTGTATTTTCATGAAGCTCAAATAAGTAAGATGGACCTATATTATGCTATCATGGCTCATGGGGATAGGTCTAGAGAAAAAAAGGCCAAAAATGTATCAAACAACAACTGAAGCTAAGGGCGTTTGAAACTTGTGATTTGTGCATTTTATCTCAACATGCAAGCTACAAAGGAAGAAACCATGATCATTCCTCTTTGGTAACTTATACTTGGTTATTTAACAAAAAATTATTGGACACCCCCAAGTGTCAGCATTACGCAAGACCATTAAGGCCAGTCCTCAAGGATCTCACAGTTTAGGACAAATAAACAAACACTAAACAAACTTAAAACAATTGTGAGTCTGTCTTTGGTGAAATAAAAAGGGCACACCTGGCATTAGTAGGCATGGGTAAACACATGCTGAGAGACAGGAAGGAAAGACAACATCTGCTGTCTTGTATTTAACTTAGTAGCTCCCCAGTTGAAAATAGTATACATATTCTAAGCAATGGACAAAAGCAGAGAAATGAGAAATAAAAGGGTGTATGCAAGGACCAGGACATATGTCGGAGTGGCTTAATGGAAAGAACAAATAAGATAACATGAAGAGTCAAAATGCAGAAATAGAAGGAGCCAGATTGTAGAAGGTCTGGGATATTTTGACAGTCAGATTGACTTGGTCAAATACCATTCAGTGGGGTTTAGTAATTTCTCCCAGATCTGGGTGCCCTAGTTTTAAACTTGGAACTTCTTAACACAAAGTTAAATAAGCCTGTCTGGACACATCAGAACAGGCCCTATTAGTGGCTCAAGCCTTAGCTGATACACTCCAAAATTCTCCAGAATAAACCAATGGTGATTTTCTTTCTCCTTTGTTTTAGCTTCAACCTGCAACATTATTTGAGTGCCCTATTTTTCCTGATCTGACACCTCCCCACGCACTGTGACCTTGTCCCAGGTTTCTATCTTTTTGGATGAACTTTAAAAGCATTTCAAACTCCAGGGAGAGTCGGAAATTATTTTTTGCTTCATTCGCTTGGGAAAAATGAGAATTTTTTGATTGGAATAAGGGTAGGAATAAAAAACAGTTCCCTGAGTTTATAAGTTTATGTAGTTATAACTTTAGAATAATGGAAAGAATCTAATTGTTCAAAAATAAAGTACATATATTAAGGAAACAATGGCTATAAAACATATGTGAAATGTAACACAAGGATAAAAAGAACTGGAAAACAATCTTAAAGTTTGTTTGGATGATTTAAATTGTAGTGGAGTTGGCGGTCTAATCTGAAACTTTTTGGGAACATTGTGAGATTAGAAATATGAGTAAACATGGATATTTTGGGAAGCAAGACTATTAGTGTAGGAGAGAAACATAAACATCTAAAGGAGGAAGGGGAGAAAAAACTCTGTGGTGCTGAATTTCAGTGTGAACTATCAGTAAAAACACATTAATGCTTGTGCTCATGTGCATACATGTGTGTGCACATGTTTGTCCCCAACTGAACCCTTGAAAGCATTCAAAAGCTATAACACACCAAAGTAAATAAACATCCAGAACTTAGATCTTTGTTTCTTTAATCATCATTTTCTAATAATAAAACCAGAGCTTCTTGGAGAAATGGCTGATTCCACTCTGGGGCAGAAAAAGGACAATATGAGCCTGGAACATCTTGTTGTGCCAGGAAATTAGGAGATGCTCATGTCTAATGGAGAAACAACAAAAGGACAAGGACGTCAGTTTAAAGGAGATCCCACCATGAAAACTGGGACAAACTGAACGGCAAAAAGAATAATGATGATAATGGAATATACCATATTCTAATTGAAAACAGGAAGAAACCACGTGTACACAGCATTGAGTGAGAGACAGGCAGAGAGAGAGAGAGAGAGAAAAGAAAAAAGAGATGAGAAGGGAAGAGACTGAAGTTCTTATATAGAAAAATGCCAATATTACAAGTGTAAAAACAATGTAATAGTAATAATGACTTTAGACAAGATCACTAAACCATAGATTGAACTGCTGCTAGGGAACAAAATATCAATATTCATTTTATCAACACAAAATGGAAAAACTATCTCTGCAATGAAGGCATCTATCGATCCTCATCTTACCCAAGTAGAGGTACATCTTGTGCCTGCTCCATGCTGTGAAAGACACAATGTCACCAATAGTGTTCTTGCTTGAAATGTTTGCCATAAGTTTACTCATGAAGAAAAATAATCAGTGGACCTGGAGTATAAGGTATTTGAAGGACAACTGGCCTGGAGTTCTTTAGCAATTCAATGACATGGAGAAATGATGCAACTGAAAGAGACTGTTGCTTGATCAAGAGAGACTGATGAGAGACAGAGGGAACTGTGGTTGCCAAGGGGAAGCAGGGTGGAGGAGGGATGGATGGGGAGTTTAAGGTTTTCAGATGCAAATCAGTATATGCAGGATGGATGACTACAAGCGCCTACTGTATAGCTCAGGGAAGTATATTCAGTGTCCTGTAATAAACCATAATGGAAAAGAATATTAAAAGAATATGTATGTATAATTGCATCATTTTGCTGTTTTGCAGAGATTAACAAAACATTGTAAGTCAATGACACGTCAATAAAATAAAAAATATCATAGACTGAACAGCAAAGTGATGAGAAATGATGTGAATATATGAAACTCAATGGGATACTATACATGAAAACAAAAAGAAAAAAAAAACACACAAGTTTATAAAAGCAAAAACTATAGCCATAAAGAAGAGTTCTTAGATGGGGAAATTTGTATAGACTGTGTATTGGTGATGTTATTGAATTAAGGTTGATTTCCTTAGTTGTTTCAAGGTGCTGTTGGCTGAAGTTGCTCATTCTTGAAATATGCATGTGGAAGTCCTTACAGGTGAAATGTTATGACATCTGTCGACATTTTCAAGTGGTTTGACAAAAGAGAAGTGCAAGGCAAGATGTTAACAGTTGATGAATTTGGTGAGAGATATATGAGCATATACAGTACCAACTTTCAACATTTTTTTAGCTATATTTTTAAGTGAAAAGATAAGTTAAAGACACTATTTGAACATTCAGTTCATACTAATCCCAGAGTATATACTCATTATCTACTTCCTTCTCAAATGCTACCTGCACTAGACGTGGGCTGCTCCTCTCCCCCACAAGCAGCTTCTAACACCCCTCAAAGGTTCTCTCAGGAGTACACATTCACAAATTAAATCTGAACACATCTCTGAACTATTGAAAACACTTGAAGGACTTCCGTTGCCCTACCGGACAACTTTTAAGCTTAGCACAGCATACAAGAGCTTCCATTTGAAGATCTGATGACCTAGATATCTCATTTTTACTTTAAAAGGACAGTACTGAAATTCAAAAATATAACGTGACACTGCTGAACGTTGAAATTACTTTGATGTTCTGAGTTTGACTTTTATAATATGTCATTTCCTCTTTTAATATCTCAACAAATGGGTTTCAATATCATTGTCATCTCAGGCCTCTTATTTTTTTTGGTCTAATAAATTTCAGGATGCATGTAAATCCATGGCTAATTCATTTCAATGTATGACAAAAACCACTGCAATGATGTAAAGTAATTAGCCTCCAACTAATAAAAATAAATGGAAAAAAAAATTTCAGGATGCAAAGTAGAAACCTAAGTCAAAAGTTTTATTTTATTTTTTTTCCAAAAGTTTTAGATTGATGCATGTATCAGGCAAGTAACTCCAACTGTGCTACTCAAATGGCACCAGTTCGTGAATCCTTACAACCCCCTAGGAAGCAAGGAGCAAGTGGTTTCATATGAGCACATTAGCACTGTTGTTACTAATAACTGCTATTACCTTGACATTTAGAGGGATTAAGTATTCTGATATGTCTTCCCATAGGAGTCATTAGTAAAGAATTCAAACTCTATGATCAATATTATCCCTCCTCTCATATATTAGGTAATCACAATGATTCTATACAGCTTTAAAATTTATAGTAGTCATTTGATACAACCTAACTTTCATTTGTGAAAATTACATGATGTGAAAATTTATCTGGACAACTAGATATCATCACAAAATGGATCTGGGTCTCTCTTTTCTATATTACCTTCAGAATTAGCAGCAATTGGATAATCTCATCCATTTCTTCTAGCACATA
The DNA here is from genome assembly GCF_023699985.2 of Odocoileus virginianus. NCBI lineage: Eukaryota > Metazoa > Chordata > Mammalia > Artiodactyla > Cervidae > Odocoileus > Odocoileus virginianus. Next base: position 5,435,211 of record NC_069701.1, on the reverse strand, counting down.
AACGCATGATGGTGGTGGAGACAGTTAACACAACTCTGTGAATATATCAGAATGTGTGTGTGCATGCTGAGTGATATTAGTCATGTCCAACTCCGTGTGACCCCATGGACTGTAGCCTGCCAGGCTCCTCTCTCCATGGAATTGTCCAGGCAAGAATACTGGAGTGGGTTGTCCTTCCCTTCTCCAGGAGATCTTCCTGACCCAGGGATCGAACCCACGTCTCCTCATTGGCAGCTGGGTTCTTTACAGGTAGCACCATCAGGGAAGCGCTAAATGGATAAATGCTGCTAATTCTGAGTTCTGAGTATGGCCAATTTCCTATTGTCTCTATCCATCTCAATGATAATATGCAATATTGCTATTGTCAGGTGCAGGCTCAGTCATGGCCAACTCTTTGCAACCCCATGGACTGTAGCCCTGTCAGGCTCCTCTGTCCATGGAATTTTCCAGGCAAGAATACTAGAGTGGATTGCCATTTCCTCCTTCAGGGGAGCTTCCCGACCCAGGGATCAAATCTGCCTCTCTTTGTGTCTCCTGCATTGGCATTTTCTGCATTTTCTTCCCATGCAAATATTCTATGTTTTGTGATATTTTCATCAATGAATGATGTTTCACCGGCCTTCCAAGTGAGAATTCTTGATGCCCTCTGCCTCTCTTTCGCCCATTATGAGTGTAGAGGAAAGAGCAAAATAATAGATATTGATAAATCTGGAATCATGTCAACAACTATGCATTCAACTTTTGTTGCATCTTGAACTGAGCCCACATCCTCACTTGTTTTGGGCCTCAGATTCCTCTTTTCTAAAAGGGACATGACAAACTTTATTCAAGAAGTTGTGAATAATAACTCTAAACAATCAGTGTCAAATGCTTGACACTTTGAGAGTGTTGGCCAGAGAACAAATGTTCCTAAAGTTGTGTGACCTAAAGCAAGACACATGTGAAGGTTAAACTGATCATTGCTGTGACCTCTTGAAAAGGCTTTTTTTTTTTTTTTTTCTTGGAGAGGGGTACTGTTTCACCCTTACAGGTTTATCTTCTGACAGGATGAGCAAGAAGTTTGCTTTGATAGGTGCAAAATGTGGAAGGACACAGAGGTGAAGCTGAAGCTGGAAAGACAGGGAGAGGCCACATTATAAAGGAACTATGACAAACTCAGGATTTTGGATGATCAAGAACCAGTGAAGTTTTATAAGGGGAAGAAACACAATCAAGTTGGGTACATCTGTGTGTGTGCATGTGTGTCTTGGGCCACAGGGGGAGAATAAATTGTGTAATCATTCCTTTATGGTTTAAAAGAAGACAGCTCTGTGTTGCTTGTAGCTACATTTCTATTCTAGCAATTTTATAATTCTTATTAGCTATTTTGACCCAATTACCAGGCAGAAAATGTGCTGGATCATAAAGAGCTAAAAACAAGGACTGCAATTCACAAGGATGCTTAGAATTTATAGATTATCAGTCAACCAAATACAAACACCAAGTGGATGTGTGATGGTTTCCTTAAGTCTTCCACATCATCTATTCTGGTTTTGTCCATGCAAACAAAGTAATCAATTATCTGAGGCACCAAACTGTCATGAACTTTTCAAAAAATATCATTATGATAGTTTTAGGTTAGTTATTCAACCTGGCTCCTCTACAGGGCTCTGGGAGCAGATGAGAGCAGGATGGCATTCAAACTGCTGATGGACTGCCAATCAATGAAATATTATCACCTGGAGCATTCTTAATCTAACTACTTTATTACTTCTTGTGTTTTAATAGAAGTGAGAATGTTTACCAATGGGAAAAGTCTCTACACAGGTAGACTCACTGAAAAATCTTACAACTCCATCAATAAAATGCTCTTTGGCTTTAAAAGCAGGTTGAACATACTGAAATTTTTATGCAAATAAATGGGAAACACATTACTGATAAGACTTTTAATAGGATAACTAAATGAGAGGTTTTAACTAGAATTCTGAAAAGTGATTCCCTGTGATTGTATCACTTGTGAAGCCTCATGTATGACTTAAATATACAGCATTTATTATCCCATCTCCTGCATTAATGGCTTCCCTGATGGCTCAGTGGTAGAGAATCCACTGGCGAGGCAGGAGACGCAGGTTCAATCCCTGGATCAGCACTTTCCCCTGGAGAAGGAAATGGCAACCCACTCCAGTGTTCTTGCCGGGGAAGTCTCATTGGACAGAGGAGCCTGGTGGGCTACAGTCCACGGGGTCGCAAAGAGTCACACACGACTGGGCAACTAAACAACCACCCAACATCCTGCATTAATATTTTTATGTTCTTGCCTATTAAACTTGATAGAAAGCTCTATTTTGAGTATGCTTGTTCTTTCTGTTGAAAATGTTTGCTGAGTGAATATTGGTTAAAAAACTTTCTCAAAAAAAAAAAACAACAGTATGTACTCACATGCCAGAGCCTCCCATACAGAGATGAATGTAAACTCCTCCTTAGGACAGTGAAGTCACTCACAGGTCTTTCCTCCTAACTGAACTCCTGTACTGATCAATGCACATCACGCCAAGGAGCTTCAGCCAGGTATAATGGGTTATTTTTACCCCTGTGCCCTTGGAATGGTGATTCCCTTCTCCTAGTACCTCTTCCACACTCTTCCCTGGGTGAACTCACCTTTCAAGTCTCTGCTTTAACTTTAAAAACACCATCTCTTGTTTTCAAGTTAGCTACCCATCCTGCTGTCTTGTGTGGATCTGGTGAACAGACACATTAATATCAACCATCAGTAATGCAGAAAAAGACTTGCTTTTTGCTGGATAGTGAGGATGGGACACCAGGATTCATCACCTACTTTCTGAACAACCTTGTTCAGAGCTGAGGAAAGAGCAGCAAATGAACAGTCTACTATAAACCTCACTCCTATCCAAAAACTACCAATAACAATATCAATAATTTGCATGAGGGTCAAGATGTCCCTTGGAAATGACTGTAATGTTAAGGGCTAACCTCTGGAGCCAAAACCAAAAAATTAGACTGTGCAGCCCTTGGCTTTCAAATGTGATCAGAAGAAACCTTGATTCCCTGCAAAAGCTCGGATGTGACTGGGAGACTGGGAGGAGGAGGCAGGAGGGGGCCTGTGGCAACTCGATTCCATCTCACCCAGAGCTGTTAAGATTCCCTTTCTAAAATGAAAGAAAAGGAGAAAACTGCTGATTTTTCTCTAATTTTGAAAATCACTGGTATTAACATTCTGCCATCCAGTATTAGTGGTTCAAAGCAGGAGGAACTTTATTCCCCAATTAATGAATCAGGTATTGGTATTCAAAGTAGTCTGAGTCAGGGGCCAGTTTCTCTAATTAAGCTCCCAGTGTGGTTCACAAAAGCCAGATGGCGACAGTCTCAGTGCTTTCGTTAAAGATGACACAGTGCTTCCAGTTTACACAACTCTCCAATGACCAGAAACGAAATGTTACCCATGACAGTACAAAAATGAAACCTTAGTTATTCTTTCCTTCTTTTACACATTAATGAAATTCACCTGTCAAGGCAGAAAGCATCATATTTCTTGGTTAAATTAGCTTTAATCTGGCTGGACACAGATTCAAGTCTCGAAGATCTCATATAAAGTTCTTAGAAGTTTTGAGTCTCTATTACATGGAGCAGATATTTTTTCAAACCTATGATTCACCCCTAAACCCTTTGTTGCTCTTGCCTATTAAAATTGATAGAAATCTTTGAGTATGTTTGTTGTTCAAATACTAATATGCGGGGAGCCAGCCTGACTGCTCAGGCTCCTTCTTGGCCCTGAGAGAGATCAAGAGGTCCCTCTCTGTCCCGCCACCCCTGATTTATTAAAGTGCAGGTTGACCTTTCTCACCTCCCTCAAGGAAATTGCTGTAGCGACCTTTTACCCATTTTCCTGACGAGATTGTCAGGCTCCTGTGTATGGTTTATGTCTAGGTAATCTTTAGATAATCTTTAATTGATTGTAATCATGATAATCTTTTAACTGATTGTAATCATACTAAGACGCCACTCCCTTGCTCTGATAGTCTTAAAGAGTTGAGATAAAATTCCTGAGCGAAGACTAATGCCTGCGATTCTGCACGTATACATGTCCTTGATCTAAATTTAGCAAGTCCTGTTAGCATATATAAGCATGTTACTCCTCAATAAAGTTGTCGGTTTCAGTCGAGAGCTGACTCCGTCCCTCTCAACCCCATCTTTCCGAGTCTTTATTTCTTAGGTATTTCAGCGGTTGCGCCCGTGTCCGGTTTGTTTGCCGGCAGGCTCCGGCACTAATATGCACACACACTCTTCATTATAATTATTAGGAATAGACTAATTTCCAAAAGACAGGATGAATTCAAGAAATACTTATTGGTCTCCTATTATAACATATGCACAATAACAGATCTTGAAGAGATAAGAGTTAATCATGTAAACCATCCAAAGAGCAGAATTAAAGGGGAAATAAGATTTGAACTTAATATAATACAAAAGAGAAAAAAGAGTAATAAAAGCAAAGTACAAATAAAATGAAAAGTGAGTAAAAAGAACAACTGCTTTCAACTGGGGCAAGTGATGCGAAATGAAACGCGGCCACCTTCCCATTTGTATACCTGGAATGACATTACTTTTGCTCCCAAACTAAACATCAAGACCAGAATGAGTTTTCTTTGCTCCTTCATTACTGTTTGGATGATGACTGATTTCCTGGCTGTCCTTTGAAGCTATCCCTCCTAGGATGTACAAGCAATCTCAGGCTACTATAATTATGGATTTTTATAATAAAAATAACATGGAGCAACCAACAGACCTCAATTTAAATCTGAGTGATGTCCAGAGGGAACTCACCTTCTCTCATGCATGAGCTCACATTCTTCTAATTGTTTTCCCTTCCCGTCGCCCTTTTCTGTCTTTGTGCTCCTTTAGCTCTGAGTTTCTTCCATCAGTAAATCATCACACTATTGTAACTGGTGGCTTACTATGTCTCTTCCATTACCATAAACACAATGAGGAAAATATTAGATTCTAGTTAATTTTAATTACATCCCCAGTGTGTACCCCAACTTTTGAACTGTATTAGGTAATATGCTAGCTAAATATTTGTTAGATGAGCAAATTTTACCATAGAAAGTATAATCATGAAATATTATTCTAATTGAAGAAAAATTTCAAGCAACTGATGAGATCAATGGTTGAGCCTGAGGCACTGTAACATGGACAATTCATAAAGTGCCAGTTAGATATTATAAATAATAAGACTTACACTTTTACTTTTAAGAAACACAAGGCTAACCTTAAGGAAACTTTTGAAACATAGTACTTTAAAAATAACTGTGGATGCGTTATGAAAGATATAAATGTGTTATATCCTTATCTATAAGGATATTCATTGCAACATTTAAAAAATAGCAATGTATATATGTGTGTATGTGTGTGTATATATATATGTAAATATATATCTAATACATATACCCATACAACAATAGTATGTAACCATCGGAAGCAATATTTTAGAAACCTAAATTGATGATTGTATTACTTATGATTAAGTATTTCTTCTGTTTGTTATCAACTGGACTCTGTTAGAATAACTACTCTTTCTCATTTACAACTGTAACTCTTCAGCAAAACTCCTGGTACCCAGTAATAACTCACTTGAATCTATGTAGTACTATCAATTGAAAAAATAAATAACAGAAATTATTTACAAAAAGAACCTATTAAGAGAGTATGTGATAAATGATGGGTGTACATAGAGTGCTATGTATGTACACTGTGTAAGTCTGCGTGTGTGTGTAATATGCACAGATACAGGGAGACAGAGGAACAGAGAAGGGGAGACAAAGTAAAATGAAAGAGTCAATAGCACGGTTGTCCCTGGAGAAACTTTATTTTATTATTTTAATCAGAAATACCTTCTAAATTTCCTGCAATGAATATGTTAATTTTAGGAAAAAAATTAAACACAAACCTTGAAACCAGTATTAGTGTTTATAAGGTGATATGCTTTGACACAGGACAATCTTTTTGCTAGAATGGCAAATAGAAGTACAAGACTAAGAAATCAGAAAAATACTAAGAAAAGGTATTGGGGATTCTACCATATAGTCAAAAATACCATCCTGTCCTATTACAAGAAAATTCTTCTTTTGGCATTATTCTCTTTGATCTTCAGAGTACCTAGCTAAAAAGCTACTTTGTAGCAAACCCCGTTCTATTGTGATCATTGAAGAGAATTTTCACCTCTCAAGTCTAACTCACATTCAATTCACAGGTCTATTGTTAAGATCAAAGGAAATGCTACTTGTGAAAGAAGCTGGAAATATCTAAGTGTACAAATGCACCCATGAATAACATTCCAGCTATTTGCCCATCACTGCTGGCAAAGAGACAGGGCTGAAACCAGAAAATGAATTTCTTTACTACAGAAAATTGGTCTAGGAATGTCTGCTTCACAATTTCTCCTCCTCAAATGGCAGACACGTTTGCGCCCATGTGTGTGAGAATAAGACAGACACAGAACAAGTTTATCTCATTTTTTAAACCAGTGAATAGATTCGTATCTCTCTCTTTTCTCCTTTGCAGGTAAACTGGGTTGCATCCAAACCATCAATTCCATTTCCAGAACTGCTTCAGCTTTCAAATATTTTATTGAAGAATGATGAGGTAAGAGCTAAGGTTTGAATGTAAGAAAACTATCTCTGGACTAATTGGGGTATTGAAAAATCAGATTTTGAGAAGCATGAAAAGTTAAAGGGAAAGAGCTTTCACCTTGCTCAGAAATTCAGGTCTCCCTGGATTAAACTGCCTGTCTCTGCCCCTTAGCAGGCTGATCCCTCTCTTCCGTGTGTTGGGAGATCAAAACTGACTCATGCTGTGTTTGCCTTTCCAATCTAGCAAACCTCAATAGTGGTTCATATCGGTTCTCCTGGGTCAACCCTTAAATAGAGAAGGACTGTGGGGGTACGGCTGACGCAGTATGGGGGGCTTTTAGTGAAGAGAGGCCTGTATCCCTCACTGAATAGAGAGGCCTGGGAAAGATGTACTTTGAGCTTCACAACTCTCTGGACTACAAACAGGGATATCTACACTGCGGGAATTTGGAGAGGCTAAAGATATTCTATATGCAATTGCTAGTATACATATTAAATGCTCAATAACTAAGTGCTGTTATGATTACTGATGACAAATTCTGACCTAGATCTATGCCCGTATGTGTGTATTTACTCATCATTAAACAGACTCTGTGTTACCTCATCTTCCAAACGTGGTGGGTTCATTCAATCTATTCAAATGTGATTGCTCTGTACAGACTCTTCCTATCAGTGTTCAGCCAAGGAATAACAGAAGACACTTCTGGCAAAACGGTCTTTCTAAAACACAATTCTCTTCCTGCCACTCCCCTCATTAGAACTCACAAAATTCTCCCAACTGTCTTTGATGCCTTTACAATAAGGTGATTTAGCTTTCATGGAAGGGCCTTTCAGTTACACCTTGCCAGTATCTTCAGTATAAGCTCTCAGCAAAGTCCACTAGTCTTCCACCACCACCACCACCACACACACACACACACACACACACACACTCACACACACACACACACTCACACACAACTCACACACATGTGGAATGTACCACATTCTTTGTTTTTCCTTTGAGCTCACTCACACTATCTTCTCTTCCTGGAACACCAATTTCTGCTCCTTCTCTGAAAAAAATCTCCTGTTCATTTTTCAAATTTCTTCACTGAAGGCTTTTCTGACCTTCTAGATTCTTTAAGGGCCTAGACAGCTCCTGGACATCTGTTGTCTCTGAAGTATCATTGGGTGTACTGGATTATAACTGCATGTTTAACTACACATCTCATACACAAAGCCTTTAACCTGGACAAGAGCAGAGATTTTTCTCCCTCACCCACCATTTAACTGCCAGTGAATTATACAGTCTCCTTCAGGAGCCTTGTCATGGCGCAGGGGCTTGAATAACTCAATGAAGATATGAGTCATGCTATACAGGGCCACCCAGAACAAACGGGTCATATTGGTGAGTTCTGAAAAATTGTGGTGCATTGGGGAAGGTAATAAATGGCAACCCACTCCAGTATTTTTGCCAGGAGAGCCTCATGGACAAACCCCATATCCAATACCATCCCAAAGAAAAAGAAACGCAGGAAAGCAAAGTGTTTATTTGAGTATACTTTGCAAATAAGCAAAAGGCAAGGGAGGAAGGGAAAGATATACCCAACTGATAGCAGAATTCCGGAGAATAACAAGGAGAGTAAACAAAGCAAAGAAATAGAAGAAAACAATAAAATGGGAAAGACTAGAGATCTCTTCAAGAAAACTGGAGCTATCAAGGGAATATTTCACATTAGGTGAGCACAATAAAGAACAGAAAATGATAAAGACCTAACAGAAACAGAAGATATTAAGAACAGGTGGCAAAAACACACAGAAGAACTGTACAAGAAAGGTCTCAATGATTTGGATAACCACGATGGTGTGATCACTCACCTAGAGTCAGATATCCTGGAGTTTGAAGTCAAGTGGGTCTTAGGAAGCATTACTATGAACAAAGCTATTGAAGGTGATGGAGTTCCAGCTGAACTATTTCAAATCCTAAAAGACGATGCTGTTAAAGTGCTGCACTCAATACATCAGCAAATTTGGAAATCTCAGCAGTGGCCACAGGACTGGAAAAGGTCAGTTTTCATTCCAATGCCAAAGAAGGGCAGTGCCAAAGAATGTTCAAACTACTGTACAATTGTGCTCATTTCACATGCTAACAAGTTCATGCTCAAAATCCTTCCAGCTAATCTTCAGCAGTATGTGATTCAAGGACTTTCAGATGTACAAGCTGGGTTTCAAAGAGGCAGAGAAGCCAGAGATCAAACTGCCAACATTTGCTGGATCAGAAAGAAAGCAAGGAAGTTCCAGAAAAACATCTACTTCTGCTGAGAAATACTGAAGATAGAAGGGGAAGGGGCAGCAGAGGATGAGATAGACAGCATCACTGACTCAATGGACATGAATTTGAGCAAATTCTAGGAGATAGTGAAGCACAGGAAAGCCTGGCATGCTGCAGTCCATGGGGTCGCCAAGAGTCAGAAATGAACAATAATTTAAAACACATATTGATAGGAAATGAGGAAAGGAGGCAAAGAGCATATTGTCTACATCGTATAGATTGAGAAGACAGAGGAGCCTGCTTGCTACAGTCCATGAAGTCGCAAAGAGTTGGACACTACTTAGCGACTGAACAAGGGCAACAGACTGTACACAGAATGGCATTTGGCACACACTCAATGAATCCCGGTTGAATGGTTGAACAAATACTCTATACACAATTTATATTCCAAAATGCAGTAAAAACTTCTACCGTCAACTTCTCAGTCAACGACCTCCTCTAAATTTCATGCTAAGTGGGAAAAGGACCACTGGGGATAGAGAGCTCTTCTGACCAGCAATTCTAGTCTGAGAAGGAACAGGGGCGCAGGTGCCGTCAGAATGTCTACTGCCCTATGGCTGCATATGGCTAGAGGAAAAACAGACATGAGTATATTTCCAAAAAATAAATCTGAACAATTTCTTTTTTTTTCATTGTCTATTTACTCTACTATTTTTTAATTTATTACATATGTACTATTTTTTACATATGTACATATGTACTTTTTTTTCATTTATTTTTATTAGTTGGAAGCTAATTACTTTACAATATTGTAGTGGTTTTTGTCATACATTGACATGAATTAGCCATGGATTTACATGTATTCCCCATCCCGATCCCCCCTCCCACCTCCCTCTCGACCCAATCCCTTTGGCTCTTCCCAGCACTATTTTTAAATTTACTACTATTTTTAAATTTATTTTTCAATTGAAGGATAATGTAATCAGCCATGGGTATACATATGTCCCCTCCCTTTTGAACCTCCCTCCGATCTCCCTCCCCACCCCACCCCTCCAGGCTGACACAGAGCCCCTGTTTGAGTTTCTGGAGTCATACAGCAAATTCCCATTGGGTATCTATTTTACATATGGTAATGTAAGTTTCCATGTTACTCCTATACATCTCACCAGAACAATTTTTCTCCAGTCTTGGGCATCTGTTTCCATGTCTTACATGAGAGTAACAAAACAGAGGAACAGGTATCTACTTCTATCCGTTACCCCATGACTGTTTTTATCTGTAAAACATCTCTTAATATGAATAGAGAGAAAATGGAAAGAAAATAAAATTGTAGGGGGTCACTGAATTTGACTGTTAGGACTATGGATGACCTTTTTTTTCTTCTGTTTTCTAAAGTTCCTATAATCTTAAACTGTCTTTATGGTTATGGTGAAAACTGAAAGTGAAAGTTGCTCAGTCGTGTACGACCGACTCTTTGCGACCCCATGGACCATACAATCCATGGAATTTTCCAGGCCAGAATACTGGAGTGAGTAGCATTTCCCTTTTCCGGAGATCTTCCCAATCCAGGGATCAAACCCAGGTCTCCCACATTATGGTTATAGATAAAATGGATAGAAAACACAGAAAACCCCCAGGTTTCCGAATTGTCATTTCCCCTGTTAGAAATAAAATAAAACCCCTGGATGTTATAGATAAAATTCGTTGCAGACCATTAGACCACCTTGCAGTTGGTAGAAGTCTCTTGTTTAGTGATTGAACATTATGAGAAAAGAGGAAGGATCAAGACACGAAGAGCAACGTACCAGTTTCCAAACTGATTTTATTCATTCACTGTGATGTACACACACACACACACACACACACACACATCACTGCAAGTAGATTAAAAGTTCCTCGCTTAAAACTGGGCAGGGAACAAGTTCTCAAACGACAAGAAGAAACTAACCTGTTTTTTTTATATGGCAAAAGCCTATTGTATCATGTTTTTCTTCATTAATAGAGTATCTTCAAAGAAGTACAAGAGTGTTAAGCAGAGATATAACCTGTATGTATATATTCTGATGGTTCCTTAAAGTCACATGTTCTGCTCCCTCATAAGCCATTAGACTATATGAGCCTGCCCCTTTCATTTGCTTCCCTGTCCCATTGTTAATGGGTATTATTACAGGGTTCCATGGGATGTCCTGGTCCCTGAATAAATGTTGTCAGTCAGTCTCCATCAGGCAAGCACAATACTCAGAAACCTCAGTATCCACAGCATCAACACTACCTAACGTGGCAACTTGATCCCAAATCTTTGCTGCTTAGTATTATAAGTTATAGGAAAAAAAATACAAAAAATGTCATTTTATGGAGAAAGAAAAAGGTATGAATTCAGAGTGAGGCAGAAAATTACATAATTGAACGTTTCATGCTACTAAAGATATTTCAGCAGTGATTTGCATATGACCTTTGTGATGTGGCTTCCTGCCTTGCAAGGTTTCAAGAGTGTTTCCCCTAAATGTGTGTGTCACAGAGCAGAGGCTTATGTAAACACCACTGAAAGAAACACACTTTTCTTCATGTTAACTCGGTCTTTAGGGTCACAAATGGTGTAGACAAAGTTAGTATTCAAATAACATAGTTATCAACATGCTGTTTGACTTTGTTAGGGTAGGCTCACATTTCAGCCATTTTTCAGCAGTTCGAATTTCAAAGTATGAATCTGTAGTTTAGCTAAAATGCTTTCCCTTCCCAGCTGAAGCCAAAATAAAACACAATAGCCAACCTGTGTTTTCCCTTTCATATTAACTTTACCAAAAATGTTCCATGTAAGATGTAATGATGTACTAAAAAAAATGCACTAAAAAGAAATGAGTGCTAGACTCAAAAACCTGCCATCAAACCCACGAGTCCCCCCACATGATACAGTGAAACCTGACACTTTAGAGTGGCGTTTAATACAACATTGAAAGGGGCGTTAGCTAATATTTCTTTGTATTATCCCACAGGTTATTAAAGCCAGTGTTATCATTTTATCATAATGTTACATAAAGAGAAGTGATGCTCAGAGATAAAAGATAATTGATGAGTAATTATTTAAGGGCTCAGTACCCCAGGCAGGCCTAAGGTTAGAGTCTAACACTGCCCAACACGACTTTCTGCAAAGATGAAAATGTTCTATATCAAAATGTGGCGAGTACCAACTAAAGAATCAGATTTTTTATTTATTCAGTTTTAATTAATTTAAGTTTAAACAGCCACATGTGACTCACAGCAACTGTCCAATCCCTCTTTGATCAGTCCCATTATCAGCCAGTTGGTTCTGTTACCACTGCTGGGAGCTCCACTTGCTGGCAATGATGGTTCTTCACCCTCACCACCTCATAGTGTGTTTGGGGGAAAAGGCTCTGGTGGTGGAGGAAGTTTGGGATAGCAAATCCGAGGTATCAAAATTTAACAGGGTAAAGAGTAAGGATCCTTGAGTCCATTATCCCTTCCAAAACTGTATGCCTTTTCCATTCACCAAGCTTCTGAAAAAGGATGTGGACACATTTTATAATGATTTATGACCTTCTGCACTGGGCATCAAACCAGTCAGTGCTAAAGGAAATCCACCCCAAATATTCACTGGAAGGACTGATGCTGAAGTTGAAGCTCCAATATTCTGGCCACCTGATGTGAAAAGACCCTGATGCTGGGAAAGATTGAGGGTAGGAGAAGAAGGGTAGAAGACAGAAGATGAGATGGTTGGATGGCAACACCAACTCAGTGGACATGAGTTTGAGCCCTGGTGAAGACAGGGAAGCCTGGCGTGCTGCAGTTCATGGTGTCGAAAAGAGTCAGACATGACTTAGTGACTGAACAACAACCACACTTTAACTGCACATTGACAACAACAGTAATAAGTCTACCAGAAAGTAATGTAATATTGCCTTCATACACATGCAAACTAAAGCTAAGCTAAGGGCCCTTGTTCAGGGATGTAACCACGAGGCGTACACTATCATGAGTCTTCAAGAATAAGAAGGATGGTGAAGAGTCTTTAAAAAATAGCTCTACAAAAGTTTTGGACAATGCAGCATATGTTTTACAGTTGTATTGCGTTGGCCAATACAACCCATTTGGGTTGCTGTAACATCTTACTGGAAAAACCTGAACGAATTTTTTGGCCACCCCAATACATTGATCATTACTGTGCATAAATGATGATACTGAGAAATTTCACTCCAAGTATTCAAGTTTCGTAAGAACAGTATGTATGTTTAATTATTCTATCCTGTAAGCCAGTAAATTTTGTATGCCACATATATTGCCTCTTGATAACTAAAACTATATATATATAATATGCAATTATAAAATTTTAAAATATCTGCATTTTCTGAGCACATAAGAAATTATCTGCCACTCCTCTTCCTCTCCCCACAACTTCATTAGTTTAAAAGCCTACCTACTCTCTAATCACACCTTGTTCCTCTCCATGTTCCAAATTTACTCTGAACTTTTCTTGCTTTTCTGCCATTATATATGGAGTTCCCTTCCCACCTGTCATCCACCTACAAAATCTTACATTTCTCAGCACCTACATCAGATGCCTCCCACCAACAGAAAGTCTTTTCCTTCATCAGAATTCATCACTCCCTCCTCAGTGTTTCCTTAGCAATTCTGACCTCGACATCATCTTTTGCATAATAAATAAATGTCTGAATGCCTCTGCTACTAGTTAGTAGTTGAAAAGCACCTTGAGGTGAAGACTGTTTCAATGCCTGCCTATAAAATTGATTCTTACATAACAGCAGTTGTAAGGAATCTTTTAAAAATCAAGATGTGAAAACAGTACTTGAGATTCGCTTGTTTTTGTCTTACTGATTCTAGACCATCAGTTTCACAAAACAGCACCAAAGGAGATTCAAAACCTCCACTCAAGCATTCTTGATACTACTCATAAGTGAGAATGCAGAAGTGCAAAGCTTAGCGTAGCAAGTTGACACAGGATCCCCTCAGTTTGTTAAATCTGTCAGAATAAATAATCACCTAACACTTTGCCTTAACAAGCCTTGCACATAAAAACCAGAGTATTCAGAATGCAACTCTCTTAACAGAATTCTTAAGTAAAGCAAAGAATAAAATAAATCTTAGTGAGAGGTGACATGTATCATAAAACTTATTCTAATTAAGTGAGTTTCTTGGTTGCCCAGTTACTATCCTAAAAAAAAAAACAAAAAACAAACATTATTTAGCAGGACTTTCTTCATTTCTTTTTTAAACACTTTCTTCATTTATTCCACAAATATTCATTAAGCATGCATTTATATGGTAGGCACTCTACTAGGCTAGAGATTGATTATAAATATTACATTGTCCCTATTTTTAAGAACTCAAAGTCTGGTAGGGGAACAAAATCACATAAAAGTTCAAAACATAACCTTAAGTACACTGACTTCCATTTATTTCCTGGCTTGATCAACTAATCATTTAATTTCGGGAAATTCTCTTTGCTCTTCCTGAGCCCTCTTTATACTAAAAGAACAACCCTCATTGGGTTGTTATCTGAAATAAGCCAAAGTATATAAATATATAGAATACTTCCTCCAATGTTTGGAATTTAATAAATGCAATTAGTAATAATAATTGTAATTCAAGGCAAAAAGTGCTGTGACCAAGGAATACAGAGTCTGCTATGCAAATGTGAAAACAGAAGGACCTCATTCTGTCAGAGCTGAGTGGAAGAAGCCTTCTCAGAGGGAGCGATGTTGAAAGTGAAGACTGGAAAGATGAGTAGGAATTTTCCAGGTGACATCACTGGGAAAGAGATGGCTGTTCTCCTTTAAGGAAACATACACAGGAGACTATATTCAGAGATCTGTAAGCAGCAGGGGGGAGCTGAAACGGAAGCCATGTGGAGAAGGGACCCTGGACCATGGCAAAGGGAGCCAAGAAACACTCAGAAGCTCAGGGCTGGTAACGAGCTTCCGTTTTACAAGGATCGGTATGGCCACACCTCACACACTTTAGGGGGCTGATGCTTTAAATTAGAAAATACATTGGCAGGTTACTTCAATGATAACCAAGCCACCTATGACAAAGCTTCAAATTTCGTCACAGGCTACATAGTTAGAGGTAAGGGAGAGATGGGGAAGAGTCAAATGATGGTAACAGGCCACACTGGAGGAAAGTATATTCTTTAAATGGACTATTTTTCACCCATTTGCTATAATGAAAAGGCACACACAAATCCTGAATGGTAATTTCCAATAGTAAGTAGTATAATTCAATCATCGCTTGGGACCTAACCGCTGTCTGATCACTCAGTCCTGCCTGATTCTTTGTGATCCCATGGACGGTAGCCGCCCCGCTCCTCTGTCCATGGAATTCTCCAGGGAACAATACTGGAGTGGGTTGCTGTTTCCTTCTTCAGGGGATCTTCCAATCCAGGGATCGAACCCGCATCTCCAGCACTGGCAGGTAGACTGTTTACCACTGCACCACCCGGGGAAGCCTCTTGGGACCTGTCTGGATCATATTAGAAACGGTGGGGACAATTTAATCCAACAAGATGTGTGCTATTCTGATCAGACTACTATGTATGCTGCTACGTGAGAATTTTCTCAAGTATTATATCCAAACGTAGGACATATTTCTGGGTTACCAGGACTCACATACTAAAAGTAACAAAACATTAACTAAGATTACTCAAAATAAAAATAAAAAGTATTACCATCCCCATGGGGGGAAATCTGTTAAAGCATTATCTAATCCTGTAATACTCTTCTATTTTCTGATAAGCATTTATTTAAGAATCTATTTACGAACTGACAGAATTTGGTGTAGTGGAAAGTGCATGATTTGGAGGCTTGAATATGTCAGTGATTACGAGGCCTTTGGGGATGCCACCTACCCTTTTTGTTCATTCATACAGAAACTGAGGATAATAATACTGACATGCTTAGATGGTTAAGAGGCCAAAATAACCTGCAAATTTACAGTAACTGGCATAGTCTGGCTATGTATTAGATGATAAATAAAGGTAAGGCTGTTTCCTACTACCATCCATTATAGAGATAATATGTATATCAGTGTCCCCAAAATTGTCCCGTTTTATCCATGTTATCCCGGTGTCCTTGGTTTAGTTATTCCTCTTGGATTTTTTGCTTTTAAATAAAGTATTATTTTAATGATTTCATTAAAACCTCAAGGAAAACATTGTAGAGGTTTTGGGGCACAGTTATGCATAAAGTAAGATATTTAATTTAATATGGTTCTGAGACCTGGCTGGTGAGAATTCTTCTTTCCTTTGACAATGTAATTCATATCACTAGCACAATCTTGGTTTCAAGTAGTGAGTTTGTGGTATCTTCCCCATTATATTTCCTAGCCTATATTTCTTAATCTTACTTGCAGTTATGGGTATCCATGACCACAGTCTTTCAAATGGAATACAAGCAGAAAAGAGGTACAGAGCTTCAGTATTACCTCCTTCAGAGGAAACTGCTTGTCCTGCTCAAATGTGAATGGTCATCGTCAGCTAGCTTCAAGCATGAGATGAAGGCAATACCCTAAGAGACTGGAGGGCACAACCTATGGCCCTCAGTAATCTCACAGGGCAGAGCCCCTTGCTTGCTCTAGACTGCCTATCCACCTCTGAACATCCTTCTCATTTGGGAAAAGAGCCTACAGTAAAGGAGTTGAGATTATTTACTAACTTTTTTATTTTATATTGGAGGATAGTTGATTAACAATGTTGTGATATTCTCAGATGTACATATAAACTTTTTCAAATTCTTTTCCCATTTAGGTTGACACATAATATTGAGCAGAGTTCCCTCTGCTATATGGTAGGACCTTGTTGGTTATCCATTTTAAATACGGCAGTGTGTACATGTCAGTCCCAAACACCCTAACTATTCCTGCCCCCTACTCTTTCCCCCTGGTAACCGGAAGTTTGTTCTCTAAGCCTGGAAGTCTCTTTCTATTTTGTAAGTTCATCTGTATCATTTCTTTTTAGCTTCCGCATATAAGTGGTATCAAATGGTATTTCTCTTTTTCTGGGATGGTTTTGACAGCTCCCTATTTTGTACTTCTACCTTTGTCCATAATCTCATCTAGTAAAGTGTTTAAAAAAACATGCAATTAACAGTTTCCACTTCAACAGACAGTTAAATAGGAAGGAAGTGAGTTATTTTCTCCTCTGATGACTTTTCAGATACCATATAACTAATTTTCTTTCAAGGGTAGCACACAGACGCCCTGCTGACAACACACAGCATTTTTTGACACGAGTAGCTAGGACAGGTAACTTTTTCCAGTCTGAGGTGTTTGTAGCAGATATGTTTGATGCTATCTAGTATGTGTTGTGCCATACAGTCAGCTGCATCAAGGAAAGTGGAAAATGAGTAAGTTAAGTGTATGTGATGTGGAATATGTTCAGTAAACAGAGGTCAAGCAGTCAATGAGTATGAGAGAGTAATTTGAACTCTTTTACTGCAGTGATTTGGTCACCTGAGGATGGGCTCAATCTGCAACTATGCACACATTTGATTATACTGTAATGCTTTTTTATCTCATAAATAAACTGTTTCACTAGCAATGCCTTAAAAAAAAGAGTAGTGCATGTTTAATTAAAAGTTACCATTCCCATTTCTATAGAAATTGATGTATAATATAAACAAACTTTTGTTTGGATGTTTACCATCCAGCATGACAGTCAAATCACTGACCAGATGAAGACTTCATGACAGAAACCTTCTAAGAAGTCAGCATCTGCTTTCCGTTAGTCATTCATTTTAGAACACTATGTCCAAGACAGTCATGCAGCCCATATATAGAAACAGAAGGTGCGTGAATTTTCATTTAGATCAAATAACTGTGTTCTGTAGTAATATTGCCCATTTTCATTTCAAGCTGTCT
The DNA here is from genome assembly GCF_023699985.2 of Odocoileus virginianus. Lineage (NCBI taxonomy): Eukaryota > Metazoa > Chordata > Mammalia > Artiodactyla > Cervidae > Odocoileus > Odocoileus virginianus. The sequence goes on along the minus strand of NC_069701.1, from coordinate 5,417,442 downwards.
TATGTAGATAAGAAAAATAAAATATCATGGTAAACAGGTTAACTACAATAGTTTAATGATGCAGTTGACAACAGAATCATTAGAGGCAACTTAATTTTTTCTTCCACTTCATGGAATAAACTTTTTGAAGTTCTTTCCACTGAAGGTAAAATACATGGCAGTACAGTGAATGAGATAATAAGTTCAGTTTAAAAGATAAGCATTTGAAGATAAAATAGTTTGTTTCTGTAACACAAATGAAGTTCTAATTTTGATGGAGCACAGTGCCATGGAAAAATAGTACTCTTACTATATAAAAAAAGGACCAGAAATCTACTTGCAAGTTGTTGTTATATAAACATCAATTATAAAAGCATGAAAACAAGCTGCTATATTCTACAAATTCGAGTGCTTATCTATAGTTGTCATAAGCACAACTACATATCTGAAGGGTGACTGAACTCTGAAATATTTGTAATGCAGCTGAGAGTGAAGAGAATACTTTTAAAGACCCCTATTTTAATTTTGGAAATTTATATTTTATAACTCAAAGGATTGATTGAATTTGACAAGATATAGAATTTTTCAGAATCTAAAATAGTTAAAATAATTTAAAAAATCATAGAAACAATCTGTTTGATGAATTTGTTTTACAAAAAATTTTTTAAAGATCATGCCTATAAGATTATTTCAACTTAAATATGTATGCACCTCAATATAATATAACTGAACATGTCCTTCACTTGGTAGAATTTATCCTGATGTCTACTGGGTATATTATTGAGTAACAAGAATGGCTCTTGTTTATGTGGGTGATATATTGACATTTACAAAATTAGAAATTTAAACAAAATGTTTACTTATTAATTTACTTAAAATAATAATAAAACTATACATGTTACCATAAATATTTTGACAAAGATTGACATATTTCTATAGAAAATTCTGATTCAAAGAGTGCCTTCCTTTTTTACATTTTTCTTTTATAAAGTATCTGATTTACAGAAGACAGCTGGATTCTCATATTTGCTTCTGATTCAGTCTATTGTGATACCATATCAAGAGGCCTATAGAAAACTCTACCATGTATTCATGAGGAAATAAAAACCAAAAAGGTAATGATACATATCTATTGATATGTATATATGTATGATTTTGATCTCATGGACTCCATGAGAAGATTTTTGAGACTTCTCTGAAGTTTTTGGACCATATTTTTTTGTAATTTCTGGTCTTCATGGAAAAGTCAATTGAAGGTATCAACAATTTAAACATTAGTAACCTGAAATGCAGTTTTGAGATGATTGTAGCAATTTTACAGAAAAGTTAAACACTGACATTGGATTGAAATAAATATACTCAGAAAAATATCAGTGACTCTATTAAAGACAGATATAACTGAGGCTGATAAAATTACATAAAATGCTACCACTAATAATTATTCAATTTATATAATTTTTAACATTCAAGTACTCAATATAAACAGTTTTTAAAATTAGCTTTAATGTACATCTGCTATTGCTAAGTCACTTCAGTCATGTCTGACTCCTTGAGACCCTATGGTCTGTAACCCTCCAGGCTCCTCTGTCTATGGGATTATCCAGTCAAGAATACTGGAGTGGGTTGCCATCCCCTCCTCTAGGGCATCTTCCTGACCCAGGGATCCAACCTGCGTCTCCTGTGTCTCCTGCATTGCAGGCAGATTCTTTACCAGCTGAGCCATTTTTAGAAATAATTTTACATTGCATATGCATTTGAAATTTTAATTTTAAAATGTTAAGTCCCAGAGAAAATACAGTTTTACAGCTATGAATTACCATACAGATACTCATTTCAAAACTGTAGTTTCTTACAGCAGTTTTGAGAAATTCTTATTTCGGGAATGGATCAAAAGTCTAAACCCCGCCCCCCAACACGCACACATAGAAACACAGAAACACACACAAGGTTTGCCTCTTATTTGGGAGAGTGTTGAGGTACTGACTATGGTTGAGTCAGCCAGAGACACAGAGCCCTGGGTCAGCACCACTGCCCAGCCAAGAAGGAGGAAATGTGATAAGAGGTCAGTGTACTGCTATTTATCATAACACTGACCTCTAAGCTTAGACGAGATGTGGTGGAATAAATCATGAAAGCCAGTGAAGTCTTCTTGATAGGAAGAAACTACAGTTGGAACTTGGAAAGATCGTCTTCTCTTATTTTATATAGAACATGTTCAACTCAAAATAGTGATCAACAAAGGCTTTCTTTACTGTTATTTGAGTAAACATATGAAGGAGGCGAGAGAGGAGGCCAAGCAGACTGAGACAAAGTCTGCTGTGGGCAGAGGAGACTTCATTTGCGAAGGATTTGAGGCAGGCGTGTGCTTGGAGTTTTTGAGGAAGACCAAGTAGACTAATCTACCTAACTGGGTGAATGAGCCCAGTAAGGGCATTAGGTCAGAGAAGTACAAAGGATCAGAATGTGTGAGTGGATTTACACTTGCTGTGATTGGGTGTGGGAAATGCTGAGAGACTGTAAACAGAGCAGAGATAGTATCCAATAATTAACATACAACGATTACTATGTGTTAGGTAGGGCTTCCCAGGAGGTGACAGTGGTAAAGAATCTCCCTGCCAATGCAAGAGACGCATGAGACGTGGGTTCGATCCCTGGGTCAGGAAGATCCCCTGGGAGGAGGAAATGAAGACCCACTCCAGTGTTCTGGCCTGGGAAATCCCATGGACAGAGGACCCTGGCGGGCTACAGTCCACAGGGTCACAAAGAGTCGGACGCTCCTAATCACGCGTGTGTGCACACATACACACACGTGCTGGGCACTATTCTAAGTACTTTATGTCAGCTTATCTAATTCTCACAACAACCCTAAGAAGGAGGTACAATAACAATATTGATAAATTACTGCACTTCGTTTTCTAAGAGAGTAGAATTCAGATGCTCCTATCATCATAAAAGAGGTAATTATGTGAGGAGATTTATTAATTATCTGAACTTTAGTTATCATATATATATATATAATCATTTTGTACATGTGTATTGTACATCTTGTACATATATTATATATATATAAAAGTCATCTTGTACCTCTTAAGTATGTACAACTTTTATTACAAAACAATATTGCTAAATACCAAAAGGACTTTATAGGGTTCTTTTTTTTTTCCATTTATTTTTATTAGTTGGAGGCTAATTACTTTACATCATTGCAGTGGTTTTTGTCATACATTGAAATGAATCAGCCATGGATTTACATGTATTCCCCATTCCGGTCCCCCCTCCCACCTCCCTCTCCACCCAATCCCTCTGGGTCTTCCCAGTGCACCAGGCCCGAGCACTTGTCTCATGCACCCAACCTGGGCTGGTGATCTGTTTCACCCTAGATAATATACATGTTTCGATGCCGTTCTCTTGAAACATCCCACCCTCGCCTTCTCCCAGAGTCCACAAGTCTGTTCTATACATCTGAGTCTCTTTTTCTGTTTTGCATATAGGGTTATCGTTACCATCTTTCTAAATTCCATATATATGTGTTAGTATACTGTAATGGTCTTTATCTTTCTGGCTTACTTCGCTCTGTATAATGGGCTCCAGCTTCATCCATCTCATTAGAACTGATTCAAATGAATTCTTTTTAATGGCTGAGTAATATTCCATGGTGTATATGTACCACAGCTTCCTCATCCATTCGTCTACTGATGGGCATCTAGGTTGCTTCCATGTCCTGGCTATTATAAACAGTGCTGCGATGAACATTGGGGTGCACGTGTCTCTTTCAGATCTGGTTTCCTTGGTGTGTATGCCCAGAAGTGGGATTGCTGGGTCATATGGCAGTTCTTAAAAGTGCTTTCTAAACTATCTGTAGACCGAGAAAGTTTTCTAGGAAGGAACGTCCACTGCTAACTGAAGTTGAATTTTGGTTAATGCTTCAGGGCAACAGAACTAATTTCTAATGTAAAAGAACCAGACTGCATGTTGAGTATAAACAATGACAGAAAAAATGTGGAAGCAGGAACAAAATTTGGTAAATAATATTCAAGAATTTGGGGATAATCAGGAAACTGAGAGATAAAAATGTTCTGGTTGATTTATCCTAGATTCTTCATCACTGCTGGAGATCTAATAGAGTTAGCTGCATTTGATAGCACAGGACAAATACAGCAGTAATTGAATCCAGGAGATCTAGAGATCTAAAGATCTAAATCTGAGTACCCAGATCCAAAACCCAATCTAAAACCAATCTAGAACCCCAGATCTACAACCAATCCTACAGGTTGTAGTTAGTATAAATGGTATGCCCAGAGTGGATGGAGGTAAAATTACCTTTTATTTATGATTCCACTGGTATATGGAAAACAAATATTCTAGACCCATCAGAGTAAGTGAGTCAACAGGTACAGGCATTTCTGTGATATTGAAAAAGATAGTGATAAGGCTGAGAGAGATTAGGCAGTATATACTAAAGGACACATATCAAACAACTTATAAAATTTTGATTTGAATCCCTTTGGGTTAGACTTCAGGGCATAAAATTACTGTTATATTAGATCACTAACCCCTTTATTTATAGTTGCAGGCGCCTCTGAATCTCTGGGTGAGAACTTTTTCAGGAATAACCTAAGTAAATAACCTAAGTAAATAAATGCACTAGAAGCCTTGACCAGAGACAGGAGGTATAAAAGAACACTGAGACTAGGCAACATGCCTGAATTTACTGTGTTAGAATATCCTTTGTATTCAATATTTAGAATATCACTCTTAGAATATCTTGACAAGTAAGTAAATGAATGAGTACAACGGATAAGCAGCTCAGCTGTTCTCAGTGATTAACTTTTTAAAGTCACAACAATTCAGTCAAGTTGTCCTCTGAGAAATGTTACAGCATTAAAAAAAATAGTTTGCTTATTTTTGAGAAAACTGGCAAGTCCAATGAGATGCAGCAGCCAAGAACTGAGGTTGCCATTTGCAACTGCGCCAGGGTCAAAGTCACTGTTCGTCCTTGGGCTATTCATTCAACTATTGAGACCCTATTTTTTTTTAAGTTAAATGAAACTCCTGCTACTTACTCATTTTTACTATTAGATTCTTGAGATAAGTGGCAATATAACGAGAAGTTTGGGCAAGATGTTATCATCTGCTCTCTGCTAATTTAATCCTCCTTCTCATTACCTCCTAAACTCCAACATGACATTTCAAGACTTGCTTGACTTTTAATGATCTTTCTCTTTTTTCATTTCCTCATTAATTTGTCATATGGCACTGAGTGTTCCCTTCATGTTAATGGTGGTTATCCTTTAATACATATGTCCTGTCTACTCAGAGGAACTGGGAGATCCTAGAAGGCAGAGCCAAAATTGTATATACGTGTCCACATACGTGCAGGCATCAGTCAAAAGCTGTGTGTGAAACAAGCGCTGACTAAGTATTTGATGATGATGATGATGACTGTAATAGCAACTGCTGCTTATGGAACATATGCTTTGCACCAATCACATGACACAGTGCCTTATTTCCCCTTCACAAAAAAAAACTTTCAAGGGACCTAATATAATTTGATTTCAGAGAGGAAGAAATTGAGATGCAGAAAGTTTAAGTAACAGAAGAATCAGAGAGAAAGTGGCAGAGGTGTGATCAAAATCCAGGCTGACTTTTCTATCTCCCAAAATGATCCAATATGGCAGAAGGGTCAATTTAGATGTGTATTGTGAATTATTGTGCTTAGTCACTCAGTCATGTCCAACTATTTGCGACCCCATGGACTGTAGTCTGCCAGGCTCTTCTGTTCATGGGGATTCTCCCGGCAAGAATACTGGGGTGGGTGGCCATGCTCTCCTCCAGGAGATCTTCTCAACCCAGGGATGAAACCCAGGTCTCCTAAATTGCAGGTGGATTCTTTCCCATCTGAGCCACCAGGGAAGCCCTTACATATGTGTATATGTGCATGTGTGTGTATATCTATATACATATATATATGTATATATACAGAGAAAGATGTATATAGATGTGTATATATAGCCATATCTATGATTCACTCACCATTCACTCACCAATACATATATGTATATGTATCCATTTATGCATCAATTTAATGATTCATCCATTCAGCCACTTTTCCGTCTATCCATTCATCCACTCATCTATTCATACACCCACTCACTCTGTCATTCATTCATTCATTCTTGTACCAACCAATCATCTAACCCATCCATTCATCTAACCATTTATGCACACACTAAATAATTAATTCATCAATCTTCTCACCCATCCAATTATTCCCGAACTCACTCATTAATTTCACCACTCATCTTTATATCAAAGCTCTTGAAAATCTGTCCATTTATTCAGTCACCCATTCATGTATTAAGTTACTTATTTCTAATCTATTCATTCATTCACTCACTTACATCTTCATCTACTAATTAAAAATACATTCATGCACTACCATTATTAAACGCATTTATAGCATACCTTTGCTAGACACATAGAATACCAAAATGAGTAAGACACAGTCTCTGCTCTAATTTAAAGAATCTAGGAAAAAGTACGAGGTGGCAGAGGAGAAAACTATGCAAGGAGAGACAAGGTAGCTTAATAAAAAACATATTCTCAAACTAGGTGACATACAAATGCAGTTTCAAAAGAAATAGGAGTTGACAAGTTGGAAAACAAGGGAAACAATCATTTCAGGCAATGGGAAATACGAAGGCCAGGTAAATAGTTATGCGAAATCAAATTTAAATTTTCCAACCTCTTTTGGGCAGTTAAATATTGCCACTTATATACATTTGACCATGGAATGTGAGCGGGAGTGATGTGTATAATATCTATATTATGTTTTAAATGGAAAGAATCATATCTTTCTCTTTGTCTTCCTTTTGGCTGGAATGCCATGGTACTATTGAACTATCTTGAATCAAGCAGATAAAGGCAATCTGCTAGAGATGGCAGAGTAATAGGAGAGGAAAATCCAGGGCCTCTGATGACTTTGTGCTTTTGAACATCCCTTATCTTGGGCCTTTACCTTTTATCTCACACCACATGCAATCTATTAATTCAGACTTTTTAAAGGTATGTTAAACTGTATTCTAAACAGTTTATATTTTGGTACCATATTATGAAACGTTCTCTAACAGAATATAAAATATGTGGTATTGTCTTTGAGGTAGTTGAACAGGCTGTGAGCGCACAGGTAATACATTCTGGAAACTTGATAACTCTCAGTTATGTTGTGACAAGTATTTCGTGAAACTTGTCCCAATACCTAGAAGGAAGACCACTTTCTGCAAGTCTATGCTGAAGAGGAAATGACTGGAAGTATTTAAATACTGGTATTTATTGGGCTCTGATTTAATATTTTAGTAAAGGCCCAAGATAGATGGATGACACTAGGCTGGAGCTAAACAGCCCAGACTGATGACTATACAGATATGCCAAGTGAGGCATTCTGTTGTTGCAGCTTACAATCTGATTTGATAGAAAATCTGATAACTTGTGGCCTAAGGGGTTGGAAAGGTGAACTGATATTTTATCTTAAACAGTCACATTAGGAAGGTTTAAAAAAGCACCTTAGTGGAGAAAAGAATGTGGCACCAGATCTTTTTAATTAAAAGTGTGACACACAGTAGTAAAAGTCAAACTAAGGGATTTGTTTTCCATCCAATTCTGTTACTCCAGATGACTCTGGGGTAGCTGCACCATTTTCAGAGAGAGTACGATAGATAGAACTTAGAGAGGATTTTAAATGTGCCAAATCTTCCAGATTTACAACTACAGTAAGTTCCATATTTTGCTCAAGGATGTCGAGGGCCAGAATGTGTGTGACTCACAAACAACAAGAAAAAGCCAGGCAAACAGCAAGGTCACAAATCCTGTTGAACTCATCAAAGTGCTACAAGGAACCAACTGTCCCAACAACTACAAACAGAGAGATACCTGCAGGGATAAGTGAAACATTATAATTGTCCAAAATTATTGACAGAAGACAAGTCACGAATTCAGAGAGCTCAGAATAAGCAGGATAACTACCAGAAAGATCACATTTAGGCACATGATATTCAAGCTTCGGAAAATCGTGGACACTTTCTTCGAGATAGGCAAAGAACAAAGTCAAATTATATTCAGTGGAATAAGAATAAGAATTATAGGCATATCATCAGAAACCAGGTAAGCTGGAAGATGATGAAGTGACATCTTCAAACTGCTGAAAGAAAACTGAAAATTCTCTTTAAAAAAAGTGAAGTTAACCCAAGAGGAGTTGGAAAAAGAAGAAAAATCAAACAAAGAACAGATGGAACAATTAGAAAACAACTAGCAGATTTGTAGATTTTAATTCAACCATATTAATAAAGATAATATTAAGTGGGAAGAAAATGCCAGTTAAAGATTGTCAGATTAAATAAAAATTCTAAGGCATATCACTACTATCTATAAGAAGCTCACGTTAAATATAAAGCTTTCTATATGGCAAAGTATATATGACAGCCCAAAATATAAGAATAAAAATGCTATTAAAGACAGGAGAAATAGATAAATCTGCAACAGTGGTTAGAGACTTTCATATTCTTTTCAATAATTAAAGAACAAGTAGGCAAAAAATCAGGACACTCATAAAAGATCTCAAAATCACTATAACCTACTTGACCTAATTTACACATCATAGAGTGCTCTAACCTCAAACAGGCGAATACACATTGTTCCAATACACATATGGAGCCTTCACCAATATAGACCACAAACTGAGAAATTCAAGAAACCTTACATTTACAAAAGTAAAAATCATATAATTGTATTATTGAACCCTAATAGAATCCAATTAGAAATAAATAGCAGGAAGATATCTGGGGAATGTTCAAATGTTTGAAAGTAAACAGCGTACTTCTAAATAACACACTTTGACAAAGGCCAAAGAGAAAGTCTCCAGGGAAAAAATTAACTGAATGAATATGTAAATAAGATATATCACAATTTGTAAGATGAAGTTAGACAAACTTTAGAGTGATCACATTAAATGCATACCTTATAAAATAATAAAGATCTTAGATCAGTAATCTAACTTGCAACTTGACAATTTCGAGTATGAAGAGAGAATTAAACTCAGGATAGGCAGAAATAAGGAAATAATAAAGTTATAAGTAGAAATCACTGAAACTGAAAACAGACAAGCAATGAAAAAAAATTTAAACAGAAGCAGTATATTTGAAAAAAAAATTTTTTAATTGATAAAACTCTAGTCAACTGGTAACCAAAAAAGAGTAAAGCTGCATATCAGAAATAGAATAAGAAATATCACTACATGCCCTCAGACATTATAAGTATAGTAAGGGAAAACTGAGCAAATCAGCGTCCATAAATTTGAAAAGTGAGACAGCAGTGTCGCTGCAGCTGTCCTGGCCCCGAGTCCAGTGCTGCATTCTGGGTACATGAGGGGTCACTGGCTCACAGAGGTCCACGGCTAGAGCTGCTATAGTCGAGTACTCATAACTTCGAGATCCTGAACTTCTAGTCAGGTATAATAACTGGATGAGGTTTCGAAGCTGTCTTTCTTGGCTGTAAGATGGATAATGTAGGAGGCAGTGTGCACAAATACACATGGGTGTCCCAGCTGCACTCTGTGGCAAATAACGCTGGCTGTCCTTTAATTTGCAGTGTCCTCTTCTTTCATAGAATAAGATCCATGATTTTTAGTTGTGTGCATGGCTAACCAAGATAATAACTGTATGCCCCACCATCTTTTAAAGCTAACTGTGCCCATGAAGTTAGGCCAACAGAAGTGAAAAAATGATGTGCGGAGTTCAGTATCATGTTCTCTATCAGGCATAGGTCAGCTGTTAAAACAGAGACCAGTCTATCTGTTTTAATCAGAAGTGTTTTGCAGAATAAATTCATTGCGTAATGGTTAAATATCTGGGACGCCAAACACAAGTGATTTCCTTAAAAATCACAAACTATCCAAGCTCACTAAAGGAGATACAAGATGAATAGTCATACTACTGTCAAAGATTAGTGGTAGAAAGACACCACCACAACTCAGGAGGATAAAAGGGTAACAGGAAGATATCAGAAGCCAGAGCTTCCTATTGACAGCTGCGTAGGAACCGAGAGAAATGGGAGAAATGGTAGTGAGCCCTGAGTTATGGTGTCCGGGTCATCTAAAACCCTAAAACCGGAGCAAGAGGAAGAACAGCTGCTGTGGATGCCACTCACGGCAGACAGGAAGGGGGGCTGCCCTGCCTGCAAGGTCATCACCCGGGTTACAGGCAGAACAGGAAAAGTAAGACATGCATCTTACGGCATTAAATGAAAGAAAGAGAAAAGAAAGTGAAGTTGCTCAGTTTTGTCTGACTCTTTGCAACCCCATGGACTGTAGCGTACCAGGCTCCTCCATCCATGGAGTTTTCCAGGCAAGAATATGGGTTGCCATTTCCTTCTCCAGGGAGTCTTCCTGACCCAGGGATCGAACCCAGGTCTCCCATATTGCAGGCAGATGCTTTACCTTCTGAGTCACCAGAGAAGTCCACAGCATTAAATGAATGACCAACAAATATACCTTAAAAGGATAGCTGGTCTAGCCCTTCCTTTGGGTTGGAATCTGGTTGTGATAGGAAGTTATCTGTTGATGGTGGAACAGGAAGATAGAAAGAGCCTGAGCTAGTGAAAGCTTAATCAAGGCTTTTATGTAAAAAAAATAAAAATAAAATTAAGAAGTCCAGGTTTTTATAAGAAAAGGAAATACATATATGTCTTATTAAGCCATGGTTAATTTTGAATGCCTCATTCAATATTCAATCTATATTAACAAGGTATTGTGTTACAATCAGAACTGCATAGATGGAAAGAAGGGTTTGAGAGATGGAGTATGAAAAAAAGGGAGTTTAAAAGCAGACAGGGACATATTGTCTGGAATCCTATGCAATGACCAGAATTAGTAAATCTCCAGAGAAAGGAAGTAGATCAGTGGCTTCCAGAGACCAGGAGGACTGACTGCTAATAGGTTCAAGGTTTCAGTGATAGAAATGTTCTGGCATTAGCATGTAATGATTGTACAACTTTGTGAATATATCAAAGCTCATTAAATTATACATTAAAACTTTAAAATAAACTGAAAAACAAGTAGGCAAGAGGCATGTAATCAAAGGGCTTTTGTACTATGCCAATAAATATTAAATTTCTTCTATCGGGTATGATTAGCCTTTGCAGGGGTTTTTAGAGGTAGTAACAGTCAGATCAGATATTTAAAAAGAAAACTCTAGCATCTATGTGGAAAGCATAAGACAATCTAAGAGGCAAGGTAGTTGGTTAGCCCAAGTGGGAAAAATGAGTACCTAAATTAGGGTAGCCAGTATATGCAATGGGAAGACAATGAACTCAAGACCAAGCTTTCTGCGGTCACAGTGAGGAGTTTGATAACACAGAAACAAGACTGATGAAATGAGTCAATTCATTAAGGATAATGGAAGACCAATTTCTCACTACTGAAAATCAGATTTCTGAATAGGGAAAAGAGATGATGTTGGAAAGCAATTGGAAGCATCAATGTGAAATATGTTCTAATATGGCATAGCCCCAGCCAAACTTAAGGTAAGATATAGAAATATATAGATATGTACAAACACACATATAATTTACAGATTTTTCTTATCTCAGTCTGTTGCAAAGATACAGACACAATGACATTCAAGTCACAAATAGAATATAGAGTGTCCAAGTATTTGTTTATAAATGCCAAGGATGAAGAGTTTCCTAAAGACATATAATTGACTCCAGGGCTGAAGCAGGAAAAATACAACATAATCTGAGAACATCGTTTTGTGCCAAAAATACTCAATGGACAAAAATATTCACAAGGACACAGGGACCAGTGACTCCCACTAGCCAAGCCTGGGACAATTTGAACATCAAATAAATACTGATGATGACAGGCTGTAATCTTTTAAGTTAAATAAGAACCCACGAGACTGTATTGATATAAAAACATAAATGGGTACACATATAAATGGGAGAGCACAGAATTCTCCCAGGCCAACTAATAAATCTAAAATGAATTATGTAATTAGAAGGTTTGAATATCATTTGACAGTCATCATAGTGATAACTGATTTGGGCAAGTATCATCAGAGGATGCTAAATCTGGGGTGTGAGATTTAGACTGATGAGAGAGGATACTGGCCTGCTTTCAAAGTAACTTCTCAGAAGATACATTTTGGTTGTTTATTCATTAATTAACATCACATGGTTACTAATGAATTTCCTAGTGAGAAAATTTGACAGATCTCACTAACCCAATGATAAATGTTAACGTCACTGATAATGACACAAATCAACATTGTGTGCCTTCTGATATGAACCCCTGAGCCCAGCATCACTTTTGTAGTAATCTCACACAGAATATACAAATCCTTTCATCACAACAAATATCAGACAAGCCCAAACAGCAGGACATCCTACACAGTAACTGGACTACATACTTTAAAAACAGTAAGACCATGAAAGGTAAGAAAGGACCAAGGAACTATTTCAAATTGAAGGGCATTAAAGAGATATGATAATGAAGAAAACTTGATCCTGGATTTGCTGACAGACTTTAAAAAGGATGTATTTGGTATCATTATAAAAATCTGAACAGGGTCTGTGATCTAAGTAATATTACTGAATCAATGTTTACTTCTTCATTTTGATGGATATATTATGCCTATGTGACAAAATGTTCTTATAAATAGGAAACATATATTAGAGAATCAAGGGCTATGGCAAACACAGAGAAGAAGTGAAGACACTCAGTCGTGTCTGACTCTTTGCGACCCCATGAACTGTAGCCCACCAGGCTGCTCTGTCCATGGGATTCTCCAGGCAAGAACACTGGAGTAGGTTGCCATTTCCTTCTCCAGGAGATCTTCCCACCCCAGAGATCAAACCCAGATCTCTTGCATTGAAGGCAGACTCCTTACTGGCTAAGCCACGAGGGAAGTTCACGGTAAACAGAATAATGATCTATAGGAGTCAAGGGCCTGGTACCTACAACATATAAGTATCACCTTATAAAAGGGTTCTTGGCAGATGTGACTAAATTAATTATATTGAGATGGGGAGACTATTTTGTATTATACAGGTGGCCCCTGAAATGACATTACAGATGCTCTTATAAGAGAGCGGAGACGGGAAATCTGACATAGAAAGGACTGTGAAGATAGAGGCATTTACTGCAGCAATGCAGACACAAGCCAAAGGAAGCTGGCCCCACAGCTGCTGGAACAGGCGAGGAACTGATCTCCCCTAGAGCTTCTGGAGGGGCACTGTTCCACCATCATCTTGATGCTGGCACAGTAGTACTAACTTTGGACTTCTGGCCTCTAGAAATGTGAAAGAATAAACTTCTGCTGTGTTAAGCTACCAAGTTTGTGGTGATTAGTTATGGGCCCACAGACGGCCACCCCACAAGGGATAAGAGGGTATCATATCTAACACTTGTTCTCAAGTTTTTCAGAGTAAGAGAAATGCTAATGAAAAATCTAGGTTAAGAAATATGTAGGAGCTCTGTATACCTTTCCAATTTTTTAATAAATTTGAAGTTGTTTTAAAATTTAAAAAAAACACTTTAAAAATTAGATGACTAATTTGGTATAGGTTAAGAGCTATGACTCAAGTAACATAAAATTGAGGAAGATAAAAATTCTAGAGACACCCAGACTCCTAAATTTCTACCATTTCATCCTCAGAATCTTGACCTGTATCCTTAACTCTTTACTTTCTCTTTATAAGGTAGTTGTAATACTCACAAACATCACATTTGCCTTCAAGATCAGCAGTGACATAAAAGAGGAAAAGGGATCATCCCAGTTGAATCTATTCTTTTTTTTTTTTTTGAATCTATTCTTTTTATCAAAAAGCAGAACTTTTTGAGCTATCCATAGAAAATTTATGTTTCAATCTCAATAGCTAGAACTGTATCCAGCTGAAGAGAGTCTGTGGATGTGAGCACTGACTTTCCCAGTTTCCTGAGTGGATATCACAATGGAGGAAAGATTGAAATGATCAGTTGAGTTGGCTAATAAACCATGTATCTTACATGGATTGCTTATCTCCCCTTCTAGACTGTCAGCTCCTTGAAAGATCTGTGGTTAAAGATCCTGCCACGATGGTTTAAATATGTGTTCATTAATTGATTATAGAATTAATGTGTGCATGTATGAATGAAATATGTGAATGAACAGATTAATGAATCTAATACTCCAAGAATGTTAACAATGTGAATTAATGTTAATAGTGTTAACATGTTAATGTTAATAATGTTAACAATGTGAATAAATATCAGCTTTATTAGAACACAGACCCCAATGCAGAATCATGTAAAAAGCATCAGTATTGTAAAGTACTTGAACACCTATGTTGTCATTTGCCTTTTATTATGTAAGTTTTATATTGCATCATGACAATTTGTCTATAGATTCACTTTTTGTGCCCAGTATAATGGTATAGATTAAAACTGTACTAAGTTCTTGTCTGAATTGTTGAAATAGTCTCTTAGCTTTTACTTTCTCAATGTCTTGTCTCTTACCCCATTAAATGAGGCAATAACGAGGCACATAAAGAAGAGGGGAAAATGGGAAAGGAGTATAAGGTGTGGTTAATAAGGGACTCAACAAATATTCTGAAGATCCTGTCCTTGATAACTAAGTGGATGGGAATATCAAACACAGGAAAAGAGATTAATTGATAAGAAACACATTATGTAAAATTGATGAATGATGTTGAGGCATAAAGTATGATTTGCTTGTGGGACATCCTTCTGCAAATGAATAGTTAAGAATTAGACATTTGAACCTTAAACTAAGAGAAGTTAGAACATGAGATAAAAATTTGGCATTTTTCTGCATGAAAGTGATAGCTGAAGCTTATGAACAGAGAAGGTCAAGAAACCATGTAAAATACATATGTATGGCTCAGTCAATTGCTATCCACCTGAAATTATCACAACAGTTAATCAGCTATACTCTAATACAAAAAAAAAGCTAAAAATATAAAATTAAAAAAGGAAACCATGTAAAGTGTGAAAAAAAAACTATGAATAAAACCCTGAAGATTCACAAACCCTATGGCAGCTAGAGAATAGAAAGAAAAATTATAAGGAATTATTATTATAACGAGAGCCACCATTTACCACTACATGCAAAGCACCATGATGCCAGATACAGATCCTTTATATAGGTATAGATTCTTTATATCTTTATATAACGTACAAGATTATTGTCATCGTCTCAGTTTTACAAGTAAGGAAACAGAAGCCAGAAAGTGTAAGTCATTTGTCCCTGGTTAGAAATAAAGTTGAGAGTCTGCCAGCCATTGTTACTTGAACAAAGGAAGGAACGCTAAAACACAGAAAGGCATGAATGTCACAACAAAAAAGAGCTTAGGAGTTCTTAGCCAATCAAATGGTGTGAGGATGTTTCATAGGTTAAGGATGAAAAAGAGACCTTGGATCTGAAATTTGGAAATCATTGGTGATATTTGCCCATGAAATGTCAGCTGAAAATATGTGAAGAAGGGTTTTTATAAACTCTAAAAGGAATTTAAATGATTTCAGTTCTGAATGGGAAGAGAAGATGTAATGTATGGTCACAGCTTTGATTGTGAAATACATTAGCTAGAACAATGATACATGAGATATGAGAAAAATGAAGACAGGGAGATGTTTTGTGGGAGTGGAAATAAGGAGTAAGGAGATGCCTTAGGAAGAGAAAAGGCATGTGCCAAAATTCAGTTCAGCATGTTTGTTCAAGAAAATCCTATTGCACACTAACTAAAATATCTCCAAATCAAATAAAGCCCA
Organism: Odocoileus virginianus; assembly: GCF_023699985.2. Lineage (NCBI taxonomy): Eukaryota > Metazoa > Chordata > Mammalia > Artiodactyla > Cervidae > Odocoileus > Odocoileus virginianus. Next base: position 5,401,643 of record NC_069701.1, on the reverse strand, counting down.
TCATTGGAAATAAGTATGTAGGTTCTGGTGAATGTGAATTTTTCTTTCTGGGTACCTGGCTATATTAAAAATGAGGATACAGCGAAATAATGTCATGGTGAAATTTACAGGGTCAGAATGTAATACAGGAAGAGAATCAGCTTGTAATACCTATGTTGTCCTTGTGATCGGTAAGAGAAGTGAGGGTTTTGAAATGATAAGAGATTTATATCCTAGATAAATATTTCAGATAAGAAGAGCTAGCACTTTCTGAAAGTTTACCATGTGCCACACTTTGTTAAACCCTTCCTATGGCTCATTTTCTATGGCCTTCAGAGCATCCTTTGACTGATTACTCTTCTCAAGCCTATGAACAGATGAAGAAATTGATGCTGACAGGTATATAATAACTTGCCCATGTTACATAGCTTGTAGGTAGCAGAACTTTGATTCTAACTCTGGCCTGACTGGCTCTTCATAACATATTCTTAACTACTCAGCAATACAACCTGCTGTTTGTATTGGGACCTCATCAACATCTCTCAGGAAATAATAATCATAGATCAAAGTACGCACTTTCCTGAAGATGAGGGGAAAGAGCATAAGCAGGAAAAAGAAATTCAGATACTATAAAACAGAACTTAGAATTTCAGGGACATTGGAAATCATCTATTTTAAGCTTTCTTTTGAAGCAAGATCCCCTCAATGATATACATTCTCAGAGCATCTAACCTCAGCTTGAAGAATACCACACTTAACAGGCAAGACCATTTAATTTTTGGTCAGTCATCCCTCATTTTTGTTTTAATTACTCTCTGAACCACAATTTATCTCCCTCCAACTTGGCCCCAGTTTTATATCAGTTTTTAAATATTCATTATCTTTAATCAGCCAGCATCTGCACACACTCAATGTATGTATTTTAAGTTGTAATTACCTAGGAATCAATTTATTTCCCTCTTCTTGAGGTTCAAATCAATAATCATTAGCTGGAATCATTTCACTTACAGCATCATTAAATTTACCAAATTAACTAATCAAATAGGTGGAACCAACATAACAAATAAGCAATTTCACAAGCAGTTCTGCAGTAGCTGCATCTTGAATATTCATGTAAAAATGAATGTCAGACTGTTCAAATGGGAGCTAGGCACATTACAGTCATAGTATTACTTCATTTTTAGAATAACCAAAAGAGGATGCTATGAAAAGTCCCCATTTTTTCCACGCAGAAACTACAGCTAGTAGAAGCTCAGTTCACTCCTGCATATTTGACTTCAAATCCTAATTTTTCACCCCACAGTAAGCTGGATTTAAAATAAGTTCAATACTGCCATTTCAACAGATGATAAAACTGAGGTCCTATTGAGTTGAGCAATACCGTCTAGATTGCAGTGCTTGTCAAACTTTAATGCCCTTATGAATCACCTGGGGATAATGTGAAACTGTTGTTTCTGACTCAGTAGACCTGGGCTGGAGCCTAAGGTTTCACATTTCTAACTAGCTACCAGGGGAGGAGGTTACTGGACCTCGGGCCACATTTTGAGGAAGCTAATCCAATTAGAGTCTTGAGATATAAAGCTGGTTTCAGAAGGTGGATCAGAGTGATCTCTGAGACTTTCTTAGAAATTCAAGCTCTCTGACCCACTGAATTAGAATATCTGGGCATGGGACCTGGAAACCATGCTCTCCCAGTACTTCAAGGTAATTCATGTTCACACTAAAACTCGAGAAGCATTAACTTTGCACGTTGAATAGTATCAGAACAAGAAACGTTGTCACCTCACTCTTCTGAGCAGTGCTTTTTACTATCTACCAGACTCTTCTTCCCAAAGCTGGAATTAGCTGCACTAATCAAGCCATCTTGGTCTACAAATGTTTCCCCCTAAAGTTGACCATGTGATGGTTTTAGAATTAGGTCAACAAATTCTTTGATGGGCTTCCCAGGTGGTAGTGGTAAAAGAACCCTCCAGCCAATGCAAGAGACATAAGAGACATAGGTTCATTCTCTGGGTCAGGAAGATCCCCTGGAGGAGGGCATGGCAACCCACTCCAGTATTCTTGCCTGGAAAATTCCATGGACAGAGGAGCTTGGCAGGCTACAGTCCGTGGGGCTGCAGAGACTGAAGTGACTTAGCATGCACGGGCACACACCCTCTGCTTGAATGCTGACTGGGCGGCTGGGATGACTGACTAACAAGTAGAATGCAGCAGAAGTGATGATTTATCATTTCCGTGATTAAGATATAAAAAAGATTAAAGCTCCCAACTTGGGCACCGTGTCTCTGGAAAACTAGCTGACATGTTCTGAGGGCATTCAGGTAGCCCGTGGAGAGGCTCATGTTGTAGGAAACTGGGATCTCCAGGCACCAGTCATTAAAAAACAGGAAAACAAAACCAAATATTGTATACTAACACATACATATGGAATCTAGAAAATGGTACAGATGAACCTATTTGCAGGGCAGGAGTCTGAGATGCAGACACAGAGAACAGATATGTGGACACGGTGGGGGAAGAGGTATGAGATGAACCAGGACTTGGGTTGACATATATATATATACTTCTTGTTTAGCCACTCAGTCAAGTCTAATTGGAGCCCGCCAGACTCCTCTGTCCATGGAATTTCCTAGGAAATAATACTGCAGTGGGTTGCCATTTACTTCTCCAGGGAATCTTCCCAACCAAGGGATTGACCCTGCGTCTCTTACATCTCCTGCATTAGTGGGCAGGTTCGTTACTGCTGAGCCACAAGGAGGCCCCCATGTATACTGTGCGCGCGTGCTAAGTCACTTCAGTCGTGTGTAAAATACATATCTAGTTGGAAGCTACTGCACAGAAAAAAAAGAAACAGCTTTCAAGAAACACGGGTGGGCCTGGGAGAGACCGCTCCCTGTGCCAAGCCTTCCCATGAGACTCATGAGAGACCCTTGGGCCCGAATCACGCAGCTGAGCTTCTCTCAGATTCCTGATCTATCTAGAGAAACTCAGAGGAAATATATATTTTTTATTTTAAGTTGCAAAATCAGAGGAAATTCACTATAGAGCAATAGAAAACTAATACAGACAACTCAGCAGTTGGTTTTCTTTGAAGGGATCATGATAACAGGTAACTCTTAAAACTTTCTATATTTTGAGCATTTCTTGAAGAAATAATCCATAGGACTTTTCCCCTCGTGCTTTTAGTCATCACTTTTTACATCAGTTGCCTCAAAAAATGACCATATTTTAAGAGTGAATCAAAAAGTTGTATTCTGAATCTGTTAACCCTGAGGAATTAGTCAAATAAGGTTACAAGCCTTTTGCCTACTACTAGTATCAAAGCAAAACATACCATGCAAAACACCCCTGAGAAGTTAACAAGTCTCTGCCACACTAATTAACAGACTTATGGCACTGAATACGTTACAGGATACATCGGCTCACTCCCGGGGCAATGGTGAGCGTCACCCACCTTGACTTCCCGTTGTCCAGCAAGGAAGAGTCAGAGACGGATATGCTTGGACTGAGTCATAAAGGATGCTACCACTGGAAACATCACGCTATTTTGCTCTTACAAAGTTGAAAGTGAATGTCTATGTTGTCTCACTTTCTACTTTATTTTTGTCAGATGATCAGATTCTGTGTAAATACTTCAAGTGCTGTTACCCTAAGGCCTCTCATTCCATGTTTTGTCATTTTTAACTCTCAAAGATCGCAACAGTTTACATCTAAACACAGCTTCTCTGAAGGTTCCCACCATCAGGTAAAACACACAAAAGATGCGCAGGCATCTTTACTAATGATAGTAAAAGGATAGTGTCTAGGAGAGGCTTTGCTCTAGGCATCTGGAAGGCTGTGTAGCCGGAGCCAAGAGCGGAGGCCAGCTAAGGAACACAGGTCTGGTGAAGATCACAAGTGGACACCTGCCACGGGTCACATCAGAAAAAGTTCTCGAGAACTGGGCGAGCTGGCTCAGTCTACATCTAGTGGACGGACAAGTTTCAGGGTCTCATGAGGAAAGGGAGTTAGTAAACATGCTGGAAGAAGTGTTAAGCAAAGCTGACCGTAACTCAGTAGCTGTCTGCCTTCACTTGCCTCCTCAACTTTTATATTGCTTGAGGGAACTACTGCTGTTCTGGTTTAGTCACTAAGTCGTGTCTGACTCTCTGCGATCCTATGGACTGTAGCCCGCCAGGTTCCGCTGTCCACAGGATTTCCCAGGCAAGAACACTGGAGTGGGTTTCCATTTCCTTCTTCAGGGAACCTTCCTGACCCAGGGATCGAACTCACGCCTCCCGCATCTCCTACACTGCAGGCGGAGTCTACCACTGAGCCATCAGGGAAGCCCCCTGAAGAAACTGAGGACAAAGCTAATAGTAGACAAATGCTCAAAGCTCTGATGGGTGAAGTCTGCCATTCCTTAAGGCAGGGGCCTTAAGGCTTACTAGTGACTACAAGATTACCAGTATTAATGATCACTGACGATGACAAGATTACTAATGACGTCTTTGAAGGACAAGTTATTGAGTCAACACTGCTGGACCCAAGGGTGTCACACTCATCAAATGTAATCTAGGAAGTTTCCTAAATTTGTTTGTTTTATGAAATTCAGTCACAGCCATTACTTAGAGTATGCATTGGCTTTTCTGTTTCAAGGATAAATATGTCCTGTAATGACCTGTATATAAAATTTACAATATTAGATTACCCTTATGCCTCAGTTGAGGTTTTGAAATGAGTTTTACCAGGATTTTGAAATGAATCTATTTTAGTTTTAAAATATAGAAGGGACTGCTGTGTAAAATTCGTATTTTAATAATTCATGCTATCTCCCATAATCTCAAGCTGGTCTACAATCTTATTCTAGACATGCTCCTAGTATGTGTATTTGTGTGCACATGTGAGTATATATGTGTGGTCATGTAAATACCGTATGTAAATGTGTATAAATTTTCAGAGGGAAAGTAATAGGAAGTAAGGCTATCTTGCCAATGCTTATTTACCCTCAAACTTTTCCTGTATTTTTGACAGTCATCTGCTATCTGCCTGATGTTTCCAAGTAATGAGAAGCTCAGTACCTCCTGAGACAGTTTATTCCAATTCTCCAGACATTCTTTCTAATCTTAAACTGAATTAACTTACTAATGTTTGTGAGTCTCTCTTACAGCTCTGTACGAATCTTATGATACCCATTAATCAAGTCTTCTTTAAGCCAAATATCTCTAATTTCTTCAATTTCACCTAAGTGGCATAGTATCGAAACCTGTCAAGTTGCTCTTTTGTAACACATTATCAGCTTGTTTGAGTCCTTCTTAAATAAGAGTCCCTGAACTCAAAATGAAATACAATTACACTGGCTACTCAGGGCAAAGATCATCATCATTATCATCATCACTACCATTTATTAATTGTCTCCCATGAACCCAGGCGTAAGGTGGACAGATCCTTTACAGAGTACATCCATTATATTATCACTCCTAGAGCCTTCTGTGGTTATCATGAAATGACCACCATATTATTGATTCATGTTTAATTTCCAATAAATTAAGGTCTTTATGATTGTTTTAATGAGAACTTTAGGAAGTCACAGATACCTTATTCTGTTCTTATTCAAGCATAGTATGTTTTAACCTAAAATTAAAAATAAATTATTTAAACTTGTAAAATTCCATCTCATTAGGGACAGTAAAATGTAACAGAAAGACCTGAGTTTTGGTGTGAAGAAGATGAAGCAGATCTGGGCCTTTGTTCCCCAGGACTGCTATGACCTGGCTGTTTGACTGAAGGTCATTTTCTTGACCCTGTGTGTGTACTTGCTAAGTCACTTCAGTTGTGTCCAACTTTTGGTGACCCTATGACCCCACCAGGCTCCTCTGTCCAAGGGATTCTCGAGGCAGGAATGTTGAAGTAGGTTGCTGTGCCCGCCTCCAGGGGATCTTCCCAATCAGGGATTGACGGATCCCGAGTCTCTCACGTCTCCTGCACCTACAGGCGGGCTCTTTATCACTAGACCCACCTGGGAAAGACTGAAGGAGGAGAAGGGGATGACGGAGGGTGAGATGGCATCACTGATTCAATGGACATGAGTTCGAGCAAACTCCTGGAGATGGTGAACAGGGAAGCCTGGCGTGCTGCAGTCTCTAGTGTCGCAAAGAGTCAGACACAATTGAGCACTAAACAACAACGCCACCTGGGAAGCCACGGACCTCTCAGGGCCTTAAATCCTTCATGATTAAAAGGAGGAAAATAATGCATACTCTTCGAGGTTACTGTGATGATTACAGGTAATGCATAAGAAGCATCTGACATATAATGGGGCTCAGCAAATGATATTATACTTTCATTTTTATTGCTAGCATTGTGTCTAAAATGTCAGTGACAATATCTCAAAGGTTGGAATGATTTCAAGTTTCATCAGTACTCTATCTCTGCCAATATTCAAACCAATAACGCATATGTCTAGCAGGCCAAGAGTGAGATTAGAGTTGATGATATAGAATTTGATAACTTCCAGGTTGTCCTAGATTATTTAATCTATCACAGCAAAATCCAGGACAAATGTGTGACAGCTGCTCAATAAGGGAGGTACCATAATGACTGTACAGAGAAACTGAGGCACAGTAAGGAGGGCAGATATGAATCTAGAACCCAAACTCTGAACCACCACAGAATCTACACATTTATTAGCATCAGCAAACAAGTCATAAATCCACCGGAACCCTCCATCTCACATTAGATGTCAGACTACTTTATCTTATTAAATTCCTTGCCAAACTCCAGATATAATGTGCCTATAGATTCTCATAACTTTGTATTTCTAAACTTTCCATTAAAAAAGGATATGAGCTTTATTGAAACTTTATTATTGTTTCATTACTGTTACCCTTTCAGAGTTCTCAGAATGTCTTGAATAATAAGCTCTAAATCCCTGTTGAAATGTAATTCAGTCTTATGAGTCTTATGAATCTACTATTACCTCTCTTTTCTTAAACTCTATTTAAAAAAAAAATAGGACTTGGCTAACCTGAATCTTATTTTTCAAAGACTTGGTTTCTTTATCTCATAAATGGGGATAATAACATCTAATAAATTAGGTTATTATAAGAAGTACACTTAAAAATCCAAGGGCTGAATACCAGGTTTGGCACAAAAGGAATCAATAATAACTGTTATTATATAAATCTTACCCATAATAGATCTGTGAGGAAGTTGAGGATGCTAAGTTTTCAACACTACATTCTTTAAGATTAGTAGCACTCTATTATACATAGAAGCAACCCAACAATTGTTTGCTGACTCTTAATTCAGAGTAAGTTTTTATATTGTACCAGTGCAATCTAGCAGTAAATTGAAAAACATAAATTTCCCTTTATTCAGACATAAAAATGGAAGTTCCTTTAGTGAACTGCAAGTGAAGACTTCCTATCACTGAAGTTTTCCTACAAATACATCTAAAACATTTAGGTATTCTAAGTTTTCCTCGAGGCTTAGCATATTTTCCTTGAATCATCCTGCTTAGAAGAGTAAATGTATAATTGCATCTCCAGTAAAGCAGTCACTGTTGGAGTTCTCTTAGTTTAATTTTCTCAGAGATTGAATGACACATTATTTCTGGGGTCCCGTGAAGGAGAGCCCAGCAAAACTGCATTTTCAAACAGCAGATCCATCTGAAAATGTTAAAAACTCCCTGGTAGTTTAGATGGTAAAGAATCTGCCTGCAGTTCAGGAGACATGAATTCTATCTCTGGGTCAGGAAGATCCTCTTGAGAAGAGAAAGGCTACCCACTCCAGTATCCTTGCCTGGAGAATCTCATGGACAGAGGAGCCTGGTGGGCTACAGTCCACGGGGTCACAGAGAGTCAGACACGACTGAGCGATTAACACTTTCACTTTCTTTGCCAAGTGAAGGAACATTTAAAAAAAAATAAATGAGCTAGAGAAATTCATCCCAGATGCTTTCAGTGTAAGACACCCTTAAATATCTGATAATTAATGATAGCTTAAGTCTTTAAAACAACAACAAAAAAAAAACTGGCCTTTTTTTATTTTAATACATTCAACCCAGAATGTACAAGTTTCAATTTCAAGGGTATTATCTCCTTGCTATCAGATATGAAGTAGTGCTGGAGGTTGGTACTAGCTCTAGTAAATGACCACAGCAGGTAAGAAGGGCACTTTCCACAGGTGCAAGATGGAGATATTAATTTAAGCTATCACACTGTCACCTTCAGAGTTTAAGGACAGGCCATTTGTTATGGAGAAAAATATTGAACAGGAAGACATTTAATATGCACAGAATTCCCTCAACTCTTAGGTTCTATATCAGCATATGATAGGAGTGTTATTTGACTTCAGAATATCCAGGTAATGACAGACAGAGAGAAGGCTTGCTTTCTCTTGCCCATCGACATATCTCTACTGCCAAGGCATTCAATCTCACAGAAATCTTGCAAAGAATTTTTAACTTCCCCTGACATTTATCATTTCTACTTATAAATCCTTAGAGTTAAAACAATTCAGATCTGCTTTATCTATCACCATACAGAAAATTCTGCACATTTTCATTTGGAGCAGCTCTTTTTATTTGTACACAATTGCATAAATTTGTTTGCACATTACGGGGGCTTCCCTGTTGGCTCAGATGGTAAAGAAGCCTCCTGCAATGTGGAAGACCCAGGTTTGATCCCTGGGTTGGGAAGATCCCCTGGAGAAAGGAATGGCAACCCACTCCAGTATTCTTGCCTAGAGAATCCCACAGAGGAATCTGGTGGGCTATTGCCAGTGGGGTCACAAAGAGTCTGACAAGACTGAGTGACTAACAAACACAGTTGCATATTATTATTAGAGTTTATATGAAAGTTTCAGATAGCTTCTTTTTTGTTTGTTTTAAACTTTTATTGGAGTATAGTTAATTCATAATGCTGTGCTAGTTTCGGGTACACAGCAAAGTGAATCAGTTAAACATGTGCATATATCCACCCTTTTTTAGATTCCTTTTCCCACATAGGCCATTAGAGTATTGAGCAGAGTTCCTCATGGAATACAGCAGGTCCTCATTCGCTTCTTTTACACAGAGTAGTGTGCGTGTCAATCCCAAGTTCACAGTTTATCCCTCCCTGCCTGTCTTCCTCCTGCAACCATCAGTGTGTTTTCTACATCTGTGATTCTGTTTTGTAAATAGGTTCATTGTTATCCTTTTGTTAGCTCCTACATATAAGCACTACCATGTGATATCTGTCTTTCTCTGTCTTACTTCACTCCGTATGGCAATCTCGAGATACATCCATGTTACTGCAATGACATTATTTCATTCTTTTAACAGCTGAGTAATAGTTCATTGCATACATGGACCATATATTCTTTAGCCACTCCTCTGGTGGTGGGCATTCAGGTTCCCTACATGTCCTGGCTATTGTAAACAGGACAGCAATGAACACTGCGGTGCATTTATCTTTTGTAAAAATCATTTTTATCTGAGCATGGCAGCTTTACAATGTTGTGTTGGCTTCCACGGTACGGCAAAGTGAATCAGTTAAATGAAACACATCTCCCCTCTTACTCTCCTCAGTTAAGTTCCTTCATTTATAGCAGACCAATCTTCTTCACAGTCTGCCCTAAAAGCCTGATGATGGAGAGAATGAAGAGCTAATACTGTGAGTGTCTCGTATGTGTCAGTCGCCACACGAGGAACTGCAGAGCTGTTTCATCCTGGAATTCTCTCATCCTCTATTAGGAGTATATATCTCCATTTTACTGCTGAGAAAACTGAGGCACAGAATGAGTAAACAACTTGTCGAAAGCTGCCAACCCAGCAAGTGGAAGTTGAGATTCAGTGTGTGTTTCCTAACTTCAATTTACAGGCCTTTAAAACTGCAAGACCTTTACTGCTTTAAAGAAGACAGAACCTTAATAGGGTGTCTCAAGGTCCTTCATGCACCTCCTGCTTACTCTAAAAGAGTCCCAGTTCTAAGAAAAATCCATTTTGCAAAGACCCAAAAGAAATTCATTTTCTTGCTCAGCAATGCAATTTCATCCGTGATGCAGCTAGTAACTCTCACATAATCTGAACCTAATGAATGACTTTCCGAAGGTGGCAGGAATCATAGGCGGGTGACAACAGGAAGGCCCTGGGGTTCTGTGATGAATGCTCAGCTAACCCTGAGAGCAAACAGACTGCTAAAGCGACAGAAGCCGCCAGCGTCACGGAGAGTCAAACATCTCACCACTGTGCTGGCACGGCACCTGGAGGATCTAACTCTTGATTCCAACAAATAAACTAAATAATTTCTTGAGATACAGGGACCAACCATTTGCTGGAATAAGGAGCTAAACACTTATCCTTTAACTTCATTATGAATATACACATCAAACACAAATGTTCTGTGAGTCTGATATAAATTTCCAAACCATTTCCTTACAGATATATGAAAAGTGATAACCTTTGTTAGGATATATTTTTATTGGGTTGACCTTCATGTTTATACATGTCTGATCATTGCCAGTGATCTCTTGAGGTCCCCGTGCCATTTACACTGTCTGAAGGACTTTCCCACTATTGCAGAAAGGCCTTTCGGTTTGCTAGGAGTTGTCTTCTGGTTCATCTGCTAAACACTCTGGCTCTGCCCGTCTTTGTTTTCAACTCTGATGCTTCTGTGTATTCCTATCTGTTGCTCTTGTGCACGACAGTATAGAGGAGTCATTTTAAACTCCTTCTGTGGGAAAACACACTTCCTGATAGGAGTCTGGGGTGAAACTAATGGGTAGCCAAGCAGACACATGGAGGTTTATAACAAATATGAATGTATTTTCCAATCTAACCTCTTACTGTGGAGCCCACGTCAGCTCATCCACGGCAAAAAGCTCAAAAATCAAAGGCATTCTATTGTATGAGTTACAGCATAGAGAGGTGCTCCCCCTGTATAGAGGTGAGTCCTACAGACCTGTTATTCTATCCACTGACTAAAGCTTCTGTGCACATTGTGATAATTAACTCCTTCCTTATATCTTTAAAAAAACCTAAAAAACATTGGAAACATTAATGACAAATAAAATATCTCAGTTGCCCTCTCAACTGGAATAGTTAAGAGCAAGAATTTAAATTTAGGTAAATATTGTCTGGTTAACTAGCTAGATCTTAATTATATTTAGATAAGTGATGTAATTGAGAGGATTCTTACTGAATTTGTTTTCTGAGCATTGAGCGGGGCAGAAAAGTCTTGACTAAACTGAAATGGCTGCTGGATGTGGATGAAAAATGAAAGTCTATAAAACACATCCCCAAAGAGTTATGTTGATAAAAGTAAAGTGGTCTTGCCTTTCCTGGTAGTTCCTACATTATAAAAATGATATGAACAGTAGTAGTTTAGTTAAAAATCCTGTACAATGCTCTTTTATTGTTTTGACAAAAGTAAGATGCCAATATTAGGGGAAACTGGTTGAAAAGTATATCAGAATTTTATGTACCATCTTTGCAACTCTTTTTGTAAATCTAAAACTATTCCCAAATAAATGAGTTTTATTCTATGAGTAGTAACTATCCCTTACCCCCATTCTTTCATCAAAAATTAAGCTTTTTGTTTAGGAATACAAAGTAATCTGGGCTTCCCTGGTGGCTCAGAAGATAAAGAATCTGACCACAGTGTCAGAGACCTGGGTTCAATCCCTGGGTTGGGAAGATCCCTTGGAGAAGGGAATGGCTACCCACTCCAGTATTGTTGGCTGGAGAATTCCATGGACAGGGGAGACTGGTGAGCTACAGTCCATGAGGTCACAGAGTTGGACAGGACTGAGCAACTCACACACACACACACACACACACACACACACACACACACACCTCGAGATCCAGCTTCTACTTTCTTTTCAGCTCCATCTCGCGTCAGTGGCTGCACGCTTTTGTTCCTAGTCAATGTGATGCAAGTGTGGATTCTATGCCCTTCACTTCATTAACATTTTAGATACATCATCTCATTAAAAATCTATAAGAACCTTATTACTAGCTGTATTTTACAGATATATTCAGTAAAGCATTAATATGTGTAAGTCTATATGAGTTAAAATCCTAGATTCGAAACTGTCCATCTTGAAATGGTAATGAACCAGCATATCTTAAAGGTGAACTTTAAAAATGGCATATATTTCATATGAAAGATTATTCCAGTTAATAACGATCTTTTACCATTTACAGAGAAAACGCTGGAATACATTATCAAAGGATTGCTTTCCAAATGATGAACCAAGATAGTCCTTTGTTCTGAATGATTAGACATTTATTATTCTCAAACAGTATGTAGAACTAACAACTTTCTCAAGTCACTGTGCCACCACACGCACACCAGGTTATTTTAAGATTACAGAAAGAAAAATTAAGAGAAGTTCTTATTTCCTAAGTGGATATGAACGTTAAATGAGATAAAGCAGGTGAAATATTTAGAGAGAAACTGGTACCTGAAGGGCTTTCCAGGCAGTGTTGTGGTAAAGAATCTGGCCTGCCTATGCAGGAGACACAAGAGACATGAGTTCGATCCCTGGGTCAGAAAGATCCCCTGACAGGGAATGGCAACCACTCCAGTATTCTTGCCTGGAGAATTCCATGAACAGAGGAGCCTGGTGGGCTACAGTCCATGGGGCTGTAAAGAGTCAGACACGACTGACGACTGGCATCTGGAAGGTCAAATTAAGCCTAAAAACAAGCCACATTCTACTACTGATCAGCCATGCTGGCTTCTTCTTCCCCTTAGTACACTTAAAATGCAAGACACATAGCATTTTCTCTCCTAAATTTACCATGATATATTGGCCCAAGATGTAAAACTTTGGGGAAAGCAAGTAAAATAGCATTTCAAAATTGTGGCATTGCTACTGGGGAACCAGTACTTTGGCAAATCAAATGGATTATAATTCTCTGCTTTTATCAAAACTGAAGGAGGATTTATCAGGTCAGTTGGTTATTAAATACTTCCTTATGTTCATCATGTGGTTTTGGCAAATAATTCAGAAGGAGTTCAAAGAATTTACTGTCATTTGAATAACAGAACTTCTCTGAGCCCATCTCTTTATTTATGTAAACAGTATTTCATAGTCCATATATTTATAAAATTAAAAAATAAGAAAAAAGTGACATAAATCTTTTGCTACCCTAAGTCTCAATCCTATGATTAAGTAATATTTAGCCCTGGGTTTGTAAGGGGGAAAAGCTTCATCCATCTGATAAAAAATTAACATTTCCAATAAATAACTCTTTTATATGTGTAATAATTATATTTCATAATTTACATATTTATAATGTTTTAAAACATTTTGATAAATTGAATACTAAAATATTTATGAGAATAACTTAAACCTGGACAATTTTAATCACAGGAAACACATAATTTGTCTGCATTTCCTGTTGTTGTTTTAAGAACATACAATAGAAATAAAAATATATTAAGATAAAACTAAAAATACATTAAGACAAAATTTTGTGAAGGAAATAGAAAGGAAATACAAATTCAAGAGGAACTAAGAGCAAATTAATTTTATGGACATTAATAAAAATACATACTTGTATTTTTAAATGGCTCAATGCTGTATATTAAATCACTATATGTTTTTAGATTTCACTGATTACATTTAAATCAAGGACATTACAGTATATTTTTTTATCATCATAGATAAGTTTATTTCTTTTTTAACTTTTTTATTTTATATTGGGGTATAGCCTATTAGCAATGTAATAGTTTCAGGTGAGCAATGAAAGGACTCAGCCATATACATATACATGTATCCATTCTCCCCAAACTCCCCTCCTATTCAGACTGCCGCATTGTTATGGTTTATTTAAAAATGTAAATACAATATAGCAGCAATTGCATCCTTTGCAACTCTTAAAGTTTATAATTAAACATTTCAGAGAACATAAACATGTTTAAAAGTTCATGTATACGTGTATATATATACATATACATATATATTGTGTGTGTGTGTAATTCTTTTAGGGTCTATGTGAGCAAGAGTTTGAAAACAAATGAGACAGCACTCAACTGGTACAATATTCTGGTTTTGAGCAACTAGTTCTGGGGCAATTTGGAAGAGTAAAGACTCATGAGCCTACAGGGGAAGAACTCTGGAGATAGAAACTAAATCCATCTTACTTGCTGTTCTAGCCGTTGAAAAATGCCTAGGACACAGTAGGTACTCAATAAATCACTTTAGAATGAATGAATAATTTATTATGGAGTTCATGTTAATCCACACTGCTTTAGGACATAGTTCTTCAATATCTTTCTCTGCTGATTTTCTTCTTCCAGAGAAGTAAAACTGTAGCTAACCTGCAGTTAGCTACATGGTTATCCTGCTTTTTCAATTCTTTTGCAAGGCATCCATATTTACATTTTTAAGGGTATGCTGTTAACAGTAACTCTGCATTCAAATGGGTGTATCTTTCCTTTTCTCCTTTGCCTTTAGCTTCTCTTCTTTTCTCAGTGATTTGTAAGACATCTTCAGACAATCATTTTGCATTTTTGCACTTTTTTTTTCTCAGGGATGATCTTGATCCCTACTTCCTGTACAATGTCAAGAACCTCCATCCATAGTTCTTCAGGCACTGTGTCTATCAGATCTAATCCCTTGAATCTATTTGTCACTTCCACTGTATAGTCATAAGGGATTTGATTTAGGTCATACCTGAATGGCCTAGTGGTTTTCCTCACTTTCTTCAATTTAAGGCTGATTTGGTAATGAGGAGTTCATGATCTGAGCCACAGTCAGCTCCCAGTCTTGTTTTTGCTGACTGAATACAGCTTCTCCATCTTAGGCTACAAAGAATATAATCAATCTGATTTCAGTATTAACCATCTGGTGATGTCCATGTGTAGAGTCTTCTCTTGTGTTGTTGGAAGAGGGTGTTTGCTGTGATATGACCAATGCATTCTCTTGGCAAAACTGTTAGCTTTTGCCCTGCTTCATTCCGTACTCCAAGGCCAATTTACCTGTTACTCCAGGTATGTCTTGACTTCCTACTTTTGCATTCCAGTCCCCTATAGTGAAAAGGACATCTTTTTTGGGTGTTAGTTCTAGAAGGTCTTGTAGGTCTTTACAGAACCATTCAACTTGAGCTTCCTCAGCATGACTGGTCGGGGCATAGACTTGGATTACTGTGATATTGAATGGTTTGCCTTGGAAATGAACAGAGATCATTTTATATTTTAAATTGCATCCAAGTACTGCATTTTGGACTCTTTTTTTGACTATGATGACTACTCCATTTCTTCTAAGGGATTCCTGCCCACAGTAGTAGATATAATGGTCATCTGAGTTAAATTCACACCCATTCCAGTCCATTTTAGTTCGCTCATTCCTAAAATGCCGATGTTCACTCTTGCCATCTCCTGTTTGACCACTTCCAATTTGCCTTGATTCATGAACCTAACATTTCAGGTTCCTATGCAATATTGCTCGTTACTACATCGAACTCTGCTTCCATCACCAGTCCCATCCACAACCGGGGTATTGTCTCTGCTTTGGCTCTGTCCCTTCATTCTTTCTGGAGTTATTTCTCCCCTGATCTCCAGTAGCATATTGGGCACCTACCGACCTGGGGAGTTCCTCTTTCAGTGTCTTATCATTTTGCCTTTTCATACTGTTCATCGGGTTCTCAAGGAAAGAACACTGAAGTGGTTTGCCATTCCCTTCTCCAGTGGACCACATTTTGTCAGAACTCTCCACCATGACCCATCTGTCTTGGGTGGACCTACGTGGCACGGCTCGTAGTTTCTTTTTCTTTTTTTCTTTTTTTTTTTTTAATTTAACTTGTCTTTTTTTTATTTTTTATTTTTTATTAGTTGGAGGCTAATTACTTTACATCATTACAGTAGTTTTTGTTATACATTGAAATGAATTAGCCATGGATTTACATGTATTCCCCATCCCAGTCCCCCCTCCCACCTCCCTCTCCACCCGATCCCTCTGGGTCTTCCCAGTACACCAGGCCCGAGCACTTGTCTCATGTACCCAACCTGGGCTGGTTATCTGTTTCACCCTAGATAATATACATGTTTCAATGCTGTTCTCTTGAAACATCCCATCCTCGCCTTCTCCCAGAGTCCACAAGTCTGTTCTATACATCTGAGTCTCTTTTTCTGTTTTGCATATAGGGTTATCATTACCATCTTTCTAAAGTCCATATATATTTCATTGTTAGACAAGGCTGTGGTCCATGTGATTAAATTGGTTAGTTTTCTGAGATTATGGTTTTCAGTCTGTCTGCCCTCTGATGGAGAAGGATAAGAGGCTTATGGATGCTTCTGATGGGAGAGACTGACCGAGGGGGAAACTGAGTCTTGTTCTGATGGGCTGGGCCAGGCTCAGTAAATCTTTAATCCAGTTTTCTGTTGATGGGTGGAGCTGTGTTCTCTCCTGTTGCTTGACCCGAGGCCAAACTATGGTGGAGGTAATGAAGGTAATGGTGACCTCCTTCAAAAGGTCCCAATGGCGCACTCATTGCCCCTGATCCTGCAGCAGGCCACCGCTGACCCATGCCACCACCGGAGACTTCTGGACACTCATGGGCAAGTCTGGGTCAGTCTCTTGTGGGGTCACTGCTCCTTTCTCCAGGGTCCTGGTGCACAAGGTTCTGTCTGTGCCCTCCCAGAGTCTATTTCCCAGTCTGTGTGAGTTCTGGTGGTTCTATGATGGGGTTAATGGTGACCTCCTCCAAGAGGGCTTACACCACACCCAGTCCACTGCTGACCCACACCTCTGCAGGAAACACTCAGACGCAGTTCTGGCTGAGTCCCTGTCGGTTGGGCACATGTTTTGTGTCCTTCCCAGGTTTGAGCATCTCCTGTGACCAGCTGCTTGGCGAGCACACTGCCCCAGGTGGTCTATGCATCTTAATCACCTCCCTGGTCTTGCGGCTCCATGTCCCGGGTGCCCCACGGGAGAACCATCACAAGTATGTGTGTGTCTCCTCTGGGGGGATGATCTCAGGCTGTGATCATCAGGATGATCAACCATCCAGGATCTCAGGAAGACCTGGTGAGCAGCTGGGGGCCTGCTCAGTTTGGTGGAGGATGTCATCTCTGGGGCCTAGATTGCAGCAGCCCCTGGCCTGCAGGCTCTGGCTGTCTCAAGCCTGCTTCTCTGCCTCTGGGCAGGGAGGGACCTGTACACAGCCTGCTAGCTCTCCTTTGGTATTTGCTCAATCCTTTGTTCTGTGAGCAAGCCAAGCTGTGTTTTAGGTTGTTAGGTTAGAGCCTTTCAAGGGAAGGTTCTCTTTTCTGCAGTTGTAGTTAGACATGGATTCTGGATTCAGAAAAGGCAGAGGAACCAGGGATCATACTGCCAACATCCGCTGGATCATCGAAAAAGCAAGAGAGCTCTGATAGCTTACAGTGAACGATGTTGGATTCGTGATCTCCGAGGAAGAAGATTTAGCTTCGGGTCCAGGGACCAGGCTTCATCACTCAAGAGCTTCTGTGTAGCAGAGTTTTATTAAAATAAGAAAAGGGCCAGAGAAAGCTTATGGCACAGACATCAGAAGGGGGACAGAGAGTGCTGCCCTTACTGGTGTTAGCAAGGGAGTTATATACTGCTTTAATTGGCTATCACAATTAATCAAAAGAATGTATCAAGGTTGTAAAAATTTTACCAGACCCACTCCCACAATTTACATTTTAGGATAATAGGATTAGAATGTAACATTAGAAAGATCCTACCAGACCCACTCCCATAACATACATTCTAAAACATCAGGATTAGTCAGGTTTTCAGGAAGCAGAAGCTGTCCTCAAGCAGGATACACTGTTGTTATATAATCCCCAGTACAGAGTTTAAACTGAGTTGTTCGTTGTGTAATCATCAGTTCCAAGCTTCAAGAAAAACAACCTTTTATGTGACTAAGACTAAGGAATGTAGAGGAAAAAATGTTTGTCCTTTCCTCCTCCTCGAGAACCCCAACCCCTCTCTCCTCCTTGGGGACCCAGGAGTTCTAATCAGCCTGCCTAGGAGTGGACTATCTCAGTTACAGAGAAACATCTACTTTTGCTTTATTGACTACACCAAAGCCTTTGTGTTGATCACAACAAACTGTGGGAAATTCTTCAAGAGATGGGAATACCAGACTACCTGACCTGCCTCCTAAGAAATCTGTACACAACTCAAGAAGCAACAGTTAGAACCAGACATGGAACAACAGACTTGTTCCAAATTGGGAAAGGAGTACATCAAGGCTGTATATTGTCACCTTGTTTATTTAACTTATGTGCAGAGTACTCATGCAAAATGTTGGGCTGGATGAAGCACAAGCTGGAATCATGATTGCCAGGAGAAAAATCAATAACTTCAGATATGACACCACCCTTATGGCAGAAAGGAAAGAAGTAGAGTCTCTTGATGAAGGTGAAAGAGGAGAGTGAAAAAGCTGGCTTGAAACTCAACATTCAAAAAACTAAGATCATGGCATCCAATCCCATCACTTCATGGCAAATAGACGGGGAAACAATGGAAACAGTGTCAGACTTTATATTTTTGGGCTCCAAAATCACTGCAGATGGTGAGTGAAGCCATGAAATTAAGACACTAGCTCCTCGGAAGGAAAGCTATGACCAACCTAAACAGCATATTAAAAAGCAGAGACATTACTTTGCCAACAAAGGTCCGTCTAGTCAAGGCTATGGTTTTTCTAGTAGTCATGTGTGGGCGTGAGAGCTGGACTGTGAAGAAAGCTGAGAGCCAAAGAATTGATGCTTTTGAACTGTGGTGTTGGAGAACACTCTTGAGAGTCCTCTGGACTGCAAGGAGATCCAACCAGTCCATCCTAAAGGAAATCTGTCCTGAATATTCACTGAAAGGACTGATGCTGAAGCTGAAGCTCCAATACTTTGGCCACCTCATGAGAAGAGCAGACTCATTGGAAAAGACCCTGATGCTAGGAATGACTGAAGTCAGGAGGAAAAGGGGGCGACAGAGGATGAGATGGTTGGATGGCATCAGCAACGTGAGGGACATGAGTTTGAGTAAACTCCAGGAGTTGGTGATGGACAGGGAGGCCTGACGTACTGCAGTCCATGGGGTCACAAAGAGTCGGACACGACTGAGCGACTGAACTGACTGACTGTAACAGGCTGGTCTTTGCAATGTGAGCACAATAACTTTTGCATCAATCCATTAGAAACTTCTCCCTAGCAATTCTCTGCCTACTTTAAACAGACACATGAATAAAACTATTTCCTCCTTGGTTGTTTTCCCAATGGATTTTAATTAGCAACTAAAGCTTCCATGTGTAAAGCAACATTATGTATATTATGCAACTAGTTAGCAATATCTTTATTCTCTTTAAGAAAGTTACTTCTCTAAACTTAAATAAAGATCATAAAACCCAGCTAAATGAAGTTCACTTCACACTTGTAAGGTATATATTTTTTAATCTAAAGGGTTTAAAATCTATGTAATGCCTAGACAGTTTATTAAAAGCACCAAGAGAAAGGAAAGCTAAGATTTGAATTGCAGTGTTACTGGGAAAACCTAAAGGCAGCCTTGAGGGACTTTTCCTTGCCAGGCATAGCAGCTCAAGGAAACGTCCCATTTCATTTCTTTAAATCTAAGAACTTGCCTGATGGTATCATGAAAAGAAAATCTTTTATTTTTATCTAAGATTTTCTGTTAAACTGCCACTTGAACAATTTGAATCATTTTCTTTCTGAATGTATGATTATTTGCAACTTAAAAAATTGGTATTCAATTTGACTCAATTCAACTTAATTACTGCATGCTTTTGACATTACACCCTGAGGATGAAGCACAGAGAGTCACGAACGCTGCTCTCCAGGAAGAAGGTCTTCTATCTCAGCTCTCAGCCTCAGTTCTCTTAGCCGCACGTGTTATTTTCAGATGTGGCTACAGTGTTATCATTCTTCTGGGAATTATTTTCTGACTACCCACATGCTCACAGTTTCCAAAAGTTAAGTGCCCCATCTCATGCCACCACAGCAAGACAAGACTCATTTTACTTGTTCATGTGTCCCCAGAGTCTGGCAAATTCTAAGTATGTAATAAACATCTTTTAAATTATTTCATCTTAATAATGATTATGGGGCTAGATAAAATGTTAGCAGTAGGTGACTATCCAAACATAAACGGAGGCAGTTCTTTAAGACAATTAAGAAAATTAAAGCTATAACTCATTTGAACAGGGGAGTTTCATGGATCTTAATAAAACCCCACCCCCAGCAATGCACACGTAGGACAACTTTTCAATAAACAAAAGTTTTCTGATACAAAATAAATTCAAATTCTAATCTTAATCAAATTCTAATCATACTAAGAACACCAACAGCGTGTTCTCCTATTTTATATCATGCTTTAATTCAACAGTTTTCAAAGAATGGCCATGCACCCTGGGGGTCCTGAAGAATCTTTCAGAGGATTCACAATACTGAAATTATTTTCATAATATTACTAAGGTGCTGTTTGTGTTTTTCCACTGTATGCATACTTGCACTGATGGTATAAAAGCAGTGGTTGGTAAAACTACTGGGGCATTAATATGAATCAAGACAGTAGTATGAAACTGGAAAAGTTTGTTTTTTCACCATCACACACTTAAATAAAAAATTAAAAGAAAATTACAGTTTTACTCACATCAACTTTTCCTTTCAATACACATCTTTGAAATATTCTGCATGATGAGTATAACCGAGTTACTTTGCGTACAGCAGAGATTGGCACAACATTGTAAATCAACTACACTTTAATTAAAAAAAGAAAAAATATTCTGTATAATAAAGTGACAGGTATTAATAAGGCACATTACTGCATATCAAAGCAGGGTGGTTATCTACAGGAACAGCCCCTGTGAGACTGAATTGGGAAATGAACTAGCCACATTTTTCATGGAAGCACAACTTTCTTTGAAACAATGACCAACATACAAATGATGGTTTTTAGATTAAGATATTTAGCGGGTATTTTATCCAAGCTTTACGAAGTAACTTTATCATTTCAAAGAAAACAGCTAACTATATTCTATGCCAGTAATAAAATTTGAGGTTACAAGGAAAAAATAATTTTGGAAAACTTTTACCCACTACTATGAAGTTAATTTCTCAATACTTAAATACTATTCTAATATGATCAATAGTAATATTAACAAATGAGCTATTTGAATGTATATAACAAAATATTTGTAAATATTTGGAAAATGTCCACAACTCAGTGAACAAAAATTTTCCAAATGATGAATGGATGGAGTTACAAAAGTATGCAAGGGTAAAAATTCATTCAAAGTCCAAAACTGGCCAATAGATTTAATGTCAAAGAGCATAAAATTTTCATTGCTAAATCCATCAGATGCTACATAACAACTAACCTTTTAGAAGCTGCTACTTGCATCCTTTCATTGCAGAAGCAATAAGGAATATCTACAATTATTTCAAAGACTATGAAATATTCCTCTTTTCCATTTATATACCTGCATGATGCTAGAATTTCTTCAAATACTTATATCAAAACAATATATTAAAAAGACAATTCTGAAGTAGTTATGAGAAATGAGATGTCTTCTCTTAAGTCAGATATTTGAAAGGTTTGCAAATATGTTAACAAGTATCACTGTTTTCAACAATTATTTTGTTTTGTAAATTAAAATTATTTTAAAACTTGTTATTGATGTAACATAATTGTTACATTGTTCTAAAATTAACCTATGAATACTTAAAACATTTTTCCATATTAATTTTAATATGGTGAATATCAATAAATAAAAGCTATATAAAAGCTTTTTGGAGGCATGTTATTTTTTAAGACTATAAGGAGGCATGGAAGTAGAAAAATGTGATAAACTGCTTTATCAATTTATCTTACTTTATTTTAGTCCCCCAGTGATAATATACTGTTAAGGAAACAGATTTACAAAGCTTAAGTGAAACGATAAAAATCATACAGCCAGAAAGTAAGGAAGCAGAATTCAATCTGGAGTTTGAGAGTTAGTAAAAATCATTTGCCTTTGGTGTGAATTCATAATACAAGGCACAAGAAGAAAATAAAGATGGTTTTTGCTTTATCTCTTTAAAAATCTATGCGTAATGATATTCATATCTACTGTTTAAGTACAGTAATCAAGACAAAGTGGTATTGATGGAAGGAGACATGCACACATCTTTAAAATAGAATATTCAGAAATAGAACCACACAAATATGTCCAATAAATTTTTGACAGAAATGCAAAAGCAATTCAGTACAGAAAGGATGGCCTTTTGACAAATGATGCTGGAGTAAACAGACATTCATAAGCAGAAAAATGGACCTCAACCTAAACCGTTTCCTTAAACAGAAATGAATTCAACAGATAAGAGGCCTAGGCAAAGAGTTAGATTAGACTTGATACCAAAAGGATCATCCATAAAATGAAAACTGATAAGCAGTGCAGCGGAAGCAGTGGCTGACTTTATATTTTTGGGCTCCAAAATCACTGCAGATGGTGATTGCAGCCATGAAATTAAAAAGACACTTACTCCTTGGAAGGAAAGTCATGACCAACCTAGAGAACATAGTAAAAAGCAGAGACATTGCTTTGCCAACAAAGGTCCGTCTAGTCAAGGCTATGGTTTTTCCAGTAGTCATGTATGGATGTGAGAGTTTGACTATAAAGAAAGCTGAGTGCCGAGGAATTGATGCTTTTGAACTGTGGTGTTGGAGAAGACTCTTGAGAGTCCCTTGGACTGCAAGGAGATCCAACCGGTCCATCCTAAAGGAGATCAGTCCTGGGTGTTCACTGGAAGGACTGATGCTGAAGCTGAAACTCCAATACTTTGGCCACCTGATGCGAAGAGCTGACTCACTTGAAAAGCCCCTGATGCTGGGAAAGATTGAAGGTGGGAGGAGAAGGGGATGACAGTGGATGAGATGGTAGGATGGCATCACCGACTCGATGGACATGAGTTTGAGCAAGCTTCGGGAGTTGGTGATGGGCAGGGAAGCCTGGCGTGCTGTGGTCCATGGGGTCCCAAAAAGTCAGACACAACTGAGCGACTGGACTGAACTGAAATAGTACTTCACCAAAATGAAAAGCTTTTGCTTTCCGAAAGCCCTCGTGAAGGAAATGAGGGGGTATTCTACAGACTGAAAGAAAATATTTGCAAACCAAACCTGATGAAGGACTAGTATCTACAATACATATAGAACTTTCAAAACTGAATGTTAAAAAATAACAATCCAATTAGAAAATGGGCAAATATATATGAACAGGTAATTCACTGAAGAGCACATGCAGATGGAAAGGTATTCAATATCAGTAATTAACAGGGAACTGGAAATTCAAACCATAATGAGTTATTACTACACAACTACTGAAAGTGTGTAGTGGAAGTGTCAGTTGTCTGACTCTTTGCAACCCCATGAACCATGGGCTATAGCCCATCAGGCTCTTCTGTCCATGGAATTCTCCAGGCAAGAAGACAGGAGTGGGTAGCCCATTCTCTTCTCCAGGGGATCTTCCTGACTCAGAGATTGAACCCAAGTCTCCCTCACTGCAGGCAGATTATTCACCATCTGAGCCATCACGGAAGGCTAAAATAAAAAAGGACAACACCTCCCCTCCAAAAAAGGGAATTCCCCTCTGGTTAAGAGTCTGCGGTCTCATTGCTTAGGGTCCCAGCTCTATCCCTAGTAGGGGAAATAAAATCCCACAAGACCCACGGTGGACTCAAAAAAAAAAAAAAAGGCAACACCAATCATTCACTTATTCCAATAGGAATTTGAAACTATAGTTTTGCAAGATGTTACCACTGGTGGAAACTGGGTAAAGAATGTAGTTTTTTTTTTTCTTATATTGTTTTTTACAACTGCATATGAGTTTATATTTATCACAAAGAATTTAACTTTTAAAATCTATGAGGAAATCATACAATTCAAAAGTGTGGCAAGATCACAAAGAACAAATGAATACTGCTGCTGCTGCGGCTGCTAAGTCGCTTCAGTCGTGTCCGACTCTGTGCAAGCCTATGGACAGCAGCCCACCAGGCTCCTCTGTCCTGAGAAACTTAAACAATGGTGGTACCAAAAGTAGTAAACCCTTCCAAAGACAACATAAAATCCTGAATTGGATCCTTGAAATGGATAAAAAGGGGGATATGTGGATAAACTGTTAGGATCCAAATAAAGACTGTCATTTCAAAGCTGATTTCTTACTTTTAACAAATGTATCAGGAGTAAATAAACCGTACATTAGGGGAGACTGGGCTAAGGGCATGTGGGAACCATCTCTGCAGCTGTTCTACAAATTTAAAATTACCCCCTGCTCCAAAAGATTTTAATAAACACTATGGCTAAGAGTTGTGCCCTCCCCATTGTTTTTAGTAAAAGACTCAGCACTTTCTCTTGGCTCACAAGGTGACTGAGCTCCTGTGACCCTCCCCTGGGGACTCAGACAGTAAGGAATCTGCCTGCAATGTGGGAGACCTGAGTTCAGTCCCTGGGTTGGGAAGATCCCCTGGAGGAGGGCATGGCTACCCACTCCAGTATTCTGGCCTGGAGAATCCCATGGACAGAGGAGCCTGACAGACTACAGTCCCTGGGGTCACACAGAGTCAGACATGACTTAGCGACTAAACATAGCACTCTTCCAAACTCTCTCCAGCAGTTGGCCTGCTGTACTTGAATCTTTATTAATAAGGAATGTCTTCAGTTCAGTCGCTCACTCATGTCTGACTCTTTGCGACCCCATGAACTGCAGGATTCCAGGCCTCCCTGTCCATCACCAACTCCCAGAGTTTACTCAAACCCATGTCCATTGAGTCAGTGATGCCATCCAGCCATCTCATCCTCTGCCGTCCCCTTCTCCTCCTGCTCCCAATCCCTCCCATCATCAGGGACTTTTCCAATGAGTCAACTCTTTGCATGAGGTGGCCAAAGTACAGGGTTTTCAGCTTCAGCATCAGTCTTTCCAATGAACACCCAGGACTGATGTCCTTTAGGATGGACTGGTTGGATCTCCTTGCAGTCCAAGGGACTTTCAAGAGTCTTCTCCAACACCACAGCTCAAAAGCATCAATTTTTCGGCATTCAGCTTTCTTCACAGTCCAACCTCACATCCATACATGACCACTGGGAAAACCATAGCCTTGACTAGATGGACATCTGTTGACAAAGTAATGTCTCTGCTTTTTAATACACTGTCTAGGTTGGTCATAACTTTCCTTCCAAGGAGTAAGTGTCCTTTAATTTCATGGCTGCAATCACCATCTGCAGTGATTTTGGAGCCCAAAAAAAATAAAGTCTGACACTGTTTCCATTGTTTCCCCATCTATTTCTCATGAAGTGATGGGATCAGATGCTATGATCTTAGTTTTCTGAATGTTGAGCTTTAAGCCAACTTTTTCACTCTCCTCTTTCACTTTCATCAAGAGACTTTTTAGTTCCTCTTCACTTTCTTCCATAAGAGTGGTGTCATCTGCATATCTGAGGCTATTGATATTTCTCCCAGCAATCTTGATTCCAGCTTGTGCTTCTTCCAGCCCAGTTTTTCTCATGATGTACTCTGCATATAAGTTAAATAAGCAGGGTGACAATATACAACCTTGACATACTCCTTTTGCTATTTGGAACCAGTCTGTTTTTCCACGTCCAGTTCTAACTGTTGCTTCCTGATCTGCATATAGGTTTCTCAAGAGTCAGGTCAAGTGGTCTGGTATTTCCACCTCTTTCAGAATTTTCCACAGTTTATTGTGATCTTCCAACAACACAAGAGAAAACTCTACACATGGACATCACCAGATGGTCAACACCAAAATCAGATTGATTATATTCTTTGCAGCCAAAGATGGAGAAGCTCTATACAGTCAGCAAAAACAAGGCCCAAGACCTCCCAAGACAGGAGCTGACTGTGCCTCAGATCATGAACACCTTATTGCCAAATTCAGACTTAAACTGAAGAAAGTAGGGAAAACCACTAGACCATTCAGGTATGATCTAAATCAAATCCCTTATGATTATACAGTGGAAGTGAGTAATAGATTTAAGGGACTAGATCCAACAGAGTGTCTGATGAACTATGGAAGGAGGTTCGTGACATTGTACAGGGGACAGGGATCAAGACCATCCCCATGGAAAAGAAATGCAAAAAGCAAAATGGTTGTCTGAGGAGGCCTTACAAATAGCGGTGAAAAGAAGAGAAGCGAAAAGCAAAGGAGAAAAGGAAAAATATTCCCATTTGAATGCAGAGTTCCAAAGAATAGCAAGGAGAGATGAGAAAGCCTTCCTCAGTGATCAGTGCAAAGAAACAGAGGAAAACAACAGAATGGGGAAGACGAAAGATCTCTTCAAGAAAATTAGAAATACCAAGGGAACATTTCATGCAAACAGGGGCTTGATAAAGGACAGAAATGGTATGGACCTAACAGAAGCAGAAGATATTAAGAAGAGGTGTCAAGAATACACAGAAGAGCTGTACAAAAAAGATCTTCATGACCCAGATAATCACAATGGTGTGATCACTCACCTAGAGTCAGACGTCCTGGAATGTGAAATCAAGTGGGCCTTAGAAAGCATCACTACGAACAAAGCTAGTGGAGGTGATAGAATTCCAGTTGAGCTATTTCAAATCCTGAAAGATGATGCTGTGAAAGTGCTGCACTCAATATGTCAGCAAATTTGGAAAACTCAGCAATGGCCACAGGACTGGAAAAGGTCCGTTTTCATTCCAGTCCCAAAGAAAGGCAATCCCAAAGAATGCTCAAACTATCGCACGATTGTACTCATCTCACACGCTAGTAAAGTAATGCTCAAAATTCTCCAAGCCAGACTTCAGCAATCCGTGAACCATGAACTTCCAGATGTTCAAGCTGGTTTTAGAAAAGGCAGAGGAACCAGAGATCAAATTGCCAACATCTGCTAGATCATCGAAAACACAAGAGAGTTCCAGAAAAACATCTATTCTGCTTTATCGACTGTTCCAAGGCCTTTGACTGTGTGGATCACAATAAACTGGAAATTTCTGAAAGGAATGCCTTGCAGTTCATCAGATGTGTTTTGCTAGGTCAACACTTTTATGCCATTATAAAGACTAGTCACTCTGTCAATTGTGATTTTGTGTTCTTCCTGTTTTTCACACAGAATAAAATCTAGTCATCTTTTAAATACCCAGCTCAGACAAAATCTTTTTCATAAATTATTCCTTGACCTTGTTGAAGGCGGTGTGAATGGCTCTTTAGCTTCTTCAGCTTACACAGAAACAAATGATATACTCTTACATGACTAATGATTTGGTACCATGGTTTTCCTCTCCATGAAACTCTGATGAAGCAGTAGAGTAGTGTAGTACTTAGCATAATATATGCACATGCATGCGAAGTCACCACAATCACGTTAGATTCTTTGCGACTCTAAGGACTGTAGCCCACCAGGCTCTTCTATCCATGGGATTCTCTAAGCGAGAATACTAGAGTGGGTTTCTCTATCCTCCTCCAGGGGATCTTCCCAACCCAGGGATCAAACCTGTGTCTCTCAGGTCTCCTGCATTGGCCGGCGGGTTCTTTACCACTAGTGCCACCTGGGAATCCCAGGAGGAAGCATAGGTTTTAGATTAAAATACACCTGGATTTGAGTTTCTCCTACACATATTTTTAACTTTGTAACCAGAGGTATGACACTTAACTCTGAGCCTTGATGTTGTCTTCTATTAGAGAGACAAAAAAAAAAAAGGACTATTCTTACTTTAGAGATTTTCTGTTAAATTAAATGAGAGGAACTACCTCAAGCATCTGGTAAGATGCCTAACACAAAAACTCAATTCTGCTATTATTAATTTTTATTGTTACTTTTAAATTATTGTCACTATTACATATTTCAATAATGTTTAAGTATTGGTCTGAAAGAAAAACTGAAAAAGCTGGCTTAAAACTGTCATTCAAAAAAGTAAGATCATGGAATCTGGTCCCATCACTTTATGGCAAATAGAAGGGGAAAAAGTGGAAAGTAAAAGATTTTATCTTCTCAGACTCCAAAATCACTGGGAATGATGACTACAGCCATGAAATTAAGAGACACTTGCTCCTTGGAAGAAAAGCTATGACAAACATAGCAAGCATATTAAAAAGCAGAGACATCACTTTGTTAACAAAGGTCCATATAGTCAAAGCCATGGTTTCTCCAGCAGTCATTTACAGATGTGAGAGTTGGACCATAAAGAAGGCTAAGTGCCAAAGAACTGATGCTTTTGAACTGTGTCGTTGGAGACGACTCTTGAGAGTCCCTTGGACTGCAAGGAGATCCAACCAGTCCATCCTAAAGGAAATCAACCCTGAATATTCACTGGAAGGGCTGCTGCTGAAGCTGAAACTCTAGTACTTGGGCCGCATGACATGAAGAGATGACTCAACAGAAAAGACCCCTGAGGCTGGGAAAGATTGAAAGCAACAGGAGAAGGGGGTGGCAGAGGATGAAGTGGTTGGATAGCATCACCGACTCAGGAGACATGAGTTTGAGCATACTACAGGAGACAGTGGAGGACAGAGTCTGGTGTGCTGCAGTCCATGGAGCCCCAAAGATCAGACACAACTTAGCAACTGAAAAACAACAACATTGCTAAGAAAATAACTTTGACATTATACATCCTCTGAAAGGGTCTTTAAGATCCCTTCAGGTGTCCATGGTCATGAGATCAAAAAGGAATTTATATAAAACAAGGAAACACTCTGTTGATGTTCTTGGTATGATTAGGATTCAATTAACACTAAGATTTCTATTTACATTGCTGGCAAGGCAGTATTAAGCTAAGAGCCACAAAGCTCCCCAGCTGCAGTGAGCTATGACTTAAGTTACCTTAATTATCCTGGGAAATACTTCACCAATAACTTGCCTCTTAATTATACTTAGAACCTTGACCTACTTTTTCATGTATTCCCATAACCGTTGTTAATATTAATATTAAATCATTTAAAGGATACTATGTACCCATAATTTGCCAGACTACGGAAATACAGAAATGAACAAAACTAATCCTGTCTAGCTATAGGCTACCTAAACTTTGAGAACTGAGAGTCTGAGGATAAGCAAAATTTCTCAGAAGATGAGAAAACTACAATCAAGATTTTTAAAACTTGGAGAGATTTGGGAGTCAGAGTGGAACAGCCGGTCTTTAAGCAGAGAGAACAGGAAATAATTGGCACTTACACAGGAAAGGACCTAAAATGGGAGAACTGAGAAATGGCTGGACAGGCAAAGGCTATGTGCAAACACGTGACTTAAATAAGGGCAGGCAAGTACACAGTGCAAAGTATGGAAGGGGTGTATATGCTACATGTTGTAGAAGATGTTATAATGCATTAACGCTGTGGGACATAATTCAGGCAGGAACAATTTAACCTGAAGATGGGTTTCGGCTTCCCTACTGGCTCAGAGAGTAAAGAATCTGCCTGCAATGCAGAAGACCCGGGTTTGATCCCTGGGTTGGGAAGATCCCCTGGAGAAAGAAATGACAACCCACTCAAGTATTCTTTCCTGGGAAATCCTATGGACATAGTAGCCTGGCAGGCTATAGTACATGGGGTCACAGGGTCTGACATGACTGAGCAACTAACACTTTCATTTTTCTGGCTTGGTTAAAAACTATGATGGCTACTGAAATACCAATATAAACAGGGTGCAAATCATTTGACATATTTCTAAACACAGTTCTCATTTCTAATAATATGATTGAAAAATAATTTATAAGGTGTATCAAACTGGGAAGGGTGCCCATCAAGTTCTAGATCTTGAAGTTCCAAGTGATAAAACATGTACAAGTGCATAGTAGTAGTATTTTAGTAGCTGAGTCGTGCCTGACTCTTGTGATCCCATAGACTGCAGCCTGCCAGGTTCCTCTGTCCATGGGATTCTCCAGGCAAGAATACTGGAGGTTGTTGCCATTTCTTTCTCCAGAGGATCTTTCCAACTCAGGAATCAAACCGTGGTCTCTTGCATTGCAGGCAGATTCTTTACTGACTGAGCTACGAGGGAAGCCCACAAGTGGATAAGGAGTCGTCATAAACTGAAGCCTTGGGCATGGAATAGGGAGGAATCATGTGATTGCTTTCTTCACCTGAATTCTTCATCCAGAGATTTTCCAGAAATTCACAGCTACCTCAGACATGATCTTTAAAACCAGGGACAAAAAAAAAAAGTAAGAACAAACGTCATAGATCAGAGGGACAATCACACATATTTGTTAGAAAAAATATACACTTGTGTGAGAGCTTACAGCCTCATATTTCTCAGGGAAATTTTAATTATCATTCAATTTATTAACTTCACAGTTCAATTCAGCATGAAAAACCCCGTGGGAGAGTTTCACTACAAAATGGCATATTTTCTATGCACAAAATTTGATTACAACTATGTCCTGTCTCTGAAGTCCATGAGAAAAGCAATCTGCATTTGGAAAGACATACTCCATCTTCAAAACCAAAAGGAAAAATGCTGATGAACTTCTCAAGGACTCCTTTGAATGTCTCTGAAGAGAAGAAATGATGGTTTTTGGCACAGCGGGGCTTTATAAACCATGCAGGATAGTTCAAGTTGAAACAACACACACTTAACACACCTAAGCACATGCACACATACACACATACATACAAACACTATGCGTGACCAGAACTAATTTCTGAACAAATGTGCATGGTAATAATAGTTCCCAAATGCCATAAATAGATGCTCTCTATTTACCTTTGCAATTAAAGACAAAAATAATAAATGGAAGCTCCTACTTTTAAAAAAAACAGGAATCTTTCCCCCTTACCCCTCCTCAATTGCTCTATTTTGTTTATTTCAAGTTACCTGGGGAGTGTCAGATACATAACAGAAGCTAATTCAGGACAGGGGCTCCATTGAGATATGTGGAATGTCAAAAACCAAGAACATATCACAGATCACACAAGAAAGTAAAGATCCTAGAAGCCAGGATAGATTCCATATGGTATCAAATCAGCAGGTGCCAGAGACAGATATTAAAGCTGGGGTCTGAGTATACGGCCAGCAGTGAGATCAGGACTAACATTTATACACGACCATGAGTAAAATAAACAGCTGCTGGGAAGCTGCTATATAGCACAGGGGGTCAGCTCGGTGCTCTGGGATGACCTAGAGGGGGTGGGGTTGGGAGGGCAGGAGGGAGGCTCGGGAGGGAGGGGTATATGTAGACTTACAGCTGATTCACTCATTGTGAAACAAAAACTAGAGCTATTAACCACACAACATTGCAAAGCAATTACACTCCAATAAAAAATTATATCTCCCCCAAATAAACTTAAAAAATAATTCACCTAGCACCTATTAAACATTAAAAAAAAAAAAAAAGCCTGGGTCTGAAGCAAGATTCAGGACCAGGCTGAAAGAAACAAAATGCTATTGGGATGGAAGCACCGACAAATGCAGCAAAGGTCCGTGTGGCATCTGAGAGAGCCGTCCGGCAGAGTCGCTGCGGGGTACACACGGCGTCCATCTAAGAGAACCGTCCGGCAGAGTCGCTGTGGTTTAAACACAGCGTTCATCTGAGAGAACCGTCCGGCAGAGTCGCTGCGGGGTACACACGGCGTCCATCTAAGAGAACCGTCCGGCAGAGTCGCTGTGGTTTAAACACAGCGTTCATCTAAGAGAACCATCCGGCAGAGTCGCTGTGGTGTACACACACGGCGTTCATCTAAGAGAGCCGTCCGGCAGAGTCACTGTGGTTTAAACACAGCGTTCATCTGAGAGAACCGTCC
The DNA here is from genome assembly GCF_023699985.2 of Odocoileus virginianus. NCBI lineage: Eukaryota > Metazoa > Chordata > Mammalia > Artiodactyla > Cervidae > Odocoileus > Odocoileus virginianus. The sequence continues at coordinate 5,369,967 of NC_069701.1, read as the reverse complement.
GGCAGAGTCGCTGTGGTGTACACACACGTTCATCTAAGAGAACCGTCCGGCAGAGTCGCTGCGGTGTACACACACGTTCATCTAAGAGAACCGTCCGGCAGAGTCGCTGCGGTGTACACACACGTTCATCTAAGAGAACCGTCCGGCGGAGTCGCTGCGGTGTACACGCGGCGTCCATCTAAGAGAGCCGTCCGGCAGAGTCGCTGTGGGGTACACACACGTTCATCTAAGAGAACCGTCCGGCAGAGTCGCTGCGGTGTACACACGGCGTCCATCTAAGAGAACCGTCCGGCAGAGTCGCTGCGGTGTACACACACGTTCATCTAAGAGAACCGTCCGGCAGAGTCGCTGTGGTGTACACACACGTTCATCTAAGAGAGCCGTCCGGCGGAGTCGCTGCGGTGTACACACACGTTCATCTAAGAGAGCCGTCCGGCGGAGTCGCTGTGGTGTACACACACGTTCATGAATGCTCAGCTTAAAGCTGAGACTTGCAACTTCACTGACAGTTGGTAAGAAACACATTTTAAAACATACCCATCATGTGTGTATTTACATGTTACATGTTACATGTAACAAAAATTATGAAATATATTTATTTTTACTACATTGAATGTACTCTGATACTTTTATGTTGTTCTGTCCTATGGTTTTGTAGCTCATTAAAAAAATTATGGTTTTGCTCACAAAATTGTTTCCAAACCCACTAATGGGCCTCACCTAGCATACCTACTGGCTAAAAAAAATAAGAGCAAACTGAATATCCAAATGTAAGAAATAAATGTGGTTTTCTAGAGGAAAAAGAGGAAATAGAGTAGATAAAGGGTATATTGTTTGTATTTTTTTAAGATTGTGAAATCTATAATTGGCCTTAGGAATGATCTAATTATAGCCTTAGTTTGACAGACAAAAAAAATCACCAAATTAAGTCACTTGTGCAAGTTCTCACAGCTAATGGCAATGAAAGTGAAAATCTCTCAGTCTGGGTAGCCTTTCCTTTCTCCAGGGGATCTTCCCAACCCAGGGATTGAACTCACGTCTCCGCCATTTCCACCGGATTCTTTACCAACTGAGCTGTCAAGGGAGAGCTGTATGTAAAACTCAAATTGACCGTCTTCTGGAACTCTTTCTATTTTAGGTATATATGTACATTTTTCTAAGAAGCTTTATAGAGAAGCAAGGAAGGATGCATTGGAATTATATTTAAAAGGTCACAGAACTCTAGGTTAAAACATGCTGAACTCAATCTTGTGGGTAATGGCAAGTCATTAAAGTTATTATCAGGGAAACTATAAGGAAAATGTGTTTATAAGGTGCATGTGCAATTTCACATGCGTAGATTGACAGAGCAACAAGACAGAAAGACCAATTAGGCAATTACAGTATTCCAAGAACAAGAGATTAGGGACCTGGGTTACAGTGACAAAAGTAGAATAGCAAAGGAAAACAAAGATGACAGAGCATCATGAAGAAAGAACTGGCAAAACTTGCTCCATAATGAGGTACAAAGGGTGAGAGAGAGAGTTGAATTAGGTTCGATTGATATTAAGTCTTGATGGGAGTGGTAAAGTGGTATCTGTGACACTGAAGTTGGAATCAGGAAAAGAAATGTGTGGCTTTTAATAAAGAGATGGCTGATTCAGGACATGGAAGCAACCCAGATGCCCATCAGCAGACGAATGGATGAGGAAGCTGTGGTACATATACACCATGGAATATTACTCAGCCATTAAAAAGAATTCATTCGAATCAGTTCTAATGAGATGGATGAAACTGGAGCCCATTATACAGAGTGAAGTAAGCCAGAAAGATAAAGACCATTACAGTATACTAACACATATATATGGACTTTAGAAAGATGGTAACGATAACCCTATATGCAAAACAGAAAAAGAGACTCAGATGTATAGAACAGACTTGTGGACTCTGGGAGAAGGCGAGGGTGGGATGTTTCAAGAGAACAGCATTGAAACATGTATATTATCTAGGGTGAAACAGATAACCAGCCCAGGTTGGGTACATGAGACAAGTGCTCGGGCCTGGTGAACTGGGAAGACCCAGAGGGATCGGGTGGAGAGGGAGGTGGGAGGGGGGACTGGGATGGGGAATACATGTAAATCCATGGCTAATTCATTTCAATGTATAACAAAAACTACTATAATGATGTAAAGTAATTAGCCTCCAACTAATAAAAATAAATGGGAAAAAAAAATACTTAAAAAAAAAAGAGATGGCTGATTGAGCATCATTATGTGTAGATTTAGGGGTGATGACAGATATCTAATGTATGCCCTTTTAACAGCTTTCTTGAGGTACAGTTAATAGAAAAATAACTGCAAGACTTGATGAATTTGGACACATGCAAAACCTATGATAACACTGCTGCAAAGTAAAGGACATTCCCAAAACTTCCCAGAGTTTTCCAATGTCTCTTTTGTTTTGTTTGTTTGGTTATTACAATAAGAGCACTTAACATGAGATGTACCCTCTTAACAAAACTAAAGTACACAATATTAACTACAGGACCATGTTGTACGGCAGAACTCTAGAATTTATTCATCTTGGATAACTGAAACCTTAAACCCACTGAACAACAACTCCCCATTTCTCCCAACCCTCAGCCCCTTGAAACCACTATTAGATTCTTTGCTTCTGGGAGTTTGACTATTTTAGATATATAAGTAGAATTATGTCATATCTGTCGTTCTATGACTTAGATCATGTCCTCCAGGTTCATCCATATTTTCATAATACATGTCTTATAAGTGAAAGCCTAGGAATAGAAGAAAAGCTGGAATGGGTTTGAACACTCAAGAGGCATCAAAATGAATAAGATCTCTCTGAAAGCAAATGTTTTAGAAGAAATCCAACACACCAACTCAACCAGGGCAAATACCTGCAAGCAGAGGTCAAAGGCAGGGCCTAAATAATCAGAAAAGAAGCTTATTATTATTTAATTACTTTATTTTTGAGCAGCTAGTATAATCAAGAGATTATATTAGATAACTAGGATCAAAACATAGTGAAAGATAAGAGCAGAGTAGAGCTTCCCTTGAGCCTCAGTTGGTAAAGTCTCCACCTGCAATGGAGGAGACCCAGGTTCCAGCCCCGGGTTGGGAAGATCCCCTGGAGAAGGGAATGGCAACCCACTCCAGTATCTTGCCTGGGGAATTCCACGGACAGAGGAATCCATGGTGTTACAAGAGTTGGACACAAGTTAGCAACTAAACCACCACCACCATCAGATACAACAGGATAATGTTTCATAAAGGAAGTGCTTTGAGAAGAAAATTGGTATGCAAATTTAAAAGTATCCCCCTCAAAAAAATAAATAAAATAAAAAAGTTTCCAAATGGTGTCTTCCCATAGATCATATAATCTATTGCCTTACCAGTTATGAGAACACAACTCTCAATTCTTAATTCACCCACTTTCATCTTCCCAGTTAAATGAAATTCTCCACTCTACATACATAGTTAATGTATAAGATTACACAGATTTATATCTTCCTGAATGATTCAACTGTCAATATTTTCAAAACTGTCAAAATTTTCAAAACCAAGTCCCAACTTTTATTTCTGGAAAGATGGAATAAATGTACTTTTTCTTACTCACCTCACTAGGTAAAATGAAAACCTTATGTATTACATAAAAAACAAGTACTAAAACATCTTAAGAGTAGAGAGAGGGAGAAAGTGTGCCTATGAAGATCAAGACTTAAAGAAGAACATGACGCTGAGCTTCCTGAGTTTACTTTCGCCTCATGTATCCCAGATTTGGATCTAAAGAAGGTGGCAATCTAGAAATGCCAGGGTGCACAGGCAAAATAGCCTTAACAAAAGCCTGCTCCCTCTAGCCACTGGATCAGAAAAGGAGTAGCCTGACAAAAAAGGAAACTTTTCGATAATAATCCCTCTACTCAACCTAAAAATCTACAGCAAAACTGCTCCCCTATCCTCCATTTATGCTAGCAAAGTCTACGCAGAGACTACGCTTCCAACCTCGCCAAGGAGTAAGGAGGGACCAAATTTCCCTGTCATTCACGTCAGTGGAGTCCTGGAAAGAAAGAGGGTGCATCAGAGAAAGTACTGAAATAAATAATGGCTTGAAACTTCCCAAATATGGCAAGAAACAGCCTACAGATTCAAGAAGCCCACATTTCAATAAGAGAATTGTGATCGTCTCTAATAGGGTACCTCCCTGGAGCAGACCCTAAACATTACAAACCCAGTGAAATCCATTTAAATGAAAACCTGTAACACAGAGATAGAAACCCTTAAAACAGTCAGACTGAAAGGCCTCCTTACCTAAGAGGAAAAATAATCTGATTGACAGTAGATTTCTCACTGGGAACTAAGGAGACCAGAAAGAATTAACAAAGTATTTTTCAAGGGCTGAAAGAAAAGAATTCTGAATCCAAAACAAAATGAAAAAATTAGTGATAGGGCAGGACATTATGTAACAATAAAGAGGGTAATCTAATCTAAATATGCAACAAACAATAAACCTACTGATTAGCACTGACACTAAGTCACTCAGTCCTGTCCGACTCCTGAGTTCCCAGGAACCGTAGCCCGCCAAGCCCCTCTGTCCATGGGGTCCTCCAGGCAAGGATACTGGAGTTGACTGACATTTATGTGAAGCAAAAACTGCAGAATTGAAAGGAGCATTTGACAAATCCACAGTTTTAGTAGGAAACTTCAACACTCCGCCCTCAACAATTTTGATAGAATAACCAGACAGAAAAGCAGTAAGGATATAAAACAAATGAACAATACCATAGATGAGCATAACAAGAATCTAATGAACATTTACAGACCATTCCGCCCAAAAACAGCAGAAATAAACTTCTTTTCATGTGCCCTTGGAACATACATCAGAGTAGACCTTAATCTGGTCCATAAAATAAACCTCAACATAAAGGACTTGAAGTCATGCACAGTTTATTGTTTTATTATAAAGAAATCAAGCTATAATCAACAATAGAAAGATAACAGGAAAATCTCCAAACACTTAGAAACTGAGTAACAAATTTTTAAATAATCTAAGGGCCAAAAAGGAGTCTGAAGAAAAATTTAAAAATATACTGAAAATAAAATAGGGAATATAACAGATCAACATTTGTGGGGCACAGTTAATGGAATTCTGAGACATGTACAGCACTTAAAAGCTTACATTAGAATAGCAGAAGTCTCAAATAAATCATTTAAACCCCCACCTTGAAAAAGAAGTGTAGAGGAAATCCAAAGCAAGCTAAAGGAAGAAAATAATAAAATAATAGCAGAAATCAATGAAACTGAAAATAGAAATCAAGAAAATCAATGCAGCAAAGAATTAGCTCTTTTAAAAAAAGATCAATAAAATTGACAGATCTCTAAGAAGGCTGACATGAGATGATGCAAATTATCAATACCCTAAGTGAAATATTAGATCTCAACACAAAACCTGAAAATATCCAAAGGGTCATAATGGAATACTATGAACAACTTTATAAACAAAAATGTAACAGCTTAGATGAAATGGAGCAATTCCTCAAAAAACCACAACTCCCCCAAATGTAAATAGATAATTTGAATATTCTATATTTATCAAAGACATTAAAGTCATAATTTAGAATTCAAAATAAAGAAATCTCCAGGTTCCGAGGGTTTCATTACAGAATTCCACCAAAAATTTAAGGAAAAATTAAAACATGGTCTATATGATTTCCTCCAGAAAAAAGAAGAGGAAGATTCCTTTCCCAATTTAATTTAGAAATTCAGTAATCTATGATACCCAAGCTAGAGAAAGTAGTCCTCTGACACCAAAACCAGTGCCAAAATTAAAAAAAAAAAAGGAAACAAGCTACTGAAGACAAATATCCCTAATGAATATACACACAAAATATTTACACAAAACTTTAGCATATGGAATTCAGCAATATATAAAAGGGATCAAGCACCATGACCAAATGGTGTTTATTCATGGATGCAAAGCTAGTAGAATACTTGAAAATCAAAGTAATACACCACATGATATGATCATGCCAATCAGTACAGAAAGATCATCTGGCAAAATTCAACAAAAATTAATTTAAAAAAACTCTGGAATACAGGAATACAGGGGAATTTCCTCATCTTGATAAAGAACAGCTATGGAAAAACAACACCTACTGTTATATTAATGGGGAAAGACTGAATGCTTTTCTGTAAGATTGGTCATAAAGCAAAATGCCCAATCTTCCCATTTTTATTCAACACTGAGGTGTTCTAACCAATGCAATAGGTAATAAAAGTAAATAAAAGATATAAAGACTTTAAAGGAATAAATAAAATTATTCCTATTTGAAGATGACATTATTGTCTAAATACAAAATCCCAAAGAATCTACAAACATATGCCTAAACTATTAAGTGAGTTCAGCAAATGCTACAGGATGTTAAGACAAACATAAAAATCAAATGTGTTTTTTACACTAGCAATAAACATGAGGATACAAAAAGGAAAAATACCAAATACCAAAAAAAGGAAAAATATCAAACATAACCAATCAAAAAATGAAGTACTTGGGTATAGATCTAACAAAACATGTACAAATTTTTGTAGACACAGGCAAGATAACTGTAAAATTTATATTGAGAAATAAAGAAACTAGAATAGCTAAAACAATTTTGGAGAGGAAGAATAAATTCAGTCTACCTGGATTCACGATCAGAGAACTCAGAAATGAACCCACACAAACACAAATATGCCAACTGATCTGTGAGAAAGGAGTAAAGTAATTCAATGGATGAAATAGAGCTTTTTCAACAAATGATGATGGATAAGTCATCACCCATAGGCAAGAAAAAGGAGGGGGTGTGGAGAAGAAGAAGAGCACCCACCTAAACTTACATCTCTTACAAAAAATAATTCAAGATAGACCATGAAGTTACAGAAAAACCTGAAACTGCAAATTTTTTAAAAACTAAGAAAAAGTTTTCATACCTTAGTGTTAGGCAAAAAGTGCTTAAATTTGAAATAGAAAGCATTCAAGGAAATTGATAAATGGGACTTCATCAAACTCAAAACTGTGCTCTGCCGAGACCACATTAAAAGGGTTTGTTAAAAGGACAGCATAAGAAAGTATTTGTAAAACATTTTTTGGAGAGGAAGAATAAAGTCAGTCTACCTGGAGAAAGCATTTGTAAACCACACAGTCAACAAAGGAATACTATCTAGAATATATAAACAACTATTGAAACTCAACAGTCAAATAAAATATTCCAATTAGAATATGGGTAAAAGTCCTGCTGAGGTATTTCACTGAGAGGATATGCTGACAACAAGCATATAAAAAAATGTTCAACATCAACAGCCATCAGGGAAAGGCTTATTAAACATTAAAACATCACTACACACTTCAGAGTGGCTTAAATCGAAAAACCTGAATAATGACACAATCAATTATTTATATGCTACTAGTGGGAATGTAAAATGGGTACAGCCACCTGGGAAGTCAGTTTGGAGGTTTCTTGGGGGAAAAACAAAAAGACCAAACTTTCCACTATCTTACAACCGAGCAATTGCATCTCTGGGCATTATCCTAGAGAAATAAAAACTTATGTTGACACCAAACCTGTACTGGAATGTTTGTGGCAGTTTTATTAATCACGGCCAAAATCTGGAATCAGATCAGATGTCCTTCAATGGGTGAATGGTTAAATGAACTTGATGTACCTATACCATGGAATACGGCCATCAGTAAAAAGGAACACCCTGCTGACACATTCAACAATCTACATAAATCTCCAGAGAATTATGCTAAATTAAAAAAAAAAAAGCCAGTCCCAAAGGATCACACACTGTATGGTTCTATGTTTATAATGTTCTTAAAATGACAAAATTACAGAAATAGGGAACAGCTTAGTGGTTGCCAGGGGCCACGTGGTGGAAGTGGGGAGGCAGGCAGATGTGGCTAGGAGGAAAAAAAAAAAGGCATGAGAGAATTTTGTGGTGGTGGAGCTTCACTGTATCTTGACTGCATCACCATCATTATTAGTACCACTATGCCATTCTGCACAGCATGTAGGAACTTAATTTCCTGACCAGGGATCGAACTTGTGTCCCCTGCAGTGGAAGCATCGAGTCCTAACCCCTGGACTGCCAGGGCATTCCCTTGACTGCAAGAAAATCACTATTCTGGTGATGTCTGCAAAACATCACCAGTGGAGCAAACTGCATAAAGACCACAGGAGATCTCCCTGTATATTTATATTTCTCACAACTGCATGGGAGTCAGTGATTATCCCCAAATTATAACAAAGCCCCTAACATCACCATATGACTTTATTTTTAAAAAAATCATGCAAAGACTACAAATAACACAACATTACTCATAATAATATCAACTATATATATATATATATATATATATTTTTTTTTAGGCAGATTATCAGTATTGAAACAAAAATGCCACCTCTATTCATTCTTCATGTTCTCACTTCAGTGTAACTCTTACTTATGCTAAAACAAGAAGCACCTATATTTCCTGAAACTCAAGCTATCTTTGCCCCCAGAAGAGTTCTGGAAATGTGGTGATAACATTTTAAAAGACATGTGACATAAAACAAGTGCATGGTATGCATGTCCTCTTCTAAACTTCTTGGCTTCCATGCATTGACTTCTATTTCAAGTGTATCTATTTTTGGCTTGTTATTTTTTAAAACTGGATTTAGGTTAAGAAAAACATAAGATGCTAAAGTAGGGACCATTAAGAATTCCAAAAGATTATATTTTATATAAAGTCATAATAAGGAACTGAAGGAGTTTATAAAAATGCGTGTTATTTGCATCAAGGAAAGAGCTGATGGATATATTTAGACAGCCGGATGTGCATTGATCTTGCCATTTAAGAACATTAGGTAAAGCAGGCAGAAAATCCTGTCTTGGAATCCTTACTTCCTAAAAAAACACTGAAAAATGAGAAGCTGCAAATGCTAATAACTAGATTTGTTGCCTCTAATTCTTACATATACCCAGAACACTTTTTCAGTGAATCCTGGTGGATGGGCTCCTTGGCAACCTCTCATTCAAGTTCATTAGCTCCTTTATTCATCAAGTATGTGATGAGTGTATTTGGTGAATGTAACCTGCAACCTTGTGAATGTAACATGCAACCTTGTTTTGCATGTGTCCAGCATCAGTAAAATACAAAGAAGCAACAGAAATTGGTATTTAATAAAACAAACTATCGGGCATTTTTACAATCAGTAAATACAATACTGTATTTTCATTTATATAAATGTATATATATATATGTACATATTTATATATGTATAAATACATATTTTAGCATAAATCAGATCATCTCAATCTTCTGTTTGAAATCCTCTAAAGGCTTCCCATAACTACCAAGGATCCTGCACTTTTCCCCACTTTTCAGAATTCTCCCTAGAGAGCCACAAGCCCACACCTCCTTGAACTCAAGAGTTGAAAGCCCTCTTCCCAGTAAGGCTTGCTCTGGGAACCTCATCTGACATTTGATCTGGCCAATCCCACGCTAACGTTCATCAGCATTCATTTATTACCTTTATTGTCCATCTTCACCCACTAAAATATAAGCTCCAAAAGGCAGGCATATTTTTTTTTTTGCTTTTGTTCACTGCTCTATTTTCAGTACTTTTTCTCATAACTAGGAACAGATCACATCCTTGAAAAAATGTGTCAAATAAATGGAAGAATTTAGGTTCCCTGGCCTTGCTGTATTTCCACCATTTGCTTAGTATTTATTACATTCCCAGCATCATAGTTGCATTGGAAGCAACTATGTGCTTGACACAGCCTTTGCCCTCAGGGTTCATACTACAGAAGAATAAGTTGGAACTGGGAAGGAGCAGGTGCTGAAAACAGACAGCTGCAGCGCTTCAGCTCAGCATTCGCCATAGCGCCAGGCTTCTCCCTCTTCTTAAATCCTGGGATATAAAGACAGGCAGAGCACAACACGGCCCTCAACATCCTTACCCTTAGGGATCAAAGTGTCTGCTGTGTCCTGGCGTAAAGAGAGAGAGAGGGAGGAAGAGAAAACAAAAGAAGAAACACCACCATGTGCATGAATATGAATGCATACGCGGGATTCTTGGAGCTCAGAGGAAGGCCTGTTGAGATGGCATGGGCAACTCTAAGAGTAACTCTTGAATTGGGCCTTGAAGCACTAATGATACATTTTTACTGTGTGTGTTAGTCACTCAGTCGTGCTCAACTCTTTGCGACCCCATGGACTGTAGCCCACCAGGCTCCTCTGTCCATGAGATTTTCCAGGCAAGGAAACTAGAGTGGGTTGCCATTTCCTTCTCCAGGGGATCTTCCCAACCCAGGGATTGAACCTGGGTCTCCTGCACTGCAGGCAGATTCTGTATCAACTGAGCTACAAGGGAAGCCCACATTTTCACTAGTGCTGTACAACTGTAAAGCTAGCATGAGCTGCCAAGCGAAGCTGCTGAGACACTCTCTTGAACATTTAAACAACCTGTTATTGGAATGGATCAGTCAGGGCAGCCACGCAGCACGCCTGCGTGGTAACACCACGGTGAACCTAAGTGAATGCTTCTGTCTGCGCCCTCCACCCAATTAGTGCAGAGCACGGTCCACGCAGCCCACCCGGAGCCCCGGATCCGACAGAGCAGGCTAATCTTCATGCTTATTTGTTTCATAATTTACAAAGCACATTAACATCTGTTATTTCAGTAAATCTTACAATCTGGGCAATAGATATTGCCGCCTCCTTTCTTAAAAGATAAGGAAGTGAGGTTTAAAATATTTACTTTTACCTACTTCCAAAATTTATAGTGAAAGCTATGGTTTTCCCAGTAGCCATGTATGAATGTGAGAGTTGGACCATAAAGAAGGTTGAGGGTCGAAGAATAGACACTTTTGAACTGTGGTGTTGGAGAAGAGTCTTGAGAGGCTGCAAAGAGATCAAACCAGTCAGTCCTAAAGGAAATCAGCCCTGAATATTCACTGGAAGGACTAATGCTGAAGTTGAAGCTCCAATACTTTGGCCGCCTGATGTGAAGAGCCAGCTCATTGGAACAGACTCTGATGTTGGGAAAGATTGAGAGCAGGAGAAGAAGGGGACGACAGAGGATGAGATGGCTAGATGGCATCAAGACTCAATGGACATGAGTTTGAGCAAACTCCAGGAGATAGTAAAGGATAGGGAAGCCTGGCATGCTGCAGTCCACGGGGTTGCAAAGAGTCAGACACGACTGAACAACAGCAACGTCCAAAGTTACAGAGCTAGCTGATGACAGATGGAGAACCTGGGCCCAACTTTTGTGACATCAAGTCACACAAAGTCGTCTTTTTAATACCTACCATTCTCAATAGCTGATACATTTCACGAGGAGAGGACCCATATGCCTAGACCCATAATCCTCAAGACCCTGTGCTCTGTTCATCCATTAAAACAGAAGGGAAAGCAGAATCCACGAGTAGAAAACCAGAAGGTTTGACGGATGTGTTGCTGAGTGAATTAAGATTTCTCCTGATTTTCTCCACTTTCTCAGTGAAATAAGAATCAAGGACATTATTCAGCATAAACAGAAAGAGAAACAGTACATGTTCCAGAAAAGAGAAACAGGTGTGAAATAGTAAACCAGGATGGTGGGAGAGTGAATTGACTAACCAAATGTACCTGCAGGACTGACAGGCAGTAAATGGAAACCACATAAGGTTTATGATCATAAATTAAAGTAAAACCAACCAGTATCACTGTATGTTTACCCCAGCCCTGTTCAGCGGTTCAGGGGTATGTGTTAAATGGGAGAAATGGGGATTAACAAAGCTGGAGTCATGTCCGGGAAGTTACGGTGGCAGGAATGATGTACAGAGGAAAATTAAGATCTGCCAATGAGTGATTATAAAGTTGAACTCGAAATATAGGTTAAATAAAAGAAACGAAGACTTGAGAAGGATAATGGACATTAAAAGGTAGGTAAGCTCATGAGTTGTAGGTCCTCACAGAATCAAAGAATAATTAGAGCTGGGCATCCTAAAGGGACACAGCTAAAAAGACAGAAGATATCAATAGTTGTTTAGTTGCTAAGCTGTGTCCGACTCTTTGCAACCCTGCAGACTGGAGCCTGCCAGGCTCCTCTGTCCATGGGATTTTCCAGGCAAGAATACTAGAGTAGAGTACCATTTCCTTCTCCAGGGGATCTTCCTGACCTAGCGACTGGACCTGTGTCTCCTGCATTGGCAGCTGGATTCTTTACCAGTGAGCCTCCAGGGAAGTCCAGGAGGTATCAAAGGTCCTGGCAAATTAGTAGGTGCTAAATGCTATATTTTATGAATGAATTCACCATTATTTTCTCCTAAATGCCAGAGGTTAGACCAAATGATCTATTACCCTTTATGCTAAATTGCAAGAAAGATTTCTAAGGTAGGTTTCTCATTTCACTCAGGAAGAAAATATGTTTTATAATATTTGGATATACGATTTTATCAGGGGTAGATTATTAAATGCAAAGAAGCCTGAAAAAGTCTCTAATATTCACATTTACATTCTGCAATTTAAATAAAATTGAATTTCTCACATTATTTTACATTTCTACTTTTGATTATCTCTCTAAAGAATCTATTGTATTTGGATTGGGGGGCTATAGTTCTTTCCCCCCTTAGTCAACCAAGACTGGGACTACTGGTGAGGATGGTACAAAGACACATCATGTAAAGAAAATTATAGGCTATGGGGATATTTAACCTGAAACCAAACGGGAAAATACAACAGTGCTAAGATACTAAAGGAAAGCTCGTATAGGACAAGGGATTAATGTTTAAAAGCTTAGGCTCTGGAATCATTCAGACCTACATTTGAAATCCAGCTTTGCAACTTAGGCAAGTTACCTTTCTAACAATCATCTTCTTCCTTTATAAAGCATGGCCAAGGAAGCCATTTATAAGGTTGCTGAGAATTGTTATTTGATTATGCGAACATTAAGATCCACTTCAAATCCACAATGCTTTGATACACTGGGTACAAAATTTATGTTTTGAGACTAAAGCCTGTTTCCTTTCACAGAGAGATATCTTTCAAACAGACCTCTGCCTGGTTCCTTGGCCCAATCAGAAAGCTATTGATCCTAGATAGAGAATATATGGGTTACACGCAATTGAGAACCCAATGATTCCACCACCTCCAAAACTGGAACACACTCTGGCAGACTAGACTGCTTCTGGGATTAGGACACTAATCCTTCCCAGACTACAGGATTTCATGTGCTGACAGCAGGGCCAACATTCAGCAAAACTTTCACATAGGTGAAACCAACCTTTAGATTTACGCTGACAAGTAAGATTCTGGCAACTGGCTTTTTAAATACTTTACTAATGTCTTATATTTTTAAATGCATTTATAAAAGGAATAGATCCCTATCAATTGATGCCACAGCTTGTTGAAAGATTTGTCATCATTTCAGCAGAAGTTGAATATATGTCATTGTACACCAAAAGCAGGCTCTCCATTCCGTTAGTGGAAGGAGTTAGAGCAGAAATGGCAGGGGTCAGAAAGAACCACTTGTTTCTATCAGATTTGTTTGGCATGTAGAAGACGTGGTTTGTGAGACTAGGGTCAGGGAAGTCAAGGTGTTATATACCAACTAGCACTGGATAGCCAAAAAAAAAAAAAAAGAATATCAAACAAGTATAACATGAATGGATGCATTGTAATTGAGACCAAGGATCTTTGAATTCAGAACCATTTAAATTTGAATTCTGGAGTTGATAACCTTAGGTAAGTTACTCAGTTCCCTTATCTGCAACATGGATATAATCATAGCAAGTATTTCATAAATACCTTATGATTAATAAATATGATAATGTAGTAAGTATCTAAGTTATGTGCTTGAGACTTAGAAAGTGGTCAATAAAGTATTTTCAAGGGTAACGGCAGATGTATGCAGTGATCATTTGGCAGAAATGCTGTACAGATAATCTACCAGGTGTTTGAGTGCTTGACCTAGATGGTTATCATGAACATTCCCTTAATTTAAATGCTTTTGCTCATCCTGTACACCTAGCATCTTGCTAGGCACTGGGGCTTTAAAGTAAAAGCTCTACTGCCTGTCTTTAAAAACTTATAAACTACTAAAGAGAGAAACAAGGAGACAGCAGGGAAGCAAAACATGCTACGAAATCATAAAGCACAGATATTACCAAAGACTAGGAACATGAAGCAGCAAATGGTTGGAGAAGACTTTCAGGATTTCACTGCATGGAACAGCATTGTAATGTGAGAAAACAGTAAATGAAAAGTTATAGCAATGTGAGAAACCCAGCACAGCAGAATACGGAAAAACAGCAGCATGGCTGACAAAGAATATGATTTAGAATAAAGGGACCTGGTTTCTGTGGCTTGACTATGCCAACATCCTTGTGGGACTAAGTAAATTTACGTAACTCTTTGAAACCTCAATTGACTGACCTGTATAATGGGCTTTATAAGATCAACTTCCCAGTATGCTTGTAAGGCTTAAATGAGATCATACATTTTACTCCAGAAATATATCTCTTTTCATACTCACTATTTGCAAACTAGCATAAGTATAAACTGATATCATCTTTGTTGGACTCTAGCCATTAACTCTAACTCTCCTGTGCATCCAACTGGACCCTTGCTTCTAACTAATTCCCTATCATGCAGGAAGAAAAATATTTCAAAACAAATATCAAAGTTACACTTTCATTGTTGTTCAGTCACCCACCTGTGTCCGACTCTTTGTGACCCCATGGACTGCAGCACGTCAGGCTTCCCTGTCCTTCACCAACTCCTGGAGCTTGCTCAAACTCAAGTCCATTGAGTCGGTGGCAGCATCCAACCATCTCATCCTCTGTCGTCCCCTGCTCCTCCTGCCTTCAGTCTTCCCCAGGATCAGGGTCTTTTCTAATGAGCTGGTTCTTCACATTAGGTGGCCGAAGTATTCATTAAAAAACCCCAAATGACTTCCTAGTGAAGTTGCTCAGTTATGTCTGACTCTGCGACACCATGGACTGTAGCCTGCCAAGCTCTTCCATCCGTGGGATTTTCCAAGCAAGAATACTGGAGTGGGTTGCCATTTCCTTCTGCAGAGGAGCTTCCTAACCCAGGGATCAAACCCAGATCTCCTGCATTACGGGCAGACTCCTTACTGTCTGAGCCACCAGGAATGTAATGACGCCCTGTTCAGTTCAGTTCAGTTCAGTCGCTCAGTCGTGTCTGATTCTTCGTGACCCCATGAATTGCAGCACGCCAGGCCTCCCTGTCCATCATCAACTCCCGGAGTTTACTCAAACTCATGCCCATTGAGTCGGTGATGCCATCCAGCCATCTCATCCTCTGTCGTCCCTTTCTCCTCCTGCCCCCAATCCCTCCCAGCATCAGGGTCTTTTCCAATGAGTCAACTCTTCTCATCAGGTGGCCAAAGTATTGGAGTTTCAGCTTCAGTATCAGTCCTCCCAATGAACACCCAGGATGTCCTATTGCCCCTCAAAGCAAATTTTTAATGATAATTTCACTGGTTCTGCATGCTTTGTTCCCTGTCATGCTGAAGTCCCTTTCATGAACTCCCTTTCCCCATTCTCTGTGTTCTAGCTACTCCAGCCTTCTTTGAGTTCACACATATCTATTCCCCTTCCAACTCTGTACTTTGCATATTACTTCTACATTGCACTCTTATATCTCCCACTCTGCTTACACAATTTCTAATCATTCTTCAACTCTTGTATTAAATGTACCTTCCTCATCCTCTCAGATTAGTCACATGCCCCATCAGAGAGTCTCCTAGGACTTGCACCCAAAAGAAATGAAACTTTTCATTTGCTTGAATGATAACATTATCTCGCCACCCCCCAATTCCCAAGACTGCAACTCTAAGAGGGAAGGGAATGTACTTGCTGTTGCTTGACCTGTATGACTAGTATTCTTTGCTTGACCATGGGTACCTCTGCTAAGTATAATGTCAAGTATACAGTAGGCATTCAGGAAATGATTTCTGATTAGATCAATAATGAAAACTCCAAATCCAGTGATGGATCACACAGCTGGTAATGAATCAATGGGCGGGGTTTTGTTACTATTATTGTTCTGCTGTTATTTCATGTTTAGGTTTTTATGAAAAACAAAGATGTGAGGCAATGAAGGAGGAAAATGATGCCTGGGGAAGTAGGACAGGAATAGACAATGGAGAATCTTGTATGCCTTGCTAAGTAACGGGTTTTATCCAGGCGTATAAGAGGAAGCAGGTAAGGGGATAAAGAAGACTGTCGTGAGTAGATCAGTTTAAGAACTTTCTAGGCTCAGAGTACAAAACTGCGTGGAAGGACACAGGGAAGGCAGGGGAGTGATTTAGAAGTCTCCTATGTCATCAAAGTGAAAGTAGAAGAAACTGCTGAACAAGGGCTGTGGGTCCTGAGCTTCTTAATTCTTGGCTGTGTCATTAATAACTGCGCTTGGATGGCTGAAGTGGCAATCTCTAGTTAATTACACCATTACCTACAATAGTAAAGGATCTATAACTTCAAATAAACAAAAGCAGTCCCAAGACCACTCAGAAAACAGAATTCCAAACTTTAGTATGATCAGTACATACTCAGAAAATACTTATCTTTGCTATTAGATACAGAATAAAATTATGTTTTTCTTTTTGTTGAGTCTTGGTTAAAAAGGAATCTATAGGAAAACAGTACTGTATAGAAGTACTAAGAGAAGAAGAATTCTCTTTGGATCAAAATTTATTCTTTGATATTCTATGTTGCAAAAAAGTCTTACATAATGCTGATAAGTAAACAAATATTTACTACTTAAGCTGTTGATTTTACTAAAATAAGAGCTAATGGTCAGCTGGATAATTACACAAATGTTCCAAGTAAATTTAAATTTGACTATGCTGAGATTTCTATCTTAAGTTCATAAGTAACACATTTTCCCTTATTTTTCTCCATTATATGTGAATAAACAAGAACTATTTTCTGGTAAAACTGATCTACTACACAGTCTATATGCAAACATCTAAATGTTATTCCTCAAGGCTATGGTTGTATAGACATCAAGACTTCAAAAGATTTATTTCTGATAATAGCATATACTTTGAACTAAGGCTAGAGTAGACATGATAATTCATAAATAGCTAGACTTTTCAGTGGTAACTGAACTCAAAACACATAATAGTTTTGTTATTATTGTTTTAATTCTAAACTTAAATTCTCTAGTTTCACACAGTAAAAATTTCATTATAACATCTGATGCTGGAGAACATAGTTTGACCTATTCCATTCTCTTGTATTTCCTAGTTTAAGTTTAAAAATGTCTCATTTTATTTTTGATTTAAACTCAAGACATATTTTGTTTCTCCACATTATACAGTGAGTTATGATTTGCAGCTGCTCACATATAAGGGTTTCAGTAAAAGCAATCAAGAGAAAGTACACTTAGAGGATGGAAGGAATAAATGTACACAGGTTAAAACTGCTGCACTTTCATTTGCTTCTGGTATTTCTTTGTTTCCCAATTAAAGACACTGGCATATATTTTTAAGTAAATGGCAAAGGATACCTCTGTACTTATCAGTAATGAACAGCCTAAACTGTCTTTAGCCCTATCATTTAAAACACCATATAAAAGAGACTGTCAATGACTAATCTCCCTTATGCATCTTTTCTTCTTTGCAGCCCTCAACCAAAAGCAAATTACAAACAAAAGCTAAAATTTAGAGGATAATCTCAGTATTAATAACTCATTTGATAAACTTGAAATCAAACTAATTCATCAATAAGATGAAAGACACTAAATTGCAAATCAAATAATTAACAGTCTTTACTCTTAACACTTTTCCTTCTTTTATGTTTGACTTTTAAACCTGAATGAACCTAAGTTTCCTTGAATGAGAAAAAGCAGTCCATTAAGAAAACTAAAGCTTGGAGAAATTCAAGAATTTACCCAAATTCATGTAACTTAATAGGTAACAAAACTAGGACTCAAACCACAGCCATTGTGTGTGAAGTGATGAGTGTGTTAATTAACTAGATCAAAGGAATCTTTTCACAATGTATACGTATATCAAATCATCATGATATACACTTCAACTCTCTTATAATTTTAATTGTCAATACTTTAACAAAGCTGGGAAAAAACATAGCCATTGTATCCATTGGTAATAATAAGACAGATATAAAATTGTAGAGACTACCAAAAGTGCAAAAGACCTAAACAAAAACAATTATCCTCTGTAAGCCATGCAGGCTTTCCTGGTGGCTCAGTTGACAAAGAATCTGACTGCAATGCAGGACACCCGGGTTCAATCCCTGGGTAGGGAAGATCCCCTGGAGTAGAAAATGGCAACCCACTCGGTACTCTTGACTGTAGAATTCCATGGACAGAGGAGTCTGGCAGACTACAGACCATGGGATCACAAAGAGTCGAATACGACTGAGAGACTTTTACTTTTAAGCCATGAAAATCTGCAAACTAAAACACACACCAAGTAATAACCCTCTATATATACAAACTCAAGTTATAACTCTCTATATATACAAACACAAGAAATATCGCATATATCTGTACACTTATATGCATGCATATATTAAGGCAACAACAAATTTCTTTTTAAAACTCAAATCTCAGAATTATAAAATACAAAAATGTTTTCACATCTTTAGCAACAGAAAACTTAAAATATGGAATGTAACTGTATTAAACTATGAATGTTATTTTGTGAAAAGCAGTGCTATGGGTAAGGATGTCCAGGGCTTACAAATGTCTTAAGATGGCTCTGACATGTATTATTACTCCTGTTTAAAAATTCAGAGCTACTGGGAGCACACCATATCATAGTTCACACCATGATCCAAAACAGAAAGTGAGGACTTGAGGACAACTTGGAATGAGCTGAAAAGAGGACTAAGGTTAAAGACGGGAAGAGAGAGAAGGAAAGAAAATGCAAGGCTAACCAAAGTAAGCACATTCTTAGATTTGAGAGGGGATCAGTTGTTAGGGATTGAGGTCAGTACTGGGCAAATAGTTTTAAAATTTTTTACACCTCAAGATCACAAACCATTAGATTTTTTACAGTGAAAATAGGCTCACAGTGTACTTTCCCTTAAACTTGCAAAGTGACTATGTGAAGGAACCAGAATTTGGACAGATCTGATTCTGAAGTCCAAGATTTTTCTACAAGTACATTACCCTAGGAAGACAACCCAGAGAAACTCTGAAACTTGCCCAAATCTCACAGTAAGTCCAAAGCGAGAGGAAGTACAAAATAGACATACCTGAATCTCAAAATTCTTTACTAGAGCATTTTTACAAACATTTTTCCACTAGACCCTGAAAAGCTAAGTTATTTGACAGAAAAATTTTAAATTTTAAATGCCCAAGGATCACAGAATTAAGAAGTTATGATGACCAACAGCAATCACCTAGAGTAACAGTTCTTAGCCTAAAGTCAATACAGATGTATGAGCTTTAGGAAAGTATGAAATTATTGAAACTCTGCATGGATATATTTCATAAGATTTGTACACCTCTGGCATGAAAACTCATGGATTCCATGGTATTATCAAAGGGGGTTTTGATTGAAGACATTTAAGAACCAGTCATATAAAACAGCAGCAGCATGTAAAACAAACAAATTTTTAAGGATGAAGTGGAGGCAGTGAGAGCTAAAGTGGCTTCTGGTGACGGAAGAGCTGGACAATGGAAGAACAGTATTAGGGCACAGGTCTCTTCCTTCTAATTCCAATACCCTTTCCCACATTATAGGGTCACATGTAATACCCCAAAACTCGAAGCTGGTATCTGCAGAAGATGGCACATAAATATGAGCGAGTGAGGAGACTCAGTGGTGTTAAGGATTCCTAGACTGATCCTTTCTTTGTCCCTCCTTTCTTTGCTTATCAAGAGGTTAATAACAAAATTTGTGTTCAGTTTCACATTGTTCAATGTGTAGAGAGAAACAATCTCTTCTGCTTTATAAATCAGGGTGCAAGGCTAACTATGGCCATTTTCTAAGAAAACTCAATGACTTAGAATCTGCTAACCTCAGTAAACAAAACCTCAGTGTGCTGTAATTAATGTTCATGGTGCCTCTGCTTAATTTTCCTAATCTATTAGTCTTTTTCCTCATTTTAAAGTTCTTGTAATCCTTCATTAGCTTTATTTTCAGTAGTTTACACTCAGGTTTCTTATCTTATTGTAACGTTATAGTGCAATGTTATTCTGGATGTTTGTTTTTGAGGATAGAGGGATGAAAAAAGCAATTTTAAAAGACATATAGTCATGAAGGTCTTCAGGCTAACATAGTCATAGACTTTATAGGACTAACTAATAGGAGAGATGACATCTCCATTATCAGTTCAGCGGTGTTGCGTATTGCTGAACTGCAAAGAAATTGGCAGGAGCTGCTCAATTTGTTCACGTGTAAAAATTAATCCTAAGTCATTAGTGAAAACTAAAACTTTACACACCACTCTTCAGTCATGATGGCGCCCCGATGCTGATGACTTGAACTTTGCAACACACTTTCAAAGGGTACTAGAAAGCACTAGAAAGCTCTTGAAAAAGCACGATTTTCCACTGTTGCTCCCACCACCAACACTACTACCAGAGCAGCAACAGCAGGCCCAGCATCTGACTGTCCCCCAGTCTGCTAAATGCATTGCATACATCATTCTGTGTCACATTCATGACACTGCTATCACATAGACACTATCACTCCTACTAATATGGATATAACAACACTGCCATTTCATAGATATTTTCATAGATAAGGAAAGTGTTAGTCACGCTGTCATGTCTGGCTCTCTGTGACCCCATGGACTGTAGCCTGCCAGGCTCCTCCGTCCATGGGATTCTCCAGGCAAGAATATTGGACTGGGCTGCCTTTTCCTTCTCCAGATAGATGAGGAAACTTGCATTTACTGAGATTAAATGATTAGTCCCTTTTCACATAACTAGTAAGGAACAGAGTCTGGATTTGATTTCAAATTACTTTGATTCCAAAGTTAGCTCTGTTAATCACCAAATTATTGTTTTCTTCCACATTCCATATATGATAGCAATAATGCACAGGTTAATGAATGTAATTTTCATATTGATTAGAAAAGACAAAAGGGAGGGAGGAAGGAAGACAGATTATCATAAATTTTAAGTAAGTAAGACGGGACATCTATGATCAAAGGAGAAGGAGCTGCAGATGAAACAAAGAGCAGAGTAAGAATAGATTTTTATTGCAATGGAATTTGGGGCAAAAGAAGGCAAATATGCCTGCAAATAATACTTGCAATTGAATATATGTAGCGGTAGCAAGAATCTAATAAACTGGCTCACATTCTTTAGGTCAGAGAATTCAGATCCAACCAAAGAGCTCTGGCATCAAATTACCATATGCAAAGTCTGGACCATTTAACCTAGCATACTAAGAGAATTTATTTGGTTATTCTGCTCATTGCAAATTGGGACCTATTTGGTACAATCTATGACAAAAGATACTTTGGCCACCTCATGTGAAGAGCTGACTCATTGGAAAAGACCCTGATGCTGGGAGGGATTGGGGGCAGAAGGAGAAGGAGACGACAGAGGATGAGATGGCTGGATGGCATCGCCGACTCGATGGGCATGAGTTTGAGTAAACTCCGGGAGTTGGTGATGGACAGGAAAGCCTGGTGTGCTGTGATTCATGGGGTTGCAAAGAGTCGGACACGACTGAGCAACTGAATTGAACTAATGACAAAGGAACCTAGTGGGCTACAGTCCATGGGGTCACAAGTCAGACATGACTTAGTGACTAATCCACCACAACCATGGTAACTGGAAAGCTCTAAGTGCCTTATAATTCCACCTTGAGTACATACAGAATCCTATCTCCAGGGCCAGGTCTACTAAGAAGCAAAAGTTGCTACTGCAAAGAAGCTTCTGACAACCCACAACCTAATATTGAGAACAAAGAAGTGCACAGGAGACAAGCACTCAAAGCCTACACAAACCTGAACCGAAGACCCTACGTAGACAAAACATTAAAATTTTAAAAAGCTTTCAGTGCATCAGCAAGCCAGCCAGCCCAAGCGGT
Source organism: Odocoileus virginianus (assembly GCF_023699985.2). Classification (NCBI taxonomy): domain Eukaryota; kingdom Metazoa; phylum Chordata; class Mammalia; order Artiodactyla; family Cervidae; genus Odocoileus; species Odocoileus virginianus. The sequence goes on along the minus strand of NC_069701.1, from coordinate 5,347,913 downwards.
CAAAGAGCTAGAGAGCGGTGCTCAAGAACAACTTTAAGAAATCATTCCACACTGCTTGAATAATTTCACAAATTCATTTGGTGTTCTATTATTCGCCAAAGCACTGAGAACTTGTTTGCTATTACAGATGGTGGAGAATTTCTAGTTTGCATAAAAATCAACATCCCATGAAGACTTGGGGAAAAAAAAAAAAAAACATATGCTTGCAGATGATTACCCAAAGATAGCATCAGAATATTCATTATTCATTAGCTGCATCATTACAAATGTAATATGATCCATTCTCCATATTCCAGTGAATTTAAGTCCCTATGGACCAAGTTGCTACATGCAGTTTTATCTCCCTTTTCAATTCAGATCACATCAGTCTTTAGGATGACATGTGTGCTCACCTTATGTGAGAGTTTTGTAAATGTGGTAAGATAAATGAAAAACATAAAAAGTAAAACAGCCACTTGTTATATCTCTATATTTGTCAATAGCTATTATAGGGGAAAATATTTAGGCTCTCATCTATGTTCCTGCCGTGGCCCAAGGGGAACAAATGTCCACAAACACTTCCATCTTCTGGGGATAGTAGAAGGAAATATCTGTGTCTCTAACTTCTTTTATTTTTAAAAAATAGCAGCAGAGAGAGAGAGAGGGTAGAACCCTGCACGTGACACTTGAATAAAGCTAATTTATGGGTCCCTGCATTGACTTTATAGGCATCATATTTTGATCAAGATACTAGAGAAGAAGAGAGTAAATAATAAAAATCAGGCAGCAAAACCCCGACTCAGTAGTCCTGCAACACAAAATATTCTGAAGTGTTTGTAAATCTTTACCCACGAGGGCAGAATTACCCACACACTACTTTCAAACAGGATTCCTTCAGCTTCCGGTTGCAGCAATAGCTGTAAACTGAGAATTTCTCATCATACCACGTCAGAATCTTTTTCACAATTAAGAGTTGAGCCCAATGTCATTTCTACTGATATATGGTTTTTACACACAACTCTAAATCTAATGTCCTTCTTCTGTAATTCTTCAGCAATTGTAACACTTTCACAGAACTTATCACAACCTGCCAGATGACTATTGAGATTATCTGAGTATGTGCTTTGGTCTAGAATGAGTATGTCTAGTGAGTAGAGGTGATATGACAAGCTTGTATAATTGCTCACAGTCCTTACAAAGTATATTATATGTGAAAGGTATGGACTGATTTCAATTTGTCAGGCTAAGTACATTTTTATCCTAGGTCAGGAAAGACACAGTGGCCAACTTTTAGTAAATCAGGTCTTCTTCAGAACACAGTCATTAGCATAGTCACTCATAACATTCCTGACCACAACCACCTACCCACATAGGAGTGCTTGCATGCCTCTACTGTAGAAACACAAACACTCCAACACACACCCACAGAGAGCGCTACAGACATCTTTCCTTAGCATCTCATAGTATTTGCTAGCAACTCAGCCTCTATTTCCTAATCAAAAATTTAGCCTGCTTCAGGAGAGAAAATTGCAAAGGTCATGGACCATTTCTGTGATACAGTTTCACAACACATGGTAGAAAAAACGATTTGTACCCCTGGTCAACAATGCGGTCATATGATAAGAGCACCAGGAAAAGTTTTCTAAGCTGATGTAAACCTGTCTTAGAAGCGATTGCCTACATTCATTTCTCCTGCAAATGGGGCTGCAGCTGCTTCTTTGCTTTAATTACTCTTGAATACCTGGTCCTGGTTCCGCCAACTTTCTGTGAGCAGAGGGCCCACCGCAGGCGCTCTCTCAGGAGACCTGTGCCCCTTCACCTTCCACCGAGGCTGACTCATTGTGGCCAGTGCCTTGTGAAGGACTGTTTCCTGTTGCTCATGTCAATCAGGCAAATCACACAAAACACAGTATAACATGGTTCAGCGAGAACATGGAAAAAAGGGAAGCCTTACACTATTGGTGGGAATATAAACTGGTATAGCCACGGTTGAAAACAGTATTGAGGTTTCTCAAAAAAACTATTGTATGACCCAGCAATCCCACTCCCAGGTATACACTGAAAAAAAAAACAAAACACTAATTTGAAAAGATATATGAACCTCAATGTTCACAGCAGCTTTATTTAGAATTGCCAAGATGTAGAATCAACCTAAGTGTCTATAGGCAGATGAATGGATAAAGATGTATGTGTATGATGGTAATGATAACCCTATAAAGATGTATGTGTATGGAATGCTATTAAGCCATAAAAAGGAATGAAATTTTGCAACATGGATGGACTTGGAGGGCATTATGCTATGTGAAATAAGTCAGACAGACAAATACTGTGTCATATCACTTACAAGTGGAATCTAAAAAATACAACAAACTAGCCAATATAACAAAAAAGGAAACTCACAGGTACAGAGAACAAATCAGTAGTTACAGTGAGGGAAGGAGGGACAATACAGGAGTAGGGGAGGGGGAGAAACTATGGGTGTAAGATAGGCTACAACATGGGGAATATATCAAACAGTCTGTAATAACTGTAAGTGGAGTGTGTCGTTTTTGTTTAGTTACTAAGTCATGCCCAACTCTTTTGCAAACCCATAGACTGTAGTCAACCAGGCTCCCCTGTCCATAGGATTCTCCAAGCAAGCATACTGGAGTGGATTGCCATTTCCTTCTCCAGGGGATCTTCCCAACCCAGGTATCAAACCTGCATCTCCTGCACTGGCAGGCAGATTCTTTACCACTGAGACAGTATAGCCTTAAAATTGTAAAGAAAAAAATAAATATTGCTACAGATTTTTTTGAAAAGTAAAATGAGATAATGGCAAATGAATCACAGAACTAGCTGTCAAAGATCTGGGTTTTTAATAACATTCCATAACTTAATAATTATTTGAACTTGGATGGGCCACTCAGCTTGTCTAAACTTCAAATTCCTTATTGGTTAAATCAGCACCATTCTAAAGTTCCATAAATTTACTTCATGAGATTGCTATACTATATAATTTTGTAAACTTCATTATATAAAATCAGTGATATCAGATCACATAATTTAAAATGTATGACAAAAGACAAATTGCCATATACCACTTACATGTGGAATCTAAAATATGATAAAAAATCAACATATCTCTGCAACAAAAACAGACACACAGATATAGAGAACAGACTTGTGGTCGCCAAGAGGAAGAGGTGGTAGGTGAGGGAAAGAATGGGAGTTTGGGGTTAGCAGAGGCAAACTATTAAAGACAGGACGATGAACAGCAAGGTCTTACTGTGGAGCACAGGGAACTCTCTTCAACATTCTGTGTTAAACCATAGCGGAAAAGGATATAAAAACGTATACATGTATAACTGAGGCACTTTACTGTATGGCAGAAATTAACACAAAGTTGTAAATCAACTATACTTCAGTAAGTTTATTTAAAAGAATATATGTACTTCGAAACACCAAGATAATAACCCTGGTGATAAGCCTGGGAGACTCGTTCAGAATGAAAAGTACAAGATAAAACATGCAGGCAGCTAGCGCATTATACTGTCTCCCTTCACTGTGACGTAACTCATGACATCACGTTGGTGCCAGCTTCCTGCCGCTCAGTACTCTCCGCTGAAAAGAAATCAGTGGGGGCCCTCCCACTGCCAGGATTTAGAAGGTACATTTCGTAGGTAACATGTAGAGGTAGTTATTCGTGGGCAAACAGAAGTTGTTTCTGAATATGAGTCTGCCCTCATGTGGATAGTTTAGCTTAATTCTGCATCAGGCAACTGTCAGTTCATTTTCATCCCTTGAAAATATTAAGTAGACGGTAGGCAAATACTTTCTCTGTGTATTTTTTTTAAGAGCAAAGATAGCACTAATGGCCATTTCCTAAGTATAAAATATTAAGTACTTTGGAAGGTATTCATTGAACTTCCCATTAAAAAAGCTTCCTGACTGGATAAAAGTTATTTGACTGAAAATAGCATCATAAGCTCGCATTAAAACTTGGAGTGTGACTCCACAGACTAGCTTGGAAGAACACAGGCAGCATCTGGTCGTTCTCACCTTGAATCTGCCAATACTAACAGTGTGATTTAAGGAGCATGTCATTTAATCTCACTGCCTTCATTTTTCTCTTGAAACAAAAGGCATGACATGTTTGTAACTGAGGTCATCTAAAAGTGATCTAATGAGGCTCATAATAAAAGGAGCAGATTGGTGAAATTGAACAATCAAAACTCAGTTACAAGGAAAAAGAACTAAAGGTATCAATCATCTAAGGGAAAATAACAGTATATCTAAAAATTTATTTTAGCACTGAGTTCCCTGGAAGTTTAGGTAAAAAGAAAAAATCTTTCTCTCTCTTTTTATCACCATTATTTTTATATTATATATTTATATACTTACTTATACATAACATAAACCATGTTATATAACATAATGATATGTTATATTCATTATACATACTATATATATATTTACATATATATGCTTGGAAAGATAATATTTTTTCCATATATTTTCATAAAAATGTGTTCCAGTCAAAATTTCTTTCCTCCTGATTTTCCTTTATACAAAACTGTGAGCAAGAGTTATATTGTCTTTAAAGATACTCTCTAATTTTCCAATACTTTGAGGGTGTGATATTTGCTGGCCAATGTGAAGTTCTTTACATATATTCTATAGTCATTTAAATAGCTCTGAAAAGTAGATACTGTCCTCTCCATTTCTAGAAAGGAAGAAATCAGCACTTAGATTACAATCCATGGGCTGGGAGAACACAGCCATCATCACGTGGCTGTTTCCATATAACTGGGCATAATCAGCAGACATGCTTCTTTTGAGAGGCCAACTCAATGAGGAACATAAAGAGATGTGAAACACGGATGCCAATTTCTACCTCTACAAAGGCAGAAGGATAAAATACTTGAACATAGTCTTGAACATGCCATCCTAAAGTATTTCTTCCACTCAGTTTTTCACAGGCAAATGGAACTGAATAATAGCCATCTGCAGACAAACTTTCTGAAGAGATTATAAAATGGGTGTATTTTAAATAGCTGGTAGAAAGTAAGGCTACCTATTTTTACTATAGATATAGGCAGCAAGACTGGCATATCAATATATTAACACAAAGAAGTCATTCATATTTTCATATGGATGACTACACAGTGGTGGATATAGGGAGAATGAACTTGATGAGCAGTCAGATCCCTTCCCACTGTAAGATTCAGCCACTAGAGAATAGACTAAACATAACAGTAACCTGTGTTTGACTACAGTGACAGTGAAGAATTCATCAGTACGCTCTGGTTCTAGTATGAACCTCAGACCGTCCATGCCAAACAATTGGACTTCTGAGCATGAACAGGGTTCCCATCTGCAAATAATGCACAATGAATAAAAGATAAGTTGACACATCTGTTAATACTATTTTCTCCCTACAAAATAAACCCTATTGAGAATGTTCTTCATGGGGTAAGCGCATTCAATAAAATTAAAATTCAAATGAGGCCCAGGAAAATATATGAAAATTGAAAGCCGGCTTTCAGCCCGATTCCTCCTCCCACCAGCCCCACGCTTTTATCTTCCCATGGGTAAGAAAAATGCTGTTTACCACTAATCACATAAATACCATACACCCACTGCTTGACATATATCTCTAATCCTCCCAATAACCCTGCAAGAGAAGAATGAGAATTTCCGCTTACAAAGAGGAAGCTGGAATCTGACTGGCCAAAGTGAAAATGTTACTAATTGCAGACCCAGGATAGCAGGGTGATGATCTCTCTGAGTCTAGCTTGAGAGCTTTAAAATAACAGAGGATCTTCTCTCCTCAGCACAGTCAGGTGCATAGTTGTTACTTGGTATTTGTTGAGTACTTAGTACTGAATTTCTATTGAAGAAGGAAAAGAAAAGCTTGAGAAGAAAATCTACAGAAGTTTTGGTTTCTCAGTTCCTTCAAAGAAAGGGTGTAAGCACATCATCTCTGCTGCTTACCACCCCCTCTCCATTTTCTCCCCCGACTCTGCCAGTTGTATATCCAGTGCTCGCAACATGGCAAACTCTTCTTACATAACCTCAGACACAGTTACCTAACTTCTCTGCCTCAATTCCCTCATCTATAAAACAGGACTAAAAGCATTAATATAGGCTTCCCTGGGGGCTCAGATGGTAAAGAATCTGCCTGCAATGCAGGAGATGCAAGTTCAATTTCTGGGTCTGGAAGATCCCCTGGAGAAAGAAATAGCAACACACTCCAGTATTCTTGCCTGGAGAATTCCATGGTCACAGAAGCCTGGTGGGCTACAGTCCATGGAGTCTCATAGTCTGACATGACTGAAGCAACTGAGCATGCATGCAATAGCATTAATATATATCCCAAAGTTGTTGCATGGATAAAATCAGCTAGTACACTACAGCAACGAGCACAATATAAGGCTATATATATTTACATAGTGAGTATGCAATCAACGCAAGTTAGTAGTGTTCTCTTTGTCATGACACATTTGCTGAACAAACGTGTGAATTAATGAATAAACCCATGGGCAGGACACATGGTGTAACTATAGATGGAACATCTGTGCTTAATACCCACAGGTCCAAAAAAAAAAAAAATACCCACAGGTCCCTGTGCACCATTTTCAATCCCTAGAGTGGAGCCTTGCCCTTCAGAAATGAACCACTTGCTAATGATGATGGCTTCAGTGATGTAACAACTCGTGAAATGTACTGTGAGCAGGATGGTCAGTCACTGCCCTTCTCCAACAGCATCTCAGCATCTCATGGCATCTATCGGCCAGCCATCCCTGCCCCTTTAGCTTTTCATTCATTTTAAAAACATCTAATTATTTTAACTTTGATTTGTCTAACATTTTGGTCTATCCTACCACTTACTGAACATTTATCTCTAAGGTCTCCCGTACACTCTGGATGGCACTAGAATATAAAGATAAAAAAACCACATTCCTGTCCTTAAGAAGCATTTAGTCTTGTGAAATAATTGTAGCACAATGTAATATGGAATAGACTGAAGCGGCTTATAAAACCATGGTGGTAGGTGAGAGGAAGTTGTGAGATTTCAGGATTACATAAAAGGAAGGTTTCCTAAAGAAGTGACCTGAATTGTAATGGATAAGTTAGAATAATGATGATTTAAAACTATTTTAGTTTTAGATTTATAGAATTATTGTGAAGATTGTACAGAGATTCCCCATATGTCCCATACCCAGTTTCTCCTATTGCTAACATCTTCAGTGATACATTACTATTAATTAAAGTCCATACTGTATTCACATTCCCTGGGGTTTTTTTGTTGTTGTTTTTGTTGTTTTGGTTTGTTTGTTTTTCTACCTAATTTCCTTTTTGTTTTCTAAGATCCCACCCAGGATCTCACATTATATTTAGTTGCCATGTCTTCTTAGGTTCCTCATGACTGATTGATTCTCAGATTTTTCTTGTTTTCTTTTATTACTTTGGCATTTTTGAGGGGGTACTAATCAGGTATTTTGTACATGCCCTTCAAAATTGGGCTTCCATCATAGCTCAGTTGGTAAAGAATCCGCCTGCAATACAGGAGACCTTGGTTTGATTCCTGGGTTGGGAATATCCCCTGGAGAAGGGAAAGGCTACCCACTCCAGTATTCTGGCTTGGACTGTATAGCCCACGGGGTCGCAAAGAGTTGGACATGACAGAGCGACCTTCACTTTCACTTTCAAAGTCCAGATTCTTCTACTGTTCCTCTCATGATTAGATGGGGGTTATGTGTTTTGGACTTCCCTGGTAGCTCAGTAGTAAAGAATCTGCCTACCAATGGGCAGGGAAGATTCCCTGGAGAAGGAACTAGAAACCCATTCTAGTATTCTTGCTTGGGAAATCCCACAGACAGAGAAGCTTGGTGGGCTAGAGTCCCTGCATCAGGGACTCAGATACAACTTTGCATCTGAACAACAACAGCATGTGTTTTGAGAAGACCACAGAAGAAAGCACAATTCTCATCACATCATATCAAGGGAACATATTATCAGTATGATTTATGACTTTTATGGCAAACTTGGTCACCTGGCTGCGGTAGCGTTTGTTAGATTCCCCCACTGGAAAGTTACTCTTTTCGACCCACACTATGTGGACTTCTAGAGCAGAGAAAAATGCCATCTGAAAAACATTCCCAAGTACTTCCCGAATTTCTGAGTGGGAGAATTATATCTGATGCAGAAATGTGTCTGCCATAAAACAGGGTGATGAGTTGGTGACCTTTGGTTTCACTGTTCACATGATTTAAATGGAAGATGGTGCATTGCCTAAAAAAAGTGATGTGACTTGGGAAGGCACTCTCATTATCATTTTCTTCACAAAGACACAGAGCTCTGTTTTATGGGCTGTGGCTACAGCATCCTTAGGATGTGCCTCCTAATCTTATCATGGCAAAATCTGGGCAGAGAGAGGGGTGGCATGCAGCTAACGGAGGTTTGAGGAAGGAGATAAGCAAGCACATTAACAGTTGTTAATTTCTTCCTTTCAAGGTGACAAATATCCATTATCTTATTTAATTTAACCTACTGAATAACCTTGTGAGATCGGCATTGCTGGCCTTATTTTATAGCAGAGGAGTGCAAGTTAGATCACACCAGATGGCAAGCAGCAGAACTCAGGTGTTTGGAGTCTCATGTTTATAGTACCAAAACATATTTTAAGCAAATATGTTTGTCAGATTTTGAGGATTCCTGGAGCTCAAATCTTCCAGAGGGAAGAACTGCACTCCCTACCATTTTTCGGGACTGAAGAGGAAGAGATTAGCCAAGCTCTAGATGAAAACCCTCTGAATTAAAGCACTGACATGTGGCCTGGAAAGTGAAATGTGTTTAGACGCTTGGTCGTGGCCAACTCTTTGTGACCCTATGGACTGCAGCCATCCTGGCTCCTCTGTCCATGGGGATTCTCCAGGCAAGAATAATGGAATCAGTTGCCACTCCCTTCTTCAGGGGATCTTCCCAACCCAGGGATCAAACCTAGGTCTCTTGCACCGCAGGCAGATTCTTTACCATCTGAGCCACAGGGAAGACTACTTTTAAGCAAAGACCCAACTTTAACACATATCCCATTCTTTGTATCACCACAGAAAGCATATAGTGTGCTCATTTGTAGAAATCATTCTTAAGCTAAGCCTTCATCTTTCCTGTGAGTGAAGAAAAGTAAAAGAGGTTCATTGAGAATGTGAACCAGGGCAGAGTTTAGTGACAGTCTCTTGGAATTATGAAAGATTGGTGGGTGTTAACAGAAAAAAATCTAACTATAATACTATTATCAAGAAGAACAAAACCAAGCCAAATTATGGCCAAGATGACCCTCATTCAATTAGTCTAGCAAGTAGCCTTTTTAAGGACCTCAGGCTAACTTGGCCAGCATGACCTTGACACAGAACTGCCAGCAGCAACAATTCCAGCTCCGGGCCCAGTCTAGGTTTGAAGGATTTCCAATCTGTTATACCTGGGACCTCATTCATTATATACTATTCTATGTTAAAATAACTGGAGAAGGAAATGGCAGCCCACTCCAGTACTCTTGCCTGGAGAATCCCTTGGACAGAGGAGCCTGCTGGACCACTCATGGTGGGTGGTCCATTCTACTGATTGAATGGATATTTGAAGTCCTGTTCAAAAAAAAGAAAAGCTTTCTAAAGTTCTTCATAAGCCTGCTTCTCTCAATATCATGAGCAGAAAGCAAGCTATTCACAAAGGGGGAAAATTATTGCTGCCAAGAAGGTCACCCCATTACCTGCACAGGCCTCTTTAAAACCAACCTCATGGCCAAGGCTCCTGCTGTCAGTTTACTGGACTGGCAATGCACTGGCTAGCTGCTTCCTTAATCCCATCTTTCTGCTTCCTTGATTCAGTTCAAGGAAACTTCCACAACCTAGGCCTGCAGATAACCAAGACTATTGGAAGAATTGACACTATGCAAGGTCCTGGCAGTCCTAGGTACTTTAATGCATAGAAATGCTTAATTGCAAAGTTTCCTAACATTCTGAGCAGAGAGTTTTCAAGGATAGGCAATCTGTAATGAGGACTGCAGCTCAAATTCCTGTGTGCCCTTGGAAAAAGAGAGATAGAGACACTAATGGGGAAAAAAATCACATGGAGACAGATGGTGCTAGCAAGGAATACAAGCTTTGGAATTAGAAAGATTTTTAACTTGAATTCTAGGCTATCATTTAAATTCTTGAAGCCTCAGTTTCCTTACTTATCAAGGGAGTTAAAATGTGAATTCCCCACAATGTTGTTCACCCTGGAAGTCATTCACCCATTCAAAAATATTTAATGAGTGGGTATTATGTACCAAGTCCTCTTTTAAGCACTGGGGATACAACTGTGAATGTACTGGGCAACGTTCCTACTCTGAAGGAGTTGGGAGAAGGCTAGACAAAAAAAACCAACGACAATAAAAACCACATGACATTTTGAGATAATGACAAATGGTCTTAAGAAAATAAAACAAGAGTAGGTGGGTAGAGTGTCTTGAGGGTTTGGTTAGATTAGATGTGACCTGGCAAGGATGGAGTGGTATGGAGAAGGCTTCATGAGAGCTGTAAGTAAACACAGCCTGTATGTTTCTTAGGCGCAGATGCTGTTTTCATAATTTTCCTCAGTGTATCACATGAAGCCTGGTTTGCAGTAATTATTCAACATAAATTTTAAATGAATTAATGCCTGGCCCCCAATAGGAACTCACTTCATGAATGTTCTGTGAAAGTTGGTTTCTATGGCCTAAAGCATTCAATGTACACTATACAGGGTAACTGAATATTCAAGCATTCTGGTACTGTGTGTGTGTGTGTGTGTGTGTGTGTGCGCGCGCGTGCGCGCACACGCAGGCACCCTCAGTTGCTCAGTCATGTCTGACTCTTTGCGACCCCATGGACCATCGCTTACCAGGCTCCTCTGTCTACAGAGTTTTTCAGGCAAGGATACTCGAGTGAGTTGCCATTTCCTACTTGAGGGGACCTTCCCAACTGAGGGGTCAAACCGACATCTCCTGTGTCTCCAGCATGTATGACAGGACCTTAAATCCATAATCACCAACTACTGAATATGATACACTGCAAGCTAGGAGTTATACAAGATTTTAAAAAACACAGTAAGACAAAGTTGAGTTCCTTATTAGTCTGGCTAGGGACTTGAAATGTGTACCAACAAAGGTGTAACAAAATACAGTGCCTTACAAGGTCCCTTAGTCCTTAATATGGTATGAAATGCTTTCCATATGTCAAGAGGAAGAAGAGTCCACTTGGGTTCCAGGAAAGTTGAAGGGGGAAGTGGGTTTTGAATTGGGTTTGGAAGGATTTAAAAATGAGAATGTAGGAGCAGATGCTTCTCAAGAATTATGTAAAATGAAATCCCCAGGGACTCAATTCAGTACTTCTCAAACATTAGCCTTCATCAGAATGCTTAAAACACAGATCGCTGGGCCCCACCCCCAAAGTCTCTGATTCACTAAGTCTGGGGGGGGGGGGGAACAGGGCAAGAATGTGTAATTCTGACAGGCTACCAGGTGATCCTCATTAAAGCCTGCATGTATTTCTCCCAGTGATGAATGTTAGTGCGGGGTGATGTCACGGCATCCCCGGCTCTATTACAACGCATGTCAGGGATATGTGGGATCACGTGTGTGTATTTGTGTGTGCTTTCATTAAATGGGTAGATGAAAAATATTGGAATAAAATTGGAGAATGGTCCATAATATAATACTAGGCACAAATGTTATCCCTTTGGGAACTCACTGTTTTCCATTTTATACAAGATGGACCTATCAACTCTTCTTCTGCCTTTCCTGCCACTTCCCAGACTCATCCCACCTACCATAAATAGAATTTGCTCTTAAACTGAGATCAGCAGTCAATGAAGTCATCAGAAACACTCTAGTCTCAAAGTAACACAGGCTGGTTGGAGCTCCAGGCCCAGACACACCAAGGGCTTTCCTTGATCTGCCTTATGTGTCCCATCAGTTCCTTGATGCTCTTTTTCCCTAGAGTGGGTTCCTTAATAAATATTAAAATATTCATCTTACTCTTGAGGTTGCCCCTCTTATAAAAAAAAAAAGTCTTTCCTCTTATACCAATGATACTCACTGAAACATTATACACATAAAGACTCAGGGAGCTAGCCCTGCCATGCTCGAGATTCCGACGGAGAGATATGCTGAATGGGTCCCTGCTGTATTATCACTGATTTAAAATATCCCCCAGCATGAATCTGATTTCAGAATCCATATGTCACAAATAATTATGATATTCCACCAGTTAAAGAAGCAGCTTGCTTCAGCATTAAATTAGTATTTGACTTAACTCTTCCAACAATAGAATTTTTTTTCAATTGATATAGACCTTGCTAAACCCAAAATACCAGCAGACATGTTCACTCCCACCACTGTATTACTTTTTTTAGCTCAAAGATCTCAAGATCTCAAAGTCAAAATAACAGAAAATATTTGTACTCCACTCCAATATACTATGAGACTTCCCAGGTGGTGCAGTGGTAAAGAACCCACCTGCCAATGTGGGAAATGAAGGAGACACTGGTTCAATCCCTGGGTTTGGGAAGATCCCCTGAAGTAAGAAATGGCAACCCACTTCAGTATTCTCGCCTGGAAAATTCCACAGACAGAAGAGCCTAGCCGGCTACAGTCCATGGGGTCACAGAGTCAGACAGGAGTGGGCGACTAAACACACACACGCACCAACACACTATGGCCCACAGTGCTGGAGAACAACGCGCTCGACTTTGTTCAGCTTTCTAATGACACATTTTCAATTGCTGTTTGTATAACTGGAAAGAACACATCAAACAGCCTGGTCTGCTGCTGCTGCTAAGTCGCATCAGTTGTGTCCGACTCTGTGCGACCCCATAGACGGCAGCCCACCAGGCTCCCCCGTCCCTGGGATCATCCCAGCAAGAACACTGGAGTGGGTTGCCATTTCCTTCTCCAATGCATGAAAGTGAAAAGTGAAAGTGAAGTTGCTCAGTCGTGTCTGACTCTCAGCGACCCCATGGACTCAGCCTCCCAGGCTCCTCCGTCCATGGGATTCTCCAGGCAAGAGTACTGGAGTGCAGTGCCACTGCCTTCTCTGACAGCCTGGTCTATAAGCTTGAAATTTATGAATCACGGCTTATAACCTGATATTGGGTTCTAACACTCACTAATTTATCTTCTATACCTTGGCCCAGTCCTGTTTTATGGCAGATTCCCTAAATAACCAGAACTGGCTGTCCTATGGATGACTATCTCAAACGACAAGCAATCAAATCAATTCTACAACATGATTAGGCAAGTCTTCCACCAAGAAAGATTAATTTCTCTCCTCTTGACGTCTTTCTTTAGCCAGGAATCTTTAAGACATTAGCAGGAGACAGTGAACACTGAAATCGAAGTATAGTGAGACTATATCTAGAAAGTCTTATTTATGTTACACAGGCTTCCATTTTCCCTCTACATCCTATGACATGAGGATGTGAGAGCAGTGGGCTATGAGAAAAAAAAGAACACGAACAATGCTTTTCCTTTCTGAGGGTAAACTTGTGTTTGCATTCCTGACTGCCAGGGTAAAAATGTAGTCATTCAAGTGATAATACTTTGTATCTGTAATTCTGGCTGAAGATAAATTGTGAGCTCAGTACCTGAGAAGGACACAAACTTATGTTTTTTTTTTTTTTTTCATTTATTTTTATTAGTTGGAGGCTAAATACTTTACAATATTGTAGTGTACCCCAATGTTCATCACAGCACTGTTTATAATAGCCAGGACATGGAAGCAACCTAGATGCCCATCAACAGACGAATGGATAAGAAAGCTATGGTACATATACACAATGGAATACTACTCAGCCATTAAAAAGAATACATTTGAATCAGTTCTAATGAGATGGATGAAACTGGAGCCCATTATACAGAGTGAAGTAAGCCAGAAAGATATACACCAATACAGCATACTAATGCATATATATGGAATTTTAAAAGATGGTAATGATAACCCTATATGCAGGACAGAAAAACAAACATGTTTAGAAATGAGCCGAGGATGGCAATAAGGAACACGGTAGAAAGGAAAAGTATAGGTCCAACGCTGATGATATCATCAACAGCAGAAATCTGAAATGGGTAACACAGACAGAAAGAACGTGGCCAATAGAATTACACAGACATAAAGAGCAAAGCACCTGGACAATGACCTGGAATTGATTTACACTCACCAGACGCAACACACTGATGTGAAAGAGTCCATAACATATTGTTGCTTTAAAAATTAAGCTACAAAAGAAGGTAAACATAACTGAATTTTTGTTAAAAATATCAGTTAACAAAGTATGGAGGAAAAGAAGGAAGGAGAAAAAGAAACTGATTTTGAAAAAATACAAAGAAAAGGTGAAAGTTACACAGAAAACAGTCACTAGAAAGTACCTTCGTGAGTGGAATTAGAGGTTTGGGATTTCACAGGTACCCTTTATTACTTCTGCAGCATTTGACTTTGAAACATTAAATATAGCATGATATAACGAAAAGAGTCTTTAGAATCATAAATTGGCAAAAATAAATTTTGTCTCAGTCATAAGGTAACATTATAAAATTATTTGTTTTCCTTATGCTTCAGTTTCCTTGATGCCTGTTAAATGACAATCATTGAATGGGCATTACCAGTCAAGAGGAAGATCAAATGAGATCATACGCATGAAATACTATACAGAATTGTCATTCGGTGTGTGAGATCTGCTACTGTGTCATATTCTCAGTCCTTGTTGGAAGAAAGGAAGATGAATACAGTAGATTAATCATTCTTTTATTTTCCTCTATGAATCAAATACAATGTAAGAAAACAGGACCCATAATGTAGCATGGAAAGTTATCTGGACCAAACAGTTTTTATGACTATGTAAATGTTGTAAACAGTCTTACAATACCTCACATACTACTGAATCCATATGCAGCAGTAACCCACAGGACAAGGTGGAAGTCTTCAGGTAAAGAACGGCCAAGGGATTGTGTATGGGATAAAAGAAAGGCTTTCACCATACTGTTTGAAGGAGCAGGGACACTCCTCACCCTCCACTTTCTCTTTCATAATGGGCGATTGCTCACTAACCATGCCCAGCAACACGTAATTGTTCTATACCATATCTGGCTACTCACTCAACATCTTAAAGTCTGGTAGCAACTGATAACTAAGTATAGTGCTCAACAGGCTACTGAAACAGGGAATCCAAGAATAGTTGGTTTATTAGATAAAGTTCGTTTATGACAGGGTTTCAGATTTTCATACTGGTGGGAAACCAAACACCCTAAGGCTGTAATAAAGAGCAAGCTCAGCAAATCAATTGCCAAGACTAGCCCACAAAATACACTGTGATTTCTAGGACCTAAAAGGAAAATTTCTATATAATTTAGCATATTTATGTACTTATTAGAATATAGGGTGGTATTTAAATTCAACTTGGAATAAATGTAACTCAACATGTAATTCATCATGTACTCAAAACTACAGCAAAGAATCAGTTGAACTGAAGTGGATGAACCCTGAGTTTGTTATACAGAGTGAAGGAAGTCAGAAAGAGGAAAACAAATATTATATATCAATGCATATACATGGAATCTAGGAAAATGGGACTGATGAGCATATGGGCAGGGCAGGAATAGAGATGCAGACATAGAGAAGAGACTTGTAGACACAGTGGGTGAAGGAGAATGGGGGATGAATTGAGAGTGTAGCATTAAAACATACGTGCTACCCTCTGTAAAACAGAGAACTAGTGGGAGGTTACATAACACAGGGAGCTCAAACCAGTGCAGTGTGACAAGCTGGAGGGGCGGGATGGCGGGGGAAGAGGGCAGGCCCAAGAAGGAGGGGATGTATGTATATTTATGGATGATTCATGCTATTGTACGACAGAAGCCAACACAACATTGTAAAGCAATTATCCGCCAATTGAAAAAAAAAAAACTATGACAAATGTTATGAAAGACATCTAAGGAATTTTTCTTCCTTTACTGAAAGAAGCTTCCACACTCATGAATTATAATTAACATCTATTTAACACCTTACTCCAAGAGAAATTTTATTACTTAATTTTTAACAATTCAAATACCAAAACTAAACTTGTACTTTCAACTCAACTGGTACTTCTTAGCTTATATGTTAATGACCAAAGTATTTAGTGACATTAAATAAACACACAACATAAAGTTAGTTAAAGAGAATAAGTGCCCTGATACATCTCAAATGGAGTTTTTCTGATCAGAGCATTACAAAATTTATAATACAAATAAACCTAAGAAGTTAATTAGGAAAATAAAGCTAAAATTATTTGGTAAATGTACTATTAATACATTTTTGGATTATTCTGTCAGTATAGTATTTTTTGAGGAATAATTCAATACAACAAGAAGCAAACAATGTAAAAAGAATCAGTGACATGTAAGAAAGTTAGATATTGTATATTAACCCACCTATAAATGGGAACATTAATACAAAACAGGTTTCCTTAATAATCAGTGTTTTTTTCCTAAGATTCTGATACCATTTGATCACAGGTAACATTCATTTTTTCACGCAGTTTTTAAAAAAGGGATGTTCTGTTTTATATGAGCTAATAATTTGCCTGGTCTTAGCTTTCTTAGAGCAGATGGTTTTTATTTAGAATATTATATGCAAATATGGAAATTGATTTTTCAATAATAAATGTGCCGCATACATGCATGAAGCTCTGGATTCCTTTTTCTGAAGATGAATTCAAGTCCTAACTTTATAAAGATTTTTTTCAGGTGTATAACATAGTAATTCAATATTTTTATAGAGTATACTCCATTAAGAGTAATTATAAAACAGCGATTATATTTTCCTTGTGCTATATAGTACATCCACTTTGCGTACATATGTGTGTGGGTATATATATATATATATATATATATATATATATATATATAAGCTTGTCTCTCTCAATCCCATATCCTTGTCTCGCCTCTTCCCTTTCCCCCTCCCCACTGGTAACCACTAGTTTGTTCCCTATATTTGTGGGTCTATTTTGTTATTTACAATCATTTATCTTTTAGATTCCACACATAAGTGATAGCGTACAGTATTTGTCTTCCCCTGTGTGACTGATTTCACTGAGTGGGGTACTCTCCAGGTTCATCCACGTTGTTGCAAATGGCAGAACTCCACTCCTTCTGCGGCTAAACAATACTCCTCTGTGAGTGTGTGCATGCACAGACCGCACCTTCTTCAGCCATCCATCTGCTGATGGACACGCACACTGCCTCCATTATCTTGGCTACTGTCAACAATGCTGCTGTGAGCACTGGGGCATATGTAGCTTTTCCAGTGAGTGTCTCCCTTCTCTTTGGCTATCTCCCCAGGAGTGGAATTACCAGATCGTATGGTAGGACTGGACTTCCCTGGGGGCTCAGACGGTAAAGTGTCTGCCTACAATGCGGGAGACCCGGGTACAAGCCCTGGGTCGGGAAGATCCCCTGGAGAAGGAAATGGCAACCCACTCCAGCATTCTTGCCTGGAAAATCCCATGGATGGAAGATCCTGTTAGGTTACAGTCCATGGGGTGGCAAGACACAACTGGGCGACTTCATTTCATTTCATGGTAGGACTACATTTACTTTTTTGAAGAACCGCCATATTTTTTTCAACAGTGGCTGGAGAGTTTACATTTTCACCATCAGTATACAAGGGTTGCCTTTTCCCCATATCCCCACCAACAATTCTTACATATGTTCACTTTAATGATAGCCATTCTGATAGGTGTGAGGAAATATCTAGTCATGGTTTCAATTTGCATTTCTCTGATGATTAGCAAGTTTTGAGTCTGCTGGTCAGCTGAATGTCTCCTTTGGAAAAATGTCTATTTAGGTCTTCGGCCCATTTTTCAAAATGAGTTGCTTGTCCATTTGATATTGAGTTGTATAGCAGTTCATACATTTTGAATATTAATCTGTGGCTGACCATATAATTTGCAAATACTTTCTCCAGCTCAGTAAGTTGTCTTTTCATTTTGTCAGTGATTCTTTCAGCTGTGCAAAAGCTTTTAACTTTAATCAGGTCCCTTCTGTTTATTTTTGCTTTTATTTCTTTTGCCATAGGAGACAGAACCAAAACAAACATTGCTACGATTTATGTCAAAGAGTGTTTTGCCTGAATTTTCTTCTAGGAATGTTAAGGTTTCAGGTCTTACATCTAAGTCTTTAATTAATTTGGGATTTATTTTTTGCATATGGCATGAGAAAATGTTCTAATATCTTGTTTTACACGTAGCTATCCAGTTTTCCCAGCACCACTTACTGAGCGGACCATCTTCAGTCCATTATAAATTTTTGCCCCTTTGTCATAGGTTAATTGACCACAGGTGTGTGGGTTTATTTCTAGGCTCTCTATTCTGTTCTACTGTATTGATCTACGTGTCTGTTTCTGCAGCAGAGGTTATATTCATTTCAACTGGTAAGTGCTTTTTCCTTGGACATACATATTTAAAAGTAAAAACTTCAATAAATTTATAGAATAAATCCCTAGTCTTCTATCATAAACACTGACATTAAAAGAATACCTGTTAATATTTAAATATTTAGTTCTTTGAGTTTTTAAGTGTTGTTACCATGTGTTCTTGGTTATTCTAGATGCAACCCTAATCAGATTTTGCTGAACTCACAGTGACGATGATGTATGCAAAAACTTTTTGTTTCTTAAATGCCTTGCATTTTTACATCAGAGTCAAAAGTTCCTACAGAATTTACCACAAAATTTGTTTACTGCAGATTGAAAGTAAGGTGGTAAGCTGGGTATAGACAATAATGAGTGCTTGCCTATCTGAAGAGTGTAAAAAGGGGGGTAAGGAGACAAAAACAAAGAAGACAACAGAAGCCATATATATTATGTTATATAAAAATTTTTATGCCCACTATTTATAGCTTATTGCTCTAATTTATTCTTAAAGAGACACAGTCTCCTTTAAAAATTCTAAAACAGACATGAGAGGAGAACATAGGCAAAACACTCTCCGACATAAATCACAGCAGGATCCTCTATGACCCACATCCCAGAATTTTAGAAACAAAAGCAAAAATAAACAAACGGGACCTAATGAAACTTAAAAGCTTTTGCACAACAAAGGAAACTATAAGCAAGGTGAAAAGACAGCCCTCAGATTGGGAGAAAATAATAGCAAACGAAGCAACAAAGAATTAATCTCAAAAATATACAAGCAACTCCTCCAGCTCAACTCCAGAAAAATAAATGACCCAATCAAAAAATGGGCCAAAGAACTAAACAGACATTTCTCCAAGGAAGACATACAGATGGCTAACAAACACATGGAAAGATACTCAACATCACTCATTATCAGAGAAGTGCAAATCAAAACCACAATGAGGTACCATTACACGCCAGTCAGGATGGCTGCTATCCAAAAGTCTACAAGCAATAAATGCTGGAGAGGGTGTGGAGAAAAGGGAACCCTCTTACACTGTTGGTGGGAATGCAAACTAGTACAGCCACTATGGAGAACAGTGTGGAGATTCCTTAAAAAACTGGAAATAGAACTGCCATATAACCCAGCAATACCACTCCTGGGCATACACATTGAGGAAACCAGATCTGAAAGAGACACGTGCACCCCAATGTTCATCACAGCACTGTTTATAATAGCCAGGACATGGAAGCAACCTAGATGCCCATCAGCAGACGAGTGCATGAGGAAGCTGTGGTACATATACACCATGGAATATTACTCAGCCATTAAAAAGAATTCATTTGTATCAGTTCTAATGAGATGGATGAAACTGGAGCCCATTATACAGAGTGAAGTAAGCCAGAAAGATAGACCATTACAGTATACTAACACATATATATGGACTTTAGAAAGATGGTAACGATAACCCTATATGCAAAACAGAAAAAGAGACACAGATGTACAGAACAGACTTTTGGACTCTGTGGGAGAAGGCGAGGGTGGGATGTTTCAAGGGAACAGCATCGAAACATGTATGTTGTCTAGGGTGAAACAGATCACCAGCCCAGGTTGGATGCATGAGACAAGTGCTCGGGCCTGGTGCACTGGGAAGACCCAGAGGGATGGGGTGGAGAGGGAGGTGGGAGGGGGCATCGGGATGGGGAACACATGTAGATCCATGGCTGATTCATGTCAATGTATGACAAAACCCACTACAATATTGTAAAGTAATTAGCCTCCAACTAATAAAAAAAAATGAAAAAAATAAAATAAAATAAAACAGACATGAGTAATGACATGTCATTTATAACAAAACCTAGCAACCAGAATTCACCCTTTTTCCAAATACTTCTACTACAGTGGGTGCCAGCATGGGACTTCATACCAGTTTTAATCATCTGACCTTAACACATTGTCTGAATGGCAGAGTTTGGATATTTGGGCTTAATCCTAATTATTCTAATCTATTACTTTTTCAATAAAATTGTCTTCAGAATAGTTACGCTTCATAAGAGTACCCAAATGGACTTTTTTAAAATAAATTATAATTGTCTCATTAGCTCTATCAGTGACTACAAAGCTTTGTGGCAATTCCAAAGTCTCAACACACATCCATATAGGGGACGTTTTGTCAAGCAAAAGGAGAAAAAGTAAGGCAGCAATAATCACATGACAATGCAGACTATTTCAGGGAGCATTCTGATAAATATATTCTTTTATTTAGTCCCTTTTTGCCTCCATTTCCTCATCTGTTAAGTGGTAATGGTAATTTTACCTAACTCAGAGCATCATTGTACGGATTAAACAAAATAGAACCACAATTCCTAGAACATAATAAATACTCAGTTTTAGCTACAGTAATGAGATAACAGCAACGACCATCCCAGGAGTCTTTTTCTTTAGAGTGAAATATGCAGATCTTTATTATATATGGCAGTGAATTTGGACAACCATGTACACCAAAATAACTACTACCCCAAAGTACAGAGCATTTTCATCACCCCAGAAAAGTCCCCTGGGGCCAGTAGTATGTAGGAGGTAGCTCCCATTCAGATAATTCCAGACATCTCATCAAATTAGGCTCTTTAGTTCCTCTTTGCTCTAACGACAAAAAGCAAAGAGGAACTGAAGGGTTTTTTTATGAGGCTGAAAGAGGAGAGTGAAAAAGCTGGCTTAAAACTCACCATTCAGAAAACTAAGATCATGGCATCCAGTCCCATCACTTCATGGCAAATAGATGGGGAAACAGTGGCAGACTTTATTTTCTTGGGCTCCAAAATCACTTCAGATGGTGACTACAGCCATGAAATCAAAAGACACCTGCTCCTTGGAAGAAAAGCTATGACAAACCTAAATAGTGTATTATAAAGCTGAGACATTACTTTGCTGACAAAGCTCCATATAGTCAAAGATCTTTTTCCAGTAATCATGTATGGATGTGATAGTTGGACCATAAAGAAAGACAGGCACCAAAGAATTGATGCTTTTGAACTGTGATGTTGCAGAAGACTCTTGAGAGTTCCTTGGACTGCAAGGAAATCAAACCAGTGAATCCTAAAGGAAATTAAACCTGAATGTTCATTGGAGGGACTGATGATGAAGCTGAAGCTCCAATACATTTGGCCACCTGCTGCAAAAGACTGACTCAGTGGAAAGACCCTGGTGCTGGGAAAGATTGATGACAAGAGGAGAAGGGGGCAACAGAGGGTGAGATGGCTGGATGACATCACTGACTCAATGGACATGAGTTTGAGCAAATTCCTGCAGATGGTGAAAGATAGGGAAGCCTGGCGTGCTGCAGTCCATGTATGGCAAAGAGTCAGATATGACTTAGTGACTGAACAACAAATATCCCCTCAACCTGTTGTTAGCTTAAAGTTGGCCATGATGGGAAATCAGCAAATATTACAAACCATATCCCCCTGAGAGCCAGGTTACCAGCAAAAAGCTGCTCATGCCCCTTCTCAGTCAATCTACAGTAATCTTAAAGAACAACTCTTTGAAAATACATAAACAAAGACCTTAAGATGTGCTATATCATGTTTCCAAGATAGTTTAAAATTGAGAATCTCAGATGGAGATATTCTGACTCCAAATTCTATGCTTTCACCCCCTTTTATGTTTCATTAAGACAATAGGACACACACAAAATTGCAAAGTGTCATAAAGTACTATAATGATGGGGACAAACACTGCAGAGTTTGAGATAGAAAATGGAAAAGAATGATATACATGGGCTTAAGGAGCCCATAGAGGAGACAGGACCAAACATGGCTTCAAAGATGGAGGAAACGTGATTAGAAGAAGGTCATTCAGTGCAGGGGGATTTAAAACATGGTCCCACGGGTGCATGCATGGCTCAAACTCACTGAGCTGTAAATATCAAATGTGTACAGGTTGGTGTATATCAGTTATACCTCACTATGACTATTCTTAATAAAGAAGGAGTAAGACAACAGTGGCAATAAAATGTCTGTGTACGGTTAAGAGTAGGGCTTATGAAGGAGGATGCTTCACCATAGAGATGAAGGTCTCTACGGTAGCTTAATAACAACTTTCATAACTGGTGCACACTTTATATATTTAAATCTTCAAAATTTATTTTATATTACAGAAGCGTTAATTGACTACAACTTCAATAGAGCCATATATTACATGCATGCTTAGTCACTCAGTAATGTCTGACTCTTTTCCATCCTTTGGACTGTAGTCCACCTGGCTCATCTGACCATGGGATTTTTCAGGCAAGAATCCTGGAATAGGTTGTCATTTCCTCCTCCAGGGGATCTTCCCAATCCAGGTATCAAATCTGTGTCTCCTGTGTTTCCTACATTGCAGTCAGATTCTTTACCCACTGAGTCATCAAGGAAGCCAGGGGTCATATATGGGCAGGGAGAAATGCAATGTTTTGCTTCCTAAGAAAGCTAGTATTTAGTTAAATATACTTACATTACCTGAACTTTTTATGCCAGCAATTATTTAAAATTCACAATCTTGCTATATTATAAACAGTCAAATACTGAGTCTTAAAAGTTTTTCATAACCTTTTAAAGTAAATACAGGAATTTAATCTTTTTTCTTACCTGTGGCATTTGTAATAGTTGCTGTTATTAATTTATCTAAGAAAAATTTTCTAAATACAAAGGTAAACACCACATAAAATATGTTCATTTACACACTTTTCATAATTGTAAAAAAACAAAAATAATCTAATGGCCCTCAAATCTGTAATGTTGTGGAGAAAAGATTATAGATAACCATGGCTGATAATGTGCATAAAGGGTATGGAAAATAAGGAAATTGTTCTCTTTACAATGCTAAGTTTAAAAATGTGAGCAAAAATTGCAACATTTAAAATTAGTTATAACTAGTTATCATGCATAAGATAGGTAAAAAGAAAAGATATCAAAATGTTTTATTTCTGTTATATTAATGACTTAAAATTCTTTTTTACTTTATTCTTTTCCAAATGTTAAATAATATCTATATATTACTTTTGTATCTGGAAACAATATATGTTTTTAAATATATCATTTGTGCCTGTCTTGTTTTCACTTAGTATCATTTAAGTTGTTTTCAGCCACCAGAATGATAGGATAGGAATGCTTCAAAGTGCAAACACAGGCCAAGAAGTTATATCTGAATCCATTATTAGGCCAAGAAAAAAATAATTCTAATAATTAAATTAGTAGTAATGGATGATATTTATTGACTGCTTGCTATGAACTGCACACCATAAATGTTTTATATATTTAAAAGGCTCATTTAATTTGCACAATAAGCAGTTGATGTAGGTCAACCAGTATTCTTATTTTCTGTGACTCAGTTTCCACATCTATAAAACTAAGATAATAATAGTACCATCTCATATGATCGATGTATTGGATGAATCCAGGTATGTATAAGAACCATGTATGGACAAGAACTCAGCAAAGTGCCTGGACATCTGGGAAACACCTTGCAATGACCCTCTATCATCATCATCAACATCATCAATCACTGAACAACTAGGCTGAGCTTTACAGAGGTTATGATGTAACTTGTTCAAATTTTGGCCTACTTAACCATAGAATCTAAGCCCTTAGACTCAATGATAAAAACAGTAAAAAAAATTAAATCTTTCAATATAACAAAAACACAATTGCTTGTAAAACTGAATGTCCTTAAAATAAATGTTCTCTGAACATTAAATTTCCTTTCCAACTGGTATCCTGGCACCAGGAAGTCTGCTACTTTATAGACAAGTTGTTTAAATTTCTAAACCCTGAGTTCCTCTTTCCTAAAATTGAGGTTGAAAAAAGAATACAAAATAACAGCTAAGATTTTTTGAACTCTTACTGTTACAGCTATCGTTACTATTCTTACAGCAGTGAAAATGTTATTAATGAAGTATTTGACTAGCATCTAATTTTCACAGTACTGTACTTAATATTTTGTAAAAGCAAAATATTTTGTAAAAGTGCAAGCATATAGATCTTGGCACACAGAAAGCGTTCATTTAATATTTAATTAAGATATCAGGCAGCTTTAGATTTACAAAGTGCATTAACTGATTATTCAATTGACCATCATAACAAAACATGAGTACAGAAAGTGCAGATGTAGTCTTCTGTCATCTTGCAAATGAGAATTCATGTATTCAGAAAGGTTCAATGAACTGCCCAAGGTCATCCCAAAATGGGAAATCAAATATGGTCTCCAGAATAATTCCAAGATTAATGCTCTTTCCACTGATCTCAAAACCAAATTCTTTGATGTGGTACCTGGATCAAAAGTCAAGCTTTCCATATTCAAATTCAATCACTTCAGCATTTCTGCTTTTCTTCAGGAATGGTTAAGACATTTCAGAAATTGTGTACAATTTCTGAAAGTCCAATAATGACCACTTTAGTATATTGTATATAATGAGCTTGAGAGCTTATTTTCCTTCTTCATGTTTACAGATGATATTCTTTCTTTCAATTGATGGCACAAGTATTATATTCTTCTCAATCTCTTTAAACCTTCTCAGTTCAGTTCAGTCGCTCAGTCGTGTCTGACTCTTTGAGACCCCATGGACTGTATGACGCCAGGCCTCCCTGTCCATCACCAACTCCCGGAGTTTACTCAAACTTATGTGCATCGAATCGGTGATGCAATCCAACCACCTCATCCTCTGTCATCCCCTTCTCCTCCTGCCCTCAATCTTTCCCAGCATCAGGGTCTTTTCAAATGAGTCAGCTCTTCACATCAGGTGGCCAAAGTATTGGAGTTTCAGCTTCAGCATCAGTCTTTCTAAAGAATATTCAGGACTGATTTTCTTTAGGATGGACTGGTTGGATCTCCTTGCAGTCCACGGGACTCTTAAGAGTCTTCTCCAACACCACAGTTCAAAAATATCAATTCTTTGGCACTCAGTTTTCTATATAGTCTAACTCTTACATCCATACATGACTACTGAAAAACAAGTAACCATATACAATAAAGAAACCTTCTAACCATATACAATAATTTGCCATCTTCTGACAAAGTGAAGGGAAAACAAAAGCATATAATAGGCTTTGAGGCTAGGTTCCTGACAAATCCAAATCACTATTCCCTAAAGTCACAAAGCAGCACAGACTCCTGAAAAAAGGCATTTTTCAAGTAAGTGAAACCAATTCAGTACAACCATTAATTCCAATGATTAATCAAAAGAACTTGATGCTTTTTAGAGAGTTTAAGATTCAGAAAACACTCAGAGATGAGGGGGAGGTTTGAAAATTTAAGGAAAAATCCAGATACCATATAACATCAAAATTAGAGACAGTTTTGAGATAATGAATAACTCTGCTCAAAGAATGCTAAGTTTGTACCAAGAAAAATGTAGTATGATTAAAAGGGAGAAAAGGTTTCTTTATTTAAGTTTTCTGAGGGTTCCCCATAACTAGGTAATTATCAGAAGCCTGAAGTTCAGAAAATAAATTATTTCAATTTTGTTAAGCCAGAGAATATCTTAATTACTAGTGATAATGTATGATAATGTAGTTCACAGCTTACAGTTATCTGCTATATCCGTCAGTGAGGGAGATTAAAATCTTTCCTTTTTATTAAATAAAAAAAGTATTTTGCTGGCACTGAGATCAGATCTCCTATCTTGAATGGAACAAAAACTTCATAATAGACCAGGGGCATTAAACAATATTAACAAAACCAAAGCTGGGTCACCACTATCACATCACACGGCTCCCTTCAATTCCAGAATACTAAGCACAAGGCAAGTATATAACCCTATTGTGTTAAACAAAATGATGGGACACACTGCTTATTCCTTCTTTTTTTTCTTCCAACAGAGATATCCATCCCTATTCACCTTAGTCATGTAAATATCCTGCTTCTGGGATGACATATCTCACTGGTATTACTTGGTAAGGACTGGTAAGTGGAGATTGCTTTGAGGAAAAAAAAAATCTTTATATTCTCTATAATTTTCTAAATTATATACACTTAATAAAGACTTCTTTCAATCAATTTGCTTAATACATTAATCTCTTGCCAGACAGGTGCACTTTATGAGTTCCTGCTTACACATACCCTAGTCTTTCTATAGGTATATATTTTACCTTAGTATGAGATCAGGGTTTGGTATATATCTGAGAAAAGTAGAATGCTGACAAGTGTTTCCATCTTACCTTTTCATATTGTGTATGACAGAGTCTAGCACATAGTATAGTCCCAATAAATGTTTAATGAGCAAATTCATTCATTCATTATAGCATCACATAGCCCTCAAGCTCTATTAACTATGCTTTTCTATACTATATAGTTGTATTGAAATATATTGCACTTTGTCAAAAATATATAATACATTTTATGTAAAATTTTCTCTCAAATCAAAAATTTTGCTCCAAGTTTTTAATTATTTTCATAATTTTGTACAATTCAGTAAATGAAAGTACCTACAAATTGCCAAATAGGAAAAGGAGTACGTCAAGGCTGTATATTGTCACCCTGCTTATTTAACTTATATGCAGAGTACATCATGAGAAATGCTGGGCTGGAGGAAGCACAAGCTGGAATCAAGATTGCTGGGAGAAATATCAATAACCTCAGATATGCAGATGACACCACCCTTATGGCAGAAAGTGAAGAAGAACTAAAGAACCTCTTGATGAAAGTGAAAGAGGAGAGTGAAAAAGTTGGCTTAAAGCTCAACATCAGTAAACTAAGATCATGGCGTCTGGTCCCATCACTTCATGGGAAATAGATGTGGAAACAGTGGAAACAGTGGCTGGCTTTATTTTGGGGGGCTCCAAAATCACTGCAGATGGTGATTGCAGCCATGAAATTAAAAGATGCTTACTCCTTGGAAGGAAAGTTATGACCAACCTAGACAGCATATTAAAAGGTGGAGACATTACTTTGTCCACAAAGATCTGTCTAGTCAAGACTATGGTTTTTCCAGTGGTCATGTATGGATGTGAGAGTTGGACTATAAAGGCTGAGCACTGAAGAATTGATGCTTTTGAACTGTGATGTTGGAGAAGACTTTTGAGAGTCCCTTGGACTGCAAGAAGATCCAACCAGTCCATCCTAAAGGAGATCAGTCCTGGGTGTTCATTGGAAGGACTGATGCCGAAGCTGAAACTCCAATACTTTGGCCACCTGATGCGAAGAGATGACTCATTTGAAAAGACCCTGATGCTGGGAAAGATTGAGGGCAGGAGGAGAAGGGGACGACAGAGGATGAGATGGTGGGATGGCATCACCAACTCAATGGACATAGGTTTGGGTGGACTCTGGAGTTGGTGATGGACAGGGAGGCCTGGCATGCTGCAGCTCATGGGATCACAAAGAGTCAGACAGGACTGAGTGACTGAGCTGAGCTGATAAAGGATGAGAGTACTAACGTGGGAACTGAAAACAATCAAATTAAATTTGATCATAAATCATATAGCCAGATAGCTTAACTTTTTCAGTGTCTTAATAAAGTTTTTCTCTTTTCTCAATTTACTACAATAAAACCTATTATGAGCTTTATTTTTAATTTTTTTTTCAAATTCCATAAAATTGACATTAAGCTAACATAATACTTCTATATGTCTTACTTTTATATTTCTCCAGCTTCTTTAAAGGGTATAAAGCCATCGTAGGGCAATGCAAGAATACAGCTTTCCTTAATATTAATGGGCCTCTACTCTCATTAAGGAGAATCAGATTGAATTCTGAACCAAAACCTGGTGAAAAGCAGATGTAAAACTTCTGAAAAAAGTTACACAACCAAAAAAAAAAAAATATGATGAAGGAATTCTCACAGATACAAATTTTTTGTTTTTAAGAGTCCTTAAGAAAAGGAACATAGACACAGCCTTTTTGCCTGCTTATTTGCTATCTGCTTCTGATTGTAGCTATGGGTAAGACTGACTTTCAAACAATATTAGTAATAATGCACTAATAATAGCATAAACATTTGTATTTTGATACCACTTCACAGATTATAAAAAAACAGGTAATTGCTGATTAACACATTAAATACTTGATAAATAAGTTATTAATGTCATTGTTACATCTGAGCTTTAATGATGTGTAAGACAGCATCTGTTTTGTTTATAAACTAGAATAGCTATTAAATATAGTATGTTTATTCTTTATTATTAAATATTATTAATTTATTTATTATATTATAATAAACTATATAATTATTTATATTAATATTTGTATATTCATATTATAGTATGGTATGTATTTATATTAATTATAATATAATTAAATTTAACTTATATTAATATATTATTATTTATTATTAGATATCATCTGTTTTATTTCCTGAAGTCCATGTTATATCCTTTCAGCTTTAAACTCAAGCCTATGGCATGCCTCAATGTGCCACAGCTTAGCTTTCATTAACAAAGTTGCAGTTACTGACCAGCGAAGGTGATGGAGCAAGTCCAATTTGAAATTTATAAAGAAGTTATGGAACCATTGTGCTTTTTTTTTCTTTTTTACTACAAAAGATATTGATGCTCTTAA
Organism: Odocoileus virginianus; assembly: GCF_023699985.2. NCBI lineage: Eukaryota > Metazoa > Chordata > Mammalia > Artiodactyla > Cervidae > Odocoileus > Odocoileus virginianus. The sequence goes on along the minus strand of NC_069701.1, from coordinate 5,318,972 downwards.
TAAAAGTGACAATTCAGAAGTGCTTACAGCACAGCATCAACTCTGCGCCTTTAACCTCATGTTTACACACCCTGATTCCCTCTTGGCCCTCCACCCGCACGCCCACACTGGAGATAATGGTACAAGCGGTCTAGCAAGGACTCTTCAGACCTTGTTAATTATACTACACCACAATGCAGCTCAGCTACTGGAGGAGAGGTTGTGGGATCCAGTTACAATTGTTCCAAAGCACGAAGCACCCTATGCCATAATACATGATTACAGACCCAACTTCTAGAAGGAAAGTCAGGAAGAATCTAAAACTCACTATATTTACTTTTCACTTTCCTGGATAATTTTCCATCTCATCCAATAATCAATTTTAACCAAGCAAAGCCAAACTGAAACCTTACTGATGCATTTTTCTTCATGCCCAAGATAAGGCAAGGCAAGACCCTGGCAGGCAAATTTAGAAGGCACTTATTGAGCACTCGCTTTGTGCCAAACATGAACTGCTTTATGTTTACTTTTCAGAACAGTCTTATGGGGCAGGAATTATTATCTCAGTTTAATAATGAGGAAACTAAATAACTTACTTGTCCAAAATCCCTGCACCTAGCAAGAATATTAATCAGGATTTTCTTTCAAACCTGCCTGTGTTCCTACTACTACTTAGAGTGATCTAAAAGGTCAAGAAATGTAAATTGTTGAGATGTCTTTGCAACCCACTGGATTTAAGGTTATGACTCCACTGCAGCTTGCCTATTTCATGGAACAACTTTTACTTCTAAAATTACTCTCATGTTTTATCTAACATTTTTTAGGAATGGTATATGGCCTGATCCTCACATTCTAAAGAGACCTTAAATTTGGACCTGACTATATTATTAAATGAAATTAAACACCTAATCATTGGAAACTCAGAGAAAACTGAAAGAAGACTGTCACTTTATATGTTTAAAGCTGTGCCTTATTACACACCTGATCTAATGGTGCATCATGATTTCATATAACCAAGGGATCACCTTATAAACAGTATAAATACTTCACATTGTATTTTATGTGTGGTGTGTGTGTGTGCGTGTGTGTGTGTGTGTGTGTGTGTGAGTGTGAGGGAGCTACACATGTTAATGTGTTTTGCGTAAACTTTTAATACCAAAATTAAATAATACCTTTGACACTTATTTCTTATTATATTGGACTGAAATATTCAAAAAATAAAATGTTCATTGGGTTTCCCTGGTGGCTTAGCTGGTAAAGAATCCGCCTGCAATGCAGGAGACCTGGGTTCGATCCCTGGGTTGGGAAGATCCCCTGGAGAAGGGAACGGCTTCCCACTCCAGCACTCTGGCCTGGAGAACTCCATGGACTGTATGGTCCATGGGGTCACATAGAGTCGGACATGACCAAGTGACTGGCACTTCCAAGTGTACTTTGATCTCTGGCGAAAACGAGTACTGAAAACTTGCCTCTAATATCCTCAGCTAGTGTCCTTGACATTGCCCCATATGCCATTTATCACTAACCATATATGACTTATTTTTATTTTGCTCAAAGTTTCTACCATTTCCCACCCTGGGAACTTTGGAATTCTTGCTTGTTTCTAGTAAGGCTTAAACCCACCTATGCAGGAGAGACAAATCAAATGACATTGTCACAGACGAATAAACATCTGTGTCTGAATTACATTTCTCTAAAGAGAAAAGCAGAATTAGTTGTTTGTAAGCTTTTTTTTTTTTTAGCAGTAAGACACAGTAAGGAAAACACTGTGAATGGTAACCATATACACACATAGCTATATGCAACTAAAGATAAAGATTTACAAAGCAGTATCTACTCTATCCTGTAATATATTGATATTTATATTCTGCTGCTGCTGCTAAGTCACTTCAGTTATGTCCAACTCTGTGCAACCCCATAGACAGCAGCCCACCAGGCTCCCCTGTCCCTGGGATTCTTCAGGCAAGAACACTGGAGTGGGATGCCATCTCCTTCTCCAATGCATGAAAATGAAAAGTGAAAATGAAGTCGCTCAGTTGTGTCTGACTCTTAGTAACCCCATGGACTGCAGCATACCAGTCTCCTCCATCCATGGGATTTTCCAAGCAACAGTACTGGAGTGGGTTGCCATTGCCTTCTCCATATTTATATTCTACCCTATGCTAACTGCCGGTCTCAAGCAACTAAGTTGGTTTTACAATGAATTCATGCCCATGATGTATTTTTTGTGGGGAAAAAAAAAAAAAAACCCAACACTGACTAGGTATTTTTCTCTTTTTAAAAACCCTTTTTGAATATGTAAAAAATGATGCATAAAAAGCATCACTGGGGCATGATCTCTGGTTTCAAAGTCCTCTAAGATGAACACATCTGACTATTACATTTCTTGCCAAGATACATCCTCAATTCAACATTTGGTTAAATTGAGAAGTCTCTCTGGAATATTTGCAACTGTGCCAAGATGAGGTTTTATAACTCCTAGTTCTGATGAGTTCCAAAGAAGTTTTTCATACATAAGGCTACAACATTTAACAATATGTCTTCCTGTACTGAAAAAATTTGTACCATACGGCTTCCTCCCGTAACTGGCATCTGAAGGACGCATTATGGCGTCTGCAGTGGAGATGAGAATAGAAACAACCAGGTACAATCTGTACTTATCATCAGACTCACACAAAGGTCTTCTCTGAGGTCAACTTGTTGCCACATGCCTCCTTCTTAATTTATTTTCTTTTTACTATAATTAAATCCTTCCATGGGAACAAGGAAAGGTGCTGCTTTCAAAGCCAGATAAAAAGACACAGGAAATATGCTCAAAAGATTTTCTCAAAAGGGGAATGAATAGTGTCTTGTTTCCTGTGAAGGGAAGAGAATCATAGATGTGTATTCTACTTTTCCTTGAAGCCACACCTATCCCAATATACAGGGAGGGAGGCTGGGCTTAATTAAAAAGAGTTGTGTGTTAAGTCACTCAGTTGTGTCCAACTCTGAAACACTATGGACTGTGGCTCACCAGACTCCTCCGCCCATGGAATCCTCTGGGCAAGAATACTGGAATGGGTAGCCATTCCCTTCTCCAGGGGATCTTCCCAACCCAGGGATCAAACCCAGACCTCCTGCATTGCAGGCAGATTCTTTACCATCTGAGACACCAAAGCGTTGGCCTTGGGTCCAAATCCTTGCTCTGTCACTAAATAGCTCGAGTATTATGGGAAAAACCACTTTCTCTTTCCATACCTATTCTCTAACCTAAAAAAAAAAAAAGTGGTAACTTTATCATACTATGTGATGGGATAAATGAATCAACTAGAAAACTAATGACACAATATAGTATAAATGACCATGCTTTAACTCACAGAATAATAGAATCTCAATTAAACATTTGGCTGTCAAGAAAGGTAGTTGTCAAAAAGGACATATAATCCAACTTCCTCATCGTCCAACTGAGGTTTAAGTTCATCTTTCCAGAGCCCACCCATGAGGTTATTTATTCCAGCCTTGTACATAGGACTTAACAAGAACTTACCCACTACCTCTTAGAGACATAATTCTTTCACTGAATATGAAAACAAAATTTTGGATAGGAATCTTGAGTTGTGAGACTCAACTTTGTTAATGATCACATAAAATAAGCCCAAATTATTTGTCCTCACTGTTTGTTTCCTCAAATGTAAGACAAAGGGGTTATTAAATGCTTGTCTAAGATGCTTCCAATGTTATAAATTGTATAAAGTTAACAGTAGTGTTTCTGTCTGAATTAACATCATGACTATCTGAAGATTGATCTCAACTCTCAATACTATACAACTCCTGAAAGCAGCAAAATGAAATCCCCTTAAAAAGTATTCATTTTCACAATATTGATTCTTCCAATCCATGACCATGGTATATTTATTTCTCCATCTATTTGTGTCCTCTTTGATTTCTTTCATCAGTGTTTTATAATTTTCTATATAAGCAAGGTGAAAAGACAGCCCTCAGAATGGGAGAAAATAGCAAATGAAGCAACAAAGGATTAATCTCAAAAATACATAAGCAACTCCTGCAGCTCAATTCCAGAAAAATAAATGACCCAATCAAAAAATGGGCCAAAGAACTAAACAGACATTTCTCCAAAGAAGACATACAGATGGCTAACAAACACATGAAAAGATGCTCAACATCACTCATTATCAGAGAAATGCAAATCAAAACCACAATGAGGTACCATTACACGCCAGTCAGGATGGCTGCTATCCAAAAGTCTACAAGCAATAAATGCTGGAGAGGGTGTGGAGAAAAGGGAACCCTCTTACACTGTTGGTGGGAATGCAAACTAGTACAGCCACTGTGGAGAACAGTGTGGAGATTCTTTAAAAAACTGGAAATAGAACTGCCATATGACCCAGCAATACCACTTCTGGGCATACACACCAAGGAAACCAGATCTGAAAGAGACACGTGCACCCCAATGTTCATCGCAGCACTGTTTATAATAGCCAGGACATGGAAGCAGCCTAGAAGCCCATCAGCAGACGAATGGATAAGGAAGCTGTGGTATATATACACAATGGAATATTACTCAGCCATTAAAAAGAATTCATTTGAACCAGTTCTAATGAGATGGATGAAACTGGAGCCCATTATACAGAGTGAAGTAAGCCAGAAAGACAAAGACCAATACAGTATACTAACACATATATATGGAATTTAAAAAGATGGTAACGATAACTCTATATGCAAAACAGAAAAAGAGACACAGATGTACAGAACAGACTTTTGGACTCTGTGGGAGAAGGCGAGGGTGGGATGTTTTGAGAGAATAGCATTGAAACATGTATATTATCTAGGGTGAAACAGATCACCAGCCCAGGTTGGATGCATGAGATGGGTGCTCAGGGCTGGTACACTGCGAAGACCCAGAGGGATGGGGTGGGGAGGGAGGTGGGAGGGGGGATCGGGATGGGGAACACATATAAATCCATGGCTGATTCATGTCAATGTATGGCAAAAACCACTACAATATTATAAAGTAGCTAGCCTCCAACTAATAAAAATAAATGAAAATAAAAAAGTACTCAGTAGGGCCCATGCTGATCTTTCTCATCTTTCCAAACTAAATTGTTGTCTTCACAGAATCACAGTTAGTGTCACAAAGTCCAAGCTCACCCTGCTTGCCCAATAAATCCGAGAAACAAGATGTTGCGGCAAGGAGTATAATTTTATTAGGAAAGCTGACTGACTGAGAAGATGGCAGACTAACTTCTCAAAATAACCACCTTGTTGGGGCGTCAATGCCAGGTCCATTATGGATCAGAAATGGTGGAGGTGAGGAAACAAAGCAAAAAGATCTTTTCTTGTATGTATCTCCTAGAATGGCAAGCCTCAGGCAGGGGGATGTGCTAGTTTCACTTCCTCACCACCATTTCACAGGTGCTATGAAATCGAGTGTCCCCTGCCACATCAATGAACAGGGAAGCCACAGCTGTCTGTGCTTCTGGCCCCACAAAGTGAAGGTTTGAGCCACGTCTGCGAGCAGCAGATGAGGGCCTCCATTCTCACACAAGGAGCTTAAGAAAGTCACAGTCCTTCACAGGTGGGCAGTGAGCTAAACAAACGTACTTTAGTTTAAGGGTCAGGGAGGTGACAGGACTCCCGAAGGCAGGGCATTATGTATGCTGCAATAAGGAAAGCAGTGAAACACGAGGATTAAAGTCACAGAAAGATTGAATGTGGAGTCAAAATTAACCCTTCCCAGGTACAGCAGTGGAAAAGATGTGATGGGAAATGATTGTTTCCACTTCTCAGAAGTTGCTAAACACAGAATATCAATCACATTGAAGGTCCTTCAACCAAAGCTTGATTGTTATCAAATTTTTAAATAACTGTTGGAAGAACCATATCATTACCTGAAAGTTAGCCTGAGGACAATGCTTTAATGATGTCACATTACCAGTGCAACTTACTGGTACACTGTTTCCCCTAGAGCATCACTCAAATATTTTGTTTTGTTTGGTTAAAACAAATTAGCATTCCTTTATCATTAGGTGGAAGTAACAAATTCAAGAACCAGCATAAACAAAAAGCGGAGTTGGGTGTGAACATGATTTTACAATTAATCAAGGGAGGCATTTGGTCACCTCATTTTTATACAGAGGCAAAACTGTGAAAAATTACAAGTGACTGCTATTTATCCACATGCTATATGTTCATTAATAGTGTGCTGGATTCTATTTTAACACAAATACATTCATTCACCAAATAGTCTTTGAGCATCTATTATATGCTAGGCACTCTGACAGGGGCTGCTAATGTACAGTAGAGTTTCAACTAAAGTCAGCAAAACTGTGAAGTATGAAAATGCTGTAAGTCAACCATAAAGTACAATATACATGCTATCTGCATAAAAGCCAATTTATAATTACTTTTCTTAATGAAACTGAGCTATATCAAAGGAAGCATATAATAATGGAATATATGCAAATGTCTGATTATTTAAAGCATTTGTACTTTAAGGAAACGATCAAGTCTCTAGCTTTGAACCAGAAGTATAGGTGAAGCATTTTAACGTTCTTTCTTGCCCATGGCATTTATTCCATTGAAAGCTCAAGAATGTTAATGCATATTAATATATGTATTTTTGTTTTGATTTTGAAGTTTAAACATTATATTAGTATCCTATTCGGCAGCAGGGTTCAAGTTTAAAGTCAGTGGAATGAAAATACTTACACTGGAATCCATCTTGAAGGCATCTATTACTGTATAAGAATTTAACTTATATACAGAGTACATCATGTGAAATACCAGGCTGGATGACTCACAAACTGGAATTAAGATTGCTGGGAGAAATATCAACAACCTCAGATATGCAGATACCATCACCCTAATGGCAGAAAGTGAAGAGGAATCTAAAGAGCCTCTTGATGAAGGTGAAAAAGGAGAGTGAAATACCCAGCTTAAAACTCAACATTCAAAAAACCAAGGTCATGGCATCTGATCCCATCACTTCATGGCAAATAGATGGGGGCAGGGAGTGGAAACAGTGACAGACTTTATTTTCTTGGGCTCCAAAAATCACTGTCGATGGTGACTGCAGCTACAAAAATTAAAAGAAGCTTGCTTCTTGAAAGAAAATTTATGACAAACCTAGACAGCATATTGAAAAGCAGAGACATCACTTTGTTGACAAAGGTTTGTATAGTCAAAGCTATGGTTTTTCCAGCAGTCACTCACAGATGTGAGAGCTGGACTATAAAGAAAGCTGAGTGCTGAAAAATGAATGCTTTCAAACTGTGGTATTGGAGAAGACTCTTGAAATTCCCTTGGACTGCAAGGAGATCCAACCAGTCAATCCTAAAAGAAATCAAGCCTGAATGTTCATTGGAAGGACTGATGCTAAAGCCTCTATACTGTGGCCACCTGATGCAAAGAGCCAGCTCATTTGAAAAGACCCTGATGCTAGGAAAGACTGAGGGCAAGAGGAGAAGGGGACAACAGAGGATGAGATGGTTAGATAGCATCACTGACTCAATGGACATGAATTTGAGCAAACTCCAGGAGACAGTAAAGGACAGGGAAGCCTGTCATGCTGCAGTTCATAGGGTCTCAAAGAGTTGGACATGATTCAGTGACTGAACAACAAATAAAGAATTTATGGTTAGGTAGGTAATGTTTATAGTTTCGGTTAGGATCTACTAGGTGGTTGAAATTGACTGTGGGTCAGGAGAGCAACTGTGTGACCCTTGACTGGGTGCTCTCACAAGGTTGAGGTCAAGTGATCTAAGGTGGCCTCATCTGGAAAACCGAGCAGCTCTCATCCTTTACAAGCTGAAGACAGGGTTCCAGGACAGACAGACTAGAAAGAAAGGACTCATTCCCACCACGTTCTATTGACCAAAGCAGTCACATGGCTAGTGTCCAAAGAGAGTGGAAGGGAACTCTCAAATTACAAAGCAAAGAAGTCATCAGTGGAGGTCATCAGAGCCAAAACAATTGACCTGCCCCACTTCTGCACAGGAAGCCCCACTCATTCTGTCAGTGGACTCATGTACAAAGGTTTCTAAATGTATGGCAGCAAAGGGCCCTTTAAACCTTCTTAGAGCAGAGACAGTGGCTACTGGACTGACTCCTGTACAAGCAATACAATTTTTTTCTTCTTAGTCACTGCACATTCCTTTCCTCCACACAGCTGAAGCGCTAGAGTGGTCTGTCTTTAAAAATATTTTTTCCTTTTTTTTTTTTTTTACATACATTTAATCTCTTTGCCGTGAAGGCCTAGGCAGTATTTCTGCATAATATAACAAATCACAGTAAATATACCATCCTGTAACCTACAAATGGAGAAGGAAATGGCAACCCACTCCAGCAGGCTTGCCTGGAGAATCCCACGGACAGAGGAGCCTGACAGGTTATGGTCCGTGGGGTCGCAGAGTCGGACATGACTGAAGCGACTTAGCACAACCTACAAAAACCGTAAATCAATGAAATGCAAGTGTAGGAGATTAACCTTGAAGCTGAAATCCAAGTCTCCTGTGCTCTCCTCTGAAATTCAGCGATACCACATGCATTCTCCAAGGAAGATCTTGTGATAGCCGCCCAGAGGACTGAGTGACCAAGTATTGCCACATTTAAGTATAAAGTGAACAGGCAACATGGGGGGACAAAGGATGTTTCAAAAATAAGACATCTGTTAAAGACCTCAATGTCTTATGTGTAAAAGCATTTGGAAATTTCCATACTCTTCAAGAAGGAGGAGTATCTACTGAGTGAAAGAAGATAATTATTTGGACATGGGAATAAGTTTGAGATACTGGGGTAGGAAGACCTACAGCTAGAGAAAACTGCCCTAAACCAGCCAAGAAAAAGGTTCAAGTAAGACCTGGTGTTGTCATTTCATGGAAAATCCCCCAGGGGCTTCCTGAAGTGCCAGGCAACAGAAAGCCAGGCATCCCTTTGAGGACTTCCAGGGTACCCAACAGAGTTGTATTTTGTTATACTCAAGCACTTTTCTGACCCTGGAGGTAAGTTTTACTTTATAAAACTTCCTACTATACTGCCCCTATGCTAATACATTTTAATACATTTAAGACATGCAACGTCACTAGCCACTTACTTGCTGAGGAGCCAAGCAATATAAATACCTCTTGATTAACCACATAAAACAACAAACCAAAGAGCATTTCTTCCAATCTTTAATGTTTGTATCCCAGTGGTATCTTCCAAGTATTTTGTCCAAATTTGTCAACAAAATTTTTATTGGCCTATTTTTTAAAAAAATAATTAAATTTGCCTAAATTTGGCAATCAAATTTTTATTCCTTTTTTTGCCCACAAAGAGAATATTTTCTATTATTAAGTCGCAATAGGTAGCCTATGCTTGTAACACACAAGTTCAAATGTTTGCATATAGATATTACATAAGAAAAGAAAGTCTTCCCTTCCACCCTATTCCTTAACTCCTTAGAATCTCTCCCCAGAAGGAACAACTGTTTTCAGTTTTGCTCTTCTCTTGAGAAGAATTCTATGAATATTCAATCATATGGCATTTATAAACTCCATTTTATACAAATAACCCATCGTTTATATACAACTATGCCATGTTTTTTTCATTTAAAATGATTGTGGAGATCATTATGACCTCATTATCTATAAAGTGCCTCACGTATTTTAATAGCCATGTAATAATATATTATGTGGACATATTATAATTTATTATATCATTCACTACCGGTGTACACTTAGGTTAAAAAAAAAAGTTAAATTAGTAAGAATCCATGATAACTCGTTTCTGTTTGAATATAATCTTGGATTAGTATCTCCCACAGACCAACCAACTCTTCTGAAGCTAGACAGAAGATACTGTCTCATCTTCTTATATTTTCTCATGTCCTTTACTGAAAACCCATGCCTTCTTAATTTTCACCAACTGTCAGTATTCATCCAGTTAAAATTTCACTATCAAATTCATTGTCTTCTCTAAGATCTCCACCCTGGCCTTGATCACCATGGAACAACATGTGATTTTTTTTTCTATTTCAATTTACTTCAGAAACATTTGTAACTCTGGTCATCCTGGATTATGGTTATGTAAGTATTAGTGCAAGCTCCACCTCCTTTGCCAGATTGCATGCCCACTGAGGGCAGTAATGCATGAAACACACTGCCATCCTTCACAGAATATTAGTGCATTGTTTGCATATTGGGACTTAATAAATATGTGCTGCATAAATATATCCTGTGGGTGTATTTCTATTGGATTCTACTAAATTCTAACAGGTTACTGAGTTAGAAATTTGTAGCTATGAGCCCCCTTCTGCCTCTGAAGTTGCTATCACATATTTGCTGGATGAATTATTTAAATTCTTGAAACACTTGTATTTTAAAGTAGAAACAAAATATCTTGATTGTCTGTATCACTGCTTGTTGTGAGAATCAAATGAAATAGTGTTTATGTAGGAAAAATCTCAGCATTATGGGAAAGAAATTTCAAAGGTCTCCTAATCCAATCACCTAGCCGTTGTGCAAAACTTCTATACATCAACATCTCTGTAAGTAATCCATAAAATTATGTATGAAAATTTCCAGAGGCATATAAGTCTTAATCCAGTGCAGAAGCTTATTGTTTTATGTTTGTGCAACTCTGAACATTATCGAGTGGCCACACAGTGCAATCCATATTATGCCACTTGAAAGGTTTGCTAAATCTAACTGATGACTGGCTCCCAACCTATGAAGTAGTCTTATTCTGGCCATTTCATTAATTTCCTAATAACTTAATCTCACAGTTTACAAGACGAGATTGTTTGGAACATACTGACAGTGTTATTGCAGAATTTTTAAATCTCAGCTAATCCTAACAAAGTATTGTGCATCTTCTTTGGTATACCTCAGGGTTTAGCATAGGCAGCATGCTTTCTTAGAAAGAGTGTTACATAATGAGCAAACTTCACTATTTGGGTGTCTTAACCTCTGTAGGTCCAATCAAACCTATTGTTCAAACAGTCTTGGTGAGAATTAATAAATTATACAAAAGAACTTTAAAAGGACTATCAACAATAAATAAGGCTAAAATTATCTGGTTAATAAAATAAAATTATCTGGCTAATATTACCTCAGTCATATTTTCCTCCGTCATGATGCTTTCAGCATAAAGCAGCAATAAATTTCAAAGCCAACTAACATTAAATTATTAAAACTTGCACTTCCAGAGAACGTCTCATACAAGGATAGAACTCACTCATACACCTTTCCATTTCAGATTTAACCAGACACACTATTGAAAGATAGTTGTTAGAGTAAACTGTTCGGTCATTTTCTCTTACAACATACCTGGGCCAGATCTGGCTGCCTTGAGGCCTGATGTGTACTTAAGTGTACCTCCCTTTAACTCAGAGCCTCTCAGAGGGTACTCAGAGCAACTGTTAGAAATGTCAGGAGTTCAGAGCAGATTTAGAACTTAAAAGTTCCTAGCATCATTATAGAAGAGGTACAAATAATGCAATAGTAAGCCAAATATATATATATATATACCTATATGTGTATACTATACATGTATATATATATGTATATACATATATGTGTGTGTATATATATGTATATACATATATATATGTGTATATATATATACATTTTGCCAACTAATGGCCACATATCCAATCGCCTTAGCTTAAATCTATGTTGCGCCAGACATCTGCTATCCTGTCCCTTCTTATATAACTGGTATAACCGAGACACCCAAAGAATCTCAAATGATTAGGACAGTTTCAGCCCTCCGAACCTCGAAATGTTAACTAGGAAGCTAGAGGGCAGAGACATGTCAGCGTGACAGAGACTCACCTTCTGTGTGCACAGCAGACACGTAGGTCCAGTTGTACCTCTTCACGATGTCCACCATGGCGCGTGCCTGCTGGGCATCGGAAGGCACGACCCTCATGAAGTACTTGAACAGAGTTTTGTCGCTCAGATCCATGCTTGTGGCCGAGTAGGCGATTTGAGGTATGTTGAAAAGCTGGAGCAGGTTCTGGACCTGAATGGCCACCGAACTGGAGCCGGGCCCGATGACGCCCACGATGGGCTTCTTGGAGCGGAAGGACGACGAGGCGCCGTCCACGCAGCGCACCAGGCCTTCCTCCTCCTCCGAGGAGATGAGCGAGTCCCTTATGAACTCGATGCTCTGCTCCAGGGCCACGGCCGAGTGCCAGCAGGAGTCCCGGATCTCGCAGCCCAGCGTGATGTTGGGCAGCAGCGTGGGGTCCGAGTTGATCCGCTCCAGGGTGTGCAGCATGGCCTCCACCCGCTGGATGCCGTACTGCTCCCGCACCGCCCCACACTTGCGCTCGTGAACCTTGTCCACCGTGGGCTGGTGGTGGACGGAAAACAGAGCCCCGATGATGATGTCGCCCGGCATGTGCGCCACCACCCTCCGCTCGCTGGACTGTGCGCTCCCACGGACATTTTCTTTCAAAAGCAGGACTGACAGGATCAACAGAAGGACCATTTTAGGGAAGGGGTTCAAGCTAATAAAGACAGCATGGTGGGGAAAATCTAGGAGGGTTCTGACAGATGGAATCCAACGATGTCGGATGGTGAGTGGCAACCCCAAACGTCAGCCAGTACTTTAGATGCGCTAGCTAAAAGACCATCATGTCTCCAGGGACCATGTGGTTAGACGCATCCAGGTGATCATGATCTTCAACACCTGGAAAAGTAAACAGAAAGGGGACTCAACAACAGAAGTATAACCAGTTTGGGAAGTTCTGTTTATGGTCGCGGAGAGAGTACTTATGATGTAACTTGAAAAAAAGAATCCCCAAATCTTTTTCTTGTCTCCTTTATGATTTCATGATTCAATAAAAGCAGCTTCTTTAAGTATCTTGATCCTACATTGCTTAGGTTAATTTTTGTTTGTTTGTTTGTATGGAATAAGTTGCTCAGTTGTATTCAACTCTCTTCGACCCCATGGACTGTAACCCGCCAGGCTCTTGTGTCCATGGAATTCTCCAGGCAAGAATTCTGGAGTGGGTTGCCATTTCCTTCTCCAGGGGATCTGCGCGACCCAAGGATCAAACCTGAGTCACCTTCATTACAAGCAAGTTCTTTACCATCTGAACCACCACAGAATCCCTATATGGAGGACACAAAACCAAAAATTATGTGTGGGAGGTCAACCTATATTATGACACAGAGGCAACAGAATGCATCCTAAAATAAGAAGTATGTCATGAACAAAAATCTTCCCCCCAAAAATTCCCAAAATGTTAGACACTGGTGATATTCAATTAAAAATGATGGGGTTTTTTTTGCATTTTAGAAATGTTGTTTCCTTCCAAATTTCCAGCATTGAACACGTATTGAGTATGCAAGTTAAAAACAGTTACTTCAAAAAAAGCCTACATCCTCCCTTTCAAATGCAATATAAAGCAAGTTGAATAATGTTCCCAACAAGAAAGTATTAAGTTTAGTTTCCATATAATACAGAAAATAACAAATGAGGCCAGATTGATATTTGCATGTTAAATGAACTGTAGGATAGAAGGAAAAGGTTTGGAAGATTTATAAAGTAAATCAACCCCAAGTACATAAGCATAGTGAAATGGGTACCAACTTTGGCAGAAAATAATATTCAAATTCCAGTTCTGCTACTAAGAACTGTTACTAAATTGTTTTAACCTCTCAGCATAAGAATTTTGTCATCTGAAAAAGGGGGATAATATGTGGTATGCTGCCCTTAAGGGAACTGATATAAGATACCAGCTATGCAAATGTTTTATATATTGAAAAAGGCTATATAAATTCAAGAGATTTTTTTTTCTATTATTAAATTTCCAAGGGCATTCAGTGGCTAGGTGGTGAGGACAGAAAATTCTCTGGCAACCCACTCAGTTCTCCAGAGTCTTCAAAGTAATTACAAAGTCTTGTAATAAAATTGACAGTAATCAATTCTTTACTCCTGATTCAGGAAAAATTTCCACATCATGAAGAGTCAAAGGGCTGAAAGGAGGAGTACATAGAACTACACTTCCAAGTCAAAACTTAAGACAGCTATGAATATAGTCATCTAATTCAGTTTAAACTCCTGGGAAGAAGAAAAAATTGTCCCAAGTTGCCTACAGCAAATTCTAGCATGATTTGTAAAAAAAAGAATGGACAGATTGGTGATTTGGTTTATTTAAAGGATTGTTTAAGAGACTTATTCTGTAAGATATCCACTCCTCCAGCCAAGCATCTCAAATTGTTTTAAAGTGACTAACTCCCAATCATCACTTTTCAAAGACAGGTGATGTTGCTTCAGGAATTTATGTAATTATGATGCTTCTTCAAGAATACTAATGGTTTTCAAAAGTCATCAGATCTGCAAAAATTCTAATCCAGACACAAAATGAATATAACCTGAATCATATTTCTAATCACTCTCACCTTCATTTTCACCATTTCCTTCCACTGGCTCCTATGGCAACAGAGAAAGCTTCCTCTGTATATTGCCAAACACACACACAAACCTCTCATCAAAATAGCTAGATGTTCCAGAACAACTAGATTTTTAGCAATATTTAGGGGAAAAATCAGCTTTGGTATGGAAGTTGGCAAGGGAGAAGGAAGCAAAGACATTTTGTCACTGGGAAATTATCTGAATATTCTCAAGCTTTCCCTTCACTTTACTTAGCAAAGACTTGGGGACCAATGCTTATTCTCCTGGTCATGTGAATTCTACTGCAGACAGAAAAAATCTGAAGTAAAAGCAATCACAATCTCTCATTAAATCCAGAATGTTAGCAAATCTAGTAAGGAAACAAGACTCATTTTTATTATGTAAGAACATCAAAGTGATGTGAGACTGGAAGAGGCCCATCAAACTGACGAATTTAAAATACCAGTCTCATGTATTCATTAGTTATTTCCAGCCAGCCCCAGGTACTGAGAATATACATGTATATATATAAAATCTTCTTATGATAGGCTGAATTATTTAACTCATTCAATGAATATCTATTAACTATGGCATGGGAGAGACTAATATAACAAAGTACAGTGAAGTACACTGATGATTACCCTTATCATCTTTCTTCGAGCACTCATCCTACACCAGGCATTTATTCATTAACTCAGTGAACATATATTTATGGCCCATGATATGACTCTCTCCTGGGAATCAAATATTCAAGAGAGATATTCTTAGGTGTACATATTCAAGGTGTGTACATATTCAAGGTGTAGATATTCAAGGGAGTACATGCTTACCACACATGGAGATTATAGATGAGGATACTAAAACCTGACTTTAGCTGGAACCTGATGAATGCAAACAATAAAATGAAGAATGAAACTAAGTCAGTCAGGTGAAAACCGTGGCTAGAACGTAAAGCGTGAGTACAACTGTGGTACAAGATGAGATTGGAAAGATAAGAAGGGGCCAGACCATGTAGGGTCTGGTAGGCTCTTAAAAGGAATTTGGAGCATAAGTGTAGCAGAAAGCCATTGAGGAGGTGTCCACGAATGGACTGGCACAATGAAGTCTTAGAAAAGACTGTCGGAGCTGCTCATTGTTCTGGATGCTGCTGCTGCTAAGTCACTTCAGTCATCTCCAACTGTGCAACCCCAAAGACGGCAGCCCACCAGGCTCCCCCGTCCCTGGGGTTCTCCAGGCAAGAACACTGGAGTGGGCTGCCATTTCCTTCTCCAATGCATGAAAGTGAAAAGTGAAAGTAAAGTCGCTCAGTCATGTCCGACTCTTAGTGACCCCATGGACTGCAGCCTACCAGGCTCCTCCATCCAGACAGGATTTTCCAGGCAAGACTGCTGGAGTGGGATGCCATTTCGTTCTCCACATTGTTCTGGATAGTGGGCTTGATAAGGAGACATGATACTCTAGGTAAAAGATGATAATGCTTTGGCTGTGACTGGTGACAATGGATATGGAGAAAAGTGGACACAATCAGATATCTTTTGCAAGTAGAATTAACTGGATTTGCAGATGGATTGGATCTGGGTAAGGTAGAGGGGAATTAGGGTCTACTCCCAGGTTTTGAGTCTATAAAACTGGTATATTTGGGATACTATTAAGAAAGATAGGATTGAATGGAACAGAAACAGATGAAAGCCAAGGAAAACAATGATTTTTCTTTTGAACATGTTAAATTTGAGATGCTTCAGAAGCACCCAGGTATAGCTGTCAAAGAAGAACGTAGATATGTAAGGCTGGACCGAGAGAAGTATCTTGGGTTAGAGATGTAAATTGAGGGTGGCCAATATATAAATCCTTTGGAATGAATAATATTACCTGAAGAGCAAGTGTGAAACTGAAAGTGAAGTCACTCAGTCTTGTCCGACTTTTTGTGACCCCATGGACTGTAGCCCACCAGGCTCCCCCATCCATGGGATTTCCCAGGTAAGAGTACTGGAGAGGGTTGCCATTTCCTTCTCCAGGGGATCTTCCCAACCCAGGGATTGAACCCAGGTCTCCCGCATTGTAAGCAGACACTTTACCATCTGAGCTATCAGGGAACACCAAGTATAAATAAAGAAAAAGTGCAGCTGAAAAGTCAGTCCCACAAAGAGGCAAGGCTGTGGTAAAACAGGCAGCTCAGGAAGTAAGGAGAGAAGTAAGAACATATGATGCCAGAGAAGACAAAAGACACTGTCCTGAGCACTTTATAAGGGCAGACATATACAAGGCTCTCTTTTTCTCATTCCCACAGATTATGTAATATGTGCACTATATATCTAGATCTGTATGTGGGTATGCCTTTGTATGTGTTGTGTGTATATCAAAAATCCTTAGAACAACCCAGAGACATAGGTATTATTTTAATTATCTCTATCTTCCTAATGACATAATGGGTTTTGGTAACTTAAAAGCAAGCGAATCACTTAAACAATGGTGGAGCGAGAATTCATGTCTACACCTAGTAACTCTATAACACACTCTCTGTATCATCCCTGGTCACATTACTGACCCTTCTTTCAAAACAGGTTATTTCCAAAGTCCATGAAAATAAAGAGGGGCCACCCAACACAGTTTGAACTTTCAAGGGACATAGAATCTAACATGAGTTTGCTTAAAAACTAGAGAGTGATGAAAATATTCCATATTCCACTCAGCTCATAGAAGGTACAGAAGTGTATGACTATCTAGCACAAATGTATTTTTATTGACCTGGCATCAACTACTAGATTGTGACTTGCCAGATGATAAATCGATGATTGCTTCATCATCTGCCTTGAAGACACACAGGGACTGTATGTTACTGATACTAGCTATGAACCTCAGATACCTGGAAAGTATTGGGTTGGGAAAAAGTTCGTTCAGGTTCTTCTATTACACCTTATGGAAAAATCCAAACAAACTTTTTGGCCCATGCAATATACTTTGAAATAAATTATGACTTAGAAATTTGACAGAACTGTGCTATGACTCAGTATATTATATAGTTAGGCAACAAGTCATCCCATGTGCCTCCAAAATACAAGAAATTAATAGAGCATAAATTCCAAATAGATCAGTAGATTATATCCTAACTCTGACAGCATCACTCATTTGTCTAGTAAGTCTTTATTAAGTAACTGTTCTGTAATAAGCACTCTTCTAGTTGCAGAGGATTCAATTGTAGACAAAGAAGACACAAATTCACACCCTCACTGGAGCCTGTAACCAGGTAAGGAGGTAAAATATTGTATGCTACACAGTAATGAAGATTACAGAGAAACAGTAGGCAGGAAAGGAAGATAGAAAGGGTCAAGAGTTATGAAAAAGAAAATTTTTTAGTGTAGCCAAAGAAGTTTAAACTGTAAAACTTGTGAAAGAGAATGAGTCATGCAAATATCGAGGGAACAAAAATTCCAGGTTTAAAAAAAAAAAAGTAAAGGCTAAGCCCCTGAGGCAGGTTTATACTTAGTGTGCTGAGAGACAGCAAGAAGGCCAGGGTGACTGAAGTGAAGTGAAACTGGGGAGAGAGGAAGAAGGGATGTCTGGGAGCTAGAGTGATGATCAAAGCCTTCTTGGACTTTAAAAGACGTTGGCTGTAAAACTGTGTGAGAGTGACTTTCTGGAAGAATTTTCAATGGAGGAGGGACAGACCATGACCAACTGTTCAAGGAGTTTTTAACAGAGGAGGGACACAGATGACCAAGCCTTCAACAAGAATACGGGCACAGAGGCAGAACCAAGAAAGCACTCAGGAAACTGCTGCAGTGATTCAGGCGGGAAAGATGACAGTGGCTCAGGGAGATGGTAGTATGGATGGTTGAGAACTGATAGGATTCTGACTCTAACTCAACCATAGAGTGGAAGTGTTTGCTCTCAGATCTGACTGGGGCTACAAAGGAAATAGAAGAATCAATGAAGACACTAAGGTTTCAGGTTCATGGTGTCATGTTGACAGAAAACTGTTGAAGAACAGACTTGGGTGGAGATAACCAAAATTCAGTTTTTTACTACATCAATTTTTAATGCATGTGACTGCTTGTGACCCCGTGGACTGTAGCCCACCAGGTTCCTCTGTCCATGAGATTCTCCAGGCAAGAATACTGGAGTGGGTTGCCATTTCCTTCTCCAAAGGATCTTATCTACCTAGGGATCAAGCCTACATCTTTTCATCTACCTGAATCAGCAGGCCTGTTCTTTACCACCAGCGCCACCTTAATACTTGGTAGAAATTCAAAAAGAGATATTTAATAAGCATCTGATATTGAAGTTCTATAGAGAGGTCTTCATAGGAGATATAAACGGAGGGGGCATCAGTATGATTTTTTTTTTTTTTTGGTAGACCACAAAACTGGATGAAATGACCTAGGAATTAGAGAAAGGAAACTAGTTCTGAGACTAAGCCCCCAAGGAATTCCAATGTTTAAACTCCAGAAGAAACAGAGACAAGGAGAAATTAGTAAAAGAGACTGAAAAAAAAAAATTGAATAGAAAGCTTATCTTGTAAAGTGTATGTGTGGTGGGCAGGAAGGGGAGATGAAATGTGAACTACACACATTATATTGAGAAAAATTAAAAAACAGATATGGCTGTGTTTTCACAAGAAATATTATGAGTGTGGGTGTATGCACACATGGTCTGGAAATGTTGCTGTTTGGTCGCTAAGTTGTGTCCAACTCTTTGTGAACCCATGAACTGCAGCACGCCAGGCTTCCCTGACCTTTACTATCTCCCCGAGTTTGCCCAAACTCATGTCCATTGAGTCAGTGATACCATCCAATCATCTTGTTCTCTATTGGCCCCTTCTCCTCCTGTCTTCAATCTTTCCCATCATCAGGGTCTTTTCCAATGAGTCAGCTCCTCACATCAGGTGGTTAAAGTGTTGTAGCTTCAGCATCAGTCCTTCCAATCAATACTCAGGGTTGATTTACTTTAGGATGGACTGGTTTGATCTCCTTGCAGTTTGAACTGTTATAATGAGTCCACTGGGTGGTGGGAATATGAATAATTTTTAATTTCTTCTTTGCTTTTTCCCTTTGCTTTGTAATTTTCTGAATTTCTGCTATTAAGACTACCCATTATTTGTAGTATTTTTTAAGTCCTGGGCTGAGCGATCTGCTTTCCAAATTTCCGTCCCGGTCTACCTTGTGCCCTGATCACTCCTAAAACTGCCCCCCAATTGGGTGTCTGCTGAAAGTGAAAGTCGCTCAGTCGTGTCCAACCCTTTGCAACCACGTGGGCTATCCAGTCCATGGAATTCTCCAGGCCAGAATACTGGAATGGGTAGCCTTTCCCTTCTCCAGGGGATCTTCTCAACCCAGGAATTGAACCAGGGTCTCCTGCATTGCAGGTGGATTCTTTACCAACTGAGCTGAGGGAAGCCCAGGGCATCTGCTGGTCAAGTTAAATTTTTTTCTCTTCTGGGTGTATATCCCTTTGCCCCAGTGGTTCTGTTCACACTGGTTCTTAGCCCTGACATACTCTTGTTTCATGGCCTTTAAGGTGGAGTTTTTTAAGAGCATCAGCTTGGAGTCAAGCAGACCTGGGTTTGAATCCTGGTTCTGCCATGGGCTGCTGTGCACCCTTGATTACTTAGTCTCTCTGAGCCTAACTGGAATGAGAACAGTACCTACCTGGTGCACTGAGAAGACCCGGAGGGATCGGGTAGGGAGGGAGGTGGGAGGGGGGACCGGGATGGGGAATACATGTGGATCCATGGCGGGTTCATTTCAATGTGTGACAAAAACTACTGTAATGATGTGGAGTAGTTAGCCTCCAACTAATAAAAATAAATGGAAAAAAAAATTAAAAAAAAAAGAATAATGGAAAAAAAAATAAAAAGAACTGGTTGGTATCTTTAAAAAAAAAAAAAAAAGAGCGTTAATGAGGACTGAATGAAGTAATATTTGTAAACAGTCTCTTTGTAAAATCTCCCCAGGTCTCTCACCTTGCAGGATGTACTTTATTCACTCCATTCAAGAGGCATTTTCATCCATACTTTTTCATATGATTTATTAAGCAGCTAATAGTATGGCTATTTATAGGCTTCCCTAGTAGCTCAGATGGGAAAGAATCTGCCTGCAATGTAGGAGACCCAGGTTCGATCCCCAGATTGGGAAGATCTCCTAGAGAACGGAACGGCTACCCACTCCTGCATTCTTGCCTGGAGAATCCCATGGACAGAGAAGCCTGGTGGGCTACAGTCCTGAGGGTCACAAAGAGTTGGACACAACTGAGTGACTAAACCGCAACAACACTATCACTATTTATATAAAAGTTTTGTCTTCAAACAGACTTCAGACCCTTTAAAGGTTAAATTTGTGCCATACACAACAGCTGATATAATCCTTACACCAAATGGATATTCAATAAATTCTGCTAAATGAACGAATAAAGGGAACTGCCTCCACCAGGCTTTTTGGTCAGCTACTTGACTGAGATTTAAGGAAGTGACCCCATCCCACTATGGAAAATTAAAAAATAGATCATGAAAATCCTCCTGTCCAATGGGTCCAGGCAACAGAAAACATCAAAAAGAGAAGTACAGTCTAACCAAAGTAGGAGGGAGAAACCTCTGGTGCTCCACATGGCTTCTAGATACATGAAGAAAAACAGCAACACTGAACTAGGAAGAGTCTTATATGATATAGTTTAACTGAGACTCATGAAGCATAATGCTTTTTAGCAGAACTAGGACTCAGTTCAGCCGCTCAGTCCTGTCCAACTCTTTGCGACTCCATGGACTGCAGTGCGCCAGGCCTCTCTGTCCAACACCAACTCTCAGAGCTTACTCAAACTCATGTCCATTGACTGGGACTAGAACCCAGCAAAATATCATCTCAAAACTGATATTTAATCATGTCCTGAAACTTGGTTCTGCACCTATATAATTCTCTAGGCATATAATCTTTAACACACAGATTTTTTTTATTTAAATGTAATATCAGTATGAAATCTACAATGCAATATATTTTATTCTTCTCTATATAATGTATTATAAGTATCTTTTGAGATTAGTTCATTTTGAAGATGGGGATAATGATAAGATTATAATCCACAACAGCTTACTATGTTCTAGGTACTATGCTTAGCACTTCACATGAAATGTCATTTAAATATCATTAAAAAAAACTGCAAGATAGATCATTTTATGCATATTTTCACTTGACATATCTAGGACTCAGAGAGAGAGGATGGTTTGGTTAAGATTCTAAGGCAAGTGAATAGCAGAGTCAAGATCCACACTTAGAACTCCTATTTCTTTCAAACAGCTGCATCATATTCAATTATATGAATGTCCAAAAATTTAATTACTCCCTATTTTTGAATATTTAGATTCCTCATAGATTTTACTACTATCCTAAACAGTGTTGCACTTTAATTACTTTTCAATGTATTTCTGTAGGACAAGGGCATGATGTTGCTGGCATAAATCTTTCCACGGTTTACAATCTATGAACTTAGACTGTAAAAGGAGGCATTAGTGTCACTCTCAGTCCTTTCTCCTTAAGCTTATTAATTCTGTGTACCACACAGTGTTCTTCCCATTAGAACCTGCTCTCCCTTGCTTCTATACCAGTTAATGAGTGAGGCCCTTTCTCCCTAGCTATTGCATCAGGAGGTCCACTCATTCATTTAGCAAGGGTCTTATAGGGAAAAAAAAAATAGTAAAATCATATTATTTTATTTTCAACATACAGAGCCTTTTCCCTTTTAATCCCATTTTAGACTAAACAAAATTAACACTAAGAAGGTCTGATTATTGCCATTTCATATATCAGAAAACAGAATCCCCAAGAGAACAAATTATTTGCTTTAAATTATAACTCTGATGTGGTAGGGGTAGATATATATTTTTAAATTCATACATGTGTGAATGTATATTCTATATGTATTTTCTTGCTATAGATAATGGGAAGAAATTAATTAACACAGTAATTTTAAAAGCTTTCAAGATATTATAAACCTGTGATCTAAAAATATGGAGTACTTTATAATTTAATCAAAAGTAGTAAATGATAAGAGTTTACATAAATACTATAATTTACATGATATTTTGATTCAGGGTCCTATTTTCAGAAGTACTAGGCTGCTTTATTCAGTATTCTAGGTTCATACCATAATAAGATCAATCACTATCCCATTATAGAAAATAGACATATATTTAATATGCATAAAAGTACTGTGCCTCAGGGAACCATACAGTCTCATATTGTATCCTAAGTGAGGATGGAGAAGAAATTATTGGTGACTAGAATTTAGTATAAATGGCAACTTAGATAGTAATCAGATTCACAGTCGCATTGTCTTATTCTCAACAATTTTCTCAAATGCTGACCATCTTTCTGGCACAGATGTCTCTTATATAACTTAATCCCCACACAAGCAAATCACACAGCTCAAGACATCAGCACTAAAATGATTCCTTCTGCCTGAGCAACAGCCTCCTCACAGACAGGGGTGTCAATACTGCATATGTCATGGATGCCTCGGATACATTTTCCTGAAAACAAGTGCATCCCATAGATAAGAGACTCTGGGGTATAACGATACTGAGAGCACCGCAGTCTGGGGAAATCTCCATTGTTGTAGCTATCTCAAGCACACATCTGTGACCTTGTAAATAGGAGAGTCCAGCACCCCCTCCATTTAGCCCAGGACGAAAAATATGCCATAGTTAAACTGAAATCCCCTTAAAGCAAAAAGGGGGCATAAAATAACATTGTGCAAAAGTGAAGTCTGTAATTTTACGTGTTAATTAAAAGGTGCTGGCAGTGAATAAAGCTCACTAAATCATCTTAAATCATTACACAACTGGTTTAGTAGTCCATGAAGACCTAAAACAGCCTTCTACAGCAAAGCAATAAAAATGATGTGATCGACTGTTAACTAGTCTCAACTTAATTATCAAGCAGGGATTCTAAACTTCTTCCCATTTTGCAGCCTTTAGCTGCTTTCTTGTTATTTATGGCATACCTCGAAAGACTGTAAAGCATTATTTTGCATATTATATCACCTAGCATCAGGTGCTTGAAAATGTGGTTTTGCATTTCTAACTCAATCTCTAGTTACTTATTAATAGCTAATATTTATTGAGTGCCTACTTTGTGCTAAATAATATATAAGCATAATTTAATGTAAGCCTCACGATGACCTTGTAGGGTAGGTATGATTACTACCTACATTAAATCTCTCTTGAAATTGAGGTTTAGAGATGAAAAGTCTTGCCAGAGGTCTCACACATATAATGAACGGCAGAGTCAGGACATGAATCCAATTCTCTCTGGCTCCAAAACCCACACTCAACATAATCAGATGCTACTGCTTCCCATCTGACCAAATGGGATGGTTAGTTAAACCTTACGCATTGGCTACAAAACATTTTGGAAATTCGACTTTCCACTAAATTCTTATGTAATGTGAATCAGCTACATTCAGAAGCCATACAAACAAACCTAATAAATATAGCTAACTCTGTTGCATAGAATCATTTAGATTAGGGTTTCTTGACCTTACACCTGTTGCCATTTTGGACTAGGTAATTTTGGGGGTTTTGGCAGGCTGCCATCCTACACATTGCAGGATGTTTAGAGCATCCCTGATCTAAAGATGCCAACAGCACACACCTCCTCATCCTTGTGATGAATAAAAATGTCTCTAGATGCTGTCAAATGTGCCTTGCAGGTCAAAGCCATTCTCAACTGAAAACTGCTGATTTACTTGAAACTCATCCTGTCAAGGTCTACATAATCAAAAAAAAGAAGACAAGTAAGAGCCATCTGGATGTGTCAGTCCCACAAAGCCTTTTTCTGAAATGTTCTAATAACTCTAAGGAGAGTAGTTTGGAATAGACTTGCCTTTCTCCTTCTTTACACTGTAACTTGTTTCTGGCTACATTTCTTGTTTTGAAACTTGGAATATCAATCTGAGAAATACAGAGTGAACTGTCAAAGATGGCATTGGTGGTGGTGGTTTAGTCGCTCAGTCGTGTCTGATTCTTATGACCCCATGGACTGTAGCCCGCCAGACTCCTCTGTCCGTGGGATTCTCCAGGCAAGAATACAGGCGTGGGTTGCCACTTCCTTCTCCAGGAGATTCTCCTGGCCCAGGGATCAATCCCTTGTATCCTGCACTGGCAGGTGGATCCTTTACCGCTGGGTCATCAGAGAAGCCTATTTGTGTAATCAATTCACCATAATTACTCAATGAGGTTAATAGTGTTACAACCTGTTCCTCATTTCAAAAATGAAGGAGGGGCAGAGCTAAGTAACTTGCCCAAGGTCACATAGCTGATAAGCCACAAAGCTGGGATTCAAACTCAAGCAATCTTTCGCAAGGGTCTGTACTCCCAATTTGGAGAAGGCAATGTCAACCCACTCCAGTACTCTTGCCTGGAGAATCCCAGGGACGGTGGAGCCTCGTGGGCTGCCGTCTAAGGGGTCGCACAGAGTCGGACACGACTGAAACGACTTAGCAGCAGAAGCCGCAGCAGTACTCCCAATTATATCAGAAGTCACTGGAAACAACAATGAAATCATTCCATGGTGTTTAGCCACGCCACAGAAAAAGTTACCTAATGGCTCAGCAGTAAGGAATCCACCTGCCAATGCAGGAGACCCAGGTTCGATCCCTGGGTCAGGAAGATCCCTGTAGAAGGAAATGGCAATCCACTCCAGTATTTCTGCCTGGAAATCCCATGGACAGAGGAGCCTGGTGGGCTACAGTCCAAGGGGTCTCAGAGAGTCGGACACGACTTTGCAACAAAACAACAAAAACAATATAATGGAAAAAGGATAAGTCTGAGTTTCAAACAAATCAGACATATGTATGTAAATGTGTAAGTGTGTATGCGTGGAGAGAGAGTTATGTATGAATGTATGTGTATAAAATTATATAAATGTATAATTTTATTTTTTCCACTTCTCCACTACATGACAATGGAGGGAAAAAACCCTCAGTTTTAAATACAGAAAAATCACTGCCTTGTATGATTATTATATGTATTAACTAACATATTTAGTACTTGGCATGGTTTTTATGCTCAATAAATGATAGTTATAAGAGCAGAGATAAGCGTGCATCAAGACCTTTGCTTGGTTTCCCTTCTGACTAAAGGTACATACAATTCAAATGAGATTAAAGTTGGTAAAATCTAAATATTTTTCCTCCTGTTTGAGAATTTAAAGGAAATGAACGTAAGCTTAAGATGTAATGTTTTTTAGAACTGTGTTATAGAATTACATTTTAACTGAGAGAAAGAAATATCAAGAAAATATTTTCTTAGTTTCAAATAGTGAAAATGCAAAATCAAATTTAAATTTTCTTACATTATACAATCATATCATATGCTAAAAATATTTCTTTTGATGTTCCTATATTCTTATATTCTCCAAACTCTACTCAATGAAAATGATAACTAAATGATACATTGGTACTAGTATCAACATTTCTGTGAATATTAAAAGTGACACATATTTCTAAATTGTAAGGTTTCTGCTTTGTATTAATACATCTTCAATTGATCCAAACTCCAAACTGATCAACTTCAGCATATGTCATCATATATCAAAGAACAGTCTTCACTGTTTTATGAAGTTAGTTTAAGCTATCTACTAAAATAACACAGCAAAAAGTATAAGGAGGAATAAGTGTGTCTCTTCATCTCATGAGGACAGAAATCCTGGGAAAAAATGGTACACAAATAAGTGTAACATTTTTCACCATTAACTTTATTTCATATTTTTCTACTTTCATTGGCATTTAATTTAGTTTTTCTCTATAAAATGCTCTGAAAAATCCCATAAGAGACAATATAATACAACTCATAAAACCATCAACATGTTTTGAAGAAATGTAAAAAAAAATTAGAATTACTAAAATCCTTTAGACATGAAAGTAAACATGTTTAATGAGATAAATCATTGAATAGGTAATATAACAAGGCCAACGAGCAGAGTAAAAACTGAAAATATTATGTAGTTACTTCAATATTCTCAAAGTTTGCATATTCTGTACTGGTTGGACATATCAAAAATTCACCTATGAGTAAATTTTTCAGTTTTCAACTTGACATTTGTCATCATGTCCATAAAAAACTGTGTACCATGATGTGATGGCAAAGGCTGGTCTCCCTATGAAAGGAAAGTGAAGAACTGGGCAAATACTTGAATATTCAAATACCATCCTTCTCCTCCAAAGAATCTCAATATGCCCTTTAATAAATTAACATTAAAGACTTTGGTTTCTTTTTGAGCGTAACCTACAGCCAAAACGTTTCCTTGGGATAGCAACAGTCTTGGGAGTGTAATGAAACTACCTAAATAATATATTTGGAGTTTAAATGATCAGGGAAAGCTTTTCTCTTAAAGAAGCAGTCCAGCAGTTATGTAGGAAGTACTACGTTCTATTCACACTCTTCAAAAACAAACCAAAATACCCCCGAACCTTGTAGGATCTGTCCGGAGTGCTGAAAAGGTTTCCGCTGGAGAAGGCTGGAGTCTGGGAGACCAAGTAACTGATGAGTTCACCAAGCAGGATTTTCAAGTCCCAACCAAAGATCCTTTTAAACAGAAACTGACGTCCATAAAGGACAAAAACAGTCACAACTAAATTTCAAACGTGTAACTGCATGGATATGAGAGAAATTGAAGGAGGAGACGCCCTGTGCTCCACGAGAGGAACGAGGCACACGAAGCACATCTAACAAGAGGCGGCATGCCTGAACATTCCGAAACTCAAGACTGTCTAGAATGTTGCAGCGCCAAGAGGATTCTGCAGAATACCTAAGCTGAGCCCCACGGGGTGTGGTGGGGGGCTGCACAGAACCCACGACAATCATTTCTCGGCTGTCTCAAAAGGCCAGCAGTGAGCATCAAGGATACAGATGAGCTCTACCTCAGCCTCACGGGACTCAGAACAATGAAACATGTAGGGTATCAAGACGGCGGCAAGAAGCCACTGCCTTCCGACCGGCCTGTGTCAGCTTCTCGGCGGAGAGTAAACTGTGGGAGAGTCTATCCGCCTGCTCACTCGAGAGCTTTCGCTTCCGCTTAGGCAGCACCGAGATGGTGCCTGAGTGAGCACGGGCACTTGTTACCCGCTCCTCAATTTCCCTTCCCCACAGCACCTGCTCCGGAGGGAGACCTAGCACCAGCACCTGAGCCCTGCAGGTGGACTCCTCCCTTCCCTCTGTGAGGTCCCAGGTGCAGCCGAGGCTCTGGGCACCTGGCTGGCTCGTCGGCCTGCCCCGGGTTCTTTCCCAAGTGGCTGGAGCCGAGGCAATGCCGCTTGGGGGTAACTAGCGGGCTCTGTGTCCGAAGGGCAAGCTACCTCCAGGGGAGAGCCACGAGCCGGAGGGCCGGGACCGGGAGCGGAGAGAGAGCTTTCAGCACCACCCGCTGTCCTCCGAGCTCCCGCCGCAGGAGCCGCGGTCACCTCCGCCAAGCGATCCACCGGGCAGTGGTTCTCCCCGCTCTTCCCCGCCGCCTCCGCATCTCTGAATTCTGAGACCTCGGGTGGGTCGGTGGAGCCCAGTCCGAATTCTGAACGCCCGCCCCTGGCCTTGGGGCGCGGGACCTCGCCCCCGAAGGCATGCAGAATTCCTCGCCAGCCCCTGCGGCCATTCCCTCCTTTCCCCCGTTGCTCTCGCCCTGTCTCGCCAACAGGTTTAACCGAAGCCATCCGCGAATGGAGCGGGCTTCGACCTCGAGGTTCTGGCCACCCCCGCCGCTCCACCCGCGACCCCCTCCCCCAAACCCAACTGGTAGCGCCCCGCAAGCTTACAGCTCCTGCGTCCTCGGCGGGCCCGGGGACCCTCTAGGCACGCAGACACTTAGCAAGCTTACCCCCTGTTGGCGGCGCAGCAAGCAGGGAGTCGCGGTCTAGCCAGCCCCCCGGAAAGTTGGGCCGCGCGGATCAGCGGGGCAGAGTCAGCCTCTCCGGTCCCGGGCTCCCCCCGCCCCAAGATGATCTTAAGCTCATCTCCTGCGCTCGGTGCGCGCAGAACAGCAGAGCTGAGGGCGGCGTGTGCAGCGATTCTCCCTGCTACTGAGAAAGGGGGGAAGGGGGAAGCGCGGAGGAGGGAGGGGTGGTAGTTTGTGTTTAGAGAGAGAGAGTTCTCAGCGCAACTTTTTGGTGCCACCAAGTGGCACAGTGAGTTCCTTTAGGAACGCAGACTTCGGATCGAATCTGGATGGGTAAGCCAGCTCCACAGCCAGATGCTCCCAGGGTCGGAGGGCTGGGGCACACCCCGAGGACTTGAGTTTCCCCATGTGCACTTTCTCATCTCAATGCCTGGGACTCAGATCCTTAAATTCTAAGGATGAGCTTGTGTTGAGGGGGAACGGGCACCTGTGCCCTCTGCACACAAGTGGCAGAGGTGTCAAGGACACCAGGCAGGTGCCAGTAGCCTCCTAGGAGTCTAGGAACCCTTCTCTCTGCCAACCCTTCTGCCCAGATTACTGTATTCTCAAATATCACTCTAAAACTGTTCTGCCATCACCTGAGTGCCCAGCCTTTAAAGTAGGATGCCATTCATTTTCTTTGCACTAGAATCAATTCCAGAGTATTTCCCAACCCTCATTCAAAGAACATCACAGGTTGCCACCCAACTTTCTTCTTTAACTGCTCCCTTTAAGAAAGCATGTGACTTTAGACTCTGTGGATCTGAACCTCTCCAAATCACATTCAGAACTCCAGATTCTCTTGGCTATAGGCAACGTGTCTGATTGTCCTTCTCAGCCATTTCTACAGACCTCTCTGTATGCATTACACCAATAGCACAGCCAAGAGCTTGCAAATGCCTTTGATCCTTTACCCTGAAGCTCCCTTGATCCAGATTTTCTGGGTGGTCTTCCTTCCTTGAGTCCAGATCCTCAAACCCAGTTGATCCTAGGCAGACACTGCTGTTACATGGGACCTTAGTGACCCAAAACACAGAAGAGCCTCTACATTTCTACATGTTCAAGGTCACACATTTTCCTAGACCAGCCCAGAGACTACTGACCCAGGGTGATACCAAAGAAACACAGTGATGGTAAACCTGACTCCCAGGCTCCTGCTCCTTCTGGCACCGTACACAGCCCATTCAGTCATGTTTAGCTCTCCTCTCTTTCCTCTCTCTCCATCACCCTCTTTCTGACCCCATCTTTTGCAAAGTCCCATAAAGGAACTTGGAGTAAGGATGTTTTCCTGACCCCAGGGGGAGTACATAAACTTGAGCTTAAAGGTCCAGAGTTGCAGGTGTACCCCCTTAAAATGGCCCCTGTTCTAGAAAACCGCTCCTTCTCGGATATGTAGTCATGGAAGTGTCATTTTAGAAATGGAACACTGGCATTTACACTCAACGAGATTCCTCTTTTGCTATCTCTTTTTCAGGGTGAAGCACCAGCTGAGCTCCCAACACCTAATGGCTTCAAAAATAGAGAATCCCGTCCTTTGCTAAATGCGCCCCTTTGTGCACATGTATCGGTATGCATGAAGAGACAGAAAGAGAGATGTCCAAACCCTCCCTTTGGCTCAGACCTCTTTTTTTTTTTTTTCTCCTCTGATTTTTTTTTAGTTCATTTTCTATGGAAACGAGCCCACTTAAATTCCTCACTTATGCAAATACGAGCAAAGCGATCTTCATAAAGCTCTCATTGGAGAGACGCCGCGGTAGCCTGGGCTCCGGACTCGAGATTCCTGTCTGATTCACCCAGCACATGTCCTTGGCGGGTGACTTCTCCAAACTTGCAGGACCTCGCAGCGTCCCTGGCTCCCCCGGCTCTCCACCTGCCCACCGCCCGCCCTCCCGGGTCCATCGCCCCGGCTCCCACCCCTTGCCGGGCGGCCCTCCGTCCCTGCGCTGGGGGAGGGGGCCCGGCGGGCTCCCACCGCCACCACCACCGCGACCCCCGAGCCCAAAGAAGGAGAAACGCGCTGCGCTTACCGGGTGCGCGCCCGGAGCCCGGCGTCCCCCGGCCGGCCGCTCCTGGCCGGCGGCCCGCGCTCGCCGAGCGGCCTGGGCTGCGGCTGGGGCGCTAGCGGAGGCGGTGCGGGAGGCGGCGGCGGCAGGCGGCGCGGCGGCCTGGGCGCTCGCGCTCTCGGGCCCGCGCCGGGAGCACGTGCCGCGCTCGGGCAGACGCGGCTGGAAGCACAGCGCCAGCCGGCCCGGCTCCTGTGGCGCGCGGCGGGGCCGGGGGAGCGAGCGGGCGCGCAGACGCCGGGGGACCGGGGTCTTGGAGCCTCGGAGGCTTGGGGTTCGATCCAGGGTCGCCTCGGGCTCCCTCTGCGGCGCCTCGGCTTCCCTCCGGAGCCGCGGGAGGAGCAGAGCTGTGCGGGGAGGCGTGGGTGGCTCGTCATTCAGAGAGAGGCTGGGGGAGCAGGTAGATCATAAGCTTCTCCCTGACGATGGCACTTCAAACCCCGACCGGGATTGGGAGAAGGGGTGTCACTGCGGGAGGGTGCAGAGGACCGGGAATTCGGGGAACCCCAAGAGGATTCAGAGGTGCGAATGATTAGAAAGAATGGGCTCTTTAATAGCATTACTTAATAATACCATTTTGCATTTTGTATTTGCCTGCACTTCTTGCAAAGGATTCTATGTCCATTAAAATTTCTTCCTCTGTAGCAATTAAGTATCTTTTACTTCCTTAAATGACTTAACTTCCTTTTCCCTTGACTACCCTTAACTGACCAATATTGTAAAGAAATACTGAGGTTATCTTTAAATTCCCAAATCAGACTTCATTTCTGCTTCTGAGAAAAAGAAATTAGTATAAATTAATTGCACGGCTTAAAAGAAAGACATTACAATTTTATGATTATTGTGTCCCCTTATGTTTCCCTAGTCATGTGCTTGCAGCAATTGGGTGAAAGGTTAAAAGATGAGGACCCTGAAGTCAGGCAGTTGGTTATAAGGTAGACACTACTAATGCAGGTTTCACACAAGACTCTTTTGGCAAGTTGTTCTTTCATAGCTTCCCTTCCGGATTCAACAAGAAAAAAAGATATGTATCTCACACCCTGTTGGTCTTTACAATGGCATCTTTCTTCTCCCATTTTTCCTGTGTACTGATGGTGGCATTCTTTGTTTTTGAAATTCTTTGATTAAATCTGCAAAGCAAGCTTTAGTACTTTGTAGAGAGGCCAGCAAAGCTCTGGTGGACCTTCCTGAATAAAAAAGATAAGGTAGTATAGATGAGACAATACAAAAATAGTGAGGAAAATAAAGGGAAACTAATGACTAGATGATTCTGGAAGTGTGATTACGTCTGATGAAGAAAATGATTTGCAAGCCCAGTTGACTGAGGCATTGGTGATGAAGACATGGTCATAGATTTGATCCTTGTGTGGGGCACTTAGCTTTGAATGAGCATGGAACACAACAGGTTCCGTCTATTTTCATTGTGGGGAACTAGCACACAAGTGGCCTGAACCTGTGTAAGAAGGGGCTCTCAGTGACTACTCAGTCACTTAAATTCTTCAATTTCCTGCACATCTTTCTTGCTGTCTCCCAGGGTTATGGAGAGGATGGGACACAACAGGACATCTCAAAGCATGTCAGAAATGATAAAGCACTCCATAAATGCATCATATAGTTTATCAGGACATAGCGACTTCCATGCTGTAAAAGCTAGAACTAAAAGACATTCCTCATGTTGAGCAACAGTGATACTTTCAGTTGAGAAAGGAGAAGAGTATTATATAATCTTAAATTGCTCAGTGATATTTTACAATGCAGCTTTAACCTCACAGTTGTAAAGTGATGAATTAGGTAAAAGTTAAAATAAGGAGCGTTGTTTTAAGTCCCCAAAGCAAATTCACATTGCAAATTGCTCAAGGGTAAGACTTTTACCTTAGGATTAGCAATTAATAGGGCTTCTCAGGTGGCACTACTGGTAAAGAACCCTCCTGCCAATGCAGGAAACACAGTGAGATTTGGGTTCGGTCCCTGGGTCTGGAAGATCCCCTGGAGGAGGGCATGGCAACCCGCTCCAGTATTCTTTCCTAGAGAACCCCATGGACAGAGGCGCTTCTCCGGCTGCAGTCCATAGGGTCACAAAGAGTCAGACACACGGAAGTGACGTAGCATCCATGCATGAGCTATTAATAATCAAAATATTGGAATTCTTATGTAGAATAGTGAAAAAGAGTGAAAAAGTATAAAGGTATACTAGGTTTAAAACTTGAAATTTCCCTTGGTTCTTTTCTTTCTCTCACACATGACCATGGCAGGAAATCCTTTTGGCTCTACCTTCAAAATCTATCCAGAATCCTACCACTTCTAACCGCCTTCACAGATACCACGTTGATTCAAGCCACCATCATCTTTTATCTGGGTGCAGCAGTAGCATCCAAACTGGTCTTTCAGCTTCTTCACTTTTTCACTACAATCTAATATTCAACAAAGCAGCCAGACTTTTCTTTTTAAGAAGATAGCTTGACTCAAAAATTCTCCAGTAATTTTCCATTTGAAACAGAGTCAGATGGAATCTCTATAGAGTCTGTTCCCACTTCATTACCTTTCTGACTTCGTTTCCTAGTATTCCTCCTCTTTACTCACTCTACCGCAGCCATCAGGACCCCTCTGATGTTTCTTAAAACAAGTCTGGCATGCTCCAACACTGATGGCCTCTGCATTAGCTGTTTCTTCCTCATGAAATGCTCTTTCTCAAGTCATCATTGGGCCCTCTCTTCTCCTTCAAATCTTTGCTAAAATCTTACCTCCGGCCTTGCTGTATCTCACCATTCCATGAACCCAGAGTAGGCAAGGCATGAGCCAAGAGGCTGAAAGAAAATTCAGGGAGCCTAGGAACTGCAGACCTGGTCTCTCCTGGCCAGTGCAAGAGCCGCAGCCGCAGACACGACTCCTTCACCAAGGGCGTATCGGGTGGAGCTTGTATGTGTTTGCAGAACAAAACTAGTCTGTGGCCAAGAGCAAACTTCATGCCGCGCTTCGCAGTACTAGACGTGGTCTCAGTTGTTAACATAATCTTTATTCACAGAACGTGGGGGGAGGGCTGAGAGGATGAGGGGCGAGAGAGCCTCCCCACACCATCTTGGCTAATTTGCTCTTTCCCTATGTCTCCTTAGTGAAGCCTTCCCAGACTAGCATATTTGATACTGTAACCTCTTCTCCCTTACAGTCTCAGTACTCTTGATCCCCTCCTCCCAAATCTGTTTTCCCCTGTATCTAATACTGTCCCAGGTACCATATAAGGTACCCATTTGTTTGTTGTGATTATTGTTTATTGTGTGTGTCTTCCCTTCCCTTCCATTAGAATGCGGGCTCCTCAAGGAAGGAATCTTTGTTTGTTTGATGTATTCAGATTCTTAGAAAACAATTCTAGAGCCTAAAAGCAACTCAATAAATATGTTTGAATGTTTAAATGAATATTTATGAAAATAAAGGTATACACGGTACATGCCACTCATTTTCTCAGCTAACATCACTGACAGTTAGGTTTGTAAGAGATATGCAAGCTTACCGACAGCGGCTTTTTCCAACCTGGGCACTCGTACCCACCTTTTTCATTCTGTTTTTACATCTGTGCTTCATAGACTTTACCTGCTCACTTCTAGACTCCAAAGGGGTTATTGCAATTCTAAAGGTTTTGCAACTATGTTTCTTTGAGCCCACCAGTTAACAGATTATAAGTGGCTTTACAAAATAATTTATTTCAGGAAATTTTATTTTCATTCATTTAATGAAAACTTATCAAGGCTTTTTCTTTTCTTTTTGTCAGTTACTATATGAGGGACAGCAAGAAGAATGATAAAAAAAAGAAAAGTAAATACTGGCTTAGCTTTAAAGAGCCAATAGCTATTAGGTATGAATATATGAATGTTTATATGTTTATTGATTTGTTCATGCCATTGATTAGGTATTTTTAAACTACTGTGTGTCAATCATAGCTCGATATTGGGGTTCAGTGATGAATGAAGTAGAATTAGTCCCTGTCCTCATGGAGCTTACAGTCAACTAAGGAACACATAAACTTAACTAATTTGTCTCTCAACTTGTAGATTGGAGGCAAAGAAGAATTGGACAAGGTAAGTTATAAAGAATAGCATGGCATGAGGAGGGATCTTGGTGTCTTGTTTGTATAGAACATTAAAAAAATAAATTATCTCTGAGGCATTACTAACAGGTAAGGATCCATTCCAATCAACTATGCAGAAAAGGTTCTCTGTGTGCTTGTGTTTGTGTGTTGGTGGTGGTGAGGTATGGTTTACCAGAGAGAAGGAAGAAAGGAAGGGTTTTTACAGGCATAGGGAACAACAAATATAACCACTGAAGTAATAGAATACTTGCTATATTTTGAGAACCAAAAAGACATTGGTGTCAGTGAAGTAGAGCTTGGAAAATCTTTCAGCATATCTCAGTTTGCTTTATTGCAAAACAGAGTTTGTTATTTTATATGATTTTATTCAATGCATTTAGTCTGCCAAGTTTCTAACTGTGAGTGATATATAAAAGTCACTAGAAATATAAAATGAAGGAAATGTTGGCCACAGCAATCAGAGTAGAAAAAGAAATAAAAGGAATCCAGATAGGAAAAGAAGAAGTGAAACTCTCACTATTTGCAGACGACATGATCCTATACATAGAAAACCCTAAAGACTATACCAGAAAATTACTAGAGCTAATCAATGAATATAGTAAAGTTGCAGGATATAAAATTAACACACAGAAATCCCTTGCATTCCTATACACTAACAATGAGAAAACAGAAAGAGAAATTAAGGAAACAATACCATTCACCATTGCAACAAAAAGAATAAAATACTTAGGAGCATATCTACCTAAAGAAACAAAAGACCTATATATAGAAAACTATAAAACACTGATGAAAGAAATCAAAGAGGACACAAATAGATGGAGAAATATACAGTGTTCATGAATTGGAAGAATCAATATTGTGAAAATGAGTATACTACCGAAAGCAATCGATAGATTCAATGCAATCCCTATCAAGCTACCAACATTCTTTTTCACAGAACTAGAACAAATAGTTTCACAATTTGTATGGAAATACAAAAAACCTCGAATAGCCAAAGCAATCTTGAGAAAGAAGAATGGAACTGGAAGAATCAACCTGCCTGACTTCAGACTATACTACAAAGCCACAGTCATCAAGATAGTATACTGGCACAAAGACAGAAATGTAGATCAATGGAACAGAATAGAAAGCCTAGAGATAAATCCATGTACCTATGGACACCTTATCTTCAACAAAGGAGGGAAGGATATGCAATGGAGAAAAGACAACCTCTTTAAACAAGTGGTGAGGGAAAACTGGCCAACCACTAGTAAAATAATGAAACTAGAACACTTTCTAACACCATACACAAAAATAAACTCAAAATGGATTAAAGATCTAAACATAACACCAGAAACTATAAAACTCCTAGAGGAGAACATAGGCGAAACACTCTCCAACATAAATCACAGCAGGATCCTCTATGACCCACCTCCCAGAATACTGGAAATAAAAGCAAAAATAAACAAATGGAACCTAACTAAAATTAAAAACTTTTGCACAACAAAGGAAACTATAAGCAAGGTGAAAAGACAGCCCTCAGAATGGGAGAAAATAATAGCAAACGAAGCAACAGACAAAGGATTAATCTCAAAAATATACAAGCAACTCCTCCAGCTCAACTCCAGAAAAATAAATGACCCAATCAAAAAATGGGCCAAAGAACTAAACAGACATTTCTCCAAGGAAGACATACAGATGGCTAACAAACACATGAAAAGATGCTCAATATCACTCATTATCAGAGAAATGCAAATCAAAACCACAATGAGGTAACATTACATGCCAGTTAGGATGGCTGCTATCCAAAAGTCTACAAGCAATAAATGCTGGAGAGAGTGTGGAGAAAAGGGAACCCTCTTACACTGTTGGTGGGAATGCAAACTAGTACAGCCACTATGGGAACAGTGTAGAGATTCCTTAAAAAAGTGGAAATAGAACTGCCATATGACCCAGCAATCCCACTCCTGGGCATACACACCAAGGAAACCAGATCTGAAAGAGACACATGTACCCCAATGTTCATCACAGCACTGTTTATAATAGCCAGGATGGAAGCAACCTAGATGCCCATCAGCAGACAAATGGATAAGGAAGCTGTGGTACATATACACCATGGAATATTACTCAGTCATTAAAAAGAATTCATTTGAATCAGTTCTAATAAGATGTATGAAACTGGAGCACATTATACAGAGTGAAGTAAACCAGAAAGATATACACCAATACAGTATACTAATGTATATATATGGAATTTTTAAAAGATGGTAACAATAACCCTATATGCAAAACAGAAAAAGAGAGACAGATGTATAGAACAGACTTTTGGACTCTGTGGGAGAAGGTGTGGGTGGGATGATCTGAGAGAATAGCATTGAAACAAGTATACTATCAAGTGTGAAACAGATTGCCAGCCCAGGTTGGATGCATGAGACAGGTGCTCAGGGCTGGTGCACTGGGAAGACCCAGAGGGATGGGATGGAGAGGGATGCGGGAGGGGGGATTGGGATGGGGAACACATGTAAATCCATGGCTGATTCATGTCAATGTATGGCAAAACCCACTACAATATTGTAAAGTAACTAGCCTCCAACTAATAAAAATAGATGAAAAAAATAAGAAAGAAACATAAAACGAAAACTGTGTAGAAAGAGGAGGTGACAAACACCCAAGTAGTTTTCTATTAATGTTGTATCAGTGGTTTATGAAAAATGTTTAGTGATGAGTTCACTAGCAAAAGAAAGAGAAAAGGGAAAATGTCTTAACGAATAAGTATTTAAGGATATAAATTGTATATTTCTTATAATTAGTATAAGATTTCTTGAAAATTTCTTAAAATTTCTTATAATAAATTTCTTATAAACTTCTTATAATTAGCATAAGAAAAGTAGTCTGTTCTTAGAAAAAGAGTTTTGTTGTTCTTGCTATTTCTGAATGCTATTATTATTACATAGACCGTTATTTAAATACCCTTAAAAATTTGATGCTTTCAATGGGGATTTTTACAGTGAAAATAGTCACCTTTTTCACTTTACATTGTTGTTTATAATTCCAATCTAAGTTCTAGGCATAACTTGGAAATTTAACTCAAAGAAATTGTTACTTATGAGTCAAGTGTCACTTATGTGACACTTAGTCAAGTCTAAGCAGAACTGGACATGGAGCAACAGACTGGTTCCAAATTGGAAAAGGAGTATGTCAAGGCTGTATGTTGTCACCTGCTTATTTAACTTATATGCAGAGTACATCATGAGAAATGCTGGGCTGGAAGAAGCACAAGCTGGAATCAAGATTGCCGGGAGAAATATCCATAACCTCAGATATGCAGATGACACCACCCTTATGGCAGACAGTGAAGAGGAACTAAATAGCCTCTTGACGAAAGTGAAGGAGGAGAGTGAAAAATTTGGCTTAAAGCTCAACATTCAGAAAACTAAGATCATGGCATCTGGTCTCATCGCTTCATGGGAAATAGATGGGGAAACAGTGGAAGCAGTGTCAGACTTCATTTTTTTGGGCTCCAAGATCACTGCAGATGGTGATTGCAGCCATGAAATTAAAAGACACTTTCTCCTTGGAAGGAAAGTTATGACCAACCTAGATAGCATATTAAAAAGCAGAGGCATTACTTTGCCAACAAAGGTCCATCTAGTCAAGGCTATGGTTTTTCCAGTGGTCATGTATGGATGTGAAATTTGGACTGTGAAGAAAGCTGAGTGCTGAAAAATTGATGCTTTTGAACCATGGTGTTGGAGAAGACTCTTGAGAGTCCCTTGGACTGCAATGAGATCCAATCAGTCCATCCTAAAGGAGATCAGTCCTGGGTGTTCATTGGAAGGACTGATGCTGAAGCTGAAACTCCAATACTTTGGCCAACTCATGCAAAGAGTTGACTCATTGGAAAAGACCCTGATGCTGGGAGGGATGGGGGGCAGGAGGAGAAGGGGACGACCGAGGATGAGAAGGCTAGATGGCATCACCGACTCAATGGACACGAGTTTGAGTAAACTCCAGGAGTTGGTGATGGACAGGGAGGCCTGGCATGCTGCAATTCATGGGGTCGCAAAGAGTCAGATATGACTGAGAGACTGAACCAAACTGAACTGAAGCAGGACAAATGGAGAATATCACCCTGGGAATTTTTAAATTTGTCTTGATACTAGGTAAAAATACAATAATAAAAGAGCTTTTTTTCCCTCAGTACATGGGAAACCAGAAGTTCTTCAGTCAGTGTTCTCTAGGATAAAGCCCGTGTCCAGGCAGTGCTCTTGACACACATGTGGCAAACACAGACCCTTATCTTCACTCTACAATCCTTGGCCGGCCCTATGTAAACTGTCGTTACTATAGGCAATGTGCTTCTGTGATAGCCCAGAATGAATACCCAGATCCACTCAGATTTTGAGTCCCAATCCAAATGGTTTATCTGGCTCTTACTTGACAAGGGAACTCAGACAAGCTATTGAATTTCAGAACCTCATTTCCTTATCTGGAAATGGGGAAAGTGGAAAATATAATTTAGAAACTAATTCTCTTGGTTACATATAAAGTCATTTTATAAACTAAGAATTATTATAGTGATCTCGGGCACATCATGGTGGTTTTTTCTCACAATCTCTCACAATCTGGCTCCATTGTTCCAGTACAATACTGTGTGGAGGCAAGAATTTTGATAATACTGTTGGATTATTAGGATCGTAAATAACAAAAGAAAATTCCTCTCAATTTTGTTTTCAAATTGGTCAGAGATGTCTTATTTTCCTTCTCTAAAACATAAGTAATAGTGAGGTTGCTGTAGATATGCAACAATGGGTGTGAAGCAATTGTACAGTCCCTGAATGTGGTAAGTAAATGATATTTGGTGATGATAATGATGGGAATGAGGACTAGTTTATTTTAATTTTCAGTTAGTTACATCTATACATAGAATGGACATGGTGCTAGACATGTAGCTTGGAACTTGAGGTCTACTCTTTGAGACACTTGGGAATTTGAAAAACACCTTCCAGTCAACTAGTTCATCTCTGTTAATGCATTTAAATTGGGTAAAGTCTTGTGGTATTCTCAGTTAGTACTTTTGGCAAAGACAGTGATTTTTTTCGTCTACTATCAAAGATTAAACTTTATGGCAGCAGCATTCTGTTTTGCATTTAAATGACCAAGTAAAGTTATACAGAGGGTTTTTTTTTTCTTCAAAACAGAGCCTTGGAATCATTGCTTAATAGAATTCCTGGAAACTTTGTATTGTATGCATAAGAGACAATTATGCTGGCAATGGTATACATACAGCTGTTGCAACTATTATAATGTGTTTAATTATAAAGAGTCTTAACCACCTGAAATTTAACATTGTATCTAATTCATTGCAGTAATTTAGGAGATGTCTATTGTTTTCAATGTTTCATTTTCTTAGAAGTAGCTTATTGAGCTAAATGATTTAAAGTTATGTAGTAATCAGAACAGTGCCAGAAACTTGGAGACTGATGAACTGATACCTTCTTTTATGGTACTAAATACTTGTTTTTTCCACTTCTTTAAGATTTAGTAGGGATGTCGAGCTGTTCTAGATAAACACAGACATATGGATCCATCAAGAACTCTGATAGACTGAGAGCCCACGTGCTAGTTGAAGTAATATAAAGCATTTAATTCTGTTCCTTACTCTCTTTATCTATAAAATGGGTGAAATCCAGTTCCGTAAGTTAATTGTGAAGATTAAACAAGTTATACTTGTAAAACACAGAACCTGGTACATGGTAAGCATTTGAAACCTTGCTAGTTACAGTTACTGTAGATGAGATGCTGTGTACCACCTAAGAGCACACTCTCTGAAGTCAGTCTGCAGGGACTGATGCCTGACTGTGCTGCTTAGCAGGTGTGCATGCATGTGCATGCTTAGTCGTGCCTGACTCTGCGACCCCACGGACTGTAGCCCACCAGGCTCCTCTGTCCATGGGATTCTTCAGGAAAGAATACTGGAGTAGGTTGCCATTTCCTACTCCAGGAGATCTTCCCAACCCAGGGATAGAACCTCCATTTCTTATATCTCCTGCATTGGCAGGCAGATTCTTTACTGCAGAGACACCAGAGAAGCCCAAATTAATGAATACATTCTATGAATACATTTTATTGATCAATACAGATTCTCATAAACTAGATTCCCGAGCAACCTAAAATGAGGTCAGATCTGTGGACTTTCTAGTTTTGGGGTCCTGAACTTTGGAAACACATTAGAATCATCTGTAGCTTAAAAAAAAAAATCACTGACTTAGTTGGTATCAGGTGGAGAGTGAGAGCCACGGAATTCGATTTTTAGAGAGCTTCACAGATGATTCTAACATGCAGTCAATATTCAGAACAACTGCCAGTCCATTAAAACCCTCTGTATTTCTTTTTAACTTACTTGACATAAATTATATCAAATAAGAGTATAGGTACCATGTTATTAGGCAAAGCATAATTTGACCACAAGAAAATAAGATAACTTTTATGAGATCAATGTCCTTTTAGCATCTTCTGAGTACAGGAATCTTTTAAAATGAACTCCCACATTTCACATTTATAAACACTTTAAGGGGCACTTTAAGTCAGAAGGACACATATCAACTCCAAATATTCTTCATATCAATTATCAGAAGTAGATGGTAAAACTACTTAAAGTTTGTAATAGTAAAGTAGTTTGCCCTATCTCACAAGTTTGAAATAGTAACTCCAAGAAGTAAAATAATATCCAGAAACCCAAAACATGTTATTTCTAATATTTTATGCCACCTCTTTTTCCTGTAAACATCCCTACATTTTGACACATAAGTTGTATAAATTTTAAATATTAACATACTATATTCACATAATCAGGAATAAAATATTTTTATTATAAACTTTACTAAATAAATATTATTTTATTTCTAGGAAAGTGAAATAAAATCATATAAGCAATTCATTTTATGAAAATATATTCAGGAATAATGGTTCAAAATATTGCAAGAGCTTTGATTCAATGTCCTAAGTGAAAGCAAAGAAATGAAGAAAAAATATTTGTTATTCAGAAACTTTGAAAGAAAGTGACTGGCATTTCATTTTCAATTCCTTAAAATTATATGTGTGTGTGTTTGTGTGCACATATGTGTGTATTCTGATGGATCTGTAGACTTCTTAAGCAAATATTAATTGAGCAGCCCTTGAGCTAAGGTTACAAAGTGCGATAACCTCACATCCTCAAAGTCTAGTTACCTTTATATTGTACATGAATATGAATTGTATTTTAATTGTTTTACTTGAAATTGTTTTCTAAATGATTTCCTATATTTATAAATGTATTTATATAGTTATATATATTTATATAAGTTATGTATATGTTATATTATATGTTGTTATATAAATGTATTTATATGTTATAAATACATTTATATATATGATTGATTACTTTTACTACATATCATTCTACTTAAATCATATATAATTATACAAGGAGATCCTGGGGGGGAAAAAATCATCATTTTTAACAATTATGAGTTAAGTCTGATCTAGCTAGAATATTCCCTCGGTCAGAATATTTAAGTGATATGTTTTCCAAGCGTTGCTTTCACTTTAGATTTTAATATGCTGTACTCTTTTCCACAGTTCTTGGCAATATTCTCTATTAATGCTTGGCTGTGCTGGGTCTGCGCTGCTGCTCGCAGGTTTCCTCTAGCTGGGGAAGAGGCACTCTTCGTCCTCCCTGTCACCGGTTTCTCGCCACGGCGTGTCCCTCGTTGCGGAGCACGGGCTCTGGGCCCACAGGCTTCGGTAGCTGCGGCTCGCGGGCTCCCTAGCTGCGGCTCGCGGGCTCTAGCGTGCAGGCTCAGCAGTTGTGGCTCACGGGCTTCGCTGCCGCACAGCATGTGGAATCCTCCCGGACTAGGATCTGAACCTGGGTCCCCTGCACTGGCAGGCGGGTTTTCACCCACTGCACCACCAGGGAAGCCCTCTTAGCAATAGCCCAGGTATAGAAAAGCCAAGGGAGGCTTCTCCTGTCTTCTTTCTTCTCACACGTGCCACCATCAATCGTTCATCAAAAAATGAAGAAAAGAAGAAACGGGAGGAGGAGGAGGGGAACGAGCAGAAAAAAGAATGAAAGAAGAAAGAAAGGAAAAGGAAAATTTGAGATAAAGAGAAACAGAAGAAGGGAGGAAGAGAAGGGGGAGGAGAACTAAAAGAGAAAGAAAATAGCTCAGAGTAGAATTTTACAAAAAAAAAAAAAGAATCAGATCCCAAGACTGTAATCTAAAATAAATCATCCAATTTATAAAGAAGTTATCCTCAGATGAGGGTTAAAATCTATGTCAGCGTTCCAAAATTAAGACTCAAAGTCTCAGCTCAAGACCTGTCTTCTGATTTCTTGATGTTCCAGAGACTCATGTCTGGTTTCCATGGTGAGCACTTTCATGAGTCTTTTAAACAATAAGAAAAATCTATCTTATCATTTATTATCAGAATCTTAGGAGGAACCCTTCCTGCCTTCCTGGCATCCCAAGGAAGGTTGTGTTTGACTTAAATGCCCTTAGCTTAGGTAATAAATTATCATCTCAATAAAAACGTGTGAGAAAGAGAAGTAAAGAGGTATGGAGCTTGACAAGTTAAAATTCTAGATAAATATATGATAGTTAGATGGAGGAAAATAGCCTTGTAATTAATTCTCTGACGAAATGCATATAAGCTTAGATTTCCTTTTTCCATGGAAACATAGGAACTATAACCAGTAAAGAGTCAGTAAGGAAACAGAACTGTTTTGAGGGAATAAGCTGTGCTTTAGGGGGATAAAGTTAATAACCTATAACCAACTTTTTAGACTTTTTTAAAATTTAAAACATGCTGAAGATGGCTCTCCTACATCAAATAATACTCAAAATACAATTAAGAAAGTTTCCTAGATACCTTGGCATTCTCTCGTATAAACATGTCCTATCTAAACTT
Organism: Odocoileus virginianus; assembly: GCF_023699985.2. NCBI lineage: Eukaryota > Metazoa > Chordata > Mammalia > Artiodactyla > Cervidae > Odocoileus > Odocoileus virginianus. Next base: position 5,275,620 of record NC_069701.1, on the reverse strand, counting down.
AAGCCCTTAATCTTTTTGGATCCATAATTGTTGGCTCCAATTCTTTTCTATTTGATAATTCTATATATTTTATTATAAATAATCAATTACCAACTGAAATCAGGTAAATAATACACTAAATCTAGCTATAAGTAACAGGAAAAACTAAAGACTTTTCTTGTGTAACCTTGATATCTCTACCTCACTCATATTACTTGACTACTTTGCTACTTTGAAGTATTTAGCAGATCTCCTATTTTGTTCCCAAAGTTCTGCAAATTTTTATAATCACAGACCTCCACAATATAGGCACTAACTGCTTATTGTTTGGATCATCCGATGTCATTTCTAAGAACATAGTGCCAATTTTATTTCTATGAATGCTCATTTTCTTCTCACTGTTACGTCACCATCTTTGTTTAGGTTTTTGCTTAGGTTAGGACTGGCACATTTTAGGATCTAAACAAATCTTTACTGAATGAATGCATGCACTAATTTTCATTTTCTTTGATAAACCACAAATTCATGAAAAAACTGAAATTAATACTTATTAAGACTATGGTTAAAAAAAAACAGATCTTATAAAATCTATAGATATATGAAATAAAATTTGGTCACAGTGCTCTTTCAGTGAATGGACTTATACCCAAGGTGTGATACATTTTGAATTGTTTAACAGACCTATAACGTTAGGGTTTCTACTGTTTACTTCATGCTGCAATAAGACCAGTACTGCAGTTTACTTTATGCTGCAGTAAGCCCAGATGTGAAAGCCTACCCATCTACACGTAAAGACTTATTCCCATGTTTTATACGTGTGTGTGTGTGTGTGTGTGTGTGTGTGTCCCTTAATGGGGCTTCCCAAGTGGCTCAGTGGTAAAAAATCTGCCTACCCCTGCAGGAGACACAGGAGACACAGGTTTGATCTCTGGGTTGGCAATATTCCCTAGAGAAGGGAATGGCAACCCACTTTAGTATTTTTGCCTAGAAAATCCCAAGAACTGAGGAGCCTGGCAGGCTACAGTGTCATGGGGCTGCAAAAAAGTTGGACATGACTGAACAACTGAGCATGCACACATAACCCATAATACAGTATTTGATAAAAGGACTGACATAATTTTTAAACTTTCCATTGCTACTGATTATATCATGTCCTTTATCATTAAATAATATTTAAAAACAGAATTACAGGGTCTTCAGGTTTTAAGACATTTTTTAGAGTTTCCAGAAAAAAACAGTGAAAGCTGAGCTAAATTTCAATTTCAGATTAATGAGTCATTTTTCTAATCTAAGTATGTCCCAAACATGTCATGGTACGTACTTAAACTATATTTTTTTTTTCTGAAATTCAAGTTTAACTGGGTGTCCTATATTTTTACTTAATAAATCTGGCAATTTTAATCTGTATATTCAAACTACCTTTTGTTCTGGGAACCTCACAGTCTAGAAGGCAAATGAGGAGAAAACTGTGACAATATGGTGAGACGAGTGCCAGGATAGAGCAAAGTAGCCGCCCACAGGCAGGTTACACTTTGAAAGCATCCAGAAGAAACAAATTTAAGATCTTGTGATCAAATGTCAGAAAGCTGTGGTTACACATAATTACTTATACTAAAATTTAAATACATAAAAGTGGAAAGCAAAAGCAGTATCACAGGAGAGGGTCATAACCAAATGCTTTCAGGAATTTTGAAATGACCCTTTCTCTTTTATAAGCTGCCTCACAGACCTGCAGTACATTGTATCAAAGTTGATATCAAAGAGGTATCATCAAAGAGCAGCACCCAGACTAATACAACATAGCCATTGATAAGCTTTTTAAAATGCATGAAAGCATCAGTTATGAAGCCTGTGGCACTTTCTATGAAAATTTGGAAATAATTTTGATGAAAGGTCCTTTAATAATAACTGAATTCTAGAGAACAGCAACCAGGCTTTCCTCCTCTCAGTGTTTCTGACATAGCACACTGCCTTACATTGAACAATCAAAAAAAAATTTTTAGGATAAATGAATGAATGCCTCCTGTAGATTCTGTATATCCTCTCTGCTTTGTCTATTTCTTGGTTCTTTTTTCACATTAACTGGGATTCTCAGCCAGGAAGCAAACTCACAGATTCTATGGAAAATGGCCGTGTTGTAAAATTTTCCTCAAGAAGTACTTATGACTAGAATCTCTGTCTACAATGACCAAAGAGGGTGGGAAAGTTGCTCTGGGTTTGAGTGTGCTTTACCATCGGGAGGAAGCAGTCTGATATATGTACAGAAGTATATGCACAGAGGTGCTGAAGTGCCTGATGACCCTTGAGTCAGGTAGACAGAGGCAGCTAGTTCCCGTTGATCTGCTGGGGCTCCAAGAGAAGGAAATATCCTGTACGCCTCCAGTGGAAATGGTCAGGTTAAGGTCATATAGTTTTCATTTTAAGATAGATGTGCTGGGTTTCTTTAGATCCAACCCTAGGAAGATACTTCAATGTGGATACCATGTGGCTAATACAACATAAAGGTAGAGGGAAAGAGTGTCATTCAGAGGTATTAGACGCAGATTTATTCCAGGATGAATTAAGAGTCCTCTAAATAATCAAATCACTGCAGATGGTGATTGTAGCCATGAAATTAAAAGACGCTTTCTCCTTGGAAGGAAAGTTGTACCCAACCTAGATAGCATATTAAAAAGCAGAGACATTTGTCAACAAAGGTCCGTCTGGTCAAGGCTATGGTTTTCCCACTGGTCATGTATGGATGTGAGAGTTGGACTGTGAAGAAGGCTGAGTGCCGAAAAATTGATTCTTTTGAACTGTGGTGTTGGAGAAGACTCTTGAGAGTCCCTTGGACTGCAAGGAGATCCAATCAGTCCATCCTAAAGGAGATCAGCCCTGGGTGTTCATTGGTAGGACTGATGCTAAAGCTGAAACTCCAATACTTTGGCCACCTGATGCGAAGAGTTGACTCATTGGAAAAGACCCTGATGCTGGGAGGGATGGGGGGCAGGAGGAGAAGGGGACGACAGAGGATGCGATGGCTGGATGGCATCACCGACTCAATGGACATGAGTCTGAGTAAACTCTGGGAGTTGGTGATGGACAGGGAGGCCTGGCATGCTGCGGTTCATGGGGTCACAAAGAGTCAGACATGACTGAGTGACTGAACTGAACTGAAACTGAAAGAATCAAATTATTAAGGAACACACTCATATAAAACTCAAAACTTGTAAATATCTGCTAAAACAGTTCAAAAAGTCCTACATAGTTCTTATATATCCCCGTGATGTCTGCCTCAATATTTATTTTAAATAGCAAGTATAAAATATAAAATCATTTTATACCACAAGGCTAGAGCAATCAAAACAGTGTGGTATTGGTACAAAAACAGACATACAGATCAAAGGAACAGAAGAGAAAGCCCAGAGATAAAAGCACACACCTGTAGTCAAATAGTCTTCAACAAAGGAGGCAAGAATATATAATAGAGATAATCTCTTCAGCAAGTGGTGTTGGAAAAGCTGGACAGCTGCATGTAAGTCAAATTAATTTAGAACACTCCCTCACACCATATACAAAAATCAACACAAAATGGCTTAAAGGCTTAGATGTAAGATACAACACCATAAAACTGCTAGAAGACAACATAGGCAAAACACTCTCTGACATAAATTGTAGCAATATTTTCTTAAGTCAGTCTCTCAAGATGAAAGAAAGAAAAGAAAAAATAAACAAATGGAACCTAATCAAACTTACAAGCTTCTGTTCAGCAAAGGAAACCACAAACAAAACAAAAAGACAACCTACGAACTAGGAGAAAATATGCACAATATGATGTGGAATATATATATACAATGGAATATTATTCATAAAAGAATGAAATATTGCTATTTGTAGCAACATGGATGGACCTAAAGAATACCATACTAAATGAAGTAAGTCAGACAAAGACAAAGATTATATGATATCATTTCTATGTAGATCTAAAAAATAGTACAAATGAATTTATTTATAAAGGAGAAAGAAACTCACAGACACAGAATGAAAATTTCTGGTTATCAAATGGAAGGGCAGGGGAGGGATTAATTAGGAGTATGGGACTAACAGATACATACTACCATATACAAAATAGATTAGAAAACCAAGGACTTCCTATTTACTGTATAGCACAAGCTGGAATCAAGATTGCGGGGAGAAATATCAGTAACCTCAGAAATGCAGATGGCACCACCCTTATAGAAAGTGAAGAAGAACTAAAGAACCTCTTGATGAAAGTGAAAGAGTAGAGTGAAATAGTTGGCTTAAAGCTCAACATTCAGAAAACTAAGATCATGGCATCTGGTCCCATCACTTCATGGCAAATAGATGGGTAAACAGTGGAAACAGTGACAGATTTTATTTATTTATTTTTGGCTCCAAAATCACTGCAGATGGTGACTGCAGCCTTGAAATTAAAAAAAAAAAGATTGCTCCTTGGAAGGAAAGTTATGACCAACCTAGACAGCATATTAAAAAGCAGAGACATTACTTTGCCAACAAAGGTCCATCTAGTCAAGGTTATGGTTTTTCCAGTAGTCATGTATGGATGTGAGAGTTGGACTATAAAGAAACCTGAGTGCCGAAGAATTGATGCTTTTGAACTGTGGTGTTGGAGAAGACTCTTGAGAGTCCCTTAGACTGAAAGGGGTTCCAACCAGTCCAACCTAAAGGAAATCAGTCCTGAATATTCCTTGGAAGGACTGATGTTGAAGCTGAAACTCCAATACTTTGACCACCTGATGCAAAGAACTGACTCATTGGAAAAGACCCTGATGCTGGGAAAGATTGAAGGCAGGAGAAGGGAACAACAGAGGATGAGATGGTTGGATGGCATGACCGACTTAATGGACATGAGTTTGAGTAAACTCTGGGAGCTGCCAATGGACAGGGAAGCCTGGCATGCTGCAATTCATGGGATCTCAAAGTGTCAGACTTGACTGAGCAACTGAACTGAACTGAACTGTTATAGCACAGGGAACTATATTCAATATGTTGTAGTAATCTATAATGGAAACAACTAAAAAGTATTTATACATAAATACATATGTGTATATATAGATATTTATGTGTGTATATATATATATATATATATATATTTACTATACACCTGAAACTAGGACAATATTGTAAATCAACTATTCTTCAATAAGTAAATAAAATATAAAATTTACTTTCTTTTGATTTTTATGTGAAATGGGGATATTTCGTTATATTTTCTTTGTGTACTTTGTTTTAAACTAATTGGTTTTGGCAAATTAACTTTCAACTTAATACATTCACTTATCCTTTGTAAGTACCTTTTTAGACAGCATTAGAGTTTAATGTACTCAGTTGTGCCTGCCGGGCTCCTCTGTCTATGGGATTTTCCAGGCAAGAATACTGCAGTGGGTTACCATTTCCTCTTCCAGGGGATATTCCCAACCCAGGGATAGAACCCTTGTGAGTACCTTTATTTGACTTTAAAAATTTCTGGAAAAGTGATTACTGTTTATAGTAAATAATTACATGAAGTACAAAGAATGAATAATTCTATATAGTTCCTAATGTGTATAACTCTTTTTCCATTCTTTGTCCAATTGCATTATCCAATACTCACAAATAACCTTCATTTTGTTCACCAGAATTAAGTCAAATGGACTGAATTAATTATAAGGCAATTTGGAGTTTCCTCCTTTATACCCAGGAGGACAATGAAATGAATGGTTGAACATCTGGCAGGGAATCTCTATCTAACCCTTAAGAAAAGTGAAGGATCTGAGTGGGCATGCATGCTCAGTCACTAAGTCATGTCCGACTCTTAGCGACCCCGGGCTCCTCTGCCCATGGGATTTCCCAGGGTGTGTTACCATTTCCTTCCCCAGGGGATCTTCCCCACCCAAGGACTGAACCTGCATCTCCTGCACTGTCAGGCAAATTCTTTACCACTGAGCCACTAGGAAAGTCCAAAGTTTCTGAGAGGCAATAACAAAACATAGAAACAAGGTATACAGCTTACATTTTTTCCTTTGTCTCCGATTTTTTTTTTAATGCTGTCTTGAATGAATGAATGAATGAATAAATAAATAAATAAATAAATACTGACTTGATCTCATTTTGAAGCCCCGATGAGAGGCCAGTCAGTTTCCTTTCAATGGACCATTAAGTTCACACTCCGAACCAGCTACCATATCAGGTTCTCACACTCTGGGCCACTGTTTGTTGTTATTGTTTAGTCGCTAAGTCGTGTTTGATTCTTTGCGACCCCGTGGACTGCAGCCCAGCAGGCTCCTCTGTCTGCGGGATTTCCCAGGCAAGATATCCTGGAGTGGGTTGCATTTCCTTCTCCAGGGGATCTTCCTGACCCAGGGACTGACCCCGCGTCCCCGCATTGCAGATGGGCTCTTTACCGCTGAGCCACCGGGGGAGCCCCGGGTCACTGTGTACCTGCCCTGATTGTCCCAAGGCCAGATATCAGACAACCAGGGGCAGCGCCTGTGTCTGAAAGTCAGCTGAAATTATTCGAAGTAGCTAATCCTAAACTTGCTTACCCATGGAAACCACAGCCAAGACAGCAAGCACAGCTCCCCGCTCTCCTGCCTCACGACCGACCCAGCGGCTTCCTCTGAACGGCACTGTGTTCCTCCTAGGGGACTGCGAGTGACGGAATTGTAAACCACGTTCTGGTTTCTCTCTCTTGATTGGTGGCTGACCTCCCTATACCTCGCCCACAGTAATGTGGTTAAAACACTGTTAAAAGGGTATATAAATGTTTGATCCATTTTCAACAAAAGCATATTCTGTTTCAGAGCCTAATCAGCTGATACCTCTCAGAGCATCGTATTGTCAATATTGAGCTAATAGTCTGGATCCAAACTGACAAAGGAAACAAAAACATCCTCATCTGTGAGCCAAGGGAGGGAGCTGGAAACATGGAACCAGCTGAACGTCTCCATCCAAGCCAGCCCTTAAATGAAAACAAATGCAATGTCATCAGCCTACAGGAGGATTGCACTCAACTCTGGAAAAGACAGAGGAAAATATGTTTTTAACTGATGAGAACATTTATGTTTTGTTTGTTTGAAAAATATACCAAGAAGACTTCCCTGAAATTTGTTGTAAGCTATTGCCTCTAAAATGTGTGTCAAAATAAGAAAATCTATGACAGAGAATGAGGTGGTTGGATGGCATCACCAACTCAATGGACATGAGTTTGAGCAAGTTCCAGAAGTTGGTGATAAACAGGGAAACCTGGCATGCTGCAGTCCATGGAGTTGCAAAGAGTTGGACACGACTGAGCGACTGAACCGAACTGAATACAAACTAAATGAAATAATTGTTTTGTAGTTTATAAAACTAGCTGAAAGTTGAGTGCCAGTTCATTGAATGGGTTCATTTGTGTCTTATTTCAATGCACTCTTTTCTGAGGTTTATTTTTGAAGTGACTTAAGATGAGGGAATAAAAAGGGACAGGATGTGTGTCTATTCCAGAGTTTGCCATTAACCTATTCTATAGCAGTTGTGTTTCTGAGGCATCTGTATGAACCCAGAGAGGTTTCAGTTTTGATATAATAACACTGTGAGTTACTAGGAAATATACTTACTATTGTGCAATTAACCTAGTTCTAAAGAAGTTCTCTGGTGGGAAAGCACTACCAAAATAATCTATAATTTTGATTTGTGTCCTACTCATAGCCTGGAGTATTAGGTAGTGTGTACTGACTCATTACTCTACTAGATGAGGCGTACATGATTTGTCTAGGACCATTTTGTTAAATATTATTTAGCTAGATCTGATTTATGAAAATGCCTTATCAATTTCCCTAGAAAAAGGACAAAAGAAAGAACCTGTAGGTTAGTGTGCAGCTGGACATCAAGGAGCTGACCTGAGGTGGAAATCTAGAAACTAGACTTAAACAGATCTTGCAAGCTTGATCTGATCACTTAAAATCTCTAAGCATCTCTTTCATGCCTTTAAAGTATTAACAATGATATGTTTCTTCTCTAGGAGTGTCAGAGTTTAAAGAGTTAATGCATATAAAATATTTCTTGTAAAGCCTTCTAGATAGGAGGTCTAAATAGTTGGAAGAATTGGGATGAAATTCATCCAGACTCCACATCTTTATATCTTAATGTCAATTTAAGCCAAAAAGGACAGATTTGTTTGTGCCAGTCTATCAATGCCTAGACCCAAACATACCACAGCATCTCAGATACAATGCAGACCATGTTTCTGGATACTTTTAATACTTGAGTGCTTGCCTAAGTTTTTGGCTTGGAGTTTAACAAGATAAAAAATAACAATGTCACCATTTACTGAGCATATAGTAAGCACCTAGTCCCATGAAGAGCCTTTTGCTTTAATCTTCAGAACAATCCCATAGTTATGCACTAGTGAATTCTTCGTCCCTCCCCCACTCCTTGTCCTCCTCTCTCCTTTTCCCTGTTCTTCCTTCTATCCTTACACTCTGCGCCATTGGTATCTGCCATGCAGTGTTCACACAGAAAAGGACATCCAGCCTTTGTGCGCGAGTTACAACTTGATCAGAGTTTAGCTGCCTAACTTAATAATCCATGCCTACTAAAGCATTTGGTTGTCAATTGTTCCTTTAAAAAGTGAACACATTAGAATAGTAAATAGTAAATTTTACCATTTAAGACACTTTTGGAGGAAAACTATGTATTTTCCATGAAAGTGTTGCCTAGGAAACTGATTTCATCTTATTTTTGGCATAGAACTGTAGGTGTCTAAAAGCTCTGAATCAGTCTGCACACAGCACGAACGCTGATATTCATGAAGCCAGCAAGACAATAAGGGCGTTGCTACCTTGCGGTCTCCAAAGAAGAAATTTTGTCTAAGAATTTTTTGAGTGATCGACTGGACAAGAACATCCCTTCAAGTTACCAGGAGAAGGTAAGAAAGACTGAAGTGGCTATTTCTTTAAAGAAGATATAAAAATGGCCATTAAATATATTAAAGAGACCAAGAGGAGCTGGGGTGAAGGCAGTCACAGAAGCAGCACCAGAGTCAGGATTCAGTCTGTGGTTCCAACTGAGTGGTGGACCCCCAGTAGGCTGAAAGACATTGCAAGCATTTTTAAACGCTCAATATCACTAATCATCAGAGAAATGCAAATCAAAACCATAATTAAATATCACCTAACGACAATTTGGTTAGCCACTACAAAAAAAAGCAAAAACAAAAACATAAAATAACAAATGTTGGTAAAGATATGGAGGAATCAGAACCCTTGTGCGCTGTTGATGGGAGTGTAAAACGGTGCAGATGGTCTAGAAACCACTATATACAGTTCTTTAAAAATTAAAAATAACCATATAATTCAGCAATCCCACTTCTGGGCATTTATCCAGAAGAATAAGAATAAAACAAATTCTCAAACAGATATTTGCATATCCATGTTTGTTGCAGCATTATTTAAAATAGCCAAGACATGGAAACAGCCTAAGTGTCTATCAATGGATGAATGGATAAAGAAAATATGATGTAATAAATATATATATGTATATATACACATACATATATATCTATGCACACACACAGACACAATGGAATCCTATTCAACTTTCAAAAAGGAAATCCTGTCATATAGCACAACACAGATGAACCTTAAGGACATTATGGTGAGTTACATAATCCCATGGCTAAAAGACAAAAATTTCATGATTCCATTATATGAGGTATCTAAATTAGTCAAACTCAGAAGAGAAAATAGAAGGGTGGTTGCCAGTGATGGGAGAAGGGGAATAATTGCAAAATGTTCCAGGAATCTTTGGGGTGGTGGTAAGATTCTATATTTTGATTGTAGCCGGGTTTACACAACTACATGTGTGCTTGTGTGCTAAGTTGCTTCAACCATGTCCTCCTCTGTGGGACCCTATGGACCGTGTGTAGCCTGCCAGGCTCCTATGTCCATGGGAGTCTCCAGGCGAGGATACTGGAGTGGGTTGCCATGCCCTTCTCTAGGGGATCTTCCTGACCCAGGGATCAAACCTGCATCTCTGACATTTCCTGCATTGGTAGGTGAGCACTTTACCACTAGCACCACCTGGGAAGCCTACATGACTGTATACAGTTGGCCAAACTATATAAGTGTTACAAGATGATCACTGTGAATACTAGATAAATCTAACCGTAGCAAAAGGGCCATATCTGGTGAATTTAAGAATTCTTTTATCCAAGTCTGAGCTCACCTCTTTCCTATCAATGTGACCACAGGGTCTTATATCATGTGTCGTTCTAATTTTTCTCACCTGTAAAAGAATGGTCGTAATATTTTCCACTGTGTAAAGCTCTTTTGGAACAGTACTTGACATCAGCACATTTTTTTTTCCCAAATTTCCCTTCTATTCCTTTCATGCCAGTGTTTTTCGAAGTATGACTTTCAGACTCCTAGCATCAAAATCACGGTTGAATATTAAAATGCAACTCTTGAGAATAAGATTGCAGAAAGTACATTTTGGCAAGTGCTAAAATCAAGCTTGCAGTGATGCTCTGATACACTCAGGCTTCACTGGTCCCCAGTCTCCACCACCATTTTATTCCATCAGCAAAATGCCCACTTGAATGGTCTTCCTCAATGTCTACTGCTGCTGCTGCTAAGTCGCTTCAGTCGTGTCTGACTCTGTGCGACCCCATAGACGGCAGCCCACCAGGCTCCCCCATCCCTGGGATTCTCCAGGCAAGAACACTGGAGTGGGTTGCCATTTCCTTCTCCAATGCGTGAAAGTAAAAAGTGAAAGTGAAGTCGCTCAGTCCTGTCTGACTCCTCGCGACCGGATGGACTGCAGCCTACCAGGCTCCTTCGTCCATGGGATTTTCCAGGCAAGAGTACTGGAGTGGGCTGCCATTGCCTTCTCCACCTCAATCTCTAAGAATGATTTTAATCTTGAATCATGAATGACTAGCTTTTATGGTCCCCCCCCCATTTTTATGTCATGAATGGACTTCCTGCATTAAAATATTTTGTGGGTGCTTGTTTAAAATCCAGATGCTTGAACCACAATCCTTTCCCTCTGAATTATAATTTCTAGGGTTGGGATTCAGGAATCTGCATTTAAACAAGCCTCCTGGGTAATTCTTATAAACTTTGCAAATGATAGCCAAACCCAGCAATCAAACTAACTAAAAGTGAGACCAATCTTGGGCCTAATTTTGATAATTCAATTCATATCTACAGTCCTATACCTGGTTCGCACTTCTAAGTAGCAGGAATGAAGGATTTCATTGCATTTGTAATGGAAGATTCTGGTCCCAACCTATAATCTAGTGATAAGATTCTGATTCCTAGTGGTTATTTCTTTATTCTGAAAGTGTTTATGGAGCAAATAATAGGGGTTGGGCCCCAATCTAAGTTTTAGAACTGTGACAAAAAAAAAAAACACCATGATCTCCTTTTCTAGCAGCATATACAGACAATAATATTAAGCAATTAAATATAGTCTGTTAGATAACTAAATGTTATAGAGAAAAATGAAACACGAAAAGAAATAGAAGTGGGAAGATTATCACTTTAAACTAGATGACCAGGAAAGGTATCATGGAAGATGCTGATCTACCTGCTGCCTAACATGATCTAATGGAAAATGATCTTTCTGTTACTCATGTACTGTCTACCCTTCTCAGGGGAGCATGCCAGTAACTGAATTGGTCACTGCCTGATATGATTGTCTGAGCCCACCATCTGAAGTCTCTCACCATCGCCTTCAGATGTCAAATTCTTGAGTTGGGCTTGTTTTCCTAAACCCAGGAGCTGGATCTGGCTGTGAAGTCCTGCCCTTTGTCATTTTTCCCAATTTGGCCTTTACCAACCATACCTAGAGGTGACAGATTGGCCCGGATTTGAGGGCTAGTTGCAGTGATAGACTCTCACCAGAAGAGGGTAGCAGAGGGTTGCAGAGTAAAAGCCGCTGCGGGCGTAGGTCTTCCCCCAAGGAGATCAGTTCAAACAGAGCATTAAGGAAGTCCAAGAGGTGAGTCCACTGGGGAAAGCGCTGGCCTCGGCAACATCTTTTATAAGAGCTGGGACTCGTATGGAATTGGCATGCGCTGGAAGGAAGGGAGAGTGTAGCATATTGAAGTGACAATTAGAGCACTAATAAACTCTGGTTGTTTAGTTGCTAAGTCATGTCTGTCTCTTTTGCGAACCCATGGACTAGAGCCAGCCAGACTCCTCTGTCCATGGGATGTCCCAGTCAAGAACACTGTCATCGGTTGCCATTGCTTCTCTAGGGGATCCTCCTTACTCGGGGATTGAACCCTCTCTCCTCCACTGCAAATGGATCCTTCACCACTGAGCACCTGAGAAGCCCCAAGAAGCTCCCTTACCTGTTAACAAGCATTCCATTTCTTGCCAAATAACATTACCGTATCCCCACGTGGCCCCTCTTTACTCTATCCCTGTTAAATTCCACTCCATTAGCAACAGGATGGCTTCTGAGTGTTCTGAGAGACCTTAAGACCCAAACCTTTTTTTTTTTTTTTCTTCTCTGGTAAACATTTGTTCATCTTGAGTCCCCAGCTTAAGCTGAGCCTATATAGAATTAAAACTTGAGTCTCAGAGCCTCCCCTAATTTGAGAACTACATGAAGGCAGGAACAAGATCACCATGTGGGATTTTTCTCTGCAATCCCAGCAACTAGCCTGGTGCCTGGTACCTTATAGATACTCATTGCTATTTATTGTAAGACTTCATATTATTACAAAAAGCAATTAACCCAGATGGTAATTTTTCAAGTTTGTCTTCCTAGAAAGGGGCAGTGGTGTGACGAATTTCATTTCTATCTTATGCTCAGCAGGAACCAGACATAACTCTTCCTTTGTCAGCAGCACCAAGAAAGAAGCCTCTCACCTCCTTATCTCTTAGGGCAGCAAGCTGACAGTGACACTGAATCAATGAAGCTAAACTACATTAAAGGAAAGCAGAATGTCCTTAAAATGATCATCCCCCGACCCGTGGTCCAAACAAGGCCTAAGATCTGTATCCTTTTCTGTGCTTCTCATGGACAGGATCCTGCTGCCTGTCAGCTACAGCACATTTACCATCCTGGCTGCCACAACCAGAGCTAACAGAATTCTGGGCAAGAAGAAAGATAATATTCTTGACTCCCAGAGCCAAATATATGAGAAAGGAATATGAATAGAATTCATTGAGTCTATTCTTTTCATGCTGTAAAAAAAACAAAAAACTAATTCAAAGCATTGTTTCTCTTAATTTTTATAACAGATCTGTAGAAAAGCATTATTATTTTCTTCTTTTTCAGGAAAAATGAAAAACCTAGATGTGTATCAAAAAGCAGAGACATCACTTTACAGACAAAGATCTGTACAGTCAAAGCCATGGTTTTTCCAGTAGTCATGTATGGATGTGGGAATTGGACCATAAAGAAGGCTGAGCACCGAAGAATTGATGCTTTCGAACTGTGCTGTTGGAGAAAACTCTTGAGAGTCCCTTGGACTGCAAGGAGGTCAAACCAGTCAATCCTAAAGGAAATCAACCCTGGATATTCATTGGAAGGACTGTTGCTGAAGCTGAAGTTCCAGTACTTTGGCCACCTGATATGAAGAGCTGACTCATTGGGAAAGATCCTGACGCTGGGAAAGATTGAGGGCAGGAGGAGAAGGGAACGACAGAAGAGGAGATGGTTGGATGTCATCACCAACTCAATGGACATGAATCTGAGCAGACTCAGGGAGATAGGGGAGGACAGAGGAGCCTGGCATGCTATAGTCTATGGGGTCCCAAAGAGTCATACAGGACTTAGCAACTAAACAACAACAATGTTTTTAAGAGTCAGTGAAATAAAGGCAGGTGAAAAGACTCATTTAAGGTCAGTTTACAGGCTTATTAATGTTAATCCATGTTTTGTTTCTTGTGCCATGTTTCAATTCAATTTTGCCCATGTATTAGATTTTAAATTTTGCAAAATATATCAATACTGATTTTCCAATTTACTCATCACAAGCACCATATTGGACAGATAAAATACTAGTTCTCTCTTAAAACAGATGAGGATATTAAGGCCAGAATGAGAGCATATACATTTTGAAAATCTTATCTTCCTTAAACAAATGACCTGCCCTTGTAAAGTAGGTCAGGCTGTTCAGCTTATAACTAAGATCAACCAGGCAGTCAAGATAAGATGTGTCCTTTCAGTCTTAGATGGATTCTTAAAAGCAACTCAACTTGCCCATTCATTAGGTAATTAAAAACATACAGAACTACATTTCCTTTACTCAAAATGCTGGAAAGACATAAAAACAAATACAAAGCCGTGCCGTGTGTGGAGAGGATGGGGAGGTAAGTGGCAGGGACATACATGCTCTCAGATGGGAAAGTGGGAATCGGAAACCAAGGGGTGAGGCGGTGCAGCGGTGTGGCGGAGTGCATCAGTGGGTCTTTAATGACGTGATCATACAAACCCGAAATGCAGAGCAGAGTGTGGCAGTGGGGTCTCATAAGAACTGTATTTTTAGAGAAGAAAGTCAGGAGGATGTGCTTTGCTTTGTTTGAATTGACACGGAACAGCAACAAAGAGAAAAATCCTGAAATTCACACAGAAAACAGTATTGAACAGCAATGAAGGCCAAGATGAAATGTGACTGTGAGAACTGACCTCCCTTGGGATTTCAGAAATACTGGAGAGAAAATATGGTATGCAACAGGGGGACTCAAGCTGATCCAACCCAGGTATCGAGAAGAAAGGAGAATCTGATGTCTAGATTATGCCTGTAACCCATGGATGACTTTCAGTGCATTTTTCCATACATAGTTTGGAAACAACTCTATTCAGTGAATATAATGATCATTAGCATTTTACAAATGAACAGTGGGGCTTGGAGATACTACTTAATTTTTCTCAAAAATCCCATGGGAAATAGAATCAGTATAGGATCAGATGGGTCACCTGAAGTTTTTAAGGTGTCTGTGACCTTAAAAACTATTCTATTCCGTAATTTCAAGAACTTGCAAATATAATTGTAGTTAGAGAAGAAACTTTTTATCTCTAAATTATTCACTAATTTAGATTCAACCCTGTCACATAGCGCTAACATGACTTCCAAGAAATATGCTAATAGAGCCATTAGTTAGGATGCTTCCTTATTATCACCATTTAAAACATAATCAAAATGAGCTATTCTAATGAAACTCTCACACAGTTTGCAAACTTCTCTTTATTATGCCCAGGAAGTAAATGTATATTTCAAGGAAAATCTTAAGTTCCTATTTAACTTTTAGAAATTTTAACCTCCAAGGATAATTAGTATGATATAATCATTTAACAAAAACTCTCAGGAGTCTTGCATTTATATCATCAGAGCAGCCTCAAATATGTAAAGGAATAGTGATGCTTTTATGAAAGAAAAAGCGATAGTCATGTCTCTTTGTGACCCCATGGACTGTAGCCTACTAGGCCACTCCATCCATGAAATTATCCAAGCAAGAAGAGTGGAGCGGGTAGCCTTTCCTTCTACAGGCATCTCCTCAACCTAGGGATTGAACCTGGGTCTCCTGCACTGCAGACAGATTCTTTACCATATACCTAAAGGTACTTTAGAAATGTTCAATTCAATAAACTGGCCTTTAAACTGGGCTCTGACTGGTTGGCAGGTAGGATTGAGGATAAGAGAAACAGATCAAAAATAAGAATACTTGGGTCTTGGACCAGGAGGAATTTATAATGATACTTCAAATTAGGAGCCTAGTTGCTTACATATTACATACTTGGGGAATTTTTCAAGAAAATCCATTAGGAAATTATAATATGATGCTATAAAAACATAAATAACTACAAATTGATGATGATTTCTATTACCAGGCACTATGGAAGAAAATTTTCATATTTTATTGTATCTATTCCTCATGACAGCTTTATAAAGTCTTCATTATTTGTTTCCATTCTGCCAATGAGGAAACTCAGATTCTGACATGGGCACGGAGATAATGGGAAGGGGAAGGAAGGGCTTGCAGTCTGATTCCGGGAGGAAGTGGTCCTTGTTACTCCCAAACTGGAATCTGGTGAGACTTTGTATGATAGTATTACCTTCTAGAACAAAGGGGTCTACTTTAACCTACCAACATCATCATGCCATGTAGTGTCTCCAATATCTTAATCATTCTAGAAGGGCTTTCTTTGCTGGATGGTTAATAGATTAGCCAGCAGTGTTTGGGGATACAAATAAAATTTGTTTACTAGTGACTTAAAATACCTAAATTATGACTCTCCTATAACAAGCATCTTACAATAAGATGCTGATGTCGGGGCTTCTCTGCTGGCTTGGTGGTAAAGAATCCATCTGCCAGTGTAGAAGATACGGGTTCGATCCCCTGGTTGGGAGGATCCCATACGCCGCAGAGGAGCTAAGCCTGTGTGCCACAGCTTCTGAGCCTGTGCTCTGGAGCCCAGGAGCCACGAGGACTGAAGCCCGCGTGCCTGGAGCCCTGCTGCACGATGAGAGAGGCCACCGCAGTGAGAAGCAGACACCCCGCAGCTAGAGAGCAGCCCCGCTCTCCACAACCAGAGGAAAGCTCGTGCAACAACCAAGGCCCAGCATGGCCAGAAATAAATAAATAAAATGAAGATACTGATGGCGTAATCCCAGGCCCAATGAAAACAGTCTCAACATCTCTACCGCTGTATTATGCTCTTGACTTTTCTCATCATCACATGGAGACTGCTCCAACTTCAAGCATCATATCGGCATCCATCACAGCAGTATGTAGGAGAAAAGGACAAGTTCACCTCTGTGGTTCTCCAGGTAGCTACAAAACTAATAAAATTAATATTAATAGCTATAATAAGAGCAGTAATAATTATTTCAGTGCGACTGTAACTGCACATATGCTAGGTTGTATAATATTTTTTTCTATAGATTGTCTTACATACTCTTTCTGACTCTTCCAGGTACAGTTATTTGTACCCTCATTTTACATACAGTGAAGTTGAGACCCAGAAAGGTAACTTCATATATCCAAGGTCATATAATTAGCAAGAAGGAAAAGCACAATTTCAGATCTGCTCTCTCTGGCTCTCACTGTGATGCTCTCAGTCTTTTGTTGTACTGTTTCTTAGAATCACTGAATAACTGATCGAATATACTGGTGTATAACTATACTTCAAAACCTCTTTCAGATCCACATTCTCCATCATGCCCTTTAAGATCCACCATTCTTTCATTCTTTCAACTTTCCTAGCTCCCTCTTTTCAATTTCTGTTTGTTACATCTCTTATGGTGTCTTATCCATCATTCTATGAGTCATTTGCCACATTTCCTTATTTTTTGTATTCTGTTGTAAGAAGTTAATGGGCAGGGTTCATGCCCACTGTTAAGCTCAAGCATGTGCTAGGTGTTTAGAAACGTGTCCCTAAGTCAATGGAAACTCTAAGACCCTGCGGCCTGATGTTTTATAAAGGGTGATGGAATCTGAGGTTCAGTTTGGCCGAATCCAGCTGGTTGGGATCTCTTTTACCATTGCTAGATGTACCAGTCTTGAAACATAATTTATGATCTCTGGGAATATAAGTGGGATATAGCAGTTTTATGGGCTTCCCAGCTGGTTCAGTGGTAAAGAATCTCCTGCCTGCCAATACAGGAGACACAAGAGACTCGGGTTGGATCCCTGGGTTGGGAAGATCCCCTTGGAGAAGGAAATGGCAACCCATTCCAGTATTTGCACCTGGAAAATTCCATGAACAGAGGAGCTTGATGGGCTATAGTCCATGGGGTTGCAAAGAGTAGGACATGACTATAAGCCTGTGTGCACACACATAGAGTTTTATAACTATCACATTCAACTAGTCCAGTCATTCATCTCCAAAGTAGAAAACACAGCTTTCTTCCCTACAAAAATTAAAATTCGCTTTTATATTAAATCAAGGAATCTGTCTTGGTGATATGTTAGCTATTTCTATTTTAAAGTAACAATACATTTAGGAACACTACAATAAAATTGTCACTTTTTAATTGCATATTACATCTCTTTATTCTAGAACTTAAGTTTATTTTTTATTTTGTATTCCCTATTCAACAGGTCTCCTGAGAGTGCTTTCTCATCTTTTCATTCTTTCCTTAAGCCAGAGAATATTTATTAATAACACCTATTCTATGTATGGCACTCTAGGAATCATTGGGAATAAAGAGATATTGTAGTATTATAGACATCAGGAAGAATTATATTCAAGGTGCATTAGCAGGCAAAAGAATAAGCCAATTTTCTTGAAAGCATTATGGAAGGCATTACAGAAGAGGAAATATTTGAGGAAGGATGAGAAGGAGTTTGTTAGCTGGACAAGAAGACAATAGGACAAAGGGAAAATCTGATACAAGCATATAAAAAATATGACCCACTGGGGAAATATAAGTAATTCTATGTGGGTGAAGTATGGGCTATAATACAAGAGTGATGGAGACAGAGCTGACTTAGCAAGTGGGCAATAAATCACAGTACATCTCACTTACCCTGTTAAGGTTCCTGCAATGCTATCAGGAATAACTGAGTACAAACCATCAGAAAAGCCACGTTTAGATGCTACTGTTGCTCAGTGGTTATCATGGAACCTACCATCTTCTGCTTTATTTTTTTATCTGGTGAGATAATAAGACAACCTGATGCTCAGACCAGCTGTCCTGCACATCACTGCTTTGCATAAGTGATGTATTAATTATTACTCCCAACTTATCCACCTAAATCAACATTTTTTTACCCACAGTTTCTGAGGAGCACAGATCCTGGAGCAGGTTAAGTGAATATTTTTGATCCATGATGTGTCATGAGATTTCAGTCAAGCTATCAGGTAGGACTGCTATCATGTAGAGGCTTGACATGGACTAGAGAATCTCATTCAAATGTCGATTCCATAGCTCTGCTCATAACATTGTAGGTGGTTTCCCATAGTGGAAAAAGAGAAAGAGAGAGAAGGAAGAGAGAGAATATATATTCAATTTTTCTGACCTACAGTGTCCAAAGTTTCACAATGCCTCTTCTGTTGTATTCTATTGTACACACAGAGTATCCACAACATAAAGTAGGCAGGGAATATACAAGGACATGAATACTAGGAGGTGAGGATCAGTAAAGCCTATGTTATCAATATGTTTCTGTCTGGATCCAGTGATTCATATCACTCCTGTATCAAAAACAACAAAACACATTCAAGGCCCCTCAAAGCTTCATTCCATTATAGTGTCTGCTTGAAGTACATAATCTGGTCACCTAACTAAAGTCCAGTTGTCAATAGGATCCTTGGATATAATTTCATGTTGAAATCCTGAAGTTAAGCTCCTTTCAATTTGGAGTCATAAACTAATGAAACTAGTTACCTGCCCTCATACATCCAACATAAACATACAAGAATATCTACGTATACTTACATCCTTTTTCAAAATGGAAGACGTGAGAGGCGCATAGGTATCACAGTTCCTGGAAGCTCTCGGATCCTGCTAAGAAAATGTTGAAAGTTTTTTTTTAAATTATTATTCTAAATCTGTCAGTCCTACTCCTCTTCAGGAGTGATGTTCCATAGCTTTTGAGTTTGCCTTCTAGGCTCTTGGCTATACAAAGCCACTCTTCCTTTTCCATGAGAAACAGTGAGTATTTACAGGTAAGCTGTCTTATCAGCCTATTTCCTCCTAGTTGTACGAAGGTCTTTCACTTTGTCTTCTTTCTGTCCCTTTTGCTCCAAGCTGACATTGTTTCTACTGATATAATCCTCTTAAAAATGTTCTGGGTCCCCTGTGAATCTTCTTGGAGTTCATTAGACAAAATCTACACTAACAAATGCCTTTGTAATAAGCCTTTCTCTTCTGTGGGTCTCTGTCCAATGCTGGGTGATGCTTATGTACAGCACCCTTAATTATCCCAGAAACCCCATCTCTGTGGGGGGTTTTCTGCCTCCGGAGGTACAGGGAGGCATCACCTTCAATCTATCTGGAATCTTATCAAAATATTTTTCAGTTACAGTGTTTGTTACATCTTTAGTGTTCCTGGAAGTAGCCTGGATTGCTCAATATTTTTTAAAGATTTTTTTTTCATGTGGACCATTTTTAAAGTCTTTATTATTGAATGTGTTTTTGTTTTATGTTTTGGTTTGTTGGCTGCCAGGCATGTGGGATCTCAGCTCTTTGACCAAAGATGGACCCTGTACCCCCTGCATTGGAAGGTGAAGTCCCAACCAATGGACCCCAAGGGAAATCCCAAGGAATGTTTAATTTTTTAATTTAGAAATAACTTCTTAATTTTAAAATCCTTTGCTATCTTCAGAAGCTTAATAATTTTAAAACAATCAAATCCTAGCCTTTTCACATATAACAGCTTTTGCTTTTGTTTACCACTTTTCTTTTTCATTTACTATAAGCAACAAGGAGAAAAACATTCTGTCCAAGAATCTGCCTACTGAGTCATTTAGTTCAAAAAGCATGTTTCCTACTTGTAACTTTCAGTTTGGTTCAGTTCAGTCACTCAGTCATGTGTGACTCCTTGCGACCCCGTGGACTGCAGCATGCCAGGCTTCCCTGTCTATCACCAACTCCTGGAGCTTACTCGAACCCATGTCCATTGAGTCGGTGATGCCATCCAACCATCTCATCCTCTGTCATCCGCTTCTCTTCTTGCCTTCAATCTTTCCGAGCATCAGGGTCTTTTCCAATGAGTCAGTTCTTTGCATTAGGTGGCCAAAGTATTGGAGTTTCAGCTTCAGCATCAGTCCTTCCAATGAATATTCACGACATTATTGTAAATGAAAATTTTGCTAAACTTTTAGCTACCACATAACTAGGATCTTCCTTCCTGTTTTCCAGTATTATCTTCGTGCCCCTTTATCCCATCACAGGAAGCCTTCTCAGAATCCATGATGTGTGGCAGACATTTTCCTCACTACAACTCTTCATATCATTCCAGCGTCTAACACTTCCTGGTTCCAAAGCCACTACCAATTTTTTAGGTATTTGTTATAGCATTCCCACATCCAAATACCAACATCAATATTAGTTATCCAGTCTGTAGAAAAAATTACTCCAAAACTTGGCCATTTAAAACACTAAACATTAAATATCTAGCACAGTTTCTGAAGATGAGGACTCCAGGAGCCGGCTAGCTGGGTGCTTCTAGTTTAGGAGCACTTGTGAGGTTTCAATCACGTTTTTGCTGGAGCTGCAGTCGTTTGGAAACCTGACTGGGGCAGAAGGCTTCACGTCCAAGTCACTGGTACAGCTGTTGGCAGGAGCCCTCAGTTCCCTGTGACAGGGACCTCTCCACAAGACTTCTCAAACAATTGTAGCTGACTTTCCCCCAGAGTGAATAATTTGAGAAGGAGAGAGTGGGCAAGCAAGTGGGAAACCTCAGTGTCTTTTATGATCCATGGTCTTCAGAGTCAGAAGCTGTCATTTCTTTATTTCTGTTGTATTCTATCGGGCATGCAGACTGTACCTGATACATTGCTGGAGGCGAGTAAGCAAGGTTTTCAGCATCGGGAGGGAGGATCCTTGGGGTCCATCTTAGAGACTGGCTGCTACACGGTCAAGGCTTCCCAGGTGGCTCAGTGGTAAAGAACCTGCCTGCCATGCAGGAGATGCAGTAGACACGGGTTCCATCCCTGGGTTGGAGAGATCCCTTGGAGTAGGAAAAGGCAACCCGCTCCAGCATTCGTGCCTGGGAAATCCCATGGACAGAGGAGCCTGGCAGGCTACAATCCACGGGGTCACAAAGAGTCAGACACAACTGGGCACACACACATACTACATAGTCACAGTCTATTTTCAAAGCTGCCTATGTGAAGGGAGCCCACTTACTTCTGATGTATAGAGCATAGATAAGCAATTAGCCACTTTCATTCTGTTTAATCTCTGTGCAGCTTGCGGAGAAGGGTGGAAGCTGTGAGTCGAATCCAGCAAAGCACAGTGAAAAGTATGTCTTACTGCTGTACTTTTAAGAAAAAGCTTGTAAGCAAGTGAATTGTCTTCTAGTCCTTCCTTCTAAAAATACTGTTACCCCATTGACTAAAGTGCAAACTCAAACTAGCCTCATTTATTCTTGAGTAAGGAGAAAGAATAGAGGACAGGAAGTAACATTTGGTAACCCCTTGATGGGTAGGGATATTATACCTTATCTATATCATGGTCAATCTAATTTGATCATCACAAAAACCCAGTCAGGTAATGATAACATCCATCATTTTATACCTGCAGCTGCAATTTTGGAGGCAGCTACCAGAACAAAGAAAGCTGCCCAGAGTGAAAGAAACTACATAGAGAGCAAAAAAAAAAAAAAAACCCTTTGCAGAGGCCTTCCTCCGAATCTTCCGCTGAGTACAAAACTGTGCTTGAGTGTGAGATATTACTCAGGGCCATGGCAAGGACCGCCATACGGGGGTACACAGAAGCCTCTGGCCAGGAACAGTTTTCCTTCCCACTAGCCAGAGTGGAAAACATTGTGTGTTAAGAAGCATCAGGTCGAGGACTCAGGTAATTAATGTTACCTGAATATTATGGAAAAACCTGACCTTGCTCTAGACCAACTTCACAAAGCTAAAAAGCAAGCCTCAGAGGGTGAAACTGATCTTAAGAAAATAAACTGCACCACAGATAAAAAGTCAGGAATATTTAAAGAATCTATTATTCAGTACTCAACAAGGTAAAATCCACCATGTCTGCCACTTAATAAAAAATTTAGCAAGTATACAAGAAGCAGGAAAATATAACCTTTAAGAAGAAGAAAAATTGAGTAATGGAAATGAAAAAGGCACGGATAACAGCATAAGTAAATAAGGACATAACAGAGAGTATATCTCATATGTTCAAGACAGTAGGGAAATCCATGACCATGTTAAGGAGAGACATTAAAAACAGAAATACACAAAACTGAATTTCTAGAGATAAAAAAATAAGTGTTGTCTGAAGTGAAAACTATGCTACATTATATTTGCTTAAGAGAAGAATACACAGTTGGGGTGGGGCAGAATATTAGTGACTTGAGGCACAGTGAGGAAACAATCCAAAATTTAACCAAAAGGTGAAGCCAAGTGCTTTGGCCTTCTCACTTTACATACTTACAAGACTAAAGCGGTTCAAGGAAGATAAAGATACATAATATCAACACTAAAAGAACCACTGAATATTCAAATAAATAGGTAAAACTAGTAAGTTAGCAAAGAAGATAAAATGGAATAATGACTAAAAATATTCAGTTAATCCAAAATAAAGAAATTAAGGGAAATTGTGATAACCACAAAGAGGATCAATTGAAAAATAACAAGATGGGAGATTTACTCCAAACCATATCAATAATTATGCTGAACGTAAATTATGTAAACAAGCATTCACAAAGTATAAAAGGCATACTGAATTTTATAGAAAGGTCCAGCTATATGCTGACTAAAAGAAATTCACTTTAATTGTAAGAATATACATCAGATGAAAGGATGAAAAAAGACAGGTCAGGTTAACATTATCAAAAGGAAGGTAGAATGGCAAATTTAATATCAGAAAATGTGTATTTCAGAGTAAAGATTATAACCATGAATAAAATAGTCATTTTATAATAATAAAGGGGTTAAATCATCAAGAAGACATAACAGTTTTAAATACTTCTGCACTGAATAATAAAACTTCAAAACACACGAAGCATAGACTTATACAAATAAAGAAGTCCACAAATATAGTTGAGGATGTCTCAATATTTTATAGAACAAGGAGCCAGAAAGTAAGTAGAGATATAGGAGATTTTCACTTCATTATCAACTAACATGACCTGTTTGAGATTTACATAACATCCCATCCAAAAATATATATTTTATAAGTGCACATGAAATATTACTAAGATAGACTATCTTCTGGTTCTTAAAACAAGTCTTATAAATAGTGTTTGATCACAACTAAATTTTAATAGAATCAATAGTGGAAAGATATCTAGAAAATCACCAAATATTTGGAAACTAAATATCACACTGAAAATGGTTCAAAGAAGACATCAAAATAGAAAACATTTTAAACTGAATGGAAGTGACAACATGGTATATTATAATTTCTGGATGCACCTAACGCAGTAATCAGAGTAAAATTAGAGCATAAAATCCCATGTTAGATAAGAAGGAAGGTCTCAGATAACGACTTTAACTTTCACTTTAAGACGCTTGGAAAGGTCGAGCAAATCAAATCCAAGATAAACAGAGGAAAGGAAATAGACAGTAATTGATTGGACCATTTTACATTTCCATCAGCAGAATCTTGGAGTTCCGGTTGCCCACCTACACTTGGCCTGTTCGTCTTTAAAGCTGTAAGCATTGCAGCGGTTCTGTAGTGTTGACTCATTGTGGTTTAAATTTGCATTTTCCTTACGACTGATATTAAGGATCTTGTTTTAAATTTTTTAGTTGGAAGGTAATTGCTTTATAATACTGTGCTGCTCTCTGCCATATATCAACACGGTTCAGCCCCAAGTTTACACACGCCCCCTCCTTCGTGAACCTCCCCGCTCATCTCCCCCCCATCCCACCCCTCTAGGGGGTCACAGGGCACTAGGTTGAGCTTCCCGTGTCAAACAGCAAATTCCCACTTGCTATCTGTTTTACACGTGGTAATTCACACGTTTCCATGCTATTCTCTCAGCTCGTCCCACCCTCTCCTTCCGCCACTGTGTCCAAAAGTCTGTTCTCTCCATCTGCATCTCCACTGCTGCCCTGCCAGTAGGTTCTTCAGGACCATTTTTCTATTTTCCATCTTTTATGAAGTGTCTATTCAAATCTTTTGCCTATTTTTAAATTGGTTTGTTTATTATTGACTTGAAATGTGCTTTACATTTTCTAGATATATATTTCTTTTGTCAAATCCATGTTTTGAAAATATTTTCTCCCAGCCATAGCTTAATTTTTTTCACTATTTGTTAATGAGTCTTCTAAAGAGTAAAACTTCTAAATTTTGATAAAGCTGAATTCATCCTTTGATATCTCATTTCCTTTTGTACTATTAAAGTATCTTTGCTGAATTCAAGACCTTCTATGTTTTCTTTTAGATATTGGTTTTTAGCTCTTAAATTTCAGGCCTGTAATCCATTTTGAGTTAATTTTTTACAAGAGGTAAAAAGATTTATTCTTCTAGTACTAGCTTGGTTTGATGTTTGCTATAACACTGTTTAACTCATTCAGACATTTTTGTGTGTAGGGTAAAGGATTGGTCAAAGTGTATAATTTTTTTCAAATGGTTAACCAGTTGCTCCAACACCATTTACTCATTTATTAATAAGCTTATCTGTGACACAGTAATTTGAGATGCCACTTTTATCATTCCATGTTATTCAGGCTCAACTTTTCCTTTTGTTATATTTCACAGTCCTCTCTAATCTTGTTCCAATGCCATACATTCTGTCAGTTCACATTAACACATGATTTTATGCCTCATATATGAACAAATTGACCTTTTTCCCCCTGATCTATGAAAATGTCTTTCCTGAGTTTACTGCTATAAAATTAAATCCCAAATTTAACATTTCACTTGTTCCCTTTCTTTTCCAAGTGAGTCACTGAAATACTAAAAAAAAATAGCAATCCAATAATTTCACTACTTTACAGTAAAACCACTTAACACAGAGGAATTCTTTTCTCAGGTGAGGTGGTCTTGTTATTATTTAAGTGTCTCCTGGATACTGTTCTCTTCTCAGCATCATTGCATAGCTCTCGGTGGTTCATCCTTTATCCAGCAAGAATTTCTAACACATGATATTCAGGGCTAGTGGTTTGATGCTGAAATGAAATTTGGAGTGGTGACCTCATCAATTTTCTCTTTTGAGTTATACAAATGTAAAAGGTCTGAAAACCTGGACGCATAACTCAAAATGACTTTTTTTCACTTATTCTTTGATAGGTGATGCAACTGCTTCTTCAGTTGTTAGCAAGCAAAAAGGGAGTAGCCAGTTTAGCAAGACATTAAAGCAACAGAGAAAATCTAGATGTGCATTCCCTTCTGCATTCTTGGTTGGCCTCATAAGTGCCATGGAAGATATATAGGTTGTTTAGATAAGGTGCTAAGTATTTTTTATTTCGTTATTCAGTGTCTAAGAACCCACACATTAATTCAATGTCAGGAAAAATATTTGTTCTTTCCAAGACTAGATGCATTATATATAAAGAGATTACTTCACAGGCTATATCAAAAGTTTTTGGAGGGGTGGGGAGCAGGGAGTATGCCATATAAAACAACAAACCAAATAGATAAATACATATTCATATGCTATATGGAAATAGGAAAGTACTTCCTTATTTAACAATAATCACTGAGGGGAGTAGAATGGTAGCAGATTAAGGACAGATATCTTCCAAGAGAAAATTAAAGAGATCATGAAAGGTAAAATTAAACAAATTGATTATTCAGATAAGACAAAAGTCAAACATATCTAAAAGCCAACATCACTGTGTAAGAAAAGTTTTCTCATTAAACAAACTTGCTCTAGGTTTTGAATACACTGGAAAAGAATTAGTCAAAATATTAAATGAGAAGTATATTAAATTTTTTGTCTGTGCTCCCCACATAGCAGAGGACAGATTTTTTAGATTGTTGCATACTGTATGAAGATTATTAAAAGCACATGAACTCAAGTGAGTGATTATATAGACTTGCTACTTTAGGACTAGATATGTCACTTGATAATTAAAATGTCAATGAAATTGAGATTTCAAACTCTCATGTGATGAAATTATTACCTGAGAGTTGATTTTCCATGTAAATGGTGTCTTAAAAATGACATATGTAATTGCCACATATAACCACATTCATGTTTACATTCTCAGTATGCTAGATGACTTCAGGATTAAAAGTTTAAAACAGAGAAGATGATCACTTTAAGAAATGTTACACTACCCTGTCAAAAACAGGGGGGAAAAACTCCAAGATTCTAGCATCACATATCTTTTTCTCTATGCCCTTTACTTGGGAAAGCTCATACACTTAATATTATGTTTATCTTATCTTCCAAATAGATATCTTTAGCCTTCACATTTTTGTGAACTATCAATACCAACTTTTAGTTGTCTGATGGATAGCTTCACTTGCATACAAAGCAAAGCCATCAAATTTCACTAAGGCAACTTCCAGTTTCTGGTCTGGCGTATAAGGAGCTTGGAAGTCGTCACTTCATCATAACAACATATAAAAAGCTGAACAAACTGAAAACCTATAACTCCTTTTACATCCATAAGAAAAGTGAGGTCATAGGGAAAACTGCTGTCCCCAAACCTGGAGAGACAGACAGGCAGATACAGACAATCACAACTTACCAGAGCAGAAACCTAAGAGCAGGAACCTCTGAGGGAACAAGCCCTGGGGTAGGAAAACCTACTGTCATTGGTGAATTATCAGAGTCTCAGTGTGAGTGAATTTGAGGGCTGAAAACTCCAGGAGCTCCAGCCATGGAGAAAGGTGGGTGGGGGGCTACTCTTTTATAAACTCAGGAGCTCAACCAGGTTTTCACAGTAAATATGGGAGAAAAATCCCCTCCCCCTTTCTGGAGAGGAAGGGGAACAAGTGCCATTTTAAAAGATCAAAGAGCACTACTCTTTTTCTTAACATATTCTGCTCTCAGTTCAGTTCAGTTCAGTTGCTCAGTTGTGTCTGACTCTTTGCGACCCCATGGACTGCAGCACACCAGACCTCCCTGTCCATCACCAACTCCTGGAGTTCACCCAAACTCATGTCCATTGAGTCAGTGATGCCATCCAACCATCTCATCCTCTGTCGTCCCCTTCTCCCCTAAGAGAACCTATTTAACTAAAGACTAACATGCTGGGGTTTTCCCCAGAGCCGAGCCTAACAGACCTGGAAAAAAAAGAAATATCCAACTCCAGCCAGTTCTAGCTTCCACAGGAAGGACATTCTAGTCTTCCATGTGGGAGACAGGAAATACCCACTTTCGACCCACTTTGGCAATCTTTTTCCACCTGAGGGCAGGGGGAACTCAGAAGCGCTTGTAAAGTCAACACTCCAGAGGCCCAGACTCATGAAAAGATCAAGATCTGGTCATAGGGCCCTAGAATGACTCCCATCCCTGACACCTCATCCCCACATTGTTGTTGTTCAGGCACTAAGTCATGTCCGATTCTTTGGGACCCCATGGACTGAAGCACGCCAAGCTCCTCTGTCCTTCACTACCTAGCAGAGTTTGCTCAAATTCATGTCCATTCAGTCTATCACCACATCACTACACGGGAGAAGGCAACGGCACCCCACGCCAGTACTCTTGCCTGGAAAATCCCATGGACGGAGGAGCCTGGTGGGCTGCAGTCCATGGGGCCGCTACGAGTCGGAGACGACTGAGCGACTTCACTTTCACTTTTCACTTTCATGCATTGGAGAAGGAAATGGCAACCCACTCCAGTGTTCTTGCCTGGAGAATCCCAGGGACGGGGGAGCCTGGTGGGCTGTCGTCTATGGGGTCGCACAGAGTCAGACACGACTGAAGTGACTCAGCAGCAGCAGCAGCAGCAGCCCAATACATTGCATCCAGGTACGCAGAAAAAATTAGAAAACATACAAAAGGGTGGAAAATACAGTTTTAATTTTAAGAGACCAAGTAAGCAACACAGCCAGATTCTGATACAGCTGGTATGTTAGAATTATCAGACTGTGAAAACTCAAAACAACTATGATTAATATAAGAACTCCAATAAAGTAGACAGTGTACAAGAAGAGATGGGGTTTGTGAAATAGATAGCTAATGGGAAATTGCTATATTTCACAGGGAGCTCAACCTGGTCCTCTGTGATAACCTAGAGGGGTGGGATGGGGTGGGAAGTGGGAGGGAGGTTTCAGAGGGAGAGAACATATGTATCCTTATGGCTGATTCATGTTGTTGAAGGCAGAAACCAACATGACACTGCGAAGCAGTTATCCTCCAATTAAATTTTAAAGAAAAGAATAGGTGGGGTAATGTAAGCAGAGAGATGGAAATTCTAAGTAATAATAAAAAAGACATGCTAGAGATGGAAATGGACGGAATAACGTCTTTAATGGGCGGACTAACACAGTGGACCCCTGAAGAAAGAATCTCTGAGTCTGAGGACATCTAAACAGAAATTGCCCAAACTGAAAAGCAAAGAGAAAAGAAGGCTGAAAAAAGAAACAAACCCAGAATAACCAGAAATGTGGGGCATTTATAAAAGATGCAACAGAGACCTCGCTGGTGGTCCAGGGGCTAAGACTCTGTGCCCCCAATGCAGGGGACCCAGGTTCAACTCCTAATGGAACTAGATCCCACGTCTTACAGTTAAGATCCAGCTCAGCCAAATAAATAAAGGTGCAACATACCTGTAATGGGGAATATCAGAAAGAGAAGAAAGCTAAAGAGGAATATTAAAAATATTTGAGGCAATAATGACTGAGAATTTCCCCAGTCTAATATCAGACATCAAATCACAGATCCAGGAACTCAGAGAACATAAAGTAGGATAAATGCTGAAAAAATTCATCTCTACATGTCATATTTAAATTGCAGAAAAATCACAGATGAAAAGAAATCCCTAAAGAAGCCAGAAAAAAAAGACAATTATATCCAACTTCTCAGAAACTAAGCAAGCAAGAAGAAAATAGAGTGAATAAAGTGTTGAGGGACAAAAATTACTCATTTAGAACTCTTTATCCTGCAAATGATCCTTGAAAAATAGACTCTTCCTTCTTTCAGCATGATGAGTAAGACAGAGAATGGTGAGAGACAATGCTAATGAGGTGGATAAAATGCAGATTAAAGGCTGTTAGGTGAGTCAGGTGAAAAAATTAATTAAGCCTATAGTCAAGAGTAGTAGCCAGTATTTATTGAATGTTTACCATTTTCTGAACACTGTGGTATTTTTAACATACTTAATTGACTATGCTAAAGCCTTTCACTGTGTGGATCACAACAAACTGAAAAATTCTTAAAGAGATGGGAATACCACACCACCTTACCTGCCTCCTGAGAAACCTGTACACAAGTCAAGAAGCAAGTTTAGAACCAGACATGGAACAATGGACTGTTTCCAAATTGGGAAAGGAGTACGTCAAGGCTGTATATTGTCACCTTGCTTATTTAACTTATATGCAGAGTACATAATGCAAAATACTGGGTTGGATGAAACACAAGTTGGAATCAAGATTTCCAGGAGAAATATAAATAACCTCAGATATGCAGATGACTTAAAACTCAACTTTCAAAAAACTATGATCATAGCATCCAGCCCCATCCTTCATGGCAAATAGTTGGGGAAACAGTGGAAACAGTGACAGATTTTATTTTCGTGGGCTCCAAAATCACTGCAGATGGGAACTGCAGCCATGAGATTAAAAGACACTTGCTCCTTGGAAGAAAAGCTATGACAAATTGACACAACATGTTAAAAAGTAAAGACATTACTTTGCCAACAAAGGTCTGTGCAGTCAGAGCTATGTTTTCTAGAGTAGTCATTTATGGATGTGAGAGTTGGACCATAAAGAAAGCTGAGCGCCAACAAATTGATGCTTTTGAAATGTGGTATTGGAGAAACCTCTTGAGAGTCCCTCAGACAGCAAGGAGATCAAACTAATCAATCCTAAAGGAGATCAACCCTCAATATTGATTGGAAGGACTGATGCTGAAGCTGAAGCTCCAATACTTTGGCCACCTGATGCAAAGAACTGACCCACTGGAAAAGACCCTGATGCTGGGAAAGATTGAAGGCAGGAGGAGAAGGGGACGACAGAAGATAAGATGGCTGGATGGCATCACCAACTCAATGGATATGAGTTTGAGCAAACTCTGGGGGTTGGTGATAGACAGGGAAGCCTGGCATGCTGCAGTCCATGGGGTTGCAAAGAGTTGGATATGACTGAACTGAACCGAATTGAATCTTAGTTAAATCCTCACAACAACCCAAGTAAGAAAATTGGGATAGAAACAAATTAAAGAATTTTTAAACTACAATGCTATATTGTAATGGGGAGTCATTGAAAACTTTTAAGCAAGAAAATGATGCTTCTATGTAAATATTGTTTGTCTTCTATTATTGACTCCTTAATGGGTTCAAGGGATATTAAAGTGAAAATGGGCCTTGGAGACCACCTAGCTCAACTATTTTAATTTACACAGAAAGGAACTGAACTCAGAGAGGACCATCAAGCTCATCAGGCCACAGAGATTTGGTGGTAGGGTACAATTAGAATCTAGAACTCCAGACTCAGTCTACACTTTCATGTTGTATTCCTCTTGCTAACAGTCTCTTTCCTGGGTTTTTAAAAATCATCAGTTCAAGCCAGTAGCAATGAGTTTAGTTCTAACGCTAACGACATCACCTTCTGCCCTCCTTTTTCCACATTTATCATATCTGACATCCAGTGTGAGACAGAAAAGAAGTTGACATTGGTTTTTCATTATGTGGAATTAGAATAGTTGACATTCTTTAATGCTCACTTAGCCATTTCAAACAAAATTGCTTTTATCCTATTAGAGCTTTTAGGCTAAACTCTTGATAATCACCTCATTAAATTTCACTCTTCCAACAAGCCCCTTGCAAATTGTTGAGAAGTCATCTCTGAGATGATATTGGAAAAAGATTGAGGGCTTATGATTTCAATCCACTACTTATAAGTCAAGTGATCTTGGACCAATTACTTACATATTTTGGTGAATTAGTGACAAATTAATACCAACCTTGCCAAACTGTTTTGAGGATTAATCTCCTCTCATGATAAATAGGCATATTTTTTATGTTCAACAAATGTTTTCAAGGAATCTGTTAATTTTTTGTTGTTCATTAAACTTGTAGATACTGAGAAAGTTTAAGGCCTTGATTTATTTTATTAATAATAATTAACATATATCTGGGTGACTGGTAATATAAAATTTTTAAAATTATATTTAAGTGAGAGAATTTGCCATTTTAAACATCAATTTCCTTCCAAAAGCTATTATTTATGCAGAATAAAACTTTAGAGTAATTAAGATAAAATTATTCAAAATATGGAAATAGCACAAAAATATTATTTCATATTTTTAAATGTCACATTGTCTAACAGACAGAGCCAAGAATTCAAAGAGTATTTGAGAAGTAAAGATGTATAGTCAGTAAGGAAAAGAATGCAGAAATAAGTTTGCTAAATTAGACACAAAACCCATGATTATCTTATTTCCTAAGTGAATGTATATTTGACTTACTATTTACTATTGATTAGGGAACTGTTATGGAAAATGAAATGGCAATCCACTCCATTTCCTTGGCAAGTATTCTACTTTCCCAGGCTTGCCTGGGAAATCCCATGGACAGAGGAGCCTGGAGGGCTATAGTACAAAGGATCGCAAAGTACAAAGGACATGACTGGGTGACTGGGCACCCAGGGATCTGTTCATAGATTCTGTAAAATACTGTAAAATAGAGTTGCAAACTTTTTAACCTTCAGAAATTTCCTAAATTGAAAACATTTTAGTCCGTGTAAATATAAAATAACTGTTGTCCAATAGAAAAGATGACCCTAAACATTATAGTATTATTTACATGTAGGATATCAGCCAGTTTTTTTTAATCTAACTTAGCAAATGCATTCACACATTTATCTTATAGCTTAATAAATAAATGTGTCCCACAAATTTTCTTTGTTTTTTTTGGGGGGGAGGGATGTTAAGAATAAGTGTCAGTTCAATTAATTTTCAAAAATTGAACTCACCCAACGTAACCAGCACTCAAATCAGGATGCAGACTGCGGCAATCATCGGAGAAGCCCCTACAAACAGTTTACATACAAAATAATAGCCACCACTTGACTTCTAATCATGATTATTTTTGCATTATACATAAAATGAACATATATGTATACATATAAAGTACATGTTATATGTGCAATGATATATATTTTGATATATATATAGAGATAGATAGATACTTGTAAAAGAATCACTATTTTTTAACTTAAAAAAATTTATTTTGACAGAGTGGACCTTTCTGATGTCATTGTTGCTATAGGAATAATTGCTTAAAATTTCTCTTCTAGCTAAGATCACAAAAGGGAAAATCACTCTAGCTAAAAAAGGTGGACTAAACCATTCCTGGTAAGTTGTGGTTTACCTGATAACATCTACTTCATATCACTGGTAAATGGGTCAAAATATATCTACATAGAGGCAGGGAGCCTCAGAGAGAAAAACATAAGCTAGAGCTTATACTCAATCCCTCTGCTTCTTAGGCTCAGTTTTATTAAAATTTCTCTAGTCTCATGGCTTGAAATCAGCCACGTTGGGCATGCTGGCGGAAAGGAAATCAAGGTCATCCAAGGGCTACTCACTCGGAAATTGTCCAGGCAAGTGAATCAGGCTCACTTCCAAGACTGAGTGTCTATGGAGAAAAAGGGGTGTCAGAAAGAAAACAATGTGTGCATAAGGCTGAAAACCTTCTACTCCCACCCCTGACATCCCAACTACTTTGGTCCAGAGGGAGTACTCTGGGAATGGTCACTCAGCATAGCAGGTCAAATAAAAACCAGCAATTCTGGAGGCCACAAGGCAGACTGATTCTGGCTGTTCTCCAACCAAGAGTCACTACAGACTGTGAAGGGATCTACATCCGCCTGGGTTGTTCAAGTACAGTCAGCTTGACAGCCCCAGCTGTCCATACGGCCATGACTGCCAAGCATAATATGTTGTAGAAACCCTTTCTTTCCCATCTTATAACTTTAGACACTCCTGTCTGACCAGTGGAGGAGCCCCTGGAGCAGTGGGTGACTGAGAACATCCTTACCATCTGGGGTCTTACAACAGTGACATCAGCTGTCAGTGAAAGAACAAAGGCAGCAGGGCAAAAAGTGCTGCTACACTGATCAAAACCTTTAAGTTCCTTGCACTGAATATTTTCCAGCAGACTGGCTCCCATGACTGAATAAATTGTGGGATTATTAAACAATGTAACTCAAGGGAGGAAGCTACATTAAAAGAGATCGTATATTTTCTACTAACATAGGGAAGGTAAAAGCAAAATGAATTACTGAAGAGATGTGATCTTTATGTATCTTTAAATAAAGTTCTAAATATGGACCTATTCTAGTTATGTGTTGAATCATAACTCTCAGAAAGTCTTTTGTTGAAGACTTAACCCCCAATAATTTGGAGATAGGATTTTTTTTTTTTTTTGGAGATAGGATAATAATTTGGAGATAGGATCTTTAAAGAGATGATGAAGTTAGGTCATTTGGTTGAAGCTTAATCCAATATAACTGGTGTTATAAAAAGGAAATATTGGGACATAAACATGTATATAGAGAGAATTCCATGTGAATATGAAGGCCACCTACAGGCCAAAGCATCTAATACTCTCTCTTCTTCTCTGGTTATAGAACAGCAACTCTATTGCAAGCACAAAGGTGGACATATGCCAAGGGTTACCAGTTATATTATCCCCTGAACCTGGTCATGAAATATTTTCAAAGATAAATACTTCCATTGCTTCCTAAGAAATCTTCCTGCCACCTATTTTATTAATTTATTTTAAAATATATTTCTTTATTTGCAACAAAAATTACAAAGTTTCCATCAGTATGTTCTTTTAAAGATTTTTCCCCCAAATTAATACTCTTAATGGCTAAATTTAGATTATACATCTTAGATTTTTTGAAGTGGATCATTTGGCCTTATGGAATTGGAAATCTGGATGACTTACCTATAATTGCACAGTTAGGAGAGGAATTGAAATCTAGGTCTCATAATTGATAAAATAACAATGAGCTTTTGGAGCTGAAAAGAGCAGTAAAATTCACCTATTCTAATTCCCAATGTAATACTTGAATGCCTTTGATAAAATCCCTAACAAATATCAAATTATAGTCATTGTGAATTGTTTTTCATAATTATTGAGAATAATAAATCATATTTAATTCTCAGTATACTAAATAATTCAACATCCAAAAAACTAAGATCATGGCATCCAATCCCACCACTTCATGGTAAAGAGATGGGGAAACAATGGAAACAGTGACAGACTTTATTTTCTTGGGCTCCAAAATCACTGCAGATGGTGACTTCAGCCATGAAATTAAAAGACGCTTGCTCCTTGGAAGAAAAGCTAGGATAAACCTAGACAGTGTATTAAAAAGCAGAGACATTACTTTGCCAACAAAGGACTGTCTATTCAAAGCTATGGTTTTTTCAGTAGTCATATATGTATGTGAGAGTTGGACCATAAATAAGGCTGAATGCCAAAAAATTGATGCTTTTGAAATGTGGTTTTGGAGAAGACTCTTGCAAGTCCCATGGACAGCAAGGAGATCAAACCAGTCAACCCTAAAGGAAATCAACCCTGAACATTCATTGGAAGGACTGATGCTGAAATTGAAGCTCCAATACTTTGGCCACTTGATGTGAAGAGCCAACTCATTAGAAAAGACCATGATACTCGGAAAGATTGAAGGCAGGAGGAGAAGGGGACAACAGAGGATGAGATGGTTGGATGGCATCACTGACTCAATGGACATGAGTTTGAGCAAGCTCTGAGAGTTGGTGATGGACAGGGAAGCCTGGTGTGTTGCAGGCCATGGGGTCACAAAGAGTCGGACACAACTGAGCAACTGGACAACAACAACAAATACTAAATAAGGGAAATAGTAATGTTATTTTTGTCAAACATATGGTATTATAGTTTATAAAGTAATGGATCTGATTAGTTATGGGACTTAGATTTTATGACATTCAGAATCTCCAAAGATGTGCCATCTTCTTGATTAGATAATCATCAAGCTCCTCATGGAGAAATAATTTTAATATCAATAATGATGATGGTAATAATACTTACATAATAATTTTCTAAGATAGTTTAGAAATATTGACATATATATGCCATATCTCTTCTTTGAGATATACAAAGTGGTATTTTTTTGGTCTGGAGAAATTTTAAAAAAATATTAACCCTACGTTTTGCATCAAAAAGAACAATGTGGTTGGCATAAAATAATCCTGTAGAGCCATTATTTCTTTAGTGCAAGTCTAGAATATCTATTCCCATGTAGCAGAAGATAAAGAATATCTAGAGCTGAAGCCTCACACCCAACAGAATGCTTTTCAATCACCACAAACTGAAGTTAGCACTCTGGAATTGTGTCAGCTATTAAGTTGTTTAGTGCATCCCTAGCACTGTGGCAGGAACAGTTTTGGATCCCACTGTAGTAGATCGTTCTCACTAAGGCAGAATTCAATAAATTATGTATAAGATGAAAAAGGCAATACTATGTGGAATAATTTAGAAATCATATTATCTTGACTCTTCTGTGTCTACTTTCTTTCCACCCCGGATAAGATAGAGCTCTTTAAAAGAATCCATGGTTAAAAGAGCTATATTTATTTATTACACATTTGTTATGTACCAAGTATCGTTCTAAGCACTAACAGTGTAGGTTTATGTCAGAGACCATTGATTCTACCTAGTATCCACTCCTCTTCCTCCTTTAAGGTAACAGAACGTTTGATATTTGCCTAGATACATGCAACCCAAAATGAGGACTTTAAGTTTTAATTAATAAGGTATTTATTGAAAACATGGTACAATTTTCAGGTTTACTTTTAAAGGGAAGAGGTCTCTTTATTGGCTCAAACTCTGATCTATGTATGATCCATCTGGAAATAAATATCACAGAATGGTGGAACAAAGGATGAAATTATTCTGCGTTTTTGACCATTTCAGAATTTAATGTCACCTTATCAGCCTGGAATTTTAAGTGAGGAAGAAATACATTTCTGTCATGTTAAGATTTCAAAACATTCTTTTTTTCTCATATTCAGCCTTACAAACATCCTATGAACCAGTATAATCTAGCATGCTTCTATGGAACTATAGACTATCTCTACAGAAAAGTGCATATCCATGTGAATTTTGCTCAGATTTTAGGTATTCTTGGATAAGCTGAAGTCTGTCCATCTGCACTTGGATCTCAGGTTATGGATTATTGGGATGATGGATGAATTTCCTATTAACCAAATATTTCCTGAAAAAAATAATCCTGACTACCCTTAGCTTTCAAGACTTGATAGTTGATACTGCAAGAAGTAGGTCATTAAAACAAACCGTTTTCAAATAAATTAATTAAATTGCTTTGTGAGTGATGGTGCCAAAAATATTTTTTGGAGGGCTTTAGTATTCACACCTAAATAATCTCCAGGAACACCCAAATCACAACACCAAAAACTAATTTATAAAGACAGTGGATACTTCCTCACTTTATGTAAAACTGAAAAACATCATTTTTAGAAAGTATATGTGCCCTTTTTGTTTATTTGTATATATATTCTGGCCACCTGATGCGAAGATCTGACTCATTTGAAAAGACCCTGATGCTGGGAAAGATTGAGGGCAGGAGGAAAAGGGGACGACAGAGCATGAGATGGTTGGATGGCATACCAACTCAATGGACATGGGTTTGGATGGACTCCAGGAGTTGGTGATGGACAGGGAGGCCTGGTGTGCTGTGGTTCATGGGGTCACAAAGAGGCGGACACGACTGAGCGACTGAACTGAACTGAATACAATATTTATACAAATAATATTTGTAAATAAAACTTTGTGCATTCCATGTACATGGAGATTTAAGACCACCTTGGTCCACGCTTCCCCTGTATTACTGGTCCAAAAACCAAACTGTGTGGGAATTTTGAGCTGCTGCTAGGGACGGCCTGGTAAAATTTATCAAAGCAAAGACAAGTTGGTAGGAGTAATATGAATTCTTGGCATAGTGGAAGTCTGAATTCTACTTCCCTTCCTTTTCCGTCTGTTTTCTTAATGCAGAATATAGAAAAAGTAACAGTTCTCTGAGGGCAGTGGGGCAGAAAAGTGAATTAAAACCTTCCCTGTCAGGCCAGACAACTCAGGGTGGGTGGACAGAGCCTGTGGCCAAGTCAGAGAATATCTGACTGCTTCAAAGATAAGATGCTCTGGCCCTTTGATGTTCAGCAAGGCTTTCAGCTCTGAAATTCTATAATTCTTTCATAAAACCAAAGGTTAAAGTCAAACCAATCAAAAAGATTCCAATCGAAGACTCAGAGTAAAATGAGAAATAAAAAGTGAAAATCCATGAGAATAACAAAGTTTTTTTTTTTTTTAATTTTTTTTTCTTTTCCCATTTATTTTTATTAGTTGGAGGCTAATTACTTTACAACATTATAGTAGTTTTTGTCATACATTCACGTTAATCAGCCATGGAGTTACATGTGTTCCCCATCCCGATCCCCTTCTCACCTCTCTCCCCACCCCATCCCTCTGGGTCTTCCCAGTGCACCAGCCCCGAGTACTTGTCTCATGCATCCAACCTGGGCTGGTGATCTGTTTCACCCTTGATAATATACATATTTCAATGCTGTTCTCTCAAAACATCCCACCCTCGCCTTCTCCCACAGAGTGCAAAAGTCTGTTCTATACATCTGTGTCTCTTTTTCTGTTTTGCATATAGGGTTATCATTACATCTTTTTAAATTCCATATATGAGGGTTAGTTTACTGTATTGGTCTTTATCTTTCTGGCTTACTTCACTCTGTATAATGGGCTCCAGTTTCATCCATCTCATTAGAACTGATTCAAATGAATTCTTTTTAATGGCTGAGTAATATTCCATGGTGTATATGTACCACAGCTTCCTTATCCATTCATCTGCTGATGGACATCTGGGTTGCTTCCATGTCCTGGCTATTATAAACAGTGCTGCAATGAACATTGGGGTGCACGTGTCTCTTTCAGACCTGGTTTCCTTGGTGGCAAACTAGTACAGCTGCTATGGAGAACAGTGAGATTTCTTAAAAAACAGGAAATAGAACTGCCATATGACCCAGCAATCCATACACACCAAATAACAAAGTTTTAAAATACTCGATACTATTTTTTTAAAGTGCTCTTATGATGAAGGTTGATTTAAAGTATAATTTAGATTACATATGTTTCATAATAAATCATCCTATAACAAGATGAGATGTATATAGTATATATAGTATAATATATTATCTATATACAATACCTGAAAATAAAAATGTATATATATATGTACACTTAAACACATAGAAACACTCACTGCACATACACATACAGATAAGTACTCTATCAATTATGTTTGATTTGAAAACAATGCACAAAGTCTCTAAATAGCATATGACTTATACTGTGAGCCACCTCCCAAACTATAATCTGATTTTATATATATATATATATATATATATATATATATACACACATATATATATATGCACACACACATTATAAAATCTCATGAAAGTTAGAGATACTGCTGTCAGTAATTACTAGCAATTCAAACTCAGCATTTTCTATTTAAGGCCTTTGTACATATTCTCAATTCAAACCTGATTGATTACATGTGCATGCGTGCATTTGTGTTTATACATGTGTATGTAAAGGAAATCAACCCTGAGTATTCATTGAAAATACTAATGCTGAAGCTGAAGCTCCAATACTTTGGCAGCCTGATGTGAAGAACTAGTTCACTGGGAAAGACCCTGCTGCTGGTAAAGACTGAGAGCAGGAGAAGAAGGGAACGAGGGGATGAGATGGTTGGATGGCATCACCAACTCAATGCACATGAGTTTGAGCAAACTCCGGGACATAGTGGAAGGACAGGAGGACTGGCGTATGCGGTCCATGGGGTCACAGAGAGTAGGATACTACTTAGTGACTAAACAACAACAATGTATGTATATGATAATTTCTTTTCAGGTATTACATATTACATAATTATATACCTTTTGTATAAGTTTACTTATACAATGTTTTATAGAGTTAAATGTGCAACAAAAATTCAGGAAAATGTCACAACATGGCTATACAAAATTGACTAATTAATCAGTTAGAAAGTTAGAACAAAAGAAGAGGCCAAAGCAAGACAAACATGAATTGAGAAAGGATTGTCAGATGAAGGTATTCTGAAAAGGGGACCTTTGAACAGAGAACAGAATGAAAAAATTGAGTAAGTTGAGTAGGACACAAGCATTTCAGAGAGAGGGAACAAGAGCCTGTCTTCAGTCCTCCTTTTATCCAAATTTCAAGTAATAGAGGAATGATAGAAATAATAAACACAGAGGCAGTCTAAATGAAAATCAAAGAACACATTTATTAACAGAGTTCAGTCAGTTCAGTTCAGTCGCTCAGTGTATCCAACCCTTGTGACCCCATGGACTGCAGCACGCCAGGCTTCCTTGTCTGTCACCAACTCTTAGACCTTGCTCAAAGTCATGTCCATTGAGTCGGTGATGCCATCCAACCATCTCATCCTCTGTTGTCCCCTTTTCCTCTTGCCTTCAATCTTTCTTAGCATCAGGGTCTTTTCCAAAGAGTCAGTTCCTCACATCAGGTGGCCAAAGTGTTGGAGTTTCAGCTTCAGCATCAGTCCTTCCAATGAATATTCAGGACTGATTTCCTTTAGGATAGACTGGTTAGATCTCATTGCAGTCCAAGAGACACTCAAGAATCATCTCCAATACCACAGTTCAAAAGCATCAATTCTTCGGTGCTCAGCTTTCTTTTTGGTACAACTCTCACATCCATACATGACTACTGGAAAAACCATAACTCTGACCATACAGACCTTTGTTGGCAAAGTAGTCTCTGCTTTTTAATATGCTGTCTAGGTTTGTCATAACTTTTTTCCCAAGGAGCAAGTGTCTTTTAACCTCATGGCTGCAGTCACCATCTGCAGTGATTTTGGAGCTCAAGAAAATAAAATGTGTCAGTGTTTCCATTGTTTCCTCATCTATTTGCCATGAAGTGATGGTACTGGAGCCCATGGTCTGTTTTTGAATGTTGAGCTTTAAGCCAGCATTTTCACTCTCCTCTTGCACTTTCATCAAGAGGCTCTTTAGTTCCTCTTCACTTTCTGCCATAAGGGTGGTGTCATCTTCATATCTGAGGTTATTGATATTTCTTCCGTCAATCTTGATTCCCAGCAGAGATGTTAATGTTCAATTATTCTCAAATGTAGGATTTCTGGAATACTGGGTCAGAGTGTATAGATTTAAATTGGTATTATAAAGGGGCAGCTCACTGCCTCCTGAAAATTAAACCTTGGGGCACATTGAAGGGAATCAGATTTGTAGCGCAAGCTTTATCCACTTTGTGTGGCATTTGCTCTTGTATCAAATTTCCTGCAAAAACAGAAAGCGAAAGAATGGCTGGCCAATTCTAAGGGACAAATATTAAAATCAGGAGATTGATCTGCCTTTGTCTGATGGTGTGTTTATTGAGTGGAAACAGTGTTTATTTGAGAAGAAAAGAGAATAAATACAAGTGCCCACCAAATAACAGACCATTGCTTACACGAGAAGTGAATTTGAATGCAGAGCACCAACTTATAGAGGAGAATATAGCTTATGGAAGGAAAAATTCTCACTAGTCCATTTATTTTTTCTTATTGATACAGGTAAGAATGAGTGTGAAAGAAAGGAGGTGGGGATATAAAACAGAAATTTCCCTACAGCACTTCTCCAGTGAGGCTGAAGTAGAATATCATAGAAAGAAAGAAGGTTTCCCTTCACATTCTTCAGATTTTGTTCTTTTATCCAGATAGTCAATAGTGATATCTATGGTCAACCAGTAGTATTTGTAAGCCATCAAGAATAAAGCCCAGTGATAAATCACACTTGGTCCACACTCACCTTCCTCATGTTGCTCTCTAATCTCTGCTCTCCTGGATCAAGTTGCCTGTGATTCAGTGTTTACATATTCAGACGAATCTGAAATGGATGAAAAAATGTATATTAATTACATTTTATTCCAATCTAATTTCGATCTTAAGTTTTCCTTGTCATGTAGTCAAGTGGGGTCTCACAGGACATGTAGAACAGTGAGTGCTGTGAGCCAGCATATTTGAAATAATAGAGTTGTTGCCATTTAAAAAATTCATGTCTAAAGATTATTAATTCTTTCCTTTTAGTAAGAAAACTTAAGTCCCAAAAATGAAACTACCCACGCTTTCTGGCTTAAAGAAATTCAAATTAGAACTTTTCAACAACCTGATATCTTAATACATTCAGTCTCAATTCAAAGAATTTCTCTCAAATAATATCTGGGCTCCTCAGCATAGCTGTAACTCCTCTAGCACCTTTGGAATTATATTAATCCTACTCTAAGTCTCTTGTAAGTTCCACTTTTCTAAAAACTTGAAAAAAGTCAATAGGACTCAAAGAATATCACATAATCAGCTCTACAACTAGACATGCATTTTCTCTCTAAAACATTGCAAAAACAATATAGTACTTGTGCTGAGCAAAATTTTGCTTCTAGCAACTATGACTAAGAACAGTTTAGACTGTCATTACAAAAAAAAAAAATAACAAAGATATATAGATGATATTTGGGGAGCTGCAAATTTGAAAGAAAAACCATTTGAGGAATCTTAATGCTCTTGCACTCTTTCAAAACTTAGAAAATGTTGCAATAGTGTCATATTTAGACATCATCTTACTGAATCAACCCTATGGTGTCTTCCTACATCAAGTCCAAATGTCTTCCAGCATCAATATCTTGGTTTTTCTAGTCTTATCTGAGGCAGGTCTTATTTAAACATGGTTTCCTTTATAATAGTTACCTTCTGAAAACCCAACTTTTCTTATTTATTATGCAATTTCAAAGAATCAGGATCAATTTAGCCATAATAGAGCAACTGCCACCCTCTTCCCCAGTGCTCCCTCTGACCAATACACCAACATGCTGGAGATCAAGTGGGGTTGGGGGTTCTCCACAAGTTCTATCAG
The DNA here is from genome assembly GCF_023699985.2 of Odocoileus virginianus. Lineage (NCBI taxonomy): Eukaryota > Metazoa > Chordata > Mammalia > Artiodactyla > Cervidae > Odocoileus > Odocoileus virginianus. The sequence continues at coordinate 5,232,925 of NC_069701.1, read as the reverse complement.
GAAAATTGAAACAAGACTCAAGAAAATCATACCAAGTGAAAACCTTTTAATCAATCAAGCAATGTCTCTGATAGCTCCAGAGAACAAGTCTCTCAAAAGTATACTAAAGAAAGTGGCTTAGGTATAAATCAAATTGGGCCTTTTCTAATCTACCCATATTAATAGCCTGGAACACCCACCTGTGTTATGGGCTTCCCAGGTGTCTCAGTGGTAAAGAATCCACCTGCCAAAGCAGGAGATGCAAGAGATGCTGATTTGATCTCTGGGTTGGGAAGATCTCCTGGAGAGGGAAATGGCAACCCACTCCAGTGTTCTTGCCTGAAGAATTCCATGGACAGATGAACCTGGCCGGCTACAGTCTAGGGGAGTTGCAGTCAGACACGACTGTGGAGGTACATTCACACACAAGCGCGCACACACACACACACACACACACACACAACTATGGCAAGGATTTCACTTTACCAGCTTCAAATAATTCAGGCCTTTCACAATTAAGAGTCAGGGAAAAGAGGGAGGAAGACATAGAGACAGAGAATATACAAAAACAGGCAAGGAGAAAGAGGAGGTAATGAGAATCACACACACACACACAAACACACACACACACACACACAGATGAAGAGAGACAGAGACAAAGAGAGACTAAGGCTACTCCTTTAGAAGGCAGTTTTAAGACTCTGACCCTAGATTGTTACCACATGGAGGAAACTTCTTCCACAGACCTTCCTTCTCATCTAGAGACAGGCAGTGCAAGGGAAAGCAAATGGTCTTTCCTAATATTTAGGCAAAGGACTCCTAACAGCTAGTAGAACAGCATTGCTCATTACATGCCAGAGTCTCACATAGTAGGTTAACTACTCTTCCTCTTCTCAGCGGGATGAGTAGGTCCATTCACAGATGATGGAGGCTGCCATCTCAGCGTGATGTCAGAGGACACACAGGAGTGCCCTCCTCTAACAGCCCAGACTGGAATAAGGGGAAGGAAAAAAAGATATTTCCTACTTTTGGGGAACTGCTGACCTAAACCACCTGCCCACTTCTGCCATGCATGATAATAAGGGCTTGCTTGAGTTGTCTCACAACAGGAAGTTGCGATAAGAAACCCTGCGCTGCTGTGGAAAACTAACGTGGAGAATTCAGGAGGGGCCACAAGCAACGAGGGGCCACCAGCCCATAATATGCCCTGCCAACCTCTCAGAAATATTCAGGCTGGAATCCATCTTGGCTGGGGGATGCACATACCATTAGGAAGGACTCTGAGTCAGACCAGAGATGGGCGCAAGCAAGTTGAAGGGACAGAGCCAACCTGGAAAACTAACCTCATTGCCATAAAACCTGGCCATGAGTCACATGGCAAAGATGTTCTTCGGGGTTCCCTTAGGCTGCTGCACTCTGCTAGAGTGCCCCTTCCCAATGAAGTCCTTTGCTTTGTCAGTGCCTGTGTCTCCTCAGGAAATTTCTTTTCTGAGTGTTAGACAAGACCTCACTCTTGGGCCCTGAAATGGGTCCGCCTTCTGGCAACACTGCAATATCCACCATGTATTATAATTTCATGTGGATCGCTGCCATGAGTGGTATGAGTCTGAAGCCATGAGCAGAAAGAAGTGACTGGCATATATCAATGTCGGAGATTTTTTTTGCTGAGGAGGTGCAATCTGACATTTGACATTTCAAAGATGCTTTGAAAGTTACATAAGATTTTTATTAGACCGTCAAGTTGAAAAAGGCATTCCAAGTCACAGGAGCAAAAACTTAGAGATGTGGAGTATATGTCATTTGGCAAATAGTTAAAATTCAGTCAGAAAAGGCTCAAGTTACTGGAATTGGCCCAGTGCAGGAGCCATGGGAGATACAGTTTCAATACATGGGTCAGGAAGATCCTTTGTAATAGGAAATGGCAACCCACTCCAGTATTCTTGCCTGGAAAATCCCACAGACAGAGGGGACTGGGGGGCTACCATCCATGGATTTGCAGAGTCAGATGCAACTTAGCGAATGAGCATGAGCACACTGGAATTGACAGAAAAGTGGAGAGAGAGAGTGTGTGGGTGTATGAGTGTGTATGAATATGTGTGAAAAAGGCAACTTATTCTATATTATGGCTCTTTCTTAAATGTCACACTAAAGATCTAGATTTTAATCTTTAGCAAAGGGAAACCAATAAAGTATCTTTTAGTAGAGGAATGACATAATCTGATTAGTGATTTAGGGGAAAAAATATATCTCTGGTAGACATTTGGAAGTTAAGGGTGGATGGCTAAAGATGATGTGATCACAGCATAACTCTGATCAGGCCCAGGTAATCCCACTGGTATTGTTGTTGTAATGTTCCCCTTCGGCTATGAAGTTTTGTGATCTTTTCATAGGGCAAAACCTCTCTGAGAAATTTGAGCCTCGATAGCTTTTGGGAATACTCTGAAGGACTCAATAAATCTACATATGGTGCTAGCAGGGATCAGTAGTTTACATAATGAGTCAAAGCAAAGACAACAAGAAAGATATAAACCAATGCTAATAAGATTCAGAGATTTGCAGTGAGAATTACTCCCGACTGGTAGACTTAATCTCCCCTATTCTTTGGGACTAATGACCAACTAGCTATATGATAGCTCTAAACTTGGGGTAACACCACCTCCCTGATAGTGAGTGGCAATTTTTTGAGATATTTTAAATTACCAAAATCACTAGGGCATGCTGTTGTTAGTGAACATGTTAATGCAAGCTCATGTGCCCTATGCACAGTGAGGCCAAACAATCTGAAACACAGAAGTTTGGAGCAGAGAAAGGATCATGCAAGTTGATGAGGTGGCACACATCTCTCAAATCCTCAAGTTCCCTGATGGGTTTCAGCAAAGCATTTTCAAAAGCCAGATAAGGGAGAGGGTGTCAGAGGGTATGTGATCAGATCATATTGTTGTTGTTCAGTCTCTAAGTCCCGCTTAACTCTGGGACCACTGAATAGAAGCACACCAGGCTTCTTTGTCCTTCATATCTCCTGGAGCTTGCTCAAACCCATATCCATGGAGTCGGTGATGCCATCCAACCATCTCATCCTCTGTCGTCCGCTTCTCCTCCTGCCCTCAATCTTTCCCTGCATCAGAGTCTCTTCCAATGAGTCCGTTCTTCACATCAGGTGGCCAAAGTATTGGAGTTTCAGCTTCAGCATCAGTCTTTCCAGTAAATATTCAGGGTTGATTTCCTTTAGAATTGACTGATTTGATCTCCTTCCAGTCTAAGGGACTCTCAAGAGTCTTCTCCAATACCATAGTTCAAAAGCATCAATTCTTCATCACTCAGCCTTCTTAAGGTCCAACTCTCACAACCATACGTGACTAATGGAAAAACCATAGCTTTGACTATATGGGCCGTTGCCCTTATAGAATATGTACAGTTCTCTGACTGATGATGAGGGAACAGGGTGGTGTCATAGGGGGTAACTTTATCAGTCCTTAGGCTCCAAGAGGCCTGGGGCTATGTGTTGAGGGTCATCAAGTAATTAACACTTTCATTTGGTGGGGGATTGAGGTCTTCATATCTGCCAAACAATTCAGGAAATGTGGATCAAATCCTATTATCTATGTACTTCAGAGAGGAGCTAAAGCAGAGGGTATGGGGGGAAACGGGGCTCAGGGAGGCAAATTTCCTGAATATGTGGGACAGGCCTTTAATAATAATTGCCATTGTAACTATACCACCTAGTTCTCCATCAGAAGCATTGCTATACCAATATTTGCTAAAGTGTCTTGGGCTCCAAAATCACCACAGATGTAACTGCACCCATGAAATTAAAAGATGCTTGCTCCTTGGAAGAAAAGCTATGATAAATCTAGGCAGCCTACTAAAAAAACAGATATCACTTTGCCAACAAAGGTTCCTATAGTCAGAGCTATGGTTTTTCCAGTAGTCATGTATGGATGTGAGAGTTGGACCATAAAGAAGGCTGAGTGCCAACGAACTGATGCTTTATAATTGTGGTGCTGGAGAAGACTCTTGAGAGTCCCTGGGACAGCAAATGGATCAAACCTGTCAATCCTAAAGGAAATCAACCCTGAATATTCATTGGAAGGACTGATGCCGAAGCTGAAACTCCAAAACTTTGACCCCCTGATACAAAGAACCGACTCTTTAAAAAAGACTTTGAGGCTGGGAAAGATTGAGGGCAGAAGGAAAAGGGGAAGACAGAGGATGAGATGGTTTGAGATGGTTGGATGGCATCACCAACTCAATGGACATGTGTCTGAGCAAACTTTGGAAGATGGTGAAGGACAAGGACGCCTGGCCTGCTGCAGTTCACCGGGTCACAAAGAGTCGTACATGACTTAGCAAGTAAACAACAACAACAACAACAACAAAGTGTCTTCTTTGGAACCTTTTGGTCTGAGGAAACTCTATGAAAAACAAACCAACAAAGCAAAAAACAAAATAATAGTGCTCTGTAATAAGTGAGTTTGTTTAGTTCTAAATAACATACCATTTCTTAAAGACGCATTTCTTATATTTGCCTATTAAGAGTACTAAACGGTTCTGTTTCAGTTCAGATCAGCTCAGTTGCTCATTCATGTCCGACTCCTTTTGACCCCAGGAATCGCAGCATGCCAGGCCTCCCTATCCATCACCAACTCCCGGAGTTTACTCAAACTCATGTTCATCGAGTTGGTGATGCCATCCAGCCATCTTATCCTCTGTTGTCCCCTTCTCCTCCTGCCCCCAATCCCTCCCAGCATCAGGGTCTTTTCCAATGAGTCAGCTCCTCGCATGAGTTGGCCAAAGTATTGGAGTTTCAGTTTCAGCATCAGTCCTTCCAATGAACACTCAGGACTGATCTCCTTTAGGATGGACTGGTTGGATCTCCCTGCAGTCCAAGGAACTCTCAAGAGTCTTCTCCAACACCACAGTTCAAAAGCATCAATTCTTGTGTTTAACTTTGTATAATTCAATATTCAAATATATTTCTCTGTAACATCCCCTGACTACTTTCAGAAATTGCTTCAGTCACAGACCATAGTCCATATTTTGCATCCCTAACTAGCTCTGAGGGTAACTGAAACCAAGCAGGACCCTGTGGGGGCCTCCTACAAATTCTATCCATGTCCCCATTTTTTATTTGTAGGATAAAGTGACATGGTGGTAAAGACTCTGCCTTTCAATTCAGGAGACTCAGGAGCCACAGGTACAATCTCTGGGTCAGGAAAGTCCCCTTGAGTAAGAAATGGCAAACCACTCCAGTATTCCTGCCTGGAAAATTCCATGGATAGGGGAGTTTGGTGGGTTAAGTCCTCTGGTGGGTTCCAATCCATGGGATTGCAAAGAGGTGGACAAGACTGAGTGACTTAGCATGCATGCACAGTCTTGGCTCAGCCTCCTAGACCTTCCCTGAGCTCCAAAGGGCAGATTCAAACAGGTGCTAACCAAGGGAGTGAGGGAATGAAGACACAAAAGAGGAGCAGTCGGTAAACAATAGTGCAACAATGGTGCAAAGTCCTGGTTCCTTCTGACAAAATATGCATTCAAAACCTTGTGAGTTCTTCTGCAGAACTAAGGCCCCCACCCAGGTGGAGGATGGTAACTTCAAGTTGAGCACAAGATTTCTGGAGCAGTCTCCTTATCCCACCACTAATCTATCCAAAGAAAGTTACACATCCTGAAGCCCTTATCCCAAATTTTGCCTCTAAAAACTTCTCTCCCCAACTATTGGAAGTTTGAGCCACCCATTCTCTTTGCTTGACCCTCTAATAAATCTTTCTTTGCTCTAAATTCCAACATTTTGGTTTGCTTGGCCTCACTGGGCATTGGACAAAGGAACTTGCATTTGGTAACATTACTACTGGTGGAAGAATCACTTTATCTAGCAAAGGATACTGCTGATTCTCAACCTTGTCTGTTATTAGAATCAACTGGGAGTCTTGAAATACATGTGTGTGTGTGTGTGAGCACACGTACACTCCCCACCTCTGAAGATTCTGGTGAGGCTTATGAATCAACAGTAAGAAAACAAACAAACTTCCTAGGTGATTTTAATATCCAGCCAGATGGATGTCCATTTTTTTAAATGATTACTGCTTCTTATTTAATGAGTAGCCCACTTATAATATCATGACAAATGCCAATGGGATTTATGCATTTTTTTGCATATGTTTATTTATTTAGAAGCTGTCTGAGTTTGAATAAGTATAACTGATCAGCATGTTAGACTAAAAAATTGAAATTTGTATTATAATCATGAGGCAGGAAGTAGGTGGGCCCCCCAGGGTAAAGCAACTGGAGATTCATTCCCTATGGACCAAAATTCTAAGACAAGAATAGCAGGACAATTAAGAGAGAAGCCTGGGCCCTGTGCAGACCACATATTTCTTGTTCTCGAAGTCAGGAGACCTCCCTGACCACACATGTGCTGAAAAGGCTCCTTGGAGGTCAAAGAGCAAGCTATGTCAAGGGATTTTCTCTATCCATATGCCTTTTTGGTAAAATCCTTCTTGGCTAAGAGGTGTGTGTGCACACATGGGCGGTACTGAGGTACACTAAATATGGACTGTGAACCAGGCAAATCAAAATGACTGGCCAAAGGAAACCTGGAACAAATACCCCACAAAAGTAATTCAAACTACCATGAGGGCATGACTCAGTGACCCTCTCTCTCCCTGAGTCTGCCCAAGTGTCTATCCACACGCATTGTACTTTTTTCCTCTTAAAAAATACCTTGCTTGTGTACTACCTTCTGTCTTTGTGGGAATTCTTTTCTGCAAAGCCAAAGAGCCAGGGCACTTGTCATTGACCACTGGTCTAGTGTTTAAGATCTGGTGTTCTCACTGCCGAGATCCAATCTCAATCTCCGGCTGGGAACACAACCCGCACTCCAACTGATTTCAGGTTGAGGCCATTCAAGATCAATTATATTTTCTGATCTATTTCAGATCTCAGAGCAACCTCAGGCTTGTATCTGTTGATTTTCATTTTTCCCATTGGAGAAATGACAAAATAAGCAGGCACTGATTTATTACATTATGAAAATAATGGAAAGAGAAATAAACCTTACATTTGTTTGCTGGAGCATACTTTGAAGAGCCACTGCCAAAACTCTACAAGTAAAAGAAAGACAGGTTTAGGCATATTTTTAGAGAGAATACTCTAGCAAAGTATCGGTTAGAGAAACAGATGCAGGATCAGAGAGTAGAGACGTGGAGAAGAGTTGAGTGATGGTTTCACATGTCCAGACAAGAGATGATGACTTTTTAAAGAGGAAGCAGTGCACTCAGGATGAAGGAAATGAGTCAGGGAATAGTATTTTTGAGGTAGCGTCTTGATTAGATGTTGTAAGGGAGGAAAAGTAGCCTTCCCTTCTAGTTCTTGAATAAGAACATTTCTTCCTCCACTCCCCTTGATAAAAAAATTAACAAGAAAATAAAAATGAGTAGCAGTTTCATAACATGAATGTCTCCTGTATGCGTGAGAGATACCCAGGAAAATTGAGTATCTGAAATGGCCCAGTTCAATTCTGTTCAGTTCAGTCACTCAGTCGTGTCCGACTCTGTGACCCCATGGACTGCAGTGCGCCAGGCTTCCCTGTCCATCACCAGCTCCTGGAGTTTACTCAAACTCATGTCCAGTGCTCACTTCGGCAGCACATATACTAAAATTGGAATGATACAGAGAAGATTAGCATGGCCCCTGCGCAAGGATGACATGTAAATTCGTGAAGCATTCCATATTTTTGGATCGGGTGGAGAGGGAGGTGGGAGGGGGGATTAGGATGGGGAATATATATAAATCCAGGGCTGATTCGTGTCAATGTGTGGCAAAAACCACTACAATTTTGTAAAGTAATTAGCCTCCAACTAATAAAAATAAATGGAAAAAAACAACAACAACAACTCATGTCCATTGAGTTGGTGATGCCATCCAGCCATCTCATCCTCTGTCATCCCCTTCTCCTTCTGCCTTCAATCTTTCCCAGCATCAGGATCTTTTCCAATGAGTCAGTTCTTTGCATCAGGTGGCCAAATGCTCTCCCATCAGAAAGTTTGCATGAGCCTCTTATCCCTTTTCCATCAGAGGGCAGACAGACTGAAAACCACAATCACAGAAAACTAACCAATCTGATCACATGGATCACAGCCTTGTCTAACTCAATGAAACTATGAGCCATGCCATGTAGGGCCACCTAAGACAGATGGGTCATGGTGGAGGGTTCTGATAAAACGTGGTCCACTGCAGAAGGGAATGGCAAACCACTTCAGTATTCTTGCCTTGAGAACCCCATGAACAGTATGAAATGGCCCAAGTCACCACCTTAAACACAATCTCCAGTTAAATACAAAAAGGGATTTTGAGGGGTTGGGAAGAGTGAGTTATGGAGGGCTGTCAGGAAAATCCAGTTAACAAGGGTACGGTTGTTAATGTAGGTTTAATTCCTCCCTTCCCCATCACCATTGATAAGAGCTTTTAGATAATTTGTCAGCCTCCTCCCTCCAGAGACAGTCATCCTTAAGATGGAGATTTCCCTTATAATATGTGTCTTTTACAAAAGGATAACTTCTACTTGGTTTTCAGAGCTTTTCTGTGTCTGCTATTGCAAAAAAAAATAATAACCAGCTTGACAATCTTTATGAAGAGAGGCATATTTTGGGGGTCACAAGTTCTGCTCCCCTTCATGGCTTATTGGTCTAACTGGAAATATCAAAAAATTCTACAAATAGCTCCTAGATTTTTCTGCTTAGGAAGTTAAAATTCAAGAGAAACAATTTAGGAGTTATAGATTTGGAAATACTTTTTAAGGAATATTTAAAACTATTCAAGTTTAGATATCCTCTCAGGGAAAGAAAATAAGTATATTAAAGGAAGAGATTGAGAATAGAACCTTGAGAAATCTATTCATAAGTGACAATAATAGGAAGAAATGCAAGTGAAGGAGAAGGTAGAATGATCAGGGAAGGAAGAAACAATGGATAACCAAAGTGGAGAGATTTTCAGTAGAGAGGAGGAAGATAACAGAATCAGTGTGCAGAGAGACATCAAAGAATAAGAACTAAGGGCAACTCATCGCTGCAGCTCTAGGGATCTGCCACTGACCTGGGAAAGAGGTGTTTAGTACCTAGAAGGAAATTATAGTCAGATTAGAAGATGAAGGGAAGTGGGCAGTGAAATGAAGGCAGGGAAAAGCCATCCTGAGAGAGTCAAGAGAAAGTTTTTCTTTGAAACTCATCAAGCTTCTTCTTCTACAACTGAAGGAAGAAAGATTTGATGAATTTCAGGGCAGAAATCAAAGACTGTCACAGCGTACAATATGGGCATGGGGGCAGGACTTGAGAAGAGGTACAAAAGAGCAAAAGCACATGGTGCAAGAGAAATGAAAGGATGGGATGGGACTTCCTTGGTGGTCCAGTGGTTAAGAATCTGCCTTGCAATGTGGGGGATGCAGGTTTGATCCCAAGTCAGTGAATTAAGATCCTACATGTCCTACATGTTGTGGAACAACTAAGCTCTCATGCCATAACTACTGAGCCCACAACCAGAGAGTCTGCACCGCAGGAAAGATCCCACATGACACAATAATCATGCATGCCACAACCAAGACTCAACACAACCAAATAAACATTGAAAAAAGAAAAAAAGAAGAAATAAAATAAAGGAATGAAGTGTACAGACGCTTCTTCCTCTGAAAAAGGGAGAGATTTTCTAGCTAAGATAAAAGATCAGGTCCTCTGCCAAGAAGTGTGTGTGTGTGTGTGTGTGTGTGTGTGTGTGTGTGTGTGTGTTTAAAGTTTGGAGTGTTTGTAGGAAAGATGAAAAGGTGCACTCAAGGTCCAGTTGAAGTTAAATAAATTTAATTTGTATTTGACTAGAGAGTCACAGAACTGTGATTTTTTTCCCTAGTGATGTCACTCTCAGAATCTAGGAGAAAACATTATTAATGAAACTTACTGGATTTTGAGTAGAAAAAGATAGGGAGGAAGTACTTAGGAGATTAATAAGAATGCTTTCTCTATGTGTTAAAAGATATGAAAAAAAATCACAACATCAGTGCTTTCAGCATTCCACCTTCTTCATGATCACAAATCAGATGGCAAGAAATAATCATAAGCACTTGATTGGAATTGGATCATTAGTTCAGTAACCATTCTAAAATTGGTGTGAGTGTGAAAGTTCTCATCTCAGGGGAGAAATAATCCCTGTCATCAACTTTCTATAAAAGTAATTTTGACACCTCCTCAAATACAGTAAGTATTCCAAGTGATTTATTATCTGTCATAACAGATTCAGGCTCAAACTCTGGATACACCTTACTCAATGTCAATCTGATCTGTAGAAGATAAGCGGGGCTCTTGAGGTTTCATGGTCAGGGAGAGAGAAAATCAGGAAGGGGGGAGTTAACTACAAATATGGCAAAATTTATTTCTCATTGCTCCAGGGCCTACTGCTATAGCATGCTTGAATAGAAGTTCAAAAAGTAGTGTCACTAAGAGCATCACAGTAAATGAGAAAAAAAAACATACACAGGGTCCTCTCTGACAGATTTGGGGCACATCAGTCTTTAAACTCTCAGAGATTTCATTCTGAAATCTTCAGAAGCTTCCATTCCAATGCTTACCTCTTTCACCCGATGAGGCTTTACTAAAAATAAGAAGAAGAATTAAAGTTGCTTTCATAAGAATATTGATGCCTATAGTGACCTTAGAGTGGTTACAGAAATAATCACCTGTTTTTTCCACTAACTAGGAACCAAGAGTGTTCTGTTACAAGTATCCACTCCATCTGTTCCCTTTTTTAGTAGATATAGCCCTTTTGAGGGGAAGGTGACATTCTAAAATGGGAAAATAATCTAGAAAGAAATGAAAGTCATTTGCCTGGCAGATCTTAGGGATTTTTCCTGATATGTGGCCTTGCTTAATTAGGCTAAGCCTAATTGAGAAAGAGGGGATTTTACAAGGGCTTCCCTGGTGGCTCAGGTAAAGAATCTGTCTGCAATCCAGGAGATTCAGGTACAAAGATTTTGTATGTTAAAATAGCTAAAGAATACCACCAGAATCCCCCTCTCCAATTCTTTCGTCGTCTCATTATTATGGAAATCCATATAATGCAAAGGATTATGAGCAAAGATTTGCAATCTTAACTTTTCCAATGGCCTCCTCTCATCTTTCCAAGACTTACTCCAACTCAGTTCAATTCAGTCGCTCAGTCATGTTTGACTGTTTGCAACCCCATGGACTGCAGTTCGCCAGGCCTCCCGGTCCATCACCAATGCCTAGAGTTTACTCAAACTCATGTCCATTGAGTCGGTGATGCCATCCAGCCATCTCATCCTCTGTTGTCCCCTTCTCCTCCCACCTTCAATCTCTCCCAGCATCAGGGTCTTTTCAAATGAGTCAGTTCTTCACATCAGGTGGCCAAAGATGGAGTTTCAGCTTCAACATCAGTCCTTCCAATGAACACTCAGGACTGATCTTGTGTTTCTTTAATATTCTTTAAAATGTATTTGGAAAACATGGAGAAAACACAAAAGGTTAAAATCTATTATGACTGCAACATTTAAATTTTAGTTCTATAATGATATTAAGAACTTCCAATACTTTATAGCCGGCAGCAATCACAATTAACTAGCCAAAGTGTTAGTAAGAACGTAGGGAGAATGCTAACACTGATTCAAATTTAGAAATGCTATATTCCAAATACTAGCTATATTAGAGTGCAGTCCCCTAATTACTAATGAAATTAATAAATTGTAAGCAATTGAGTTTATATCACCTTTTCTCAAATTTCAGCTACTTTATCTGAAAAATGAAAAAATACTCCTCCACAGGGTTATTTTGAAACTCTTATGAAATAATGTTTATGAGAGAAATATTAAAGTGCACACATATGATAAAAGCAAGATATTTGTTGAATATTTATATAGTAGCAATGACTATTTGAAAAAAAATGAAATTAGATAAATAGTGCCATTTACAATTGTATCAAAATATATAAAATTCTCATGGATAAACCCAATAGAATATGTGTGACAATGTGTAAAATTTGTATGCCTCAAACTGCAAAATATTGTTGAGCTTAATCTGGCTTCATATTAGCATCTTCTGGGGATGTTAAAACTTTAATCTTAACTTCAAAATTAAAGTTTCCTGACTTTTGCCTGGTTTTCTTAAATGAAAATCTTTAACAATGGAGCCTGGGAATCCTCATTTTGCCAGAGTTTGCAGGTGATTCTCCTGTATTCAGGTCTGTATTCAGGTACTGCATTCAGGTACATTTCTAAACTAAAGTGAAGTTATTTTTTCTACTAGTTTGAAAGAGGCTTTTACTTCCTCTTTCTTCCCATGAAGTACCTTTTCAATATGCTTCTTATTCTCCAAAGCATCTAGCAGATACCTTTATCCAATAAATAAATATTGATTTGAATAGAATGTTTTCACAGTAAGAACCAGTGAAAGGGTAGGAACTAAGAAGGTATTTGGAAGATCTTGGTTTTCAATAGTGCTCTACTTTTTATCATGCTAAAATTATACTTTGGAATCCGAGTCTCACAAACTTGTTGGGAGTGGCAACGTGAAAGCTACTGTGCATAGAATCAGACTGTTACCAGCCCAGCCTCTGGTGATGAGTAGAGAGGTGTCTGGGAAGAGGTAAAAGACTGCATGCATAGCAGTCTCACCGAGTTAATCATCATTAATGGTTTGAGGGAAGAATAAATGGGAGTGGGAGAAAATGGAATTCACAATGGAATGGGCTCTGAAGGGGCCTCATAAGAAAACACACATGGGCAATCTGCTTTCAGTTGATGGGCAATTTTCAAATGCTTCATATCTTGAATTCTTTCAAGTTTCTCACAACAGGTAGGGATGAAGGGTTTAAAGGGCATTAAAAAAGGGTCAAGAAAACTTGCCTCTCTTCCTTGTTCTGCTGCTATCTAATTTTGACTATTTGATTTTATCGCTTTTCCCCTTATTTTCCTGCTCCAGAGAATGAATGGAATTATTAACATATCATCTTTAAGTTCCTTTATTTCGCGCCCCCCCCACACGCAAAAAAAACCTATGCTTCAAAAAATTTTGGTATTCATACTGAATGCGTGGTACATGAAACAGATTCAGGTGAATAAGAAATTTGTCACTGAGCTTTAGAAAATGGACACCAAATCCTTAAGGAATTCTTTTAACTTCAATAAGTATAAACGTTACTGAGAGGGAGGGAAGGAGAGAGAGAGAGAAATAGAGAGAATACACAGCAAGACACAGAAGGGCACAAAAGGGGTGAAGGGAGAAGGCAAGAGAGAGGACAGAGCCCCGGAGAGAAAGAGGCCAAGGGAGACAAAATTCAACTCTGGATCGTGTGCCAAAAACGATCTACCATAACACTGATGGCATCATGGTAGCGATAATCTGTACTGTGGCACCAAGAAAGACATAGTATAAGGTAAACTTTGAGAAGCTTGAAAACTGAGGCAGACAGTTGAACAAGAAGGAGGAATTTATTGCTGTTCACGCTGCACTGACTGATGTATTTATTCCCTTTTCCGTATCTCTTTTAGCTTGCATATTGGGACCTGTACCCGGAGGTCAAAGAGATATCAAAGAAAGAGGCAGACCACTCCAGACTGGTAGGAGGCTGATTTAATAAGCAAGGAAACTTACATATGAAGCTTGCCTTGGTGAGTTTGAGATAAGTACATTTTTCCATACCTACCTGACAGAGTCTCATATACACACATAAGTTTATATAGAGGCCTTAACGTGAATAATTAATCATATATATCATCCAGAAGGTCTCAAAAACACATTGTTCTCTCAGAGCCTTGAAAATGGCTCCTATTGTGGGAACGGTGGGCAGATGTGCATTCCAAGGACAGGGGAGGGGTGAGGACCCTCTGATTGCCTGGGGCTGGCTCAAGGGTCAATCAACGGTCTTGCCCTCTCCATGACCTCCTCCAGCGATCCTCATAGTGGCTCTCACAATCTGGGGGGGCAGGATTGGTGTTCAGCAAGTTCAAACAAAGAGACTTCTTCTTTTCCTCTATTACATCAAATGTTGCTGTCTTTTTAGAGCTGCTTATTTCTTTCCTTTAACCTTTCTTTTTTTTTAGTTTTTCCTCATATTTCTCTTCAATCTGGTAAATTTCTGAATGACAAAATAATCTGAGTCAAATCCAGTTGCATAGTCTTCAATTTTCTCAGAAAGCCTATGATCTTAGAGACCTGGATGAAGATTTTAGACAGAGACTGAGAGAGAATACGCCTTGTGGACAATGCAATTCAGGTTAATAGGAATTGGTGATGCTTGCAGTTCTAATTTGTTTTAGACCCGTCATCCTTGCTGTCTCAGAACACAGGTATAGAAGCATGGACGTGGGTTATTCCTTTTTATGACTGGGTAACATTCCACTATAAATGTGCACTGCATTTTGTTTACCCATTCATTCATTCATTAATAGACACTCGGTATGTTTCCACTATTCTGGCTGTTTTGGATAATGCTACCATAAACATTCATATACACATTTCTATGTGAACATATGTTTTCATTTCTCTGGCATATAAACCTAGGATTAAAATTGCTGGGTCATATGGTAACTTCATGTTTAGTGAAAACATTATGCAAAGTGGAAGCAGCCAGTAACAAAGACTACATACTATATGATTTCACTCATTCGAAAGTACAAAATAAAGAAATCTTTAGACAGAAAGTATAGTAATGATGGCATAAGGCTGAAAGTAGAGAGGAGAATATAGGGGATAAAGGCTAAAGAGTGTGGGGTTTCTTGCTGAAGTGATGAAAACGTTCTAAAACTGACTGTGCTAATGGCTACACATGTCTTTGAATATATTAAAAATCAATACCCATGTAAACTAGATAGCTATTGGGAACCTGCTGTATAACATAAGAAGCTCAGCTCAGGGCTCTGTGATGACCTAAAGGGGCTGGATGGGGTTGGGGTGGGAGGGACACCCAAGAGGGAGGGGAATACATGCATAGGTATGATTGATTCCCTTCATTGTACAGCAGAAATTAACACAACATTGAAAAGCAATTATATTCCAATTAAAAAAGGAAACATCAATCATAAAAGAAACTAAATACAAACAACAACAACAACAAAAAAAACCCAAAACCAACACATTGTATACTCTAAGTGAATTTATGGTATATGAATTATATCTCAATAAAGATATTAAAAATTAATGGGAAAGCATATTTTCATCAAACTAAAAAAAATTATGTGGGAGCCTTTTGGGAACCCTCCATTGGTTCAGAACCCTCTACCTGGTTATTTCTTCCAAGAATCCTCCCTGATTGCCTAGGTTGGTGTGCATGACGCTCCTCTGTGCTGACAGTTATCATAGCTCTTTCCACTTGCACTGAATTTCATGGTTTCATGGCTGTCTTCACATTAGATTGTTATCACTTTGGGAGGTGAAGTAATACCGTATTAGTAATCACTTCCCTAGGATCAAACACAGAGTTCAGTACATAGTGATAAAAAATAAACATCTTCAATGGATGAATACTGCAAATCATTTTTTTCTCACTGGAGAGTCAGAGAGTTTTAGTAAAGAAGCTAGATGTTTAACTTAGAATGTTTAATACGGAACTGCCTATTCATTTAAATGACGACTTTGACTTCTTTAAAGTGATACTTAACTAGCAAACTCCACATGCAGCCTCTTAAACTTACATCAAAGCACTTTTAGGGACACAGACAAAGAAAAATATGCATACCATCATTTAATGGACGCTTTTAGCTTAAAGGTTAAGAATTTCCAGTATTTATAAAATTGATATAACTGGGTAAGATAAACCAATTCACAAACAAATATCATTGGGTCCTATTCCTGAATCATCTCTTGAAGGACAATCCTACACATCTGAAGAAGTTAGGTAGGTAATTTCTGTCTCACTCCTGTTGATTTAAAATTCTCCCATTTAGAACCCCAGGTTTTTGTCAGAGGACAATGAGCAGCTATCTCTTACTAAATGCTATGTCTGATATGCAAGATTGTCATTCTTCTCCCCATGCCCCCAGATGTGAAAATATCCATAAAGATTTAACAATTCTAAGGAAACATTAAAGAAATGGTTGGCACTTACCCTGTTACCCAAATATAACTGGGACAGTTTGTGGACAGTCTTAGAGACATGGTATGCCATTAAAAAGAACTAAACATTGATGTCAAACTGTCAAAAAATCATGCATATTTAGTGAAGTATTTTAAAGAGGCAACAAAAGGGAAATTACATATCAAGACTTCATAATAACCTTCTTTACCAAAAATTTCCTGAAGACCTTTTAGCAGGTACCCAGAGATATTTCTTCTTTTCCTCTCTATAAAATCTTTACAAAATTCTGATCTTTTCTATGAAGATGAAAAGACTTTTATAAGAAACCAAACAGTTAAAACAAGTTATCTGTAAAGAAATAAAAATGAGGTTGGCCTCATACTTCTCTGTAAAAGCTAATGTCTGAAGTTCATGGTTATTCATCTTTATATTCTGATGGAGAAATCTGACATTAGGTGCTTCTGGAGGACAAAATAAAATCTTGTATCAGTTAGTTTAGGGTCACAGTTACTGTCACCTCTTTGCTTTTGTCTCTTTCACATTAAAGATTTCTTTGGTTATTGTGTGATCTTTGCTCACACTTCAACTTGAATTAAAAAAAAAAAAAGCTAATTGGAAAACATGAGCCACTGGGAGGAGGGGCTTGTAGCCTGTAAGATTAATCACAGGGAGTCTGAAGTAGCTTTTCAGAAAGCTTTTCAGAAACACTGAGTTCTAGGGCTGGTAAGGTTTTTCAAATAATATTTCCAATCTCTGCTCTAGAAGTTTAAAAAAAAAAAATACCGTTCAAAATCTACAAGCCAAGGAGAGGATGAGGATTGACGTTTGGGGGCTCCTTTTCAAAAACTGGATGGGCTTTTTCCCATTTCCTCTGTTTTTAACACAATACTCCACCCTCAACTGGGCACTTCCTGCCCTTCTCAGAGAAGAATCTTCTGACTTCTGCTGGCAAGACAGCAGAGTACAGGAGACCGTTTCTCAGAATTGGGGTTAAAGATCTTAGAATTTAACTGCATCTTCAGAAGACTTTCCAATAATCAAGCTGTTTCCCGGTTACCCTCCAAACCCACTTCCAGGCCTGCACTGTGCTGTCCTTGCTGAGCCCTTTGGAATTTCTACGGGCTTCCCTGGTGTCTCAGCTGGTGAAGAATCCGCCTGCAATGCAGGAGACCTGGGTTCCATCCCCGGCTGGGGAAGATCCCCTGAGAAGGGAAAGGCTACCCACTCCAGTATTCTGGCCTGGAGAATTCCATGGACTGTGTAGTCCGTGGGGTCGCAAAGAGTCAGACAGGGAGTGACTCCGGAATTTCTACAGTCCATATTCCGTAGCTTTGTTGATTTCCTTTCTTCTGGCTCGGGTTCAGTTTCGTAGACATCTGTGTTCATCCTTCACAGCTCTCCTGTCCATGATGTGTCACTGTCTCTCCTTTGAGTCATGTCCTTGTGAATTTCTTCATTTAAGAATCCCTTTTATCATGTCTTTGTGTTTAATGTTAGCAGTAAGTGAAATTAAGTATGCTTTACTCAAACCTAGTAATGAATTTATAGTTTGAAATTATCTTCTAATTACTAAGTCCTAGTTTGTCATAACATATTGCTTTTTGATTACTTTGCTAATTTTCTTTGCTAAAATTGAACTTTTTTCATGAAATCCATAAATGCTAATCCCCTACTGTCTTCCTGTCTCATATTATCTTGGTTTAGTTTTGAAATAAACTGAACTAGACTCATAAAGTTATAGCATCATTTCCCATTTTTATTATTTGTAATATAATATAGGGGTATGTGTTCTGGATGTTTTAATTGAACAATTATAAGACCAACTGGAAAAAAAAGTTGCTTTTTTTGAAAATACATAGATATATTATTACTGGCTACATTTATTTAATGGTCTTAGAGTATATTTATATTTTCTATTTCTTATCAAGTCAGTTTTGTTTATTGTATTTTCCCCTAGATGTACACACTCCATTTTGATCATAAACATTTAAACTTAAGAATTTTGATCATAAATGCTTATAAAATTCTTATGATTTTGTTTAATGCTCTCTGGATTTATAGTTATGCTTTCTTTACAATTTAATAGGGTTAACTTATGATTTCACTGGAGTTTCTTATTGGTCTTAGAAATTTAACTATATTACTAGTTCTCAAGAAAAACAATTTTTTCCATTGTCTTAAAAATCACTAATTTAATTGTATTTATTTTGTTCTACTTTCTTTGATTTCTTTCTTTTTTCCTTTAATTTCTTCAACTGAACACTTAAATCACTAATTCTCAGTGGGACCTGTATTGAAATATATGCATTTTGAACTATAAATTTCTTTCTAAGAAACATTTTTTTCCTGCATCCCCCAGGTTTTGTTACACAAGACTTGTGTTAACTCCTAAATATATGTTAACATCTATTTTAATTTCTTCTATAATTTGCACATTTATAAATATATGTTCTATAGCTTTGCCTTTTTTGTATCTAATTACTTCTATTGTAATATGGTCAGAAAAGTCATCTCTGTGATTTTATTTACTCAGTATTTTTGAGATTTAATTTTTGGCCTGGTTGATGGTCAATTATTGAAATGTTTAATATTTTACTAAAATAATGAACTTTGGTGTAATAGTTTCTGATAGATCTCTGCTATGATTTTAAACATTTCAATATCAATGTTCAATTTGGTCAGTGTTCACTCTATAAATCTGGGGAAATATAAAACTACAGAGAATTTGTGTATTGCTGATGCAAAACTATAAAATATTTTAAATTATACAAAAAAATAGAATTAAATGTTTATTATACACAGTAGATACTATTAAATGTAAATTAATAATTTTGAATCTATATGGTAAGAAATTGTTTCTTTTATTGTCAACAATAGCTTTCTTTATCCTTAATAAATCTTTTATCTATATTATCTGATAAAACTACCACAGATTTATTTTGGTTAATAATTTCATAGTTTCTTCTTCTTTTCTCTATATTTCAACCTTTTGGTAACTACACTTTTGGGATTTGGGTTTCAGCAATAAACAGGTATATTCAAATTGAGAAAATTTTTACTTTTCTGGTAAATATATTGATTCTGGCATTTTAAAAAATGACTATTTATCCTTAATAAAGCTTTTTGCTTAAAGTCTGTATTGTTTGTTATTTAATCTTAGAGTTCTACCTCATTTTTAAATCACTCATATTATTTATTATTGTGATTGATTTCATGGTCAGTGTATTTATAACTTCCCACATATTTCACCCAGGTAGAAACCATTGCATCTTTCTGTAATTTTCCCTTCAAGTGACATCCATTCATTTTTCTACTCATTCTTTCACTGAAAAGCTGGGATGGCAAATATTCTCAGAATTTCCCCCCAAATGGCTTTATTTGATTTTCTTCTTATAGTAAGTTAAACTCTGAAATTCTATGTTGTGAGACTATTTTCTCTTAGTACTTTGGATATATCTTTTTTATTATTTTCTGTACTTTATAATTGTCTCAGTATTCTTTTGTTAAAAGTAATGTCTTTTTATAAATTTTTTTTCCAGAATTTGTTTTGCTTTGATTTTCTTTTACTTTATTATAACATTTATTGAAGTCTATTTTATTTATTCAGTTTTCAGTTCAATGTGCTTCTTTAAGTTGAGGACTCACATTCTACAATTCTGTAAAAGTTTCAGTCATTTGTAATTGTTAGTCATCTTTGCAATTTCCGTGTGCTGGTAAGTGTGATGTCCTGTCCACACTTACCTTTTCCCACTGCCAACTTTGTGCAAGGATTTTCATTTCATTTCTCCTCTTTTATAGGTCAGAGACCAAATTTCATGTCCTACTTGGGTGTTGAAACCCTACCTCCTACCATTAAGTCCATATCTATATTATTAACCAAGTATTTCCCTTTCTGCATTCTCTCCATCCATCCTTCCTTCCTCTTTGCCTTTCTTTCTTTCTGAGGGGGAGCAAAATGCACTACCCCCAAATATGCCACTTTGGCATGTTGACTATTTTGAATTAAAGTTGCTTAAGAAATAGCCAATGCAGGAAGGACATTCCAACCTTCCTTTATCCTTTGAAAGCATGAAATAAATCTCCCATGTGAAGGTATTCTGTCTACAGCTTATCACCAGAGACAGGAAATCCAAGGACAAGAACACTGTACAAAAGAACTTTGTTACTTCATTAATTTGCTACTCCAAGCCTCAATCCTTTTGTCAAATCTTCACAAATAATTGATTCTTTTTCTAAAATGCATGAAAGCTGCCTGCTTTGGTCACTTCTTTGAGGCTCATATTTTTATTACCTTCTGTATTTACAACAGTGAACTTGTTTTTCTCCTGTTAATCTGTCTCAGTTTATTAGACCAGCCTAAGAAACTAGACTCCCGGGAAAAGACCCTGATGCTGAGAAAGATTGAGGGCAAGAAGGAAAGGGGACAGAAGATGACATGGTTGGATGGCATCACTGACTCGATGGACATGAGCTTGAGCAAACTCTGGGAGTAGGTGATGGACAGGGAGGCCCGGCGTGCTGCAGTCCATGGGGTCACAAATAGTCTGACACAACTGAGTGACTGAACTGAACTGAACTGAACTGAAGAAACTAGAAAGAAAGATGGGAAATGTTTTCCTATCCTACATTTCTTTCTTTCCCCCACCCTCCTTCCCTTCCATCCTTCCTTTTTCCTTCCTCCCTCTTTCCATCTTCTTTTGTTCTTTTTGTTTCTTTCTTTTTTGACTTCAACCTTGTAGGGCTTCCCTGGTGGCTCAGATGGTAAAGAATCTGCCTGCAATGCAGGAGACCCAGGTTCAATCCCTGAGTCAAGAAGATCCCCTAGAGAAGAGAATGGCAACCCACTCCAGTATTCTTGCCTGGGATATATCATGGACAGACAAGCCTGGCAAAGAGTTGCAAAGGGGTTGCAAAGAGTGGCAATGGGGTTGCAAAGATTCGGACACACATGAGTGACTAACGCTCATGTAATATATTTTTCAATTTTTTTTTTCAAAATTGACATTTCTTTTAAAGCAGCTGAGTGCATCAGTATTTTACTTCATGTTTCTATAAAAATATATGTATAAGCTGGAAAAAAATGAAATAAATAATCACATGTATCCCAAGGATTTTAATAACAAAAAGCCTATGTCTGACATAGTCTCTTATTTCTTTACCTGATATACTGAAAATCATGTGACTTTCATCAGGGAGATAAGTCTATTAGGCCATCTCTTGGCTGGAAAGATTCTAAGCCACTAAATAGCACTGTGGACAAGGTAACTGAGTCTGAGGTAGGGCCTAGGCTGTCAGATCAAAGGAAAATCACCTTTTCTTCAGTCATTCTGCACAGTTTGGATGTCTCTCACTTGGCCTTTGTAGAGTGTGGCCTTTGGGCTCTGCATTTAACCATTATTCCTCAGTGAAGTGAAACTGTGTCATATAGTTGGCCTGAAAGTTTGTCTGAAAGCTGTCAGTGCTCTGTATGTTCCTAATTGATAATAAACTATCATCTCTACAGGGTGAAAGGAAGTAGGCTGGTTTTACAGTCAAGCCAGTGGGAAGACACACTTGAATTGAAGTGTAGGTGAAAGTTCCTGATTTTTATGGAAAGCTTACAGATTTTCCTGGAGTTTCTCTTTCCTCAGAAATAGTTTATAACATGAACTGAGTGTGAGGCATTTGCCTCATTTCCAGTTTATTCCAGGCTAAGTTAAAGCCAAAAAAGTTGAGGCTGCATCAGAATTGCTTGCCTGTAGCATAAAGAATGCTTTCTATTTCACTCCTTTGATCATATGATGTAAATATGCCTTTGTGTACAGTAGTGATTTTCATATGATGCTATCAAAGGGATTTAAAAATATCAGATCCTTGAGGAGTAAAGTGATCAGAAAGAATGAGGAATTCTATGCCTGGGAATTTAGTTACAACTATGAAATATGCAGAGGATCAGAGAAAAGTTTCTTGATATCTTAGGCTGTCTGATTCTCTAGCTTATAAAATATGAATGGTGTGAGGTACAATCTTAGTAATATAAAGATATATTTATCATTAAGCTCAGTTATTAATAAATTCAGATAATGTGAGATGAAAGAGAAGTTGATAATTTAAAATTCTGTATAATTCTTTCATGTTCATTGCCTAACAATCTTTTAGAATTGCTTAATTAAAGGAACAAACTGAATGTACATGGTTTCTACATTTTAAAACAGTACCTGTCTTTTTAAAAGTCAAACAATGGCATGTGCTCCAGAAAAGAAATGTATAGAATATAAGAGGAAAAGTTATGGAATGTTTTAGGGCTGAGGGATTGAAGTCTTCTGTTTTAAAAACACTGTCTAATTTAGTTCTCACAGTAATCTTGTGAACTGATTTTATTACCCTTATTTTACCATAAACAAATAAACCAGGGCTCAAAATGAGGCAAATATTGTATGAGACAAAACTTTGGTCTTGTGTGATGGACTCACTTGTTTCAAAGTGTATTTTTGTTTACATGTTGGATACTAATATATATCATGATTGACTCTACATAGAAGGCTATATCATTAGCCACTGGATAAAAGGGCAATGTTTGACAAAAATAATACAGTTTATATCTAAGTGGTGTGGGCACCAATCTATAACAAATGTGCTATTATAGAACTTTGGAACCAAAAGTTTCATTAATCTCCTCACAGACCTAGCATTATTGATTGATTTTTTCACATATGTAATATTTTAATGGGATTAGGTCTGTCAGTCACATTAATAGCACAATTTTTTTTTTAGCACAAATTATTATACTCTGGGAAGTAGTAAAAATTATAAATTTTATCGATGAGACTTCTAGAAAATGATGGCCTTATCCTTGAGGGTGATGAATTGAGGAATGGTCAGAGAGTTGGGTTTCAGTAATGAGGAAGCATGTTGTGTCATTGGTTCTGATGCTGAACTTTTTATACATCTCCTTTGCTCTTATTTCCATTGAAAATAATCCTACGCATTTGTCGAGATGAACTCCAATGTCTATATGCCATGAAGTGATAGTGTTCACTTTTTTTCTTTAATTTATTGGAGTATAGTTGCTCCACAATGTTGTGTTAGCTTCCACTGCACAACAAAATGAATGAGCCACACACCTGCTTATCTACCCTCCCTCCTGGAGCCCCTCCCTCATCCTACCCTTCTAGGTCACCAAAGACACCAAGCTGGGCTCCCTGAGCGCTACAGCCGGTTCCCACTGGCTATCTGTTTAAAACACGGTAGTGTACATATGTCAATCCTAAACTACCAATTCGCCCTACCCTCAGCCATGTCCATGCATCCATCCATTCTCTCCTTTTGCGTCCCTATTTGTGGTCTGCAAATAGGTTCATCTGCACCATTTTCCCACATATATTAAAGCATCCAGAGCTTAACTCACCTAAAATGCCCTAAATACTACATCCTATCAGTTTTTCACACTGATTGAATAGAAATCATATTTTTGTTTCTGCTTTGTCTGTTTCAACCATAATCAATTAAATACATCTGTGACCTCTGAATTTTGCTGCTCCCTCTATCTACAATGCACTTTCTTCCCTTCATCTGTTCACTGAGACCAGTCTTCCTTCAAAGTTCAGTTCAGGCATCATCGTTCCCCAGGAAGCCAATCCTGACAATCTTGTCTCTGCAGGCCTTATCACAGGACAGTATGGGTTATGTGTCTCCATTGTGGTCTCATGAGTCCCTGCACATAAATCCCAACAGACAGACTTGGGGAAAAGGACACAGACAGTGTATTAAGCCCTGGATTCACCAGTTATTAGTTGCATACTCTCAGATAAGTCATCTATAATTTCTGAACCTCATTTTTTAATCTGCAGAATTAGAATAACCACTTCATTCAGGTTTTTTGGAACGATGCATTACACTATGTGAAAAGCACAGAACCAGCATTTGTGCTGAATATCATTCCTTTGGTCTCCCAGGCCCATTTTTTGCCTTCTCCACCCTGTTCTGGGCCCCAAGTAATACGTAACCGACTTATAAGATCTGGATTAACGGGCTCCTTGCTCCTCTGGCTTAAGCTTGGCTTCATCCATAGAGGTGTACAGACAGAAAAATCAGAAAGCAGAAAGCAAGTGGAGAGAGGGGTCAGTGTATTTAATCTCACAATCCTTCTTTGCCATGTAGCAAGGGGTTGCCTACATCTTTCTACAAGGCCACAGCTCCTGCCAGCTGGTTCAGTCAATACAGTAACCTTCTCTGTCTTCCAGTAATTGTTCCCTCCCCTTGCCCTTCATGCCCAGGGTACAGCATTATCCCATGTTCCTTTCCTTTAACCCTGCTGCCAAAATTGTAAATAGTTCCTTTATTAAACTCTCCTCAAAAAGTCAACTTGAGTGTGTCAGCTGTTTCCTGCAAGGGCCCTGACAGATACCACATTCACTATTATTAACAATATGCATTTAACAAACTGTTCCATAATTGTCTCTTGATTTCTCTAAATCCCTTGCCAAACTGTGAACTACTTCAGAGCAGGGACCATGGCTCATTAGTCACTGTTATCTTCCATTGTCGCATATATTGCTGGGCAAAATACAAGCCTTAATAAATGTATGTTGGTTGATTAAATGAAAAAAAATATGGCACTGCCCTTTATTCTTCTGAGTATAAACTTCACAGTGAATAATATAAATAAATATTTGCTGCAGTGTGAATTTGCCCAGAAATAAGAGCATAATATGATTAAAAGGAATGTTTCTAGGCAAATTGATCTTGGGAACAGTCAAAAGGCTATCAGGTTAAGTGTCATAAAAAATTAGCTTAAAAGGATAGTCAGGACTCACTAAATGCTATAGAGAGGGCAGAAAAGTTGAGATTAGGTGAATATGTTCATAAACCCACACTTTAGTAATTTATGCAGCTATTTGGAGAAAAGTGAAGTGGGAAAGAAAAACTTCTGTACATTATTTAGGTAACATTTTTTCAACTGTCATCTTGCATAGAATATTATTCTGCTGCATCCATTTGGAAAGATATCACCTCAAGGATAATCACTAGGTTAATTTTTTCCATTCACCATAAAAGATATGCTAATGATGTTACCTTGGCTTGGTAAGACCTATGCTGGGAACTACATTTTTTATTTATCGAACGGATTACAGGATACTCAGGAGCAAGAGGAGCCGCTCAGGAAAACACAATTGATTTAAAATGGCCAATCAGAAATTGTGAGTTGTAATGAGGGCTCAGGTTTTGGATGAAACAGTTTAAACTTTAAGAGACAAGAAACTGAGTTTTTGTTATCTAAAGCTATATATAAAAAAAGAAGAAGAAAAAGCAGCAGCACATTAGCAACCTTTGGAAGCACATAAGACAGGTCCCCACCACTGCCTTAGCTAGCCAGTCATGTGCACCTGGGCCAGTGGACTTCCTGCCGAGGGCCCTGGGATGCCTGCATGGCCCGGAGAACCCCCCCACCCCGGGTCTGTCTGCGGTTCGTCTCGATGGCCGTCCCAGTCCTCATAGGCAGCAGGCAGGCTTGCACTGGGTGCCCCAGTTTGTGGTGTCAAAGGGCAGGCAGGTTTCCTAGTTAGAGGTGTCTACCATTAATGTGAGGCAGTATAAATTGACAAGCAGACCTTAAAATTCATACAGCAGGGCAAGGGACTCAGAATAGCCACAAGAATCCTGGGGAAAAAAAGAGTTGAAGCAATCATTCCTCCTGATTTCAAAACTGACTACAAAACTACAATAATCAAGGGGTTTACCCTAAATAGGCACCTCGACAAATATTGGAATCCCCAGGGAATCTGACATTGAAGGACAGAACTTCCACAGGACTGGGGGAAGCAGAGAAACCTGGCAGGCACAAACAAAACCTTGGGTGCACCAGGTCCCAGGGGAAATGAACAGTGACCCCACAAGAGACTGAGCCAGACCTTCATGTGAGTGTCTGGGGGGTCTTCTGCAGAGGCATGGGTCTACAGTGGCCTGAGGTGGGGTCAGGGGCATTGGTAGCAGCAGTCCTGGAAGGCATTGTGTGTTGGCATAAGTCCTCTTGAAGGAGGACACCGTTTACCTTACCATAGAGCCTATAGCCGTACAATAGAGACTGCAGACTCCAGGACAGGGCTGCATTAGGCCAAACAACTAACAGAGAGGGAGCACAGTATCACCCATTAGCAGAAAATTGGATTAAAGATTTATTGAGCATGACCCTGCCCACCAGAGCAGGACTCAGTTTTCCCCACAGCAATTCCCTCCCATCAAGGCAGAAGTCTCAGCCTCATCCATAGAGGGCAGACAGAAGAAGAAAGAAAAAACTACAATCCCATGGCCTCCAGAATGAAAAACACAATCACAGAAAATGAACCAAAATTATCACATCGATCACAGTCTTGTGTAACTCAGTGAAGCTATGAGCCATGCCATACAGTGCCACGCGAGACTGATGGGTCATGGTAGAGAATTCTGACAAAATGTGGCCCACTGGAGAAGGGAATGGCAAACCACTTATTTAATATTCTTGGCTTGAGAACCCCATGAAAAGTAGGAAAAGGTAAAAAGATATGACACTGGAAGATGAGCCCCCCCCAACACAGGTCAGAAGGTGTCAAATAGACTATTGAGGAAGAGTGAAAATATAGCTCCAGAAAGAATGAAGAGGCAAAGCAGAAACAACACCCCATTGTGGATGTGTCTGTTGGTGAAAGTAAAGTCCAATGCAGTATTGCATAGGAACCTGGAATGTTAGGTCCATGAATCAAGGTAAATTGGATGTGGTCAAACAGATGACAAGAGTGATAGCGACATTTTAGGAATCAGTAAACTAAAATGGACGGAAATAGGCAAATTTAATTCAGACGACCATTATATCTACTACTGTGGGCAAGAATCCCTTAGAAGAAATGCAGTGGTGCTTATATTCAACAAAAGAATCCAAAATGCAGTAGTTGGGGGCAATCTCAAAAATGACAGAATGATCTCAGTTCATTTCCAAAGCAAAACATTCAACATCACAGTAATCCAAGTCTATGCCCCAACTACTAATGCTGAAGAAGATGAAGTTGAATGGTTCTTCTATGAAGACCTATAAGATCTTCCAGAACTAATGCCAAACCCATCCCCCAAAAAAACCCAGATGTCCTTTTCATCATAGGGGATTGGAATACAAAAGTAGAAAGTCAAGAGATACCTGGAATAATGGGCAAGTTTGGCCTTGGAGTACAAAATGAAACAGGTCAAAGGCTAACAGAATTTTGCCAAGAGAACACATTGGTAATGGCAAACACCCTCTAGCAACAACACAAGAGATGACTCTACACATAGATATCACCAGATGGTTAACACTAAAATCAGACTGATTATATTCTTTGCAGTTGAAGATGGAGAAGCTCTGTTCAGTTTAATTGCTCAGTCATGTCTGATTCTTTGCGACTCCATGGACTGCAGCACGCCAGGCTTTCCTGCCCATCACCAACTCCCAGCGCCTGCTCAAACTCAAGTCCATCGAATCAGTGATGCTACCCAACCATCTTGTCCTCTGTTGTCCCCTTCTCCTCCTGCCACAGCTCTATACAGTCAGAAAAAACAAGATCTGGAATTGACTGTGGCTCAGATCATGAACTCCTTATTGTCAAATTCAGACTTAAATTGGACAAAGTAGGGAAAACCACTAGGCCATTCAGGTATGACCTAAATCAAATGCCCTATGATTACACAGTAGAAATGGCAAATAGAGTCAAGGGATTAGAACAGATAAACAGAGTGCTGGAAAAACTATGGACAGAGATTCATAACTTTGTACAGGAGGTGGTAACCAAAACCATTCCAAAGAAAAAGAAAGGCAAGAAGAAAAAATGGTTTTCTGAGAAGGCCTAACAAATAGCTGGAAAAAAAGAAAAGAAGCAAAAAGCAAAGGAGAAAGAGAAAAGATATTCCCAACTGAATATAGAGATTCAAAGAATAGCAAGAAGAGACAAGAAAGCCTTCTTAAGTGAACAGTGCAAAGAAATAGAGGAAAACAATAGAATGGGAAAGACTAAAGATATCTTTAAGACAATTGGAGATACCAAGGAATATTTCATGCAAACATGGATACAATAAAGGACAGAAACTGCAAGGACCCAACAGAAGCAGAAGAGATTGAGAAGAGGTATAAAGAAAACACAGAAGAGCTATACAGAAAAAGGTCTTAATGACCTAGATAACCACAATGCTGTGACCACTCACCTGGAGTCAGATATCCTGGAGTATGAGGTCTAGTGGACCATAGGAAGCAATGTTATGAACAAAGCTAGTGGAGGTGATGGAACTCCAGTTGAGCTATTTCAAATCCTAAAAGATGATGCTGTGAAAGTACTACACTCAATATACCACAAAATTTGGAAAATTTAGCAGTGGTCACAGGATTGGAAAATGTCAGTTTTCATCCTAATCTCAAAGGAGGGCAATGCCAATGAATGTTCAAACTACTGCACAATTGCACTCATTTCATAAACTAGCATGGTAATGCTCAAAATCCTTCAAGCTATGCTTGAACCTATGCTAGTACTATGCTAGTATGTAAACCAGGAACTTTCAGAGTACAAGCTGGATTTAGAAAAGGTATAGAGAGGAACCAGAGATTAAATTGTCAAGTCCGTTGGATCCTGTGATTCCCAAAGCAAGGGAATTCCAGAAAAATATCTACTTCTGCTTCATTGACTATGCTAAAGCCTTTGTCTCTGTGGATCACAACATACTATGGAAAATTCTTAAAGAGATGGGAATTCCAGACCACCTGACCTGCCTCCTGAGAAATTTGTATGCAGGTCAAGAAGCAACAGTTAAAAACAGACTGGTTCAAAATTCAGAAATGAGTACATCAAGGCTGTATATTGTCACTCTGCTTATTTAATTTATATGCAGAGTACATCATGCGAAATTCCGGGCTGGATGAAGCTCAAGCTGGAATCAAGATTGCTGGGAGAAATAATCTCAGACATGCAGATGATACCACCCTAATAGCAGAAAGTAAAGAGGAACTAAAGAGCCTCCTGATGAAGGTGAAGAGGAGGGTGGAAAAGCTGGCCTAAAACTCAGCACTGAAAAAAACTAAATCATGGCATCTAGTCCCATCATTTCATGGCAAATAGATGGAGAAAAAATGGAAACAGTAGAAGGTCTCATTTTCTTGGGCTCCATAATCTCTTCAGATGGTGACTGCAGCCATGAAATTAAAAGACATTTGCTCCTTGGAAGAAAAGCTATGACAAACCTAACGAGCATATTAAAAAGTAAACTTTGTTGGCATCACTTTGTCAACAGAGGTCCATATAGTCAAAGCTATGGCTTTTCCAGTACTCACACACGGATGTGAGAGTTGGATCATAAAGAAGACTGAGCGCTGAAGAATTGATACTTTTGAACTTTGGTGCTGGAAAAGACTCCTGAGAGTCCCTTGGACAGCAAGGAGATCAAACCATTCAATCCTAAAAGAAATCAACCCTGAAGAACTGATGCTGAAGCTGAAACGTCAATACTTTGGCCACCTGATATGAAGATCTGTCCTCTTGGAAAAGACCCTGATGCTGGGAAAGATTGAGGGCAGGAGGAGAAGGGATCAACAGAGGAGGAGATGGTTGAATGGCATCACTAACTCAAAGGACACGAGTTTAAGCAAATTCTGGGAGATAGTGAAGGACAGGGAAGCCTGGTGTGCTGCAGTCCATGGCACCGCAAAGAGTCTTACATGACTAGCAACTGAACAACAACAAAGGCAGGCACTATGACTTTTAACTGAAGAAGTTTAAAATCAGAGAGTTTAGGTGCTTTGCCCAAAGTCACACAGAACATGGCAGCACCAAAGTTAATTTGAACTATTCTGAGTCCCATTGCTTTCTACCTTATCACGATGACTCTTCTAATCCATTGCTGAATGAGTGCAATGACAAAGGTGATCCCATGGTTCAGTGAGAGAATAGAGGAAAGTCCCACAATGCATCCTTGAAGGAGGTTTGTATGTTAGCAGTCTTCCTTAATATCCGAGCTGAATCTTTCATTGTAACAAACTGTGGAAGTGAAATAAAAAAGGAAGGATTCTTATTGGGGAAGGAGCCTGTGCTAAGCTCAGAGTCCTGAGGAAGCATGATTTCTCAGTATAATGATAAAAGTTTTGTATCTTAGAAAATAAGGATTTAATTGGAGGGAAAGGGCAAGTGAGGTTGCTGGAAAGAGGAAAGGGGGCCAATTTATAATAATGGTATTTAATTATGTCTAATAAAATGGCTATTTCCTAGCTCCTTACTAATGAGAACCCTGTACCGATGAACACAATCCATACCCAATTTGTGGTCTTTAATAATAACAGTTTCAACATTTATTGAGTCCTTAATAGGTGTCAGACCTTGTGTTGAGTGTTTAACATGTATTATACCATTTAAGACTCAAGAGAGCCCTATTTGGTATGGCTGAATACCCTGAAGCTGCAACAAATGATATTACTGAACAAGATGTAAGTATATGCTTATTCCCTCCTCCCTTTTTCTCTTTCCATGGGGCCCATGAATTGATAATTGATAGACCTTAGATTAAAAAAAAAGTCTGACTTCAGGGCATCAAATCCAGGGGCAGCTGAGGCCTGTGACTTATACAGCTTTGCATTTCTTCAGTATTTAGTACAGGGTCTCAGGCATGGTAGATGCTCAATATTTACTGAATAAATGTAAAGAGTTTAAACTTAGAATGTAGAAGGTTAGTGGTTACAATTTTCCCCCTTCAGTTCTACACTAGCATAGACCTAAACACAATCATAATAATCAATGTCTAACATATCATAATGTTGTTTGGCTAGTGGCCACTAATAAACTGAGTATTGAGCAAAGATGCATCAATTTTGGATCAAATTTGCATCAATACTGGAGTAGGCTGCCATTTCCTTCTCCAGGGAATCTTCCCAACCCAGGGATCTAACCCGGGTCTCCTGCTTTGCAGACAGACACTTTACCATCCGAGTCACAAGAAGTAGGCTTACATCTAAAGGAAACACATCAAATACATAAAACTCCAGAAGTCTTCATGAGGGTTAAAACAAAAATATAGGTTCTGTTTAGAGGTTGTTAGGGCATCAAATCATTATTCTAAAAATCAGTAAATTCGGGGGTAAGAACTGATCCCCCCCTTTCTTGTACTGAGCATATTTCAGAGTAGCCAGATAGTTGGTGAGGAAAAGTTGTATTTTACAAAAGAATCACATTTATTAAATACAAGTGGAGAAGTAGAATTGCAAAATTATCTATCCTTGTAATCTTTAGTTGAAATTCTGGATTTAAGAAACAATTAGTGAATGATGAAGCCATGAGGTAAAAGTTTGTTAGTTCAGTTCAGTCCCCCAGCCATGTCTGACTCTTTGCAACCCCAATAACTGCAGCACGCCAGGCTTCCCTGTCCATCACCAACTCCTGGAGCTTACTCAAACTCATGTCCATTGAGTCAATGATGCCATCCAACCATCTCACCCTCTGTCGTCCCCTTCTCCTCCTGCCTTCAATCTTTCCCAGCATCAGGATCTTTTCAAATGAGTCAGCTCTTCACATCAAGTGGCCAAAGTATTGGAGTTTCAGCTTCAGCATCAGTCCTTCCAATGAATACTCAGGACTTATTTCCTTTAGGATGGACTGGTTGGATCTCCTTGCAGTCCAAGGGACACTCAAGAGTCTTCTCCAACACCACAGTTCAAAAGCATCCATTCTTCAGCACTCAGCTTTCTTTATAGTCCAACTCTCATGCCCATACATGACTACTGGAAAAACCATAGCTTTGATCAGATGGATCTTCATTGGCAAAGTAATGTCTTTGCTTTTAAAAACTATATAATAGAGAAGACCATCTGACATCACCTCAAACCATGGATCAATTTAAAAACTAACAGCGCAAAAATAAGACAACAGTTTCTTCTGATGTTTTTAAATAAACAGTACGCAGAAACACATATGAAGTCATTCTAAATAAAATAAAAGCAAAATTGCATTTGAATCTAATAAAATCTGTTTCTAATTCTCTAATTATAGAAAATATATTATCAGTGAATATTCATGAAGTGATAGGAAATATGGGATAAAGAAACATTAAATGAAGCCACAAGGATAAAATTAGTCAACCTCAAAATGTGGAGAATTCTATAGAAGAGAATCTAATTTCTTTCTTAAGTATTTTATTTGGAAGAAAAAAAGAAGAGAAGCTTTGATTTAAAAGAAAACCTAAGAAATATATCAACCAAAAGCAATGTATAGGCCTTATTTGGATCTTGGGAAAAAATACTTTTAAGATAATTAAGTTGAGCATAAACTTAAAATCAGATGATACTAAGGAGTTATTGTGCTGTCTTTTTGTCTGAGATGTTGTACTGCTTCTCTGTTTGTGTTTTCAAGTCCTTAATTGCCAACTATCTTCACTGAGATATTACAGGCAAGATATGCTATCTGAGAGTTGTTTTAAAATAGTAAAGAATTTTTTGCTTTTTTTGTGGGTAGGACTCAAGAAACAGTACCTAGAGAAAGATGATGGTTGAAGAAGCTTGATGATGGGTACATGCTAATTTGTTACATTATTTTTCCTAACTTGAGTTTATTTAACTATTTGCATCAGTTCAGTTCAGTTCAGTTCAGTTGCTCAATCGCGGCCAACTCTGCAACCCCATGGATTGCAGCACGCCAGGCCTCCCTGTCCATCACCAACTCCTGGAGCTTACTCAAACTCATGTCCATTGAGTTGGTGATGCCATCCAGCCATCTCATCCAGTCGTCCCCTTCTCCTCCTGCCCTCAATCCTTCCCAACATCAGGGCCTTTTCAAATGAGTCAGTTCTTCACATCAGGTGGCCAAAGTATTGGAGTTTCAGGTTCGGCATCAGTCCTTCCAATGAACACTCAGGACTGATCTCCTTTAGGATGGACTGATTGGATCTCCTTGCAGTCCAAGGGACTCTCAAGAGTCTTCTCCAACACCACAGTTCAAAAGCATCAATTCTTCAGTGCTCAGCTGTCTTTATAGTCCAACTCTCACATCCATATATGATCACTGGAAAAATCATAGCCTTGACTAGACGGACCTTTGTTGGCAAAGTAATGTCTCTGCTTTTTAATATGCACAGTTACATTTATTTTAAAAATGGTTACTCAAACTGAACTAATTATGCTACTTATATTCAATAAATGGTAGCTATTTTTAAAATTTCAAGGAGGGGTCTAAAAATGCTGGAGAAGAAGGTGCAGGTCATCATCAAATAAAGAAGCAAAGGCAAGTAAGTGGTCAAAGTTGAAGGAAAAGATCAACATTGGCTAGGTCACAACCTGTGAGTAGCTGAATTACCAGTGCAAACAGCAGAAAAGAGAGGACAGTTGTTTGTGGCTAGACTAAACTTAAACACTCCAATTCAATGTCTAAAATTGAAACCATCCTCAATTCCCACAAACATTTTACCCTCTACAAACCAGAAACCTAGAAGTCAACTCCAGAACCTCTTTCTCGTCACCTCTCGCACCTCTCGAATTCATCACTTGTGTGTGTCTTAAATTCCTTCACTTCTCTTTATCATAGGGACCACCACTCCGGTCCAAGCCACAAAATCTATTGTCTGGGTTACTCCAATAATCTCCTAAGAATCATTTCTACATTTACTCTTGCTTCCACCCTACATCTGTTGTCATGTCAACAGTTTGAGTGAAATGTTTTAAACGTGCACATGATTACATCAAACCTCTGTTTCAAATCCTTCAAGTACTATGACCCCAGCCACACATACCTTCTATACATATATCCCATCTATTTGGGGGTTATAGCCACTTTAACTGCTTAGGATCCTTGAACATGTCATGCCGTTTCCAAGTTGGAACTTCCGCATATTGTGTTTCCTTGGTCTAGAAAGCTTACACTCCTATTATTCTCTTCACCAAACAGACTTCTACTAATCTTTTGATGTCTCTTGAAATATGCTGTGCTGTGCTGTTCTTGGTCTCTCAGTCATGCAAAGAGTCTGACTCTTTGCAACCCTATGGACTGCAGCCCTCCAGGCTCCTCCATCCTTGGGATTCTCCAGGCAAGAATGTTGGAGTGGGTTGCCATTCCCTTCTCCAATAAATATTATTAAATTTGCTAAAATTAAGACATTATTTTAATAGGGTATATGTTACATGAGGGTATAAACCTCTCATATGAGAAACCAAACCTTTCACTGTGCTTCCCATAGTATCCCTTCCTCTCATAGTATGCTTGGTAATTGATGCTTCATAAGTAATTACAGAATATTTAGAGGCCCTAATTCTGACTAATACAGTCTCACATTAGCTAAGGTGTTAACTCATACAATAATCTCCCAGGATAGGACAGAACACTTTCAAATTCTGTAAACTGGAGACAGTTAGTAAATGTATATCTAGAGTTCAAGGAGGAACCAATCTAGAAGGGGTTTGACAAAAAGTTCGTACTTTTTAAAAATTGAAATATAGTTGATTAGTGACGTTGTGTTAGTTTCAGGCACATAGCAAAGTGATTCAGATATGTATATATACATATATGTATAATCTTCAGATTCTTTTCCCTTATAAGTTATAACAAAATATTATTTTCTCTGTACTATACAGCAGATCCTTTGTTGTCTATTTCATGTATAGTAATGTGTATATGTTAATCCTGAGCTCCTAATTTATCCCTCCACCTCTTTTCCCCTTTGGTAATCACCTCTTTGTTTTCTATGTCTGTGAGTTTATTTCTTTTTTTTAAATGTAAGTTCATTTGTATCATTTTTTAAATTTTAGATTCTACATACAAATGATATCAAGTATTTGTCTTTCTCTGTCTTAGTATGACAGTCTCTAGGTCCATCCACGTTGCTGCAAAAGGCATTATTTCATTCTCTTTTATGACTGAATACTAGTCCATTGTACGTATGAAGCACTTCTTCCTTATCCATTTATGACAGATTTTTATATTGCTCCCATGTCTTGGCTATAGTGAATTGTGCTGCAGTGAACATGGGGATGCATGCATCTTTTCGAATTATGATTTTCTGTTAATATATGCCCAGGAGTGGACTTGCTAAGTCATATGGTAGATCTATTTTCAGTTTTTTAAGCAACCTACATGCTGTTCTCCATAGTGGCTGTACCAATAGACATTTCTCTAAAGAATTTTGTAATAGCAATAAGACTGTTTTACAGATAGGCCAGAGGAGATAATGTCCTATATTTGAAACTAATAAAGAAGTCTACTGATTTAAGGTTATCAGTTTTGCAAATGAAATAAAGAGGACTGAGTACATCAGGAGTTCCTCTGAGCATGCTCTGAAAAAGAGACTCGGGAGAATAGACACAGATGCCCAGTGGTGTGATGGAGGCATTCTCAGTTACTCACTGGGAAGCCTGATGCAGGGGCGGTGAGGGGTAGGGGATATAAAGCAAAATTTCTAATTAAATTGAACATGAGAAGCTAAGCTCTGTCTGTAAGTAGATTCAACAGAATTACAAAAGGTCACATATGCTTATAGTAACATAGAACCAAGACTTCCAGGGACAAGAAGCCTTGTGTTAGTCTCTGTGGCTTGGAAAGCAAGAAGAAAAAAGATTAAGCCTCCTTGTGGAGATCATGTGATGACTTCCTGATCCAGCCAGAGGCAGCATTTCCATGGAAACTTCTCTTATCTTCCTCTTATGCACACACTGCTTCCTTCCACCTAGAACCGCTAGCGTCTCAAGAGAGCTGTAGGGCGGCCTCAATAGTTTTTCTAAATAGCAAAACAAACTCAAGTAGAATGGGAAGAGAACAGAAAGGCTGACATTCTGGCATCACATGTAGTGATTGCATTCCTGCTGCTTTTCCAGTTTTCACCTTCTTGCCTTATTCTGCAAGTTCAAGTGGCTACTAGCTTTAAGTATGGAACAGGATAAGGAAAAAAGCCCTCACAGGGACAACTTTGACTTGACTGCTCTTATCTTCTAGCTCTTCTACTCACTTTAGTTCAAACCACTTAGTTTTTAAGCCCCTCCATGGATTAGGTCCCTGGTGCCTCAGATGGTAAAGAATCCACCTGCAATGCAGGAGACCTGGGTTTGATTCCTGGGTTGGGAAGATCCCCTGGAGGAGGGCATGGCAACCCACTCCAGTATTCTTGCTTGGAGACTCCCCATGGACAGAGGAGCCTGGGGTCACAAAGAGTCTCGGACAGGACCAAGCGACTAATCATAGCACAGCACATGGACGGGGCCCAGGTTTAATTCCTTATGGCCTGGGTCCACGTGTGAAGATCATGCTGCAGCTCAGAGATGAAAAACACAGCTCTCATCTCTCTACAGTTTCCCCTGCCTGAAGTATTGTGTCCGTTCTCATTTGTCTTTCCAACTTATGCCCATCCTTCAAAACTTGACTCAGAGGATACTCCTATTAAAAACTCATGCATTATTATTTCAAATGATTTAATCTTTTCTATATCCTCAGTTCTCAGAGATGTCTCTCCATTAAAAGTCTGATGCTCTTATTTTCTATACTACTCATTTAAAAACTAGTGTAGTGGTAAAATGATATTTCTATCCATGCATTTCAGTTTATCTAGCTCACTATACACACAGAGACCAAAAAAAAAAAATCTTGAAAGAATTTGCATGATCAATAAAAATTTGTTGAATAAATGTATCAGACCTTATTTACTCACTCAGTACAATGAGAACTCCTTTGTAAGACCAAATTGCAAACAAAACTTCAGATGAATTACTGATTTCTAGAACTTCTGGGTGAAACTAGGTGGTGAAAGCATTAAAATAAGAAAAGTACAAGCTATTATGTATATAATACTATATATAAATAAGCAGAAATACACATTGTGCAGCACAGGTAATATAGCCAATATTTTATAATAACTCTAGTATAACACTAAAATATTGAATCACTACGTTGTATACCTGAAACTAATAAAATATTGACAACCACCTACACTTCAATAAAAAAGTTTCCTTTTGAATGTGTGCTGGGTTCTCAATTGCTCAGTCATGTCTGACTCTTTGTGACCCCGTGGACTATAGCCCACCAGCTCCTCTGCCCATAGGATTTTCCAGGCAAGAATAATGGAATGGGTTGCCATTTCCTCCTCCAGAGGATCTTCCCAACCCAAGGATTGAACCTGTGTCTCTTGATTCTCCTGCATTGGCAGATAGATTCTTTACCACTGAGCCACCTGGGAAGATTTCTTTCAAATATTCATCAGAAAACATTTCCAAAGTAAAGCTGACGACCCAGCTATCAAAGTGACCTATCCTTAGCAATATTCAGAAAATGAGCAATTAGACAGCAGGCAGCAGCTGGCATCAAGATAATCAGGAAGAAAAAAGTTTTAATCTTCTGATACTTTGTATAAAATAAATAAGCTTCAGATATAAGAAACAATCTCCAGGCTCTGAAAAATGTCTCTTCCTGCAAAGCCAAATCCTACCAATGCCTTGGCTTATTTATTATTTATGGTTTTTGAGAAACAAACCATCTTATGTCCAAAATCCTGACTTGTCTTAATAAAGAAGCTCTATTCCTGACATGACTTCACTGATTATATAGTCAGTTAACTGGGTTTACGTACTTCAGATGGTCTTATTAGTATTATTCTAACCATAAGATTTAAACTATTAATGGTGAATAGTGTTTCTCACTTTAACATAGGCTTATCCCACTGATGGGATAAATGCCAACTCCAGAGAAAAGTTAGTCATGTGGTTTTCAGAAGATGAAAGCTTAGATAAAGGCTGAGAGGGTTTAATGCTGGAGGTGGGAGTGGTATTATATAGATCTTAGCCAAAACATGTGATAGTCACTGACTCGGTAGCTGGAAAGGGGAGTGTGGCTCCATTAGCCAGCTCAGGCAGACCGTGTGAGGACCGGAGGAAGAATGCTCCTGGCTGCCCTGTCCTGCCTGCTGTGGAGTTTCCGGAGCTCCGCCGGCCACTTCCCTCGAGCCTGTGCCTCCTCCAAGAGCCTGATGGAGAAGGAGTGCTGCCCGCCCTGGGCGGGCGACGGGAGCCCCTGCGGCCGGCTCTCGGGCAGGGGCTCCTGCCAGGACGTCGTTCTGTCCACGGCGCCACTCGGACCTCAGTTTCCCTTCACGGGGGTGGACGACCGCGAGTCTTGGCCTTCCATCTTTTATAACAGAACCTGCCAGTGCTTTGGCAACTTCATGGGATTCAATTGTGGAAGTTGTAAGTTTGGATTTCGGGGACCCGACTGCACAGAACGGCGACTTTTGGTGAGAAGAAACATCTTTGATTTGAGTGTACCGGAGAAGAACAAATTTCTTGCCTATCTCACTTTGGCAAAACATACCACCAGCCCAGACTACGTCATCCCCACGGGCACCTCTGCCCAAATGAATCATGGAGCAACACCCCTGTTTAATGACGTCAGTGTTTATGACCTCTTTGTCTGGATGCATTATTATGTGTCAAGGGACACACTGCTTGGGGACTCTGAAGTCTGGAGAGACATTGACTTTGCTCATGAAGCCCCGGGTTTTCTGCCTTGGCATAGACTCTTTCTGCTGCTGTGGGAACAGGAAATCCAGAAGCTGACCGGAGATGAGAACTTCACCATTCCATACTGGGACTGGAGAGATGCAGAAAACTGTGACGTTTGCACAGATGAGTACATGGGAGGGCGCAACCCTGCAAACCCTAATCTACTCAGCCCAGCATCCTTCTTCTCCTCTTGGCAGGTAAGGTGTGCAGGACATACCATATCAACGCTTAAAAGAACCTTAGCCATCACTTCTGGCAGGTCTTCATAAACCTCCTTTCCCATCTGTTCTTCTCCTGCCAAGCCTAGAAAATGTCCTCTGTCAAGAGCTCTCAGCATACTTCATAATTTTCCTTTATAGCACACTTCACAATTGCAGTTCCGTAGAGATTTGTGTGGTTCTGTGTCCAATATCCTGTACTTAGGTCCTAAAATCTAATGAATAAAAAGTACTTGGTTCATCACTCTATCTCCTAGCACATAATAAGATGCCAGGCAAATCGTAAGAGCTCATGAAGTATTTGTTGAACCAGTGGATGAATGAGTATTTAGATGATTAAGTAAAAAAAAATGATTTAGGTCAATATTTCTGAAATTTTATTCCCAATAAAATTCAGTGCATAAATTGAAAATACAAATCTCTGGCCATATCCCAGGAATCCCATTGATGAGAATATTCAAAGGAGGGTCCTGGGAAGATACCATTTATTAAATGTCTATAGTGATTATTACCATTAGGAGTTTAGGGGAATATTACTTAGATTAAATCTTCTTTAAAAAAATATGAACACTCAGGCTTAACAGATAAATAATGAAAATAGCTAATATTCACTGATCGATCAGCAAGTGTGAGGCCCTGTTCTGAGTGGTTTTGTGCATTAATTCATTTAATAATCTTACTAACCTTCCCCATGTTAAAGATTTCTTTTTTAGAAAACCTGAGGCATAGAGATATTATGTAACTTGTACAGGATATCAAAGCTAGTAAGCAGCAGAGACCAAATTTGTTCCCAGGTAGCCTGGTTGCATGACCACCCTATAATATTTCCAAGGACATATCTGGGATGATGTCTTTAGCCAAAGGATCTGGCCCATCCTGACTTACTTTTTTCAATAGGATGCAGAAGAAATGAGCACTTTTCCTAAACATGTGTAAACTTTTGAGGTATAGGATAAGAGATCGCTATTTTGAAATTTAATATCTATTTTTCCTATTTTTTCACTTTGGATTGGGGCAAAAGGTAGCCAAAGAAATATGCTTTTAATTATTCATTATTTTAAAACTATAAGGTAGAAGGAATGCTTGTCTGCCTGTGTTTCAACCATTTCTAACACAGCAGTTTTGACTAGCTGTGCTTTATGGAAATAAGCTCAATATTTAAATAAGATGGGAAGAATCTTGCTTTCTCTCCTGGAACTCTGCAATTTTGAAATGTGAACTGCTTCCCAAATACTCCCCCTCCCCCACACTAAGTTCCTAGGACTTCCAAATGGACCTATTGAAACTCATTGAAAATGGTCACTGTAATATCTGGTGTCACTAATGTCAGCTATTTACCAAGAGTAAGGAGTGTATTTGTGCAGGAAAGGCTCGGAAAATGTGCTTCAAAAAAATCTATTTCAATAAGCCTTCAGACCTCCTACCTTAATCTATATAGTGCAAAACTCATCTAACTCTCACATCCTCTGTTACTGCTTAAAATACTGTTAAGCTTTAACATGGGATTTTTCAGTTAGCTATAATGCTTTCCTTAACTGTATAGGTTTTCTTGACCTAGAAAAACCAGTGGATTATCTAAATTACCAAAGTTAAAACATCCACTGAAGCTTCATAGGCAAATACTAATTGATATTTAATTACGTGTGTGTGTGTGTGTGTGTGTGTGTGTGTGTGTGCGCGCGCGCGTGAATGCGCGTGCGCGCGCTCAGTTGTGTACACCTCTTTGTGACTCCACGGACTGTAGCTTGCCAGTATCCTCTGTCCATGGAATTTTTGAGGCAAAAATACTGGAGTGGGTTGTCATTGCCTCCTTCAGGAGATCTTCCTGACCCAGGGATTGAACCCATGTCTCCTGCATCTCCTGTGTTGGCTGGCAGATTCTTTACCACTGAGCCACCTGGGAAGCCACTTAATTACATGAGAAGTACCAAATTATGTTAACTTTTTCTATTCATTTATTGATTATTGAGTGGAATGTTTCTCTTTTTTCTTTATGATTGTATCCAATTTTACTTCTAAATAGTTTTTTTGTGTCTAGTATGTAAACACTAGGTTAAAATAGTTGCAGCAGTAGATTTAATATCATTCTATGATTAAACCACTGTGTAATAACTGGTGTTAAAAATAATAGGAAATACAGGGGACAAAGACCACTGAAGAAAAGTGAGCAAACAATAATTTAAGTAAGGAAGGTGAAATGAGTGAACATTTATGTCCACCTGTTGTGAGCAGTGTCGCTGTGTGTGCTTACAGTCAAACTCAGTTCTAGCTGGCTATTTCCATTCCTTCCACATTTCTGGTTAAAGTCCTTTAAAAATGAAGGTCAGTTATTTATATTGATTTAATGCAATTAAATCAATGCAACTGACCTAACTCCGAGAGATAGGGAAGCCTGGCATGCTACAGCCCACGGGGTCGCAAAGAGTGGGGCATGACTCTGCAACTGAACAAGAGCAATGCAGCGGTTCTCGGTATCTTCTAAATCACCCAACTAAGAACTTAAAGATTTGCATGTGCTGCACCATCTACCTTCTGCCAGAAAAAATGCTCAGGAGGTCCACTGTGAAGTTCAAGCATCTATATTTATAAAATCTTCTACTGTAATTCTAATGCAGAGCCAGCCCCTAAGAATGACTGATTTAATTAATATGGAAATTGTTTTGGTATCTCTTTCACTTTACAAACTTAGGTTCTATAATAAACATATCACTAATTTCAATGCTTTTGCCTGAATCAAACACTCAAATAAAAAACTAGACTGTGTGAGATGGTGAGACTAAATAGCTTCCACACTTGGTGAGTTCATTAATATCTTCCTAAGTAGCTATACTCAGCCCCTTTGGTTAAAAAAAAAAAAAAGCCTCCTGCTTTTTCTTATTTTCAGACATCTCTTATTTCACACACACAAAAATGGAGTTTTCAGAAATTCATAGAATTTATTAACTCTTAGCTAAGAGACCACCATTGGTGTGTAGTGTTGTACCTACATTTTGTAAAAGATAGTGAGGGCCCCAAAGGTACAATAATTTGTCTAAGGTAACACAGCTGAGGACAAAAAAACCCAGTGCCTCTGACTCCAGTGCTATTTCAAGTCAACCATGCAGTTTCCTATTTATAAAGGGCCATTTAGGCTGAGAAAGCATCAAACAAGCCACTAATTCTGTAAATTCTGTCTTGTAGTCACTTTAACTCCCTTAAAGTTCAGTTGTACAGACAACTGCGGCAGATATTCTGAAGTAGTCCTTTTCATTCACATTATAGTGAAAATATTCCATTAGGTGTTTATTCACAACCCTTATTCAGGTAGAATTGACCTTCACCCTTGTGTACTATCATTACACTTTGTACAGATTTTATAACATGGTACCTATAATTCTTCAGGTTTTCAGACCTGTCTTTATCTAACAGACTGCCAGCTGTTCCAATGTGGAAACCATTTCTAATTTATCTTTATATCCACAGAACCCAGGAACATAATATACACATAGAATGGGCTTTATCAGTATATGCTATATTGAACAAAATTGAAAATCACAGAAACATTAGCCCCATTGCTAACACACATGAAAAACTAAACTCTGTATACACATAGCTAGATTTCTAGAACCTTAAACCATACTTTATAGCACTGGATAACCAAGGCCAAGAAAACAATGATGCCAAAATAAGCAGCAATTTATAATCTGGAATAAAACATTTTTGGTAGCTTTCTCTAGGTGTGTGTGTGCAAAAAAAGAAAGCACACATAGAGAAGATCAAGCATGTTATAACCCAATCTGAGTTTTAAGTGAGACTAATAATATTTACTGACAAGGTTTATTACTAAATAAAGTAATATGTTAAAAAGCATTACTTAATTAATAAATGTTACTTTTTATAGAAAGCGTATTTTCAGTATTCATATCTCTTTTGTATATTTGTTCATTTATTTTTTTGGTTTGTTTAATTCCAAGAGCTTTTAAACTAGAAGCATTAAA
Organism: Odocoileus virginianus; assembly: GCF_023699985.2. Taxonomy (NCBI): domain Eukaryota; kingdom Metazoa; phylum Chordata; class Mammalia; order Artiodactyla; family Cervidae; genus Odocoileus; species Odocoileus virginianus. Next base: position 5,190,206 of record NC_069701.1, on the reverse strand, counting down.
GTGCTCCTGAATTAAAGCAGTTCACTGATTTTGGAGGTGGGGGGTGGCGAACTATGCTCAACACAGTTAGATCCAATATTATGCAAGCAGCAGATGAGCTAGCTGTAAGAAGAAAAGGTATTTCAAGAATAGCTGTTATGATGGATCAAAATAAAGAGAAAAAAAACATTTCCAAGATGATGGACATGAGTGAAGTATGGCCAGGGAATTCACTCATCAGGTGAAAAGCACATCACATGGAAGCAAACAGTAGGAAGAAAAAAAGTTACATTTCAGCAGAGAGTCATGGGTTTTAGGTAACCATGGCAACAGCTCGGTGAAATAACAGCTTCTCTTTTTTTCTTTATGAAAAAGATTCTGTGGAATGTCATATGTTTTACATTCTTTTAGACAAACCTCTAATGCCATAATAAAATTTTTGCTCCTAAAGCTTTTAATAACTGGGCTTTTTTTCTTGCTGTTTCTTTATATTTAAGAGAATACTAAGCTCACCTTCTCCATTAATACATCTGTTTCTTCTTTCTCTTTTTCATTTGATTTGGGACACTTGATTTTTCCCCACATTATATAAGTCACCTTTGCTGAAACAGAAAAAGAACAAATTCCTCATCAGAAGACTTTTGTCACTTACCACATTCTACCTCTGTCACAGATGATACTGGACAAGTCATTTGTAATCTTTGACCTTTGGCTTCTTTTCTCAACAGAAAAAATGGGGTGCAATTAAGATATATGTGTGCTTTCTGTGCTAATGAAAATACTAAGCTGAATGGAAAGCAGATTAATGAAGTGGAAGGGGATAGTCTTTTGAGCCATAAAAACATGACTTTTGTAACTCACTTAGTTACAAGATCCTGGAGAAGTCACTTAATTATCTGAGATCTTTTTCCCCTGAAAAATTAGAATAATATATTTTAAAGCATTATTCTGAAGGGATTCAATGAAAACTGTTAATGTAAAATGACTAGTTTAGTATCTGACATATTTTTTGAATTTTAAGTATGGGATTATCACAATATATCCTCATCATATGATATATTGATGATAGCTATTATAATTATTATTCATCATGTGTAATAGAGTCAGGGTTAACAATTTGGTGGCCTGCCCAATAGTCTTGTATGCAGTAATAATATAATAGCTGTCATTATTAAACACTCTCTACTTGGCATTATATACTAAGTGCTTTTCATAGGTAAAATTATTTGATCCTTCATAAAAAGTTGTTATAGTCCCCATTTACAGGTGAAAAACCTTGATATTAAGAGATTATGTAATTTGCTCAGTTTGGAAACCATGTCTGATTGCAATCTCCATGATGATAGCTAGTGCTAATACTTTCTCCTACCCTGCCTCCCTGTCTGTATCAGATATAAGAACAATAATTTGAGATTTATTTCAAATTATTTCTGGAACTGGGGCAGATTTCCTCCTTGTTACTAATACCTTTAGCCATCTGAACGTTTAGTCACTTGGCAGTTGTAACTTAAGCAAAATAGTTTCATTCAGACCGCTCTGAGTTAACTGAGTCTACTGCAGGAGTCTTCTAAGCAGAAGGAATTTTTAGATCTTTTGAAAATATCTGGATATGATTTATTATTCAAACAAGAATGAAAATGCTTCCATCTATATACATGCTGTGATGGGTAGTTAATTAACAGTATTAAGGGATCCAATATATTACTTTAATGTAAAAATTGTTGTTGTTGTTCCATCCTTAAGCTGTGTCTGACTATTTGCTACCCCATGGACTGCATACACCAGGCTTCCCTGTCCTTCAGTATCCCCCAAAGCAAAGAAATGTTTCTGCTTTTCAATATGCTGTCTAGGTTTGTCATAGCTTTTCTTCCAAGGAGCAAGTGTCTTTTAACTTCATGGCTGCAGTCACTGTCTGCAATGATTTTAGAGCCCAAGAAAATAAAGTCTGTCACTGTTTCCACTGTTTTGCCATGAAGTGATGGGACTGGATGCCATGATCTTGGTTTTCTGAATGTTGACTCTTAAGTAAGCTTTTTCACTCTCTTCTTTCACCTTCATCAAGAAGCTCTTTAGTTCACTTTCTGCCATAATGGTGGTATCATTTGCATATCTGAGGTTATTGATGTTTCGCATGATGTACTCTGATATAAGTTAAATAAGCAAGATGACAATATATAGCCTTGATGCACTCCTTTCCCAATTTTGAACCAGTCTGTTATATATATTTAATGTATATTTATATATAAATAATGTGTTTAAGCATAATTTAAAAATAAACACATGTAAATATGATATATATTAACATTATATTATTTCATATTACAGTTGAAGAAATTGAGATTCAGCAAGCCTAAATAATATATTCATTGACACATTGCTAGTAAGTAGCTGAACCAGAATTGAAGCCCACACCAATGTGAATCTGGAACCTAATTTTTTTCTAACACACAACCCTTGAATTAATAAGTGATATCTTTGTGACTGGAAATTAAAAGCTTCTCCAAGTGTCTGTCGTGTAACACAGTAGCAGCTATTCCCGGGGAACAAGGCTCATTCAGTTCTATTTGATAGTGATTTAACTTGGTGGCATTTGTGGTGAAGAACCTGCCTGCCAATGCAGGAGACATAAGATGCAGGTATGATCCCTAGGTCAGGAAGAGTCCCTGGAGGAGGGCATGGCAACCCACTCCTATATTCTTGCCTGGAGAATCCCATGGACAGAGGAGCTGCAGTCCATGAGATCGCAGAGTTGGACATGCCTGAAGTGACTGAGCACAACACCATAACTTGATTTTACATTCTCATAGATTGCCAACTCACTGGAGTCGGACACTGATAGGATTGCCTCGATTATTCTTAACAGTGACATAAACAGTTAAGCAAGAAGACTCACTTTAAAAATATTGTTCCATGTACCTTGCCTGTTGCCCATAAAATTATTAATCATGACACAGGGCTTTAGATCCTACCAGCTTTATATACTCTTCCACACTCAGTTTCCTTATCATTAAAATAGGAATAAAATGATATAAACCTACAAGGTCATTTGTGAATTTTAGAAAGTGTACACAGAGATGGCTTTCCTGTTGAGATTGGGGACTCAATATATGTTTAATACAAATGATACATTTTGAAAATATCTTTTAGGGCCGATGTTGTTACCAGTAACAGAACTAGGAAAAAATGGTGTTCAACACATGTTGGTAGTTGAAGAGTCACTGATTCTTCCATTGATATTTTTTTTTATTATTCCATCAAATATTTATAGAGTCTCTACTCGAAATTCTGGGGATGAACAAAAATGAAAAAAAAAAAAGAAAGTTATCTTCATGGAGATATTAGTTTTTTTTAAAAGGAGGTGCTACTGACTATCAAGGGAGATTAAAATGAGCCAAGTCTGAGTTTGACAAACAACCCTATTATCTACTCAGTGGGCACAGGCCTCTTATGGATTAAGTGCCGTTGTGAATAGCCACAAATCGCAAGGTGAGCTCTCCTGTACTTTATGCTTCGGTTTAAGCTTCTTATCTTGCTACCTGTTTAATTGCCCTCATGGAATTTAAGGCATCAATGATTTTAAGTTGAGGAATTAACTTACATACCACTGAGAAAAAAATATATGCTAATTACATTATAATGTGATATTTTTAATCACTTAGCATTTTTATTTTGTATTTATTGAAAGAACTCCTTTTGACTTGTCAAATTTTTTGATCATAGTTTATTCTTCTGCCAGCATATAAGTGAGGGCTTCCCTGGTAGCTCAGCTGGTAAAGAATCCACCTGCAATGCAGAAGACCTCAGTTCAATTCCCGGGTCAGGAAGATACCCTGGAGAAGGGATAGGCTACCCGCTCCAGTATTTTGGGGCTTCCTTGGTGGCTCAGAGAGTAAAGAATCTTCCTGCAATGTTGGAGCCTGGGTTCAGTCCCCGGGTTGGGAAGATCCCCTGGAGAAAGGAACAGCTACCCACTCCAGTACTCTGGCCTGGAGAATTCCATGGACAGAGGAGCCTGGCAGGCTACAGCCCATGGGGTCACAAAGAGTCAGAGACAACTGAGTGACTTTCACATGTAAGCGAAATTGTAAGCAAAATAATTTGGCGAAGGATCTCAAACTTCTTCAGATTTTAGAGTCGGACAATTTTGAATTACTTTTTAAGTCACAGTTGACTTTTTTTTCAAAATACTGGTTTAACCTTGAAGACTAAGTAGAATATCAGATAAATGGTAAGGAATGGATGTGCTTAGGCAGAAACAAAGGCCTGGGATGTAGCTGCACAGGTGATGCACAGAGAAGAGTAGCCAGTCCGACTTCCGCAGCTGGATCACAGAGTTTGTAAACAGAGATTCAAGATGTATTCTGGAGATAGAATTGACAAGTTTGGCTGATGATTTCAATGTGAAAAGTAAAGGGGAACAAAATACAAATGATAACAGTCTTTGGCTATAAAATGAAGATTTATGGACTTATGGTTTAAGTTTCAGGACAGTTGATTTAACTGGACGTATAGGGAGAGGAATACAATTTTTTAACCTTATTTTAATTTCAAGTTTTTTCCATTTTTAAACTTCTTTTTAAATAATTTTTATAGTAAAGTGGCTCGGTGGTAAAGAACACACTTGCCAGTGCAGGAGATACAGGTTTGATCCCTAGGTCAGGAAGATCGCCTGAAAGAAGGAAATGACAACCCACTCCAGTATCCTTTGGTGGGAAATCCCATGGACAGAGGAGCCTGGTGGGCTAAAGTCCATGGGGTCATAAGATTCAAACACAACTTAGTAACTAAACAATAATAACAACATAGTTGATTTAAATGCTGTGCTAGTTTCAGGTGTACCCCAAAGTGATTCAGTTATACATGCATATATATCTTTTTTCAGATTTTTCCCCTTATTAGCTATTACAAAGGAACAATTTTTTTTTATTTTTAAATACTACATTTGAGATGCCTGTGAGATAACACTGAAATATGAAGTCAGAGATGGATATACAGGGTTAGAGCTCAGAGGAGAGCTTTTGAACTTGAGATAGGAATTAGAAAGTTCTTATCATGCAGTGGCATGTATGCCATGAAACTGGTTATTATAGCCAAGGAGGCAGATAGAGAAAGAATTTAAAAAAAGGGTATAGACCTAAACTCTGGGCCATGGCTAGCTTCACAAGCATATGCCCAATGAAGTCACACAATGGATGTTTAGCAAATGTTTGTCAAATTAATTTTCCTAACAAATATTTGACAACAATTATATGAAGTAATTATTATTATCCTCATTTGCTAGATGAGACCTATGGAATTTATTTTCTTAAGTGGTAGATGCAAGACTAGAACTGTGGTCTGAACTGTAACTTTCATGGGTTACAGTTACTCTACAACCCTCAGAAAGCTGCTTCCTTCAACAATTTAAGACATGAATCTCATGATTAGACATCCAAATATCCAAAATCCAAATAAAGAATCCCAACCTCTCTACCTTCCCCCTTTTACAACACTCATTTAACACAAAGGCGTTCTGTGCAGATCGTCTGCAGCAGACTGGAGGAGTACAACAGTCGCCAGGCTTTATGCAACGGGACGTCTGAGGGACCATTACTGCGCAATCCTGGAAACCACGACAAAGCCAGGACCCCGAGGCTCCCCTCCTCGGCTGATGTGGAGTTTTGCTTGAGTTTGACCCAGTATGAATCAGGTTCCATGGATAAAGCTGCCAACTTCAGCTTTAGAAATACACTGGAAGGTAAATGCTTTTTCCCCTCACTCATTTAAATTTCCTTTTTTTCTAAATTTATGTTTACAAACTCTTATCCAAACCCTGGGCCTAGAAGTGTTTGTGAATATGATAATATAAATATAACCAATCACTCTAGCAGAATGTGGGTGGCACACATATTCCAAAACATGAATAACTCTTCAGGAAAATGTATGACTATACCTACTGTGGCAATAAATAGAAATAATAGGTGACCTAATGGAGAATAAAGTCTGGTTTTGCCACTAAAATATATGGGTGCCAAACAAAATAACACATTTTTAGAATTTTTGTATTTTGGAATCATAGATATAGGACTGTGGACCTATCATATTTTTCTAACTTTTAGTATTTTTCTCTAGTTTAAAATATTCTGAACACAAGATTCTTTGAGACAAGTCCATGTTCTTAACCATAATAAGGATAAAATCCACAGGTCAGGTTAAGGTCCCATCCTGTTATCCCTCAAGTTTTCTGCGCTTTATCAGAGATTCCCTCTCACAGCCTCTTCTAAGGCCTACTTATTTCTCCTGCAAAGCTCTCAACCTTGCTTGCACCTTCCCTTAAGTACCTGTTCATCCTTCTCTGCTCAACACCATCTCAATCATGAGAACCCAACTCCGCAACCTCAATTTTCATTGTGGAAACAAACCTACAAACAAAGAGAAAACAGGAACATTCACTCAAGTTACAAGTTAATTTGAGTTCCAGGAAAACAGAGGCTGCCAATTTGTGGTAAGGCAGATACTTAAAATTTACCACTAGATATTTTATCTCTTTGGCATCTTACCATGGGGATGAAAGTTTCTCTTTTCCTATTTCCTTCCCCTAACCTCCTTAACTTTTTGCTTGATTCTCGTTATAGTGGTTGCTGCTGTGTCCTCTAACTTCCGTTGCTGAGTATGCAGAATAGTTTCATTGTCTCTTTCATTTTCCTGTATTCTTCTAATCCCGAACACCTTAGAGCCTTGCTTTTTCCCAGAAAAATTTAAATAAGGAGAGTATTACCCTAAAGAGGAAACATGGTGCAGCTATTAAAATAAGAATTTTGTTTATTTTCCTTAAATAGTATTAGTAATTAATGTTTTCTAATAGTCAGCATATGCAAGGCACCATGCCAAAGATACTGTGTAGCACTGTCTCGGTTCTTACAACCATTCTCTGAGGAAGTTGCATTGTTATTTCCAATTTAAAGAGAGGAAACAAGATCAGAGATATTAAGTAATTTGGCTACCATCCATTTGGTAAGTGGCAGAGCTAAATATGTTCCTAGATTTGCCAAGTGCCAAAATCCAAGAGTCCTTTTTATTATATTCTGATGACCCTGAATGAGTTGAACATTTTTTGAAGGTTGAATATCAAGCTGGTCCTACAATAATATAACATGAGAAGGGAATGAATGGTGTCCAAGAGTCTGAACCTACAAGCTAAGAGAAAGGCACACAGACAAGTTGGTGGTCACCGCATGGGAGGACTGGGCACACTGTTGGATTTTGCAGCGGTTAATAGCTAGATTCCAGATGTGGAATTAAAGACATTATAAAGCAGGGCTCGATTCTTAAGGTAATTATAATCCATTACAGGTTCAGTCAGTCCAGTCGCTCAGTTGTGTCCAACTCTCTGCGACCCCATGGACTGCAGCACGCTAGGCCTCCCTGTCCATCGCCAACACCCAGAGTTTACCCAAACTCGAGTCCATTGAGTCAGTTGATGGTGATGAGTCCAGCTATCTCATCCTGTCGTCCCCTTCTCCTGCCTTCAATCTTTCCCAGCATAAGAGTCTTTTCAAATGAGTCAGTTCTTTGCATCAGGTGGCCGAAGTATTGGAGTTTCAGCTTCAGCATCAGTCCTTCCAATGAATATTCAGGACTGATTTCCTTTACAATGGACTGGTTGGGTCTCCTTGTAGTCCAAGGGACTCTCAAGAGTCTTCTCCAACACCACAGTTCCAAAGCATCAATTCTTCAGTGCTCAGCTTTCTTATAGTTCAACTCTCACGTCCATACATGACTACTAGGAAAACCATAGCCTCGACTAGACGGACTTTTGTTGGCAAAGTAATGTCTCTGCTTTTTAACATGCTGTCTAGGTTGGTCATAACCTCCCTTCCAAGGAGCAAGCGTCTTTTAATTTCATGGCTGCACTCACCATCTGCAGTGATTTTGGAGCCCAGAAAAACAGTCTGTTACTGTTTCCCCATCTATTTGCCATGAAGTGATGGGACCAAATGCCATGATCTTAGTTTTCTGAATGTTGAGTTTTAATCCAACTTTTTCACTCTCCTCTTTCATGTTCTTCAAGAGGCTCTTTAGCTCTTCTTTGCTTTCTGCCATACGGGTGGTGTCATCTGCATATCTGAGGTTATTGATATTTCTCCCAGCAATCTTGATTCCAGCTTGTGCTTCCTCCAGCCCAGCGTCTCTCATGATGTACTCTGCATATAAGTTATATAAGCAGGGTGACAATATACAGCCTTGATGTACTCCTTTGCCTATTTGGAACCAGTCTGTTGTTCCATGTCCAGTCTAAAATGCAGTACTTGGATGCAATCTCAAAAACAACAGAATGATCTCTCTTCATTTCCAAGGCAAACCATTCAACATCACAGTAATCGAAATCTATGCCCCAACCAGTAATGCTGAAGAAGCTGAACTTGAATGGTTCTATGAAGACCTACAAGACCTTCTAGAACTAACACCCCAAAAAGATGTCCTTTTCACTATACGGGAGTGGACTGCAAAAGTAGGAAGTCAAGAAATACCTAGAGTAACAGGCAAATTTGGCCTTGGAGTATGGAATGAAGCAGGGCAAAGGCTAACAGAGTTTTGCCAAGAGAACGCACTGGTCATAGCAAACACCCTCTTCCAACAACACAAGAGAAGACTCTACACATGGACATCACCAGATGGTCAATACTGAAATCAGATTGATTATATTCTTTGCAGCCAAAAATGGAGAAGTTCTATACAGTCAGCAAGAACAAGACTGGGAGCTGACTGTGGCACAGACCATGAACTCCTTATTGCCAAATTCAGACTTAAATTGAAGAAAGTCGGGAAAACCACTAGCCCATTCAGGTATGACCTAAATCAAATCCTTTACAATTATACAGTGCAAGTGACAAATAGATTCAAGGGATTAGATCTGCTAGACAGAGTGCCTGAAGAACTATGGATGGAGGTCCGCGACATTGTACAGGAGGCAGGGATAAAGACCATTACAGGTTATTCAGACATATTTTATAACAGTGAGAAAGCATGAACTTTGTTATCTGGGAAATTAGGCTGATCTTAAAAATAACATAGGGAGCCTCATTTCTCCGGCTCTCAAGTCAAAAAGGAAAACTGGCTTGAGTAATGTCAACAGAGCCAGTGGCTTTCAAATAAGTTTCTAATATACAGAATTAGTAGAGGATATCATGCTTATTGTAAATAATTTGTTAATACTAATAAGTTATGTTTGTAAATAATTTTTTTTTCATATAAAGCACTCTTATGTACACACAATCTAGTATTTTTTCTTGAGAAGGAGAGAAAAGACATTATAGAACATAATATTAATAGTATTCAATGTGTGTTTGATGATGAAAACATAAATATTATCTAAAACTCTTCCAATTGCACCTAACCCAACACTTAGTTTATCTATACCGATTGTATGAAGCCTATTTGCTGGTAGCAAGATGTCAAAAAACATTGATCTCAGTCACCAGCAAGAGCTTTTCCTTATAAGGGACACATTTCTTTATTCTTATCTTTAAACTTTTACTAAGAAATAATGTTAAGCTTACAGAAAAATTACAACAATAAAATCTATAAAAAGCCATACATATGCTTTATATTCAGATTCACTTACTGTTTACATTTAAAATTTTTTTCTTTCATTCATACATATACTTTCTACTCAGATTTGCTTACTGTTTACATTCTATATATTTTTTCTTCCTTTCTCTCTTATTCTGAACCATCTGAGAATAAATTGCATAGATAAATTGCCAGGGTAAAGAATACTTTACCCTTGGATATTTCAGTGTATCTTACACAGAGACAGTTAACAACTTCAGTAAATTCTATATAGGTGTAATGCTTTAATCTAATCTGCTGTTTATATTGCAATATTTTTAATTCACTAATAAAATCCTTTATATCATTTTTTCTTCTCTGTAACAGGGTCTAGTTTAGGGTAAGGTGGCATTTAGTTGTTCTGTCTCTTTGAGCTTCTTTTAATCTGAAATATTTCCACAACCTATTCTTAAATGACATTCACAATTTTTAGAGAATATAGTCTCCCAATTTTAAATAAAATGTTCCTACTTTTGGTGGGTGGGCCTCCCAGGTGACTCAGTGGTAAAAAGCCTACCTGCCAATGCAGGAGACCCTGGAGATGCGGGTTCAGTTCCTGGATTGGGAAGATCCCCTGGAGTAGGAAGTGGCAACCACTCCAGTATTCTTGCCTGAAAAACTCCATGGACAGAGGAGCCTGGTGGGTTGTAGTCCATGAAGTTGCAAAGAGTTGGACATGACCGAGCATGCACACAACACATTTTAAATAGAATTTTTAATAGAATGAATCCAGATAGTGTATTCTTAGCCAGAATTTTATAGAAGTGTTTTGTGTCTTTCTAAGAGAGTATAACATCTGAAGGCACATGGTGAACATCTGTCTCACTTTGGCGATGTTACACTGAGCACACCTTTAAGCTGATTCTTGTGACTCTGTGTCTCTGTTTCATGACCCTGTCATTTTTAGCATTTCTTTCTTTTTTTTCTGGTGCAAAAAAGTAGTCTAGATTCTTCTTGTGCCTACACTGCCCAAAGCCTGGAATCAGCCATATCTCCAAGAAACATTGGTTCCTTTCAGTGGGGAAGGACAAAGACAAAGATCTAGATCGAGAGAATAGTTTGCTCACTGGAGAGACACAGTTCATCTCAAAACCAGGATAGGAGCTAAGGATGCAGGGTGTCTTGGGCTTCAGGGAGTGCTCAAGTGGGTACAGCTGCCGGGAGGACAAGACTGGAGAAGCGGGAGCACAGCCAGACCTTGCTCTGTGCTCCCTCGGTTAATGCAGGTGGAGCTGAACTGTGGGTTTTGATTGAGCCTCACAGTTATTGCTGCCTTTTTCTTTTCTTTTGGGTCTTGTTAGAGGTATATAATATACTCCCCATAAAACAGATTCTCACAGTTAATCCTGGGATGGAGGAACTGCAGCTTTCCTCTTAGATTTAAATGCTGAAGTAGAGATTGAAGATGTGCGATTTATGAATGGCATAAAAGATCCCCAGAAAGCAAAGAAAAATTAACATGCATTATAAAAGGTAGCCTTCTGATTAGGTGGTCCCTGTGGAGTATGGACTATGGATTCAAAGAAGAATCTTCTCATGTGCAAATCTGTGATACCCATGGTGTGTTGCGTTGCACACTTTATAATGTTAATGCAAAATTCATACTGGAGTGTATATTGGAAGATGGGTATGGGTTGGCAGTTTAGCAAAGTAGTTAAAGGCAATCAAGGTAACTGGGATTTGATTTAAATTCTACCACTTCCTACATCTGTTACCTTGAGTAAGCTATTTAACTTCTCAGGGCCTTAATGTCATCATCTGGAAAATGTAGATAAGGATAATAATTTACAGTGTTCATGTAAGGATTTAACAATATAATACATGTAAGGAACATACAAGATTTCTTCAATAAATGGAAGCTATTATTATGTTAAACTGGAATTAGTTTTTGACAACTTGGTTATCAGTCATTAATTTTTTTGACAATTAGCTTAGAAGCAAAGTATAGACTGAGTCCTGAGAAAACAGATTATGATGTGCTAGGTATAGAGAAAAACATAGGGAGGAGCAAAGATAGAAAAAAAATTTCTTGAGATAGACTCAGGGAAGGACCATTTCTGGAGATAAAAGCTATTGCTTTTCAGGGTGAATTCCCAGAATCAAGGAGAAAAGAGCAAAAGCAGCTTCCATTACCTAAAACAGTAGAAGGTGCAGGAACAAGGAACAACTTTAACTGAATGGTATGTTTCAGCCTCAAGCACATTGCAACATAGAACCATGGGACTTATAGTTGGAAGACTCTTCCCAATGTATTCATTTCAACGTCTCGCATTTTGCTGACATGACATGGTATGTCAGCAAAATGGTATGTCTATGAGGCCATTTAAGGATACAGATCAACCTATCTCATTAGGAAAAAAAAGGAAGTTCTTTAGGTTAGGATGAAATGTAAATTGCATGATCCTAGTACTATGGGAAATTATGAAAGTTCAAAGACATACAAAGACGACTCTTACACACTTTGTGACCTTGAGAAGCTCACCATCTAGTGAGAAAACATCACACAAATCCACAAGGAAAACACAATATGATGGTCAATATAAAATGAGATAGGAACCCAGAGCTAAACCAGAACTATCGCCCAAGCTGGTGAAACTGGAACTGAAAGTTGAAATATCAGTAACTTCTCACCAAGAAAAGAAGGGAAGGAAAAGCATTTCTAGTACAGGAAACAACTTATGCATTGGAATAGAAGTATGAAAACATAACTGTAGATAGAACAAAAGGAGAAAATATATATGGCTAGAATATTGTTTATAGTGAAAGTGAAATTCACTCAGTCGTGTCCAGTTCTTTGCAACACCATGGACTATACAGTCCCTGGAATTCTCCAGGCCAGAATACTGGAGTGTGGTAGCCTTTCCCTTCTCCAGGGGATCTTCCCAATCCAGAGACTGAACCCAGATATCCCACATTGCAGGTGAATTCTTTACCAGATGAGCCATAACGGAAGCCGAAGGATACTGCAGCTGGTATCTTATCTTCTCTTCTCCAGTGGATCTTCCCAAACCAGGAATCGAACTGGAGTCTCCTGCATTGTGGATGGATTCTTTATCAACTGAGCTATGATGGAAGCCCATGTTTATAGTGAGAAATAGCAAAGATGTATAGAAGGTGGATCACAGAAAAAGCAAGGGAATTCCAAAAAAATCTGCTTCATTGACTATGCTAAAGCCCTTGACTGTGTGGATCACAAAAAAACTATGGAATATTCTTAATGAGATGAGAATACCAGACCACATTACCTGCCTCCTGAGAAACCTGTATGCAGGACAAGAAGCAACAGTTACAACTGGACATGGAATACAGGACTGGTTCAAAATTAGGAAGGGAGTACATCAAGGCTATATATTGTCACCCTGCTTATTTAACTTATATGCAGAGAACATCATGCAAAATGCTAGGCTGAATGAAGCACAAGTTGGAATCAAGATTGCTGGAAGAAATATCAACCTCAGATATGCAGATAACACCATTTTATTGGCAAAAAGTGATGAGAACTAAAGAGCCTCTAGATGAATGTGAAAGAGGAGAGTGAAAAAGCTGGCTTAAAACTCAGCATTCAAAAAACTAAGAATCATGGCATCCAGTCCTATCACTTCATGGCAAATTGACAGGAAAAATATGGAAACAGTGTCAGATTCATTTTCTTGGGCTCCAAAATCACTGCAGATGGTGACTGCAGCCATGAAATTAAAAGATGCTTGCTCCTTTGAAGAAAAGCTATGACAAACCTCGACAGTGTATTAAAAAGCAGAGATATCGCTTTGCTGGCAAAGGCCCATATAGTCAAAGCTATGGTTTTTCCAGTAGTCATGGATGGATGTGAGATTTGGACCATAAAGAAAGCTGAGCACTGAAGAATTGATGCTTTCGAACTGTGGTGTTGGAGAAGACTCTTGAGAGTCCCTTGGACAGCAAGGAGATCAGATCAGTCAATCCTAAAGAAAATCAACCTTGAATATTCATTGAAAGGACTAATGTTGAAGTTGAAGCTCCAATACTCTGGCCACCTAATGTGAAGAGTTGACTCATTTGAAAAGACCCTAATGCTGGGAAAGACTGAGGGCAAGAGGAGAAAGGGGTGATAGAGGATGAATGTTTGAATGGCATCACTAACTCAATGGACATGAGTTTGAGCAAACTCAGGGAGATAGTGAAGGACAGAGAAGCCTGATGTGCTGCAGTCCATGGGGTAGCAAAGCATTGGACACGACTTAGCGACTGAACAAAAACAACAATAGAAGGTGTAGAATATACTAATCAATAAGCTGTGGGAGGATGATGAATGGTGAGGACTTTATCCAAGGTAGGATGAAGGAGATGAAGATGAGTTGGTTGGAGTATAGAAACTCTTGTAGACTCTAAGTACAGAGTATCATAAACAATTGGTGACCATTTAGGAGGCAGAAAGGTAAACATCAGATTGAGAATTATGAAGCTTCTGCCATTGACTTCTATTTTTTTTCCCCCATTTATTTTTATTAGTTGGAGGCTAATTACTTTACAACATTGCAGTGGTTTTTGTCATACATTGAAATGAACTAGCCATGGATTTACATGTATTCCCCATCCCGGTCCCCCCTCCCACCTCCAACTCCACCCCATCCCTCTGGGTCTTCCCAGTGCACCAGGCCCGAGCACTTGTCTCATGCATCCAACCTGGGCTGGTGATCTGTTTCACCCTAGATATACATGGTTCGATGCTGTTCTCTTGAAACATCCCACCCTCTCCTTCTCCCACAGAGTCCACAAGTCTGTTCTATACATCTGAGTCTCTTTTTCTTTTTTTGCATATAGGGTTATCGTTACCATCTTTCTAAATTCCATATATATGTGCTAGTATACTGTAATGGTCTTTATCTTTCTGGCTTACTTTGCTCTGTATAATGGGCTCCAGTTTCATCCATCTCATTAGAACTGATTCAAATGAATTCTTTTTAATGGCTGAGTAATATTCCATGGTGAATATGTACCACAGCTTCCTCATCCATTCGTCTGCTGATGGGCATCTAGGTTGCTTCCATGTCCTGGCTATTATAAACAGTGTTGCGATGAACATTGGGGTGCACGTATCTCTTTCAGATCTGGTTTCCTCAGTGTGTATGCCTAGAAGTAGTATTGCTGGGTCATATGGCAGATCTATTTCCAGCTTTTTAAGGAATCTCCACACTGTTTTCCATAGTGGCTGTACTAATTTGCATTCCCACCAACAGTGTAAGAGGGTTCCCTTTTCTCCACACCCTTTCCAGCATTTATTGCTTGTAGACTTTTGGATAGCAGCCATCCTGACTGGCGTGTAATGGTACCTCATTGTGGTTTTGATTTGCATTTCTCTGATAATGAGAGATGTTGAGCATCTTTTCATGTGTTTGTTAGCGATCCGTACGTCTTCCTTGGAGAAATGTCTGTTTAGTTCTTTGGCCCATTTTTTGATTGGGTCATTTATTTTTCTGGAGGAGTTGCTTGTATATTTTTGAGATTAATCCTTTGTCTGTTGCTTCATTTGCTATTATTTTCTCCCAATCTGAGGGCTGTCTTTTCACCTTGCTTATACTTAGGAGTATATCTACCTAATGAAACAAAAGACCTATATATAGAAAACTATAAAACACTGATGAAAGAAATCAAAGAGGACACAAACAGATGGAGAAATATACCGTGTTCATGGATTGGAAGAATCAATATTGTCAAAATGGCTATACTACCCAAAGCAATCTATAGATTCAATGCAATCCCTATCAAACTACCAATGGTATTTTTCACAGAACTAGAACAAATAATTTCACAATTTGTATGGAAATACAAAAAAACCTCGAATAGCCAAAGTAACCTTGAGAAAGAAGAATGGAACTGGCGGAATCAACCTGCCTGACTTCAGGTTATACTACAAAGCCACAGTCATCAAGACAGTATGGTACTGGCACAAAGACAGAAATATAGATCAATGGAACAGAATAGAAAGCCCAGAGATAAATCCACGAACCTATGGTCACCTTATCTTCGACAAAGGAGGCAAGGATATACAATGGAAAAAAGACAACCTCTTTAACAAGTGGTACTGGGAAAACTGGTCAACCACCTGTAAAAGAATGAAACTAGAACACTTTCTAACACCATACACAAAAATAAACTCAAAATGGATTAAAGATCTAAATGTAAGACCAGAAACTATAAAACTCCTAGAGGAGAACAGAGGCAAAACACTCTCTGACATAAATCACAGCAGGATCCTCTATGACCCACATCCCAGAATTTTAGAAACAAAAGCAAAAATAAACAAATGGGACCTAATGAAACTTAAAAGCCATTGACTTCTAATAATTGGTCCTTGTTTTGTCCTCTTAAGCTGTATAACACTAAAACATCTAGTTTATGTAGCAGCTCTTCTAAAAAAATTCCTTCTATTATGCTTCTCTGGAATCTTTTCTTCATGCAGTCTATCCACTCTTTCTATTTTATTGTGACACCCTGGAAAGTATCTTACCTTTTCATTTGCCAGAATTTTTTGAGGAGCAGTCTGGTGGTAGTTTAGTTGCTCAGTCATGTCCAACTCTTGTGACCCCAGGGACTGTAGTTCACCAGGCTCCTCTGTCCATGGGATTTCCCAAGCAAGCATACTAGAGTGGGTTGCCATTTCCTTCTCCAGAGGATCTTCTTGAGCCAGGGATCAAACCTGAGTCTCCTGTGTTGCAAGCGGCCTCCTGCATTACAGGTGGATTCTCTACCACTGAGCCACCAGGGAAGCCAGTCTAGGAAATGGTAAGTCAGTTCTGGGTTTTCAGGAAAGATAATGGGAATTTTTAAATTTTGAATAAAGTCTTAAGGTAACAGTGTTCACACCAGAAGAGAAAGGTCAGTGACAGGCCACAATGACGTCTCAAAAGATGTTCTAGTTTCCAGTCTCCCTGACTGAGAAATGGACTTTCTTAGTATATCCAGAAATGGTCACACAACCTCAAAATATAAATTAAACTGAGAACTACTGTGTAAACCAGAATGCTAAGGAGACTGTTTACGTGCAATAAGACATTCTAGTGATGGGAAGGCTCAAGCTCTTCCTTACCCATCTTCTTTACCAGTGCTGAGAAAATCAGAAAACTAAGTAGGTTGGTATAGATTGGTGTACTCTGACTTAGAATAAGGTGGAAGTTTCTGAGAAAGAGTTCATGCAGACCAGAAAAATCTTTCTTTGCCTGGATTACTTAACTCCCCAGAATTATCACCTTGCCAACCTTGTTGATATTCTGAATAGGCAATGATCCTAATAATAATAAAATCCCCTTTGTGCCAGACTTCTCTTTTCCCACATGCTCTATCACTTAATCCTTGCAACACGATTGCAATATTTAATATTCACAAATTAAGCTGAAGCACCATCTTCAGTGAAGTAGTTATTCCAATGAGTTTAGATCCTGTCTCCTTCTAGTTGAATGAGCTGATTCAACTACTTTGACTCGAAGAATATTCTTTTTTCTCTTTCCTTCAAACTCTCAGTGCACATAGGATCCTTTCTATTATATGTAAGAAATTTAAATAAGTATCCTGGATATTATTGTCTGAGTGAGTTTGCTTTGAACTGGGATTCTTTTATTAGGAGATAATGTTACATTTTTAAAAAGCCTGAAATAATATGGAGTGCTATATTATGGAGAAGGTTTTGTGGATATGCAAGCATGTTTTTAAGATTTCTAGGGCAGAAGCTGCTCATGGAAAGAGTTAATACTTATGTATTACATTCACAGAAAAACAAATCAAACATAATTCATATGTATGTATATGTGTGTATGTATATGTATCTGTCTTTTAAATTCTTGATTAGTGCTTTGCTCCCCAAGGCTGAAGGGTGGCAAGACCAGGCTATGTTCATTTTATCTGGTCATTAGAAGCTGTCTAGTCAGGGTGCAGTGAGAGCCTGCTGAAACTATGGTTGTTAGAGCATTAGGGAGCATTTGAATTTTTGCAGAGAGAATTTTTTTTCTAGACCTGTGATGCTGTTCAGATATCTAGAAGGTAGAAAAATAACAGTTTTATATTTTTCTCAGAAAAAAACAAAACAAAACTCTTAAAAGCAGAACAAGCAGTTTAAAGTCTGGGGATATTATTGCTTGATACTCAGGAAACTTTTAGCAACAAATGTGGTAATGATACAGCCTGGAGCTCTCATTATAAAAAAGAAAAAAAAAATGGAATGTCAGTCCCTATGTATTTATATATTTTTAAATGACTTCTGATTCTTTCCTCTTCTACTGGTTGTCCAGGCATGTAAATTATTCTTGCCAAATATTAATGTTGAAAAAGTAATTTATTTAAGACACATGTAATCTGTGCTATGAATTAAGAGGTTCTGGTATCATATACTGGCAAACACCATTTTAGAAAACTACATTCGAGAAAGTACTAAGTCACTTCAGTTGTGTCCAACTGTTTGCAACCCCATGGACTGCAGCCTACCAGGCACCTCTGTTCATGGGATTCTCCAGGCAAGAATACTGGAGTGAGTTGCCATGTCTTTCTCCAGGGGGTCTCCCTGACCCAGGGATCGAATCCATGTCTCCTGCATTGGTAGGTGAGTTCTTTACCACTAGCGCCACCTGGGAAGTCCAGAGAGAAAAATATCTCGTATTGGGACAGGGCCATTTAACCTTCACCTCAACCCTGCTGTCACTGACATCTATAAGTGGGCCTATGGCTTTGGGTGGGCACTATTATCCTGATTGACTGTGCCTTCTTCTGTTGCCTCCCCAACTATGAAGATGACCTGCTGGGCAATGCCAAGCCCAGGTACTTCTACACATCTGCCTAAGGTGGGGAATGAGCAGAACATCACTGCTGCTGAGATAGATTCCTGAGAAAGAAACTGTTTTCACCAGAACACTTTGAACCTGTTTTGGGGGCAGTGTTCATATCATTAAACTATGGTCAAAATGCTAAAATAATCTGGGGAAAGTGTTTCTTAAATGGTGTTATAGTTTCATATTCATCTTTTATATATGTTTTGTAGTGTTAAGTAAGACTTACTTCTTTTAATTAATTACTTAATTATTAAGTTGGCTAAAAAGTTCATTCAGGCTTGTCCATAAGATTGATGGGAAAACCTGAACTCACTTTTTGGCCAACTCAATACTAATATGCCAATGTTTCCTTATATCTAACAATACCATTGATATTGCATTTGTAAAAGAATATGAGTATAAAAGTAACCTCATAACTTATAAGGTAAAAATGAGAAGGCTTCAAAGATTTGAGTAGTCTGGTTAGATTTCTGTATTTCCCAGATGGAATGGGTTGGGTCTATTAAGGACTAAGGAGAAGACGATGATACTGGTAAAAATTGTCAGTGAATAAATATTCTAAAAGAAATGCAAAACAATTTAAAAGCCTTTGGCTATTCAAAGAAGCAAAATTGGTTCCTAAATGCATGTCATTTGTGAGAATTTCTTTTTTTTTTGAGAATTTCTAATGAATATCATGAATAATTGATTTGGGGCTAAGCTTTCCATTAACTTAATATGACATCTAGGAAAGTATTCTTTCATTGCCAAAACCTGTAAGGCCTCCTTAAGCAGTGAAATCTTAAGATGAAATTTTCTCTTTTAAAGTGGTTTATAGGGTGGGGGTGTAGTAGAAAGCTACTAGTAATTCTGTGCTCTTTGGTGTCTATATGCTCTAGACCAGAGTAGACTGGATTAAAAAATGGACTGGTCTAATTCATTATGACCTTTAAGTAGTATTAGGTTGCTCAGTAAAGCATTAGGAGGGCCATTGCCATCACAAAAGTAACATTAAATAGCCTAAAGAGAAGACATGGCTTGAATTTTTCATCTTTGGCTTGATCGGGTCTAATCATGTAGACATAGCTTCTGATAGATTGCAACTGTAAGCAAAAACTTAAATATGGTTAAAAACCTGGTTTCCCTTGGTAAACAGATTAAAAATATCTGATGTAAAATGTTTAACAGAAGTCAGGAATGTGGGATTTCTCTGACTTGCAAAAATATCACATGGAATATTATTATTTTTTTACTATTTGTACTTACATAATGAAAACCAATTCATTTTATATAACAAATTATTTCGTAAGTTGTAAAAATAGCAGTTGCAGTTTTATTATGAACTTTTCTCAATAAACCAGGTGATCTTAAAAAATAAAAGGGATTGAAATACTCATTTTGAAGGCATGTAGCAATATACTTGAGCATCAATTCTAACATTATGAGCATTTTCTCCCTCATTTAAAAATGTATTTAATAATTACATATCGAGGCTATTGCAAGGATGTACACATCAGTACCTCTGACTGTGTATGCAAGAAATGTTTCCTTTTCCCCCTACACCTGTCTTCTTTACAATCTCATTAGACATCCCAACTTCCCTTATAATTAGGCATAGGTTACTAGTTTAATGATATATAGTCACTAATAATAGACAGTTTTCATTTAGTTTTTTTTTACCTTTTGAAGGTAAAAAATAGCAAACAGCCATTTTCCACAGGATAATATTTTTTTTCCAATAAATATCTCAACTTAAGGGCCTAGAAGATCTTTAAGGAGAAAGTTAACAATGTATCTTTTCTAAATGTAGAGTCAGGCATTTGGTCTGTGGAGATTTCACTTCCTTGGGATAAATTTTGAGGAAAATGCCACCACTCATTAGCAATAAAAACACTGCAAAGAAAAACCAGAATTCTATTTTACGCATTTGTTCACTTAAAAATTATGAGTTAGGAGACTTGAGGAACCAAATACAATTTGGCTATGCCTCATGTATTTGTACGACTGCTTTATAATCTTCTACAGCAATTGATCTAAAATACTGTATTTTGGTTTAAGTACCTACTTACAAATTTTATAATGTATGGAGAACTCCAAAAAGCTTTTTTTAAAATGTGGGTTATGTTGATAGCTACTTGCCATTTTTAAACTAAAATATAAGATTTGAAAATATTTATATAATAATATTAGTCATTCCATGTGAGTACAAATAACATAATTGCAATGTATTTTCAAAAAAGTAGTCAGTGGCAAGACACTGATTTATATATTTGCCAAAAAAAAGACATCTGGATTCTATGTCTGCTTCCATACTCAACATATTATGACAAGATATTTAATTGAAGACCTTGAAGAAAATCCATCTTCACACATATAAAATTGGAATAGGAACAGTGTTTTAAAAATATTTTTTGATAATTCTGGATCTTCTTTATCTTTCTCTACCAAAACTTTAGTGTAATTTCTTAAATATTCAGTTGTACTGTCAAAGCTGAAAGCAGATCAACAAGCTTTTTGTGTTTGTTACATTAAAATTTGTTGATCTATCTTATATTATGATTTTTATCATAATTAGTTTGTAATATCACACATGGATCATTTGCAAAATACAGGTTCACTGCAATATGTAGATCTTTCAGATGCTGACATTTCTCATTGTACAATACTAAATGTCAAATTTATTAATATCACCAACAATCTCATGAGGAATGTCTTTAAATACTGAGAATCTGGCAAAATTATAGTGATGGAATAAAACATTCCAAAATTCTAATTTTTGCTTAAAGCTAAAATTTTCTCATTGGCAGAAAATATCATCAGTTGTGTTAAGTGACATACTTACTTTGAATAAATTGTCTACCAAACTGCCTAATTCTGAATAATCATAGTTAATTTCTCAATTGGGCCTTCAGGTAAAAATGGCATCCCTTGGAAAGTACTGTATATGGTTACTTCAGTTCTCAGCAGAAGCACAAGTGCTTTTTCTCTAGATAACCATCATATTTCAAAATGTAGCAGAAATATTACATATATAAAATATTACATGTGTATCCCATTCTGGCTTCCCTAAGTTGCCAGAGCAGAACTTAGAGCTCTGATACACTTCTAACCTGCATCTGTTTTTATGGTCGAGCACTAATCACTCTACTCTGTGTGGGAATCTTAGAAGAAATTCTTTTGTGAAAACTGTGGACATTTTAGATGGTCAAAATATAGAAGAATCATAGTCAATACACTAATAAAAGTACACAGATTTCCACTTCTGAGAAAGTAGATTAGATATACTTTTCCCTATTCCTCTTTGTTCTTTGACATGAGTCTTAGCAATATATTTCTGAATGTGTCTCCTCAGTTAAAGGAAAGAAAAGCAGAAATAAAAAATGAAACTATCTCAAGCTAAAAATCTTCTTCACGGTTAATAAAAGTGACAAAATGAAATGACAACCTACTGAATGGAAGAAGATACTTGCAAATCACATATCTGATAAGGGGTTAATATCCAAATTATACAAAATTCATACAACTCAACAGCAAAAAGAAAACAAAAAAGACAGAACCTAATTTATAAATGGACTGAGGAGTTGGATAGACATTTTTTCAAAGATGGTCAACAGGCAGAAGAAAAGATGTTCAACATCAGTAATTATTAGGGAAATGCAAATCAAAACCAAAATGAGATATCACCTAATACCTGTTAGAATGGCTTTTATCAAAAGAAAATATCAATTTGAAAAAATATATTCCCTGAATCTGCCTTCAGTGTTGGGGACCCAGGTTCAATTGCTGGGTTGGGAAGATCCCCTGGAGAAGGAAATGGCAACCCACTCCAGTATTCTGGCCTGGAGAATTCTATGGACAGAGGAGCCTGACAGGCTACAGTCCATGGGGTTGCAGAGTCAGACGTGACTGAGCAACTAACACTACTTCTGTTCATATATTCATTACAGCATTATTTATAAGATATGAAAACAGCCTAAATGACCATCAGTGGATGAGAAGTAAAGATCAGATAAACACACACACACAATGGTATATAACTTACCCTTAAAACATAGAAAATTTTGCCATTTACAAAAACACGGATGGACCTTGAGGGTATTATGCTACATGAAATAAGTCAGACAAAGAAAGATATCCTATTATTTTACTAAAAAAGCAAACAAAAACCAAATAAATAAACAAAACAAAAGGAAAATAAATAGATACAGTGAACAGAAAAATGGTTACCAGAAGGGAAGGGGTTGAGAGAGAGCAGAAAGGGTAAATGGAGTCAACTGTATGATGACAGATGGAACTAAACTTTTGCTATAGTGTGTACAGAAGTTGAATATAATGTTGAACACATGAAACATATAACATCACAAACCAGTGTTACTTCAAAAATATTTTAAAAATAAACTTTTGACTTTTAAATCTCAAGAAACTTACTTAGGAAAATCTGGTCTTTTAAAATATCACAGCTACAAAAGCCAAGGGTTAACTTTAGTCTCCATCTTTTTAGAGCCAATCAATTTAATGCCAGAGACTATGAATAATTATCCTTTCTGTTTAAAAATGAAATTTAAGAGGATGAAAGTGATTATTTATCTAGGTCAATTTCAACAGAAATTTATATTACAGCTTTAGCTGGATCCAAGAGAATACATGTGAAACAGCAGCTTATCTTCAATGCTGAGTGTGTGATGGGATACCACTTTCCTCAAGATAAAAGCTATTCAATTGTTTTTTAAAAAATTCATTAAGGTTACTACATTGTACAACTCTAGGGGCAACATCCAAATTTTAGTGTATTGTGCTAGGGAATGAAATTATCATAAAATACAACATAAATGGTACTCCCTAGGGTTGTGTATTTTTATTGTACTATAAATCTATTGTCTCAAAAATTAAAACTCAAAAAGTTTTGAGAGGTTACTACTACGTAAGGTATTTTAGTATACAATTTATCTGCCTGGTATCAGCCTTGATTTCTATTTATTATCCCCATTTCATAGATTAAAAAAAGTATGTTGGAAGCCCTCGGCTTGCAGCACATAAATCATAAGAGCTGAAATCCAAACGTAGATCATAAAACCTTGAATACAAATACCGAATTCTGAGCTCATAATCTCATTGGGAAATGTTCAGAAATATCATAAGGATACTATGATCCTTGAAGAATGACTGTTAATCACCTCAAGTCCCTGTGCCCAATGCACAGTGAGGCCAAATGATACCAAAACATTTTGGGGGCAGACAGAGGTTTATTGCAGAAGAGGGGTGGTTCGCGCCTTAAAAAAAAAAAAAGAACAGAACACACCAAACTCCCAGAAGCCTTGCAGCAAAATCCTTTTAAAGGCAAGGTGATGGAGGGATGTGGTTAATTGTTGCATACTTCTTGTTCTTGCAGCTGACCATGTGGGTCAGGTCACGATGTTCCTGTAACCTCCAAACAACCAATACTATTATCTGTTCTGCAAAATTTTATCTGAAAGTATAATACTCTTCAAGTTTAACAACCAGAGAAGGGGCTCACGGAGCCTCCCTCAGATGTCAGAACAGGCTCCTCAGGCAGGTCACCTCCGCCATCGACGCTCCTCACAGTAGCCCACAGGTCTCCACTTCCGCTTGGGGCTGCCTGGCAGTCACTGAGGGCGCCGCTGTTTCGGAGCTTTTACAAGCCAAACAAAGGGCCCCTGCCCTGCCCGGTGTCCGCGCCGGCAAGCAAATGGGCCAGGTCCCACAGACTGCCACCCTGGGAGACTGCTGCCGTGGGGACCACCGTGATTCTAACCGTTGGTGGAGAGGACGCCTAACGACAGCGCGCTAACGGCCAGTCTCGCGATAACAGTCTCATGCTAACCGCTGCTCCTGTTACATGCTCTCTTGAGCTCAAGACTTGAGACCTTGTGTAAGTCACTGAAATTCACAGCGCACCTCTTTTTCATTTATACAATGGAGATAATCTTTCTGTATTATCTCTGAATGTCCATATATCAAATAAGATTATTTCTATTTAGTCAGTAAGTTGTGTACAATTCTTTTGTGACCCCCTTGGACTGTTGCTTGACAGGCTCTTCTGTCCATGGGATTTCCCAGTCAAGAATACTGGAGTGGGTTGCCATTTCTTCCTCCAATCAAATAAGATAATGTTTGTTAAATGTTAAATATTACAATGAAGAAAGCACTGTTTAGGATTTATTCACAGTATTAGAATTCTGTTACTTTTGGTCATTAATTTTAACCCTAACTGTATTTTTCTTTTCCATACTAGAATAAATTCAGAATCTTGTGACAGTGACTTCACAGTAGGTAACTTGACAATAAAGGCTTTGAAAGCTTGTGAACTTGAAATTATAACTTTGGTGTTTAAAAAGGTAGAAAAGAATGTGCTGATAAAAAGAATCAGTTGTAATAAATACTTGAAGTATGGTAATTAATCAAGATAAGAAGCTCCACTTGTATATATACCAAAAGCAGCTGTGATTTTAAGTATCCCTCCTGAGATTCCTTCCATATGCCATGAGTTTAATAGGATGTTGCTGAATTAGTCTATTTTTCCTCAGTTAAAGTATTGTAAGAAAAAAAAAAAACAAAATAATGTGACTCTGAAAAAGTGGTTGTTTATTTTGCGCTGATGAAACAATGTGGAGGTAGATGATCCAGAGCTGGTAGTACAATTCTATGGTCCTTGATTCCCAATTTCCACCTCTAGAAGGCATTCTAATGCCTTCACCCTAATCAGTAGGAAGCACACAAAATGGGGGAAGGAGTGCATGTCCATTCCTCTTTAAAGACCTACGTTGAAGAGTTTCTTATCAATTCTATTTTATACCTATGGTCACACAAACAGGGCCACACTTAACTCTAAAGGAAAACTGGAAAATAAAACCTCCAGCCAGTAGCCATGTGCCCCACATTTAGTATAGTCATTATTTGGAAAAGAAAGGAATTAGTATTGTTTAAAAAAAAAAAAAAGTAGCAGCTTCTGTCACAGTGCGTTTTCCTAGTGTTCATTGAAGTGCATAAAATTAAAATCATATACCTTTACCACAGTATTATGTCTGGGTTTCATTTAAAACAGCACTAATTCTCTAGTGGTAAATGATGTGTCAAAATATTCTTTTACTCCAGACTTTTCAAGTTATTAAACTTAAGAGCATTTGTTTTACAACAGGAAATTAGAATGTATAAGAGAAACATGCCAGGATATTACAGACTGAATGTTTGTGTTCTCTCCAAATTCTTGTGTTTGAAACTCTATCTCCTCCCCAATGTAATGGTATTAGAAGTTGGACCTTTGGGATTTAATTGGGATTAGTTGAGGTCATGTGGGTGGAACGTTCATGAATAGGATTAGTGCCACTGTAAGTGACAACACAGTTTGCTTCCCCTTTCTGCTCTCTACCATGTGAGGGTATACCAGAACATAGCAGTTTGCAACCTGGAAGAGTGCTCTCATCAAAACTTGATCATGCCAGCACCCTAATCTCAGACTCTCAGCCTCCAGAACTCTGAGAAGTAAATTTCTGTTATTTATAACACTCAGTACTTTGTTATGGTAGTCCAAACTGACAAGTCGTAGAAGCTGTAACAAACAAACCCAGTGGCCTAACCTAATAAAAATTGGTTGATTTCTTGCTCACGCCAAGTCCAGTTTGGATGTTAATGGTTGGTAAACAGTCTTTCACATGACCATTTTAATGGCTTCTCTAAACCCCATCTCCCTGATGATCTTCTGCATCTTCTGGGAGATAAGGGAAGAGCGTGTTTGGAGGTCCTAGAGGAGGAATATGTGGGCCAATCCTAGAAGTGATCTACCCACCAAGTCCTACATTCTGCTGTCCACAGTTCATTGATAAGGCCACAACTGAGTATGAGTTTGGTTGTGCATACAGGAGTTTGAGGAAATGGGTTTAGTGAACATATTAACAGATGTGTGTTAGGTCTTTCAGTTTGAGCCTTTTCAATTTTTTACCCTTTCAGTTCAGTTCAGTTCAGTCACTCAGTTGTGTCCGACTCTTTGTGACCCCATGAATCACAGCACGCCAGGCCTCCTGTCCATCACCAACTCCCAGAGTTTACTCAAACTCATGTCCATCGAGTCGGTGATGCATCCAGCCATCTCATCCCCCATCGTCCCCTTCTCCTGCCCCCAATCCCTCCCAGGATCGGGGTCTTTTCCAATGAGTCAACTCTTCACATGAGGTGGCCAAAGTATTGGAGTTTCAGCTTCAGCATTAGTTCTTCCAGTGAACACCCAGGACTGATCTCCTCTAGGATGGACTGTTTGGATCTCCTTGTAGTCCAAGGGACTCTCAAGAGTCTTCTCCAACACCACAGTTCAAAAGCATCAATTCTTCAGTGCTCAGCTTTCTTTATGGTCCAAATCTCACATCCATACATGACCACTGAGAAAACCACAGCCTTGACTAGATGGACCTTTGTTGGCAAAGTAATGTCTCTGCTTTTTAATATGCTATCTAGGTTGGTCATAACTTTTTACCCTTTAGGATCTAGTAATTGCTCAGAATTTTAGTTTTGGTCTAGGATGCCTCACTTATGTTGAAGCCTCAATTCTTGGCTGAGAAAAAAAGTAAATGATTTTCTCTCACATGTCATTATTTACTTTTCTCCATTTTCTATAAAATTTTCACACTTAAGCTCATTTTTCAACAAGTATAAAAAGGCCATGAAATTCTGTTTTCCTTAGCCATTCCATGTCCTTTTTTCCAATGGAACTTCCCAAAATATATTTGATTATTTATGGATGAATAATTATTTCTATTAATATGGTTTGTTTGAAAAAAGAATTGCCTATCTTTTCTCTCCTAACATCTATTATCATCTACATGCTGAGCAACACCGTACCTATTTTTCACACCAGCTCAGGGTGTTCTCTATATATAATTAATTATTCCATCAGGAGAATATTGATACGATCACCTATTAAATAAAAGCATAAGAGCCAATTCAGGGCCAAGATCCATTTTACTCAATCATAAACCTTGGAATATTAAGGGCATATACCAAAACTTGCAGCTTAAGTCATTTTATAATTATGCTATTGTACTTGAAAATTGTTCTTAAAAATAAATAAAGAACTTTAAAATAAAATAAGGTCAAATAAAATTATGCCAGCAACTGGAGTTACATGGTTTTGGAAAGAAAAATAAATATTCCATATTTATTTATTCAACAAACTTTTATAGAGTATCCACTCTGTGCGGGCACTTTGCTATACACTAGGAATTATTGTCATTTGGTTGCTCAGTCGTGTCTGACTCTGTGACCTCATGGACTACAGCATGCAAGGCTTCCCTGTCCTTTACCATCTCCTGGAGCTTGTTCAAACTCATGTCCATTGAGTCAAGGATGCCATCCAACCATCTCATCCTCTGTTGCCGCTTCTCCTGCCTTCAATCTGTCCCAGCATCAGGGTATTTTCTAATGAGCTGGCTCTTTGCATCAGGTGGCCAAAGTATTGGAGCTTCAGCTTCAGCATCAGTCCTTCCAATGAATGGTCAAGGTTGATTTCTTTTAGGATGGACTGGTTTAATCTCGCAGTCCAAGGGACTCTCAAGAGTCTTCTCCAACAGCATAGTTCAAAAGCATCAATTCTTCAGCACTCAGCCTTCTTTATGGTCCAACTCTCACATCCATACATGATTACTGGAAAAACCACAGCTTTGACCTCATCCATCAGAGGGCAAACAGAATGAAAACCACAAGCACAGAAAACTAATCAAACTGACCACAGGGATCACAGCCTTGTCTAACTCAATGAAACTATGGCCCATGTAGGGGCACCCAAAACAGATGGTTTATTGTGGAGAGTTCTGACAAAACATGGTCCACTGGAGAAGGGAATGGCA
Organism: Odocoileus virginianus; assembly: GCF_023699985.2. NCBI lineage: Eukaryota > Metazoa > Chordata > Mammalia > Artiodactyla > Cervidae > Odocoileus > Odocoileus virginianus. The sequence continues at coordinate 5,162,008 of NC_069701.1, read as the reverse complement.
AACAACTTCAGCAGTCTTGCCTTGAGAACCTCATGAACAAGATGAAAAGGCAAAAGGATATGACACTAGGAATAACTAGCAAATATGATGCAGATGTTTCTGTCTTGGAATTTACAGTCTAATTAAGAACTAGGCCATGAATAACTGTAATCTAAAGGAAATAAATGACTAAAAGGGAGGAATATAATTAATGCTATGCTATAATTAAGTGCTATTAAATGGAGGGGACCTAAACAATTGTTTATTGTCAGAGAAACTCTGAGGATCTGATATCCTCAAAGATGAGCTGGAATATGTCAGGTAAGGTCCATAGAAAAAAAAGGAAAAAACAAATTTTTTCAGTCTGCTAAAAAATAGTCTTGTGAATACCCAGAGTCCCTTGTAGCTAAAAGCCACTGCTGACATCAATATAACCCTACATTTTCAGTTCCTAACAGCCTTTCACATCCGTTATCTTAATTACTCATTTCAAATGACTAATACCATATTACACTCATAGATGAAGGACTGAGATTCAGAGAATTTAACTTGACAAGGTTACCCAGCTAATAGGTAGTAAAGTTAGACCATCACCAGGGTAGGTCATATCCCTAAGTCTTCCAAATAGAGTTTTATAGGAAACATAAAGTTGTGGTTAACAGATTTGTTGTTGTTGTCTAGTCACCAAGTTGTGTCCAACATTTAGAGGACCAGGCTCCTCTGTCCATGGGATATCCCAGGCAAGAATACTGGAGTGGGTTGCCATTTCCTGCATTGGCAGGCAAATTCTTTACCGCTGAACCACTGGGGAAGCCCGGTTAACAGATTACCCGGGTTAAAATCCTGATACTGTTACTTACTAATTAGTTGACCTTTGGTCACTGTCTTGACTTGAATTCCTTCATTTATAAAATAAGGAAAAGCACAATACCTGCCTCAGACATCATTGTAAAATTTACATCATCTTTACAGATACCTGTAAATGCTTATCTATTAATGGAAAAATTTCATTAAGTGATAAAGTCACTGTCTTGTATGTTGATGCAGAGTCTATTTTCTAACTTCATTTAGAAAGTAAATTCTAAACAATGGAATTGATCAGTATTTGAGACCTCCAGTGGACAAAAAATGTTTCAGAAAAACATTATTTCTAAGTTGAGTTGATATCCAAATTGTAGCGAAATGATAGTACTTTCTACTTAGAAAGACTCATAAAAGCAATCTTTGAGATGGAGTTATATCTCTATTCTAGAAACTTTTAAAAAATGAAATATCAAAAACTTCAATAAAGACAGAGTCAGTGTTACTGATTTTTCTTTTCACCTTGCACTCTGATATGGCTTTGCATGGTATTGGTGCTAGTAAATAGTCCTCTAAAATAGGAACTAGGATCCTCTGTGGCTAAAAAAAAAAAAGCAGAATGGAAAAGAGTAAATGCCTAGGAAGCTGATGGATGGGGTGGTGGTGATGGAAGAGGAATTGACAACAGCAGCAAGTGACAATGAATATCAAGGGAAAAGGAAGAAAAATATAGTCTACAAACATTGACATTCAGTAAGGGAGTTGCATTTGACAGAGACAAACACTGTATAAACATCTGACCTTGTATATTGGTGGCATTACCAAACAATTCCAAACTTCTTGGTGTTTTGTGATAAGAATCTGGTTGATTCAACTGACTACATGCCTTTGAAGTCCTATGACAGGAAGGTTTTAAGGTACTCATCTTAAAGAAGAGGATGGGAGTGTCCATAATATCAAGGGCCTTCTCTATGCTGAAGAAGTGTATTATAGAAAACTGGGCTGGATGCAATGCCTTGTGCTTGCTTGTTTGTTTGTTTTTGTTTATTTGTTTTTTAAGATTTTTTTTAAAGTGGACCATTTTTAAAGTCTTTATTGAACTTGTTACAATACTTCTTCTGTTTTATGTTTTGGTTTTTTGGCTGCAAGGCTTGTGGGGTCTTAGCTCCCTGACGAGGGATCGAACACGCAACACCTGCATTGGAAGGTGATATCCAAAGCCACTGGACCACCAGGGAAGTCCTTGATGCTTTAGGTTTGGTTGTTTTGTTTTGTTTTTTTCACAAAAAGAAGTAAGGGAATTCCTTATAAAGAATTACGGGTATTGTTATAACTAGAAAAGAAAATCTGTTGTCATCCTAATGTATTTATATTTCAGTATAATTAATAGTTCTACACCAAGTAAGGGAGTGTAACAATGATTGAGACCAGAAATCTGATAGACAACTAGCCCAAATTCTGGCTCCACCACTTACCAGTTGAATGACCTTGGATAAACCATTGAACCTTTCTAAGCATTCAGAAACCTTTCAGTTTCACCACCTGAAAGTTGCTCCAACTGTATCCTCTTTACAGAGTTACTGTGAGGATTGTTTCATAAGTATATAATAAAACAGCCTACTACAGAGGAGTTGAGAGCATAGTAAAAGCAGTAATCTCTGTTGCCAAGTGGTAATTAAGACATAACAAAGATATGAATTATATTTCCATTTATAGTTAAACTATGAAGATGAGGCTTTGTAATTTGTTAGCATAGGGAAGACTATTTTAAATTGAAGGTTGATGAATGCAAGCACACCTATGAAAAAATTCAAATGTATTTTCAAGTGATTTTAATCAAACATCTTAAAAATAATTACCCTTAATATAAATATAATCTTTACTAATTATACTTCCCTGTGGCTAACTTTGTGTGCTAAGTTGCTTCAGTCATGTCTGACTCTTGCACAACCTCATGGGCAGGCTCTTCTGTCCATGGGATTCTCCAGGCAAGAATACTGGAGTGGGTTGCCATTTCCTTCTCCAGGGTATTTTCCAACCTAGAAATTGAACCCACGTCCTGCCTCTTATGTCTCCATTGGCAGGTGGGTTCTTTACCACTAGCACCACCTAACTTTATTTGATGTTAATTTTTTTATCCATGCATATGTATGTTCTTACACATTCATAGCAATAACTCTTTTATACAAGTTTATAGATATGAAAGAGAAGAAAAATAGAATGATATAAGGGGGAAATACGGGATTTGAAATGAGATGATTGATACAATTTTGGAATTAGCCATTCAGAAGACATGTGACTTTTAATGTGTCATCTAGATTTTCAATCTCACTAAGTTTATTTGTAGCATAAGCATGCTGAGCTTTACTCTATCTGCTTTATGTGAGGAACGTACAAGGGTGTGCTAATTCATACCTGCTTTGAGAGTTGACAATATCTTTTCCCAACCCTTTACTCAATGAGAGCCATTTGGTACTTTGAAAGAAACAATCATGAGATTATTTACATTATGGAAATTGACAGACAGTACAAGTTGACGTATTCTCCACTACCACCCTCATTTTCCCTCTGAGATCTGGTTAATATTTATCTAGTACATTATTCGGAATGTCAAATGAAAGAAAAAAATATGGTTTATGGACTCTAACATGTTATGCAAAATATGTTATAATATCCATTACAGAAAATTATAAATATGGAGACAATCTGTGACTTGCATATGAAAGATCATTAAATGATCTTCTCTGATTAAAAAGCAAAGACATAAATGAGCTTGTAGGATACATTTAAATGATTTAATAGACTTGTGTATGATAGAAATGCTCTATCAAATCAAGCTGATGAAGGAATATTATATATAGAAATTTTGCAGTGTGACTAACCATCCTTGTTTGCCCAGGACTATGGGGTTTTCCAGAATTAAGATGAACTATATAATTTCCAGAATATATCACAAAATGAAAACATGAAGCAGTTCATTCAAAAATTATTAAAAATTTCAAGACAGGAATGGCAAAGCATTAAACCAAGTATGGATAGCTTTGGGTGAGGAACACTCAGTTGCATGCCTATAAAGCTGGCTATACCTAGGACCCAGGACTTTCAGAGCTAAAATCAAAATAGACTGGGGCAAACAGAGACTAAGATGGTTGTGACTCTACCTTTGCTTTAAAAATAGTTAGAATTAATATTAATGTATTATCAAAGACTTATCACACATAATGAAATACACCAACTATAGGTGGTACTATCAATTCAGTCATAAGTAAGAACAAGGAAGAGAAGGCAGCTTGAATAACACTTTACCTATAAGACCTTTGCTTGATTCAGTCTGTGCCATTTAGTGAACTAAATGATTCTACTGTGACTCCCGAGTTTTCCTGAATGCACAAGTCTAAGAATATGGAATGCCATTTAAAATTTTACCTTAAAACAAATTTCAGACAAATTGTAAATGAATAATGAGCTATTATGATTAATGTGTAAGAAAACTTTATAGATATGTTTATAAACTGGAGATAAGATCTAAAAAATGTTGAAAAAATCACTGGATAATGTAAATCACATGTATACTGTGTAAATATGTATATAAAGAAAAGGATTACATGTCATTTTCTTTACATACACACACACACACAAGTATACATATACACACATGAACACTGGTGTTGCCAAGAGGAGCAATTAGTCTGATGTTTAAAACAATAAACAATTTCAAGTGATAATACAGGAAATAATTCTACTTTCTTTACTGAGTTCATGGAGATGACTATAATTTTGACTGGTTTCACCATTGTCTTTGGGCAAATAATGAAAATTAGAGCAGCGCTTCTCTAATGCAGACATTGGTGTACATTAGAATCACCAGAAAGACTTTTAAGCACAAATGGTGAACCCCAGTGACTTTCCGATTCACAGTTTTTGGTAGGGTTTGAGTGTTTGCGTTTCTAAGGAATTTACATAATTTGTGGATCATTTGAGACCTTCTGTACTGTGCGCGCTGTGTCGTTCAGTTGTCTCCAACTCTCTGAGACCCCATGGACTGTATGTAGCCCTCCAGGCTCCTCTGTCCACGGGCATTCTCCAGGCAAGAATACTGGAGTGGGTTGCCATGCCCTCCTCTGGGTGATCTTCCCAATGCACCGATCGAATCCGGGGCTCCCCACTGCAGGCGGATTCTATAGTGATTGAGCCACCAGGGAAACCCAAGAATACTGGAGTGGGTAGCCTCACCTTTCTCCAGGGGAACTTTCTGACCCAGGAAATAAACCAGGCTCTCCCGCATTGCAGGCGGATTCTTCACCATCTGAACTGTGACCTTTTAACTGCCATCTAATAATTATACGGTAAACAATCACCCACAACCATGTTTGCTTGATTGCTTTGTTCCCATAGTTGAAGAGACTTCCTGAATCAAATTAAAAATATTTTCTAATAAACATAAATGCTAATTAATTTTATCTATGACTGTAGAGCTAGTACTTTGTGTAAGAAACCTTGAAGTTGGAATGAAAGTTAATGCTTCGTTGTAACTAGGGACTTGCATAGATCCAAGGATCCTTTTGATCTACAGTATTATATTTCTGCTGCAAGTCATCTAAATTATAAACTTTTAAAAAGTACTCAACCATGAAATACAACCTCATAAAATCATTGTGTGTAACCCTGTGAAGCTATGTACTTCATAGTTCCAGAAGACAGCTGCACCAGGAGAGTGAATTGGAATATAGCTGGGGCGGGGGGTGGGGGAGGGGGGAGAGATGCTGTCAACTGTCCCTTCTCTTTGATCTTTACATGCATCAATGTATATTTTTCTATCTTCTGTTTTTTTTTCCTCCAGTTATATCCCTGAAACTCTATGAAATGTTAAAATAGGTTAGAGAAGCATTTAAAATTAAATAAAATAAATTCAATGTACTCTGTTCCAAAAATTTAACTGTGTATTTTTTCACATTTTAGACTCCAACAGGCATGATAAAATGTAACATTTATAGCCCAGCTTCCTAGAAAGGAGTATCCTGAATTAGATAATATATGTGAAAGCGCTTACCTAGTGCCTGCTTGTAGTAGTTGCTCAATTTTTTAAAACATCGTTTTCATGGGTACACATTGGAGCAGTTATCAATATGAAAAAATTTCAAGGTAGAAGTTCCTGATGTGGAATTTTAAAGGCAGAAGCATTTTTAGACTGTCACAATATAGGAGGAAAATATTTTAGGTGAAGGAAATAATACATTCATAGGTAAAGTCTTTGAAGTGCGAGTTCAGGTTTAGAGGTTAGAAAGCAATTTTGCCTAAATCATTGAATTTCGACCCTGTTTGCACATTAGAACCACCTGGGGTGTTTTTAAAACTCCAAGTGCCTGAGTCCCACTCGTACCAATTAAATCTGAATCTCCAGGGCTCAGAGATAGGCATCAATATTAAAAAAAACAAGCGAACAAACACAAAAACTCTCCAGAGTGCTATTGGGGAAGAAACGAAAGAGAAAGATAGATGGAGTGACAAGCTGAAATTTCCTATTGTTATCATCAGCCTGAAACTGTGTTTATTAATTTCCCATAGGAATGTAGCACGCAGACTTGAAGGCATAACACAGAGTAATTTGGACAACTGTCACTGCCCTTCACAAAGAACTTTGAGCCGTTTTGGCATTTGTGACTGCTAACAAGGTCCCTGCTGGCTTGTTAGACTTTCCATCCGTGGGGACCCCTTGGACAAGAGAGAGGCAATAATGCATTCTGCACCTTGCTGATGATGGTCAATGGGTGAAAATAGCAAGTCACTAAATTCATCTCTTAGTGCATGATAAAACGTTTTCAAGGTGTGTCAGCAAGTCAGTATGACACTACCACACTTTAGTGTGCAGAAAAGAGCACGGGATTTGAAGTCAGTCAGAGCCATAGTCAATTCCTTGATTGCCTCGGTTTCTAGCTTGAATTTAAATGTGTTTTTTAACTTCTCTTAAGTCTTCTCATCTGAAAACTTGGGACAGTGATAATATTCAACCCTGGGATTCAAATGAGATCATGTACATGAAAGACATTTGAAAAATTTGATCTATAAATTATTATTATTTGTGCTTAGAATTCCTCTTGGACTCACTCTTCCACAAGGGAATAAAATCTTGGCATGAGAAACTACTGATGTTGGTATTATCTTTTCTATTTTTTCAAGGTGATTCACCAGCCAAAAAATGAATTATGTGAAGAAGTAAAATAGAAAATAGTTTATTCACATTTTATATTATTTACGTCCATGACATTCTCTTAATTTGGTGACTTAACAAGTAGGAGCATAGAGCTCTTTAAAGGTCACTTGTAGATTTTATGGAGAGAAATGTTATTTTTCTTCCTCCCAATCTTTACAGGATGGTATCAGTGAGGAATTGAGGAGTATTTTTTAAGGCCTTTAAAAATATTGATGTATAGTTACTGTATAATATTGTATAAGTTATGGGTGTACAACATACTGATTCACGATTTTCAGAGGTTATCTTTCATTTATAGTTATTATAAAATATGGGCTATATTCTGTGTCTTGTACAATATATCCTTATAGCTTATTTTACACCTAATAGTTCACACTTATTGACCTATCCCTATACTGGCCCTGCCTCCTCCTCTCCTCACTGACAGTTTTTAAATTCTTCAAATATATGTGAGTCTGTTCCTTTTTTGTTATATTCACTAGTTTGGTATATTTTTTAGATTCCACATATAGGTGATATTATACAGTATTTGGCTGTCTCTATCTGACTTTTTCACTTAGCGTAATGCTCTCCAAGTCCACGCATGTTGCTGCAAATGGCAAAAGTTCTCTCATTTTTAGGGCTGGAATAGTATTCCATTGTGTATATGTAAACACACACATATATACATTGTACATATCTGCATATGTATATATATATATATATATACACTCTGTTGAGAAATATTTTATATTTTCTTTTAAATACAAAGATGTGCAAGGTTCTGCTTCTGACTATGGAAAATCAAAGCAAAGTCTTTGGTCTCTGTTTCTGAGGACTCTCCAGTCCTATTTTAAGAGATTAGATACACACAGTCCATTTAAAATTGTTACTATAATCAGATTGTCTGTATTAACAATTTGGTACTTATCACAAAGATGTTGGGTGTTTGTCCAACCTGTACCTTTGAACTATTTCTGAGCACATAACACAATGTATTCTGACAAACCCCATGTGCTTCTCATTCAAATACCCTTCATAAGAACATTGGAGACTTTCCTAGATGCATCATATGGCAAGTTAGCAAAAAAATGAGTAAAGAAGCTCTAGCCTGTCTGAAAACATGCTTAGAATAGCAATCTAGTTTTCAGGATCACCCTGACGCATCTATTGTTGGCTAAGGGCAAGCAGGCAGGCTTTTGTAGAGAAATGGAATTTAGGAGGAGTTTCCTGAGTGGTGCTAGTGGTAAAGAATCTGTGGCCGATGCAGGAGGCAGAAGAGACATGGGTCTCATCCCTGGGTCTGGACGATCCTCTGGAGAAGGAAATGGCAAGCCACTCCAGTCCTCTTGCCTGGTAAATCCCAGGGACAGAGGAGCGTGGCGGGCTACAGTGCATGGAGTCATGAGTCAAGAAGTGTCTGGTGCTGGGATGGATCCTTAAGGTGGAAATTTGTGGCAAAAGCAGTTTTTCTGTGGTTGGAGTGGCCCATATTCTTGGTTAGCAGCTCTCTGAATAGGCACCAATTTATCAGATGCAACAAATTTACAGAAATGATAGGTACTATTCAGGAAGCATTTGTCTTGTGCTAGATTCTATACTAATTGCATTACACTTGCTGTAAAAGTGAGAGAAATTGTTTGATAAATAGACAAATAGATGGGGAAACAATGGAAACAGTGAGAGACTTTCTTTGGGGGGCTCCAAAATCACTGCAGATGGTGACTGCAGCCATGAAATTAAAAAACGCTTGCTCCTTGGAAGAAAAGCTATGATCAACCCAGACAGCATATTCAAAAGCAGAGATATTACTTTGCCGACAAAGGTCCATCTAGGCAAAGCTATGGCTTTTCCAGTAGTCATGTATGACTGTGTGATTTGGAATATAAAGAAAGCTGAGCACCAAACAACTGATGCTTTTGAACTGTGGTATTGAAGACTATTGAGAGTCCCTTGGACTGCAAGGAGATCCAACCAGTCTGTCCTAAAAGAAATCAGTCCTGAATATTCATTGGAAGGACTGATGTTGAAGCTGAAACTCCAATACTTTGGCCACCTGATGCAAAGAACTGACTGATTGGAAAAGACCCTGATGCTGGGAAAGATTGAAGGCAGGAGGAGAAGGGGATGACAGGGGATGAGATGGTTGGATGGCATCACTGACTCAATGGACATGAGTTCGAGTAAACTCCGGGAGTTGCTGATGGACAGGGAGGCCTGGCATGCTTGCAGTCCATGGGGTCGCAAAGAATCAGACACGACTTAGTAACTGAACTGCCTGACTGAAGATATGAAAGAGGGGTATTAATTATTCCCTCTTTTACCAATGAAGAAAACAAGGCTCACAAAACATAACTTGAGAAAAATAATACTTTTTTAAAAATAAAAAATGTAGAATTTAAACCCAGTTTGCTCTTCTCTAAAATTTTTTTCTTTACAAACAGTATCTTCAAATTGCTAAAAAAAAAAAAACAACACCACTACAGGTTCACTAAGACACTTTAAAAGGTACATGGCACAGAGAGTTTTAAGAAAATTTATTTTGATCTTTCTCCCAAATATATTTTATTAAAATCATTCTGAATGAGAAATCTCCTGAGATTCTTCTTTACCGCCTACCCTTGCTTAATCTCCCTTCAACTTTTCAGAAGAAAGGTGTACCTCCAGCCTATATCCATACTTAATCACAGTACACTCCCAGAAGAGGTAAAATCATACGAGGTACTAAACCAGCAGAGAACTCAGAATATTGGTGCCAGTGTTGCTGGAATGAATGGCTCCAACGAAAAGTAGCGAGTATCTTGAAAGTTAAGTGCTTTGTAAATAAAAGCACTTATAGCTACTTTCATCAAAGAATTTTTGTTTGAGTTGTCACTGATGGATTAGATTATTTTGATGCTGAATCAGCTATGTCATTTTTGGCATATACTAAAAAAAGACTTTAAGTAATTAAGTGAAACTCCTATAAAAATCTTTTTATTACCATCTAGTTTTTTATGAGAATAAAGTTTGCAAGACTAATGATTTTTTTTTAATTTAGAATTGAAAATATGGTGAGCCTTATTCTTTCTAGCAACAACTATTGCAGGGTATTATAGATATCTGCAATAATTTTTAACTAACAGATGTTAGTCACTCAGTCGTGTCTTACTCTTTATGACCCCATGGACTGCACCCCACCAGGCTCCTCTGTCCATGGGATTGTCCAGGCAAGTATACTGGAGTGGGTAGCCATCCCTTCTCCAGAGGATCTTCCCTACCCAGGAGTCGAGCCTGGTCTCCTGCATTGCGGGCAGATTCTTTACTGTCCGAGCCACCAGGAAGCCCTTTTAAATAACAATCTTTCATACATATTGTTAAGAAATGAATTTTCAATAAAACTTTACTTTTTATATTTAATAACTTCTTTTGTAAAATATTTAGTGTTACATCATTCTAATAAAATATGTATTACTAAAATTTTTAGTGACAATCTAGATTATATTGTCACATGAAGTTTTTAAAAGGTAATTTTAACATCTATACCTAGTTTTGTTGCAGAAAAGTATGACAGGCTGATGAATTTTTTAAAAAAATTTTAAGCATAATATATAACATTTTTGCATACTCCTGTGGGAAAACAGAATAAGAACATGAGATCTAGTGGGAAAAAAAGGAAATCCTATAAAATTTCAGACTATAATAGAAGAGTTTGGGAACTTTGATTATGGATGATGGCAAATATCAAACCATTACACTGGATACACTTTTATAAAATTTTTATTTTAAAATTTATACTATTTGCAATATCTACCCCTGAATTTTTTCCTCTAAAACTATTTGCAATTATAAGTAAAGAAATTTAGAAAGTACTTAAAATATGTGAGAGCATACCTAAAAGATGGTTTTAAAGCTTTCATTTTGTTCTACTCAAAGATAGAAGCTTAAAGACTATTGCGCTGCAGAAGTTCCCCCATGATATATGACTTATTACTAATAGGAAAAGCAATTAACCAATGCATTTAACAGCTTAAGTTCTGGAATAAAACAGGTTTGTGTTCCAACCTTAGCTTCTCTTATTTGCTTTTTAATCTTAGACAATTTGCTTAAACTCTCTAAACTGCTTTATCCAAATTTACATAACAGAGATTATGAAGATATCTAATTTGTAGAACCATTCTGAAGGTTACATGAAAATAATCATGTTAAGCTTTTAGGAAAATCCCTGTACATATTAAGAACCATGTATATACAATCTTGGGCTTCTCGGGTGGTGCTCGTGGTAAAGAATCCACCTGCCAATGCAGGAGAAGCAAGAAATGTGGATTTGATCCCTGGGTCAGGAAGATCCCCTGGAGAAGAAACGGCAACCCACTCCAGTATTCTTTCCTGGAAAATCCCATGGACAGAGGAGCCTGGTGGGCTATAGTCCATGGGTTGCAAAGAGTCAGACATGACTGAGCAACTGAACTCACACACACAGACACAATCATAAAAGTTGTCATACACAAGCAATGTCAGAGGGGAGAGAGAAGTGTGTGGTCTTGGGCTAAGCTTCTGGAGGTAGCTGGGCTTGATATTGTATCTGAGAATGAGTATAAAAGCTCAAAAGGAGGAGACGAAAACATCAGCTGAGGGGGCAGAGATGCTGTCAGCCACAACGGTAGGAGAAGACAAACCACTGAACTCAGAAGTCAAGAGCTGCACTTTAAAAATGAAGCTGACAACAAAATATCCTAACTGTTTGAAAGGAAGCTAGTTTCCCTCTGCCTCCTATTGTCTGCACTGTTTCTATCCTACCTTTTAAAATAAAATTATAACCTCACAGTTTCTGTTTTCCTGATAATGCTAAATTTTGAAATTCAATAAGTCCTTGGCATTTTCCTTCAGCTTGGTTCTGATTTACAGTTTAACTGTGTTCCTCCCACTTTGTTTGATTTTATATCTGAGTTCTACTTTTTTGTGTGTGGTTTCCCTGAATGGACACTGAAATGATATCATACTTCACCTATTCCCTGGTAATGTATGGGAGAGAATACAATATCAAGAGCTCAGATGTTGCCGTCTAACTGATATGGGTTAAAATACCGACTCGGCTACTACCTGTGCAAGCTTGGGAAACTCAGGACTTTTCTGAGCTTCATTTTTCTCTTCTTTCCAGTGGGGATAATTTCTAATCAGCAGAGCTGCTGCAAAGACTGAAGGACTTATGTCACAGAAAGCATTTAACTCAATTAACATACAGAAAAAAATAACTCTTATCATAATTATTATTCCTGGTGCAATGAATAGAGCCATTTAATAGAGTCCTGATTAACTTTTAAATATTTTGCAAAATGAAACACATTACCCGAAGTCCTCCAGACTGTCAAAGATGAATTGTAATGTCAGTGGTCACAGGTTTTAATTTTCCTCTGGAATCAGAAATAAAAATTGAAAGTATCCACCGGAACTGGAAAGCAAGAGGACATGTCACAGCTGGAAAGATGTTTTTAAGTGCTGACTGAAGTGAGAGTGACTGTGCTGATTATCGCAAAAAGGTCTTATTACTTTTTAGGATCTAAAGGAGGAATCCTAGGCAGAAGCAACGGGATGGACCACAGATTGGCTTAGCCAATTCCATCTGGCTAATCAGTCCATTGTGAGCAGATTAGCACCATTCAACTCTACAAAGATTTATTAAATGCTCACTGGGTGTCTGGAATATGAACAACCCCAATGTAGAATGCATTTTATGATTGACTTTATTGTTTTGAATCAGACAATTATTTTTCAAGTGCAGTTGTAATCCAAATGAGAAACTCACTTAGATTTTCAATCATTAAAACAAACTTTTTTTTTTCCCCAATTTTCTTTTTGCCAACAGGATTTGCTAATCCACTCACTGGGATAGCAGATGCCTCTCAAAGCAGTATGCACAATGCCTTGCACATCTACATGAACGGAACGATGTCCCAGGTACCAGGATCTGCCAATGATCCCATCTTCCTTCTTCATCATGCGTTTGTTGACAGGTTGGTTGGCACTTCATAAATTATGTGATTATTGGTTTTAAATGTAGTGGATGACTTGGTGGGCTTTTTCCATGTTCCTTTACCTGTTGGGTATTTCTCTGCTTTTTCATCTTGTTTAGATTGCTCTGTCTGGAGTGGGCTTTCTATATTCTTGTGGTCTGTGGTTCCTTTTTATTGTGGAGGTTTCACCCAGTGGGTGGGGTTGGACGTGATACCATTCACCATTGCAACAAAAAGAATAAAATACTTAGGAGTATATCTACCTAAAGAAACAAAAGACCTATACATAGAAAACTATAAAACACTGATGAAAGAAATCAAAGAGGACACAAACAGATGGAGAAATATACCGTGTTCATGGATTGGAAGAATCAATATTGTCAAAATGGCTATACTACCCAAAGCAGTCTATAGATTCAATGCAATCCCTATCAAACTACCAACGGTATTTTTCACAGAACTAGAACAAATAATTTCACAATTTGTATAGAAATACAAAAAACCTCGAATAGCCAAAGTAACCTTGAGAAAGAAGAATGGAACTGGAGGAATCAACCTGCCTGACTTCAGGCTATACTACAAAGCCACAGTCATCAAGACAGTATGGTACTGGCACAAAGACAGAAATATAGATCAATGGAACAGAATAGAAAGCCCAGAGATAAATCCACAAACCTATGGTCACCTTATCTTCGACAAAGGAGGCAAGGATATACAATGGAAAAAAGACAACCTCTTTAACAAGTGGTGCTGGGAAAACTGGTCAACCACCTGTAAAAGAATGAAACTAGAACACTTTCTAACACCATACACAAAAATAAACTCAAAATGGATTAAAGATCTAAATGTAAGACCAGAAACTATAAAACTCCTAGAGGAGAACATAGGCAAAACACTCTCCGACATAAATCACAGCAGGATCCTCTATGACCCACATCCCAGAATTTTAGAAATAAAAGCAAAAATAAACAAATGGGACCTAATGAAACTTAAAAGCTTTTGCACAACAAAGGAAACTATAAGCAAGGTGAAAAGACAGCCCTCAGATTGGGAGAAAATAATAGCAAACGAAGCAACAGACAAAGGATTAATCTCAAAAATATACAAGCAACTCCTCCAGCTCAACTCCAGAAAAATAAATGATCCAATCAAAAAATGGGCCAAAGAACTAAACAGACATTTCTCCAAGGAAGACATACGGATGGCAAAAAAACACATGAAAAGATGCTCAACATCACTCATTATCAGAGAAATGCAAATCAAAACCACAATGAGGTACCATTACACGCCAGTCAGGATGGCTGCTATCCAAAAGTCTACAAGAAATAAATGCTGGAGAGGGTGTGGAGAAAAGGGAACCCTCTTACACTGTTGGTGGGAATGCAAATTAGTACAGCCGCTATGGAAAACAGTGTGGAGATTTCTTAAAAAACTGGAAATAGAACTGCCATATGACCCAGCAATACCACTTCTAGGCATACACACTGAGGAAACCAGATCCGAAAGAGACGTGCACCCCAATGTTCATCGCAGCACTGTTTATAATAGCCAGGACATGGAAGCAACCTAGATGCCCTTCAGCAGACGAATGGATGAGGAAGCTGTGGTACATATACACCATGGAATATTACTCAGCCATTAAAAAGAATTCATTTGAATCAGTTCTAATGAGATGGGTGAAACTGGAGCCCATTATACAGAGCGAAGTAAGCCAGAAAGATAAAGACCATTACAGTATACTAACACATATATATGGAATTTAGAAAGATGGTTACGATAACCCTATATGCAAAAAAAGAAAAAGAGACTCAGATGTATAGAACAGACTTGTGGACTCTGTGGGAGAAGGCGAGGGTGGGATGTTTCAAGAGAACAGCATCGAAACATGTACATCTAGGGTGAAACAGATCACCAGCCCAGGTTGGATGCATGAGACAAGTGCTCAGGCCTGGTGCACAGGGAAGACCCAGAGGGATGGGGTGGAGAGGGAGGTGGGAGGGGGGACCAGGATGGGGAATACATGTAAATCCATGGCTAATTCATTTCAATGTATGACAAAAACCACTGCAATGTTGTAAAGTAATTAGCCTCCAACTAATAAAAATAAATGGAAAAAAAAAAAGAAAAAAAAATAAATGTAGTGGATGTCAAGAAGATGTACAAAAAGCCAACAAGTCCATAAAAAGATGCTCAGCATCACTAGTTGTTAGAGAAATGCAAATTAAAACCAAAATGAAATAGTACTTCTTGCTTGTTAGAATGGCCATCACCAAAAAGACGAGAGATAAATGCTGGGCTGGATGTGGAGAAAGGGGAATCCTTGTGCAGTGTTGGTGAAATTTGTAAACTGATATAGCCATTATGGAAAATGCTATGGAAGAGCCTCAAAAAATTAAAAATGCAACCACCATATGATCCAGCAGTCCCAACTCTGGGAATGTATCCAAAGAAAACAAAACACTTAACTTGAATAGGGCACCCCTACATTCATAGCAGCATTATTTACAATAACCAGGATGTGGAAACAACATAAGGGTCCATCAGTGGATGAGTGGTTGAAGAAGCTGTCACCATCTCCACCTCACTCACGTTCCCAAGAACATGGATACAGTATCAAATAAGTAAGTGAATATTTGCCTGGAAGATTATGAAGCAGATTTTATTGCTTTCTTGGCAACTTTAATGTTATAAGAATTAAGTAATAACCCATATCAAGTTTTATTCAGAAATCAGTTTTCAAGAAAGTGTATAAGCACCAAAAGTATGATAGCAGATAACATCAAAACCAGCAAACCTAGACATCAAGGCAGAAGGAAGAATGTTGGGGAAAATACCCTACCAGCACAGATTGGACTCTTTGCTGTTGCTGTTCAGTCGCTCAGTCTTGTCTGACTCTGCGACCCCATGGACTGCAGCATGCCAGGCTTTCTTCTCCTTCACTGTCTCCAGGAGTTTGCTCAAACTCATGTCCATTGAGTCAGTGATGCTTCCCCCCCATCTCATCCTGTTTACTGAGTCATTTTTATGTCATATTATCTTTGTGAATCTTGGGCATTTTTTTGATCTTTTGTGCCATCCCGTGAACTTTAAAGAAACCTAAATTTCCTAGATCTCTTGATGCCCCAGGCAAGAAATACGCAAACTATGGCATTTAGGCCATATCTGTCCCTTATCTTATTTGTAAATAAGATGTAATTGGAACACAACCACAGTCATTCATCTACATGTTGTCTATGGCTGTTTTCATGCTAAAATGGCAGAGTTGAAACAAGACCATATGGCCCACAAAATAGAAAAAATCTAGTTTCTGTTCCTTTATAAAAAACATTTCTTGACTCCTGCCAACCACCAAATTCCATATTTATAAGCCAGTTGAGATAAAATGGTTGATCTTTATCTAGTTCACCTTGATCTGTATTTATAGAAAATGTTATAATTTAATTCAATGTTTGGAGGCATTTTTAATGGAGGTAAAGCTATTATGAAGATATACAATGTTTATAAGCCTCTCCCACCTTTGAAAATTAAAATTTTCTTCTTTCTTAGAATTATTTGTTAATCCTATCTTATGGCTGC
The DNA here is from genome assembly GCF_023699985.2 of Odocoileus virginianus. NCBI lineage: Eukaryota > Metazoa > Chordata > Mammalia > Artiodactyla > Cervidae > Odocoileus > Odocoileus virginianus. Next base: position 5,145,469 of record NC_069701.1, on the reverse strand, counting down.
TCAGTTGTATCCAACTCTTTATGACCCCATGGACTGCAGCATGCCAGGCTTCCTTGTCCTTCCCCATCTCCTACAATTTGCTCAAACTCATGTCCATTGAATCAGTGATGTCATCCAATCATCTCCTCTGAAAAGCATCTTTATGAAGACAGACAGAGACCTGTGGATTGCTGCAACATCTGAGCCGTCCTCTTAGTTCTCGGAGTACAGAGATGTGTTTTCCAATCAGATGGTCTATTTACTACTGTTCAATTATTCACAAACATATTTGTTTAATACCTACTGTGTGCTGAGTACATTTGCCTGAGTGTTCCACACTCATTACTGCTGCTATGCATTGCTTTTACCAGTTTTCAAATCAGGAATGTATTTTCCATGACTAATCTAATTTCTACACAATCTTCAAGACCATTTTCAATTTTTAGCTCTTCCATGATGAATGACCAGACCATGACTGTCTAAAACCATTTCTCCCATCCAAAAGCATGTTGGAGCCAGCCCCAAATCACTAGCAAGGTTGAATTATGTACATATTTTCACAACTTTGCATTCGGTGATCTCAAGCGTAGCTAGAAACCAGTATTGGTAGGAGTATTTACATCAAGAAACTGGCAAATGCTACAAATCAAGACTTTCACTCTGAGAGAGCTGGTTGTTAAAATAATGGCCAGCATAATCCTGCTCCTATCTGTTAACTCACATCACTTTCTCTACTTCTTATTTTGAACACATCATTTATATCATTCTTATTGATTGTGTGCTTTTCTTATTGATCGTGCTTTGTCTCTACCACTAATCTCTGAGCTACTATGGCAGGACCCACATCTTGAATTATATCTGTTTTTATTCCCCACAACATTTTGTCTACTTTGTAATTAGAAGATCTGTAATAAATCTGTATCAAATAAATAAATAAATGAAAAAAATCTTAGCAAGTTACTTTCATCATAGCTACAAAGGAAACTACAGAGAAGTCAAGTCTGGTAAAGCACAAATCATTCAAAGCTATAAACTTGCTTCAAGATTTAGCATGTTTCTAGACCATTAGACCTTGTTCTTGACATTGGCTAAATAGGATAATGAGACAAGATCACTGGCTTAAAAAAGCTTAGTCTAGTGGGGAATACAAGCAAGTAAACAACTATAGTATTTTATAATTCATTACAGGATGATATATGAATGGCGCTCTGAAGAGCAGGAGGCCTACAAGACAAGAAGGGTATTCAGGATTGGGAGAATAACTCTTACTCACTAAAACCAGGCACAAGTTTGAAATAGGAACTGAAGAAAAAAATGGAAACTTAGGGGCCAAAAACAAGGAAATATGCCTCAAGGCACATGTGTAGAGAAAGTGAGAAGATTCCAGTGACCAATTAGCTTACCACCAAAATGTACCATTATTGGGCAAATAAAGATATCAGTTCAGTTCAGTTCACTTCAATCGCTCAGTCCTGTCTGACTCTTTGCGACCCCATGGACTGCAGCACGCCAGGCCTCTCTATCCATCACCAACTCCCAGAGTTTATTCAGACTCATGTCCATTGAGTCAGTGATGCTATCCAACAATCTGATCCTCTGTCATCCCCTTCTACTCCTGCATTCAATCTTTCCCAGCATCAGGGTCTTTTCCAATGACTCAGTTCTTTGCATCAGGTGGCCAAAGTATTGGAGTTTCAGCTTCAGCATCAGTCCTTCCAATGAATATTCAGAATTGATTTCCTTTAGGATAAACTGGTTGGATCTCCTTGCAGTCCAGGGGACTCTCAAGAGTCTTCTCCAACACCACAGTTCAAAAGCATCAATTCTTCAGTGCTCAGCTTTCTTTATAGTCCAACTCTCACATCCATATATAAGTATTGGAAAAGCCATAGCCTTGACTAGACTTGACTTGACTTGACTACTCTTAGATTGAGGATAAATCATTTTCATTAAAAATTCACTCATTCATCAAGCATTTTAAGTTTTTACTATATTCTAGATACTATGCCAGTAACTGTTCCTTTTTATCTATTGGTACAGATAAAAAGGCCTGACCTCCAGATACTTTGTTGTTGTTTAGTAGCCAAGTTGTTCCAACTCCTTGCAACCCCATGGACTGCAGCACACCAGGCTTCCTTGTCCTTCACTGTCTCCTGGAGTTTACTCGAACTCATGTCAGTGATGCTATCCAACTATCTCATCCTCTGTCGCCCCCTTCTCCTTCTTCCCTCAATCATTCCCATCATCAGATCTTTTCCAGTGAATTGGCTCTTTGCATCAGGTGGCCAAAATATTGGAGCTTCAGCTTCACCATAAGTCCTTTCAATGAATACTCAGGGTTGATTTTTTTAAGATTGACTGGTTTGATCTCCTTGCAGACCAAGAGACTCTCAAGACTCTTCTTCAGTACCACAGTTTGAAAGCATCAGTTCTTTGGCTCTCAACCTTCTTTATAATCCTTCAAAAAGACAGGAGACAAAAACACATAGCAATATAACACTATCACCTGAATCTCCTTCATTGCAGGCAAATTCTTTTTGGTTGAACTGCCCAGGAAGCCCATGAAAGAAATGTAAGAGGTATGTGAATCCAGAGAAGGAAGAACTTAACTTTGTCCTAAAAATTAAATGCTTTCTAAATAAAACTATGCTTAGATTGATTCTTAAAGATAAGGAGAAATTACAGACATGACAGAAAGGTAAGGAAATGTATGTCATATTAAGGAAACAAAATAGATAAATTGTAAGATAGAGGAAAGCAAACAGGTATTTGGCCTGGCTGGCTGAAGAATAGTTTTCCATAAGCAAAAATTGAGAAAGCTAGGGTCAAATTTGGGGAAACTGGCATGTTCTTGATTTCCTTGAAGGACTTCCTTTAAAACTCTATTAAAATATGTTAGTTTTTCTTTAATTTTAAATTAAACCACACTCACAACCTGAGGAATAAGCAAATTGAGGAAAATTGCCTAAAGTCTATACTACCATCTAAGTAGAATAAATAAATTTTAAATGTTTAGAAAATTTTAAAAAGTAGAGAAAGGAACAAATTAGCAAAGTAAGAGAAGTTTCACATCACCATTTTTCTTTGGTATTTCCAGAAAGAAAAATGTTTGTCTTATATGCACAAAGTTGTCTTGATTCTGTACTTTTCCCTCTATTTAATAATCTGTAATAGGTATATTTCTATATCAGTACATACAGATCTATCTCTTTCCTTTTAAAGGCTTCATAGAATTTCATTGTAAGCCACAGATTGGAAGAAAATATTTGTAAAACACACATATGGTAAAATACAGTTATCTAAAATGCACAAAGAATTCTTAGACCTCAACAATAAGAAAATGATCCCAAGTAAAAAATGGGTCAAAGTCTTAGCAGACACTTCACCAAAGAAGATATACAATGGCACACAAACACATAAAAAAATGTTCCATGTCATATGTCATTGGAGAAATGCAAATTATAACACAGAGATACTGCTATACGCTTATAAGAACTGGGAGCATCTGACAACATCAAATGCTGGTTAGGATATGGAGCTGTGAGAACTCTCAGTCATTGCTGGTGGAAATGCAAAATTATGCAAGCCACTTTGGAAGACAGTTTGGCAGCTTCTAATAAATTAAAAATACTCTTACCATAGGATCTAATAAACACACTTCTTGGTATTTACATGAAGGAGTTGAATACCTATGTGCATATAAAATCCTGAACATAGATGTGTATAGCAACTTCCAACTTCCAAATTTGGAGGCTTTCAATAGGTGAATGGATAAATAAATGCAGACAATAATATATTATTCAGTGTTAAAAAGAAATGAGCTATCAAGGTATGAAAAGAAATGAAGAAACCTAAATGCATATTGCTAAGCAAAAGAAGCCAACCTGCAAAGGCTATGTATTGTATGATTCCAACTATAGAATATTCCCAAAAAAGCAATACAATGGAGATTATGAAATGATCAGTTGTTGTCAGGGCTGAGAGCAGCTGGAATGAACACAAGTAGCACACAGGATTTTTAGAGCGGTGAAAATGGTGCATGATAGCATAATGATGCTTATGTCATTATACGTTTGTCCAAACCCGTAGAACGTCCGAGGCCAAGAGTGACCCCTAAGGACACCTACGGACTTTCCTTGACTGCGGCATGACATTGTAGGTTCATCAGTTATACAAATGCACCGCTTCGGTGGGGGATGTTGATGAGGGAGAGGTTATATGTCTGTGGTGGAGGGAGGGGTATCAGGAAATCTGTCTCCCTTTAATTTTATTGTAAACCTAAAACTTCTCTTTCAAAAAAGTTTTTAAAAAGAGGTAAATATGGTTGTAGCCTTCCTAACACTTTAAATAACTGAAATTATGACTGGTCACAATATACTGTTGTTGCCTAATATCAAGCAATACACCATCAAGACTCTGATAATCAGAAATGTGACATGGACAGTGAGGCATTGATGAATCTCTAGGGAACTGTCATAAAGCCCAGAAGTTCGCAAAAGTGAATGGCATTGACTTAGACCAATTTAACCTAGGTAGCCTGAGTCAGAGAAGGAAATGACAACCCACTCCAGTGTTCTTGCCTGGAGAATCCCAGGAACGGAGGAGCCTGCTGGGCTGCCGCCTATGGGGTCGCACAGAGTCGGACACGACTGAAGTGACTTAGCGGCAGCAGCAGCAGCCGCCTACTCAGCTCCTTATTTGAGAATGTTTCTCCTGTAACTCATCAAACATAACTAATGAACGAGCCTAAGTATTTCTAGCGTCTCTCTTCTTGTAAGGTGAAGCAACAAAACTTTGTTATTTTCTGAGAACCCTCTAAGAAATCACGAAGGTAATTCAAAAGATATTCTACAAGATTTATTTCACATTTTCTATATGCAGGATCTGATTTGAGCAAGGCAGGGCACGAGTAAGTAGGATTATGAATGGCTGAGAAATAACATTTCATTATATTTTTAATCAGAGTGTCAATAAAACATTTTAAAATTTTAAAAATAAGGTAGCAGGATTGTAAAGAATCTTCATTCTTTTATAAGTGAGGAACAAGAAACCTTTGCTTTTTTTCTCTCTTAAACAGTCAAGATTATAGTAAAGGCTACATAAATCTCAGGAAATTCTTCTAGTTAGACACAAAATATCTGCTATCTAGAAAGTTTTTTTTAAAAATCTGATATAAAATAAATAAATAATCCTTTATATTGTAGGCAAAGATTGTAAGCAATAAACCAGTGAGTAAATAAATAAATAAGTAAATAAGTCTGTCAAAATTGAGACCATTTTAAGGTTTTAAAAAATTTTATAAGTTATTTTTTAAACTTAGGCATTATAAATAAAATTCACTTTCCAAATTTTATCCTTCATTAAATCCTTCATATCCTGGAACACAATGGCACTTTAAGACAGATTCTAGGGACCACAAGGTCAGCACTAATTTCATTATGATATTAAGAAGTCATGGCTGATTCATGTCAATGTATGGCAAAAACCACTATAATATTGTAAAGTAATTAGCCTCCAATTAAAATAAATAAATTAATTTCTAAAAAGATGTTATTAACATGCAGTGTTAATCTAGTCACTGTTTATCTTTAAGTGATTCAATAAAATATTAAAAAAAAAATAGAATTCCATTGTATTGGATGCAACATTCTTTAGTAATCAGATTCAATCCCGGGGTCAGGAAGATCCCCTGGAGAAGGAAATGACAACCCACTCCAGTGTTCTTGCCTGGGAACTCCTGGGAAATCTGGACAGAGAATCCTGGCGGGCTACAGCCCATGAGGTTGCAAATAAGTCAGACATGACTTAGTAACTAAACACAACAACAATCACTTATTAACAGGCATTTTGATTGTTTCTTTTTTTCTATCTTTTTCTGGTAAAATAATATACATATATTGTTTAATATATATTTATAAAAATTTAAATCATATATATGTATGATTTTGGACATTTGTGAGTATAGCTAAAGAATAGATTTTGCATATTGGAATTGAAAGGTAAGAGGTTAAATACATTTAAAATTTGTCAATATTTTCAAATTGCCATCCAAAACTGGTTGTGCAAATGATTTACACATTTTCACAAACAGAAAGTGTGTTGGCCAATCTGTACTCTCATTTGCACTAGCTGCTCTCAAACTTATTAATCTTTTGACTCCAAAAAGTGGAAAAATATTTATCTGTATTTTCTGTTTCCTATGCGTGTCTATTTACATTCTTTGCTATGTTATATTAGGTTAACTTGTCATTTTATTATTGAATTGTACAGGCTCCTCATAATTTCTTAGGTGATCTTTTTTGTCATTAACCTTATGGATATTTTCTGCAGTTGTTAATTGTCATTTAAATATTAATGGTATGTTTCTTGGTATTCAGAAGTTAATATATGACCTTTTATATAGTTTTTCATATTCATTGTTTACAGCTTCAGAGTCTTAAACTCTTTGTTCTTCAGTTTTCTTCTTTGTCAAAAGAACAGACTGTTCTAAAACTCCTTCGTTCTTTGTGGACTTTACAGTCCTCTGGATAATGTGCTTTTGATGAGATGATAGTAGAATGCATTAGAACAATTACAGAGCTTTAGCGGTTTTCTTAGTGACATTGTAATCATGCTTTTAGTTATGATTAATAGGTAACTGGCAAATAGATAAGTCCAATTTATAGTATAAATTATTTTTCTCTGCTGTAAAGATTAAGGTCTGACAAGGAACTCTATGCTATCTCAGATCTGTAAAAAACTTTCTCAAAAGAAGAAAGGATTGAAGAGTGATTCCCTAAAAAAAGTGAATAGTTTGGAATGTTGTTTATTCTTTTTCTCTAAGATCAGATTTTGGGTAGGCTAAAGACAAAGACTCGAAACTTTAAAGCAACCTGAGACTATAGCACCCATCAAGCCAAGCTGATATTTTAGCTATGGAATCTGGAACATCAATGCTCAAAAATTCCTCTGGAAGGAAGATGAACATTGGTGCCTGAGGGTACTCTATGGATAACTGTCAGAGAAACAGAGGGAGAGCTTTAGAAATACTTCCTTTTCCTTAATACCTCATTGCTCAGGAGGGCTCAAGTGGACAAAAGCAGGCATATCTCTGCATGCATGCATTCATTCAGCTGTTAATTCAGCAAACAATAAGTCCTCTCTCTGCATTGTGTGCTGTATTATATATTAGGCCAGTGGGACGCAGCAGTCACTAATACTATTCCTCCCCACCTAATGCCACGGATCCAGATATGTAAAAACTGAGTAACATAAAAGAAAATGTAAGTTCTGCAGGGGTCATGGTTTAATAGGCCAGAGTACATGAGAGCAAAAAGAAGAGCATCAAGGAAGTAGGGGCCACAAGATGGTCCTCCTCAACCCCTCGTCTGCAGAGCCTAGCAGCCTACCAGGCACAGAGCGGAGAGTCAATGAGTGGTTGTTAGATTCTACTGTTTGGAATTCTCTTATGACTGGTGACTTTATGAAGAATGGGTAAGATTTTGACTTGTGAAGTTTGGTAGTGAAACATTTCAATTCATGAGAAACAAAACTACAAAAACTCAGAAACTTCAGAAAATAGGTCATTGTTAAAACCCAAATAAAGTACTGAAACCACAGCTGAACTCGAGTCTTCTGCATCGCAGGCTATCTCTTTACCATTTGAGACACTAGGAAAGCGCAATGTGAGTGCTTCAGTTCAGTTCTCCTCAGTTGCTCAGTCGTGTCCAACTCTGTGACCCCATGGACTGCAGCACTCCAGGCTTTCCTGTTCATCACCAACTCACGGAGCTTGCTTAAACTCCATGCTTAAACTTGTTGTCCATCGAGTTGATGATGCCATCCAACCATCTCATTCTCTGCCGTCCTCTTCTCTTCCCGCCTTCAATCATTCCCAGTCTTTTCCAATGAGTCTCTTCTCACCAGGTGGCCAAAGCATTGGAGTTTCAGCTTCAGCGTCAGTCCTTCCAAGGAGATTTCCTTTAGGATGGACTGGTTGGATCTCCTAGCAGTCCAAGAGACTCTCAAGAGTCTTCTCCAACACCACAGTTCAAAAGCATCAATTCTTCAGCACTCAGCATTATTTATAGTCCGACTCTCACATCTGTACATGACTGCTGGAAAAACCATAGCCTTGACTAGATGGACCTTTGTTGGCAAAGTAATGTCTCTGCTTTTTAATATGCTGTCTAGGTTGGTCATAGCTTTTCTTCCAAGGAGCAAGCGTCTTTTTTCATGGCTACACTCACTATCTGCAGTGATTTATGAGCCCAAAAACATAAAGTCTGTCACTGTTTCTTTCCACTGTTTCCCTATCTATTTGCCATGAAGAGATGGGACCAGATGCCATAATCTTAGTTTTCTGAGTGTTGAGTTTTAAGCCAACTTTTTCACTCTCCTCTTTCACTTTCATCAGAAGGCTCTTTAGCTCTTCTTTGCTTTCTGCCATAAGGGTGGTATCATCTGCATATCTGAAGTTATTGATATTTCTCCCAGCAATCTTGATTCCAGCTTGTGCTTCATCCAGTCCAACATATTGCATGATGTACTCTGCATATAAGTTAAATAATCAGGGTGACAATATACAGCCTTGATGTACTCCTTTTCCTGTTTGGAACCAGTCTTTTGTTCCATGTCCAGTTCTAACTGTTGCCTCTTGACCTGCATACAGATTTGTCAGGAGGCAGGTCAGGTGGTCTGGTATTCCCATCTCTTTCAGAATTTTCCACAGTTTATTTTGATCCACACAGTCAAAGCTTTGGTGTAGTCAGTAAAGCAGAAGTAGATGTTTTTCTGGCACTCTCTTGCTTTTTCGATGATCCAACAGATTTTGGCAGTTTGATCTCTGGTTCCTCTGCCTTTTTAAAATCCAGCTTGAACATCTGAACGTTCATGGTTCACATGCTGTTGAAGACTGACTTGGAGAATTTTGAGCATTACCTTGCTAGTGTGTTAGATGATCTCAATTGTGTGGTAGTTTAAAAAATCTTTGGCATTGCGTTTCTTAGGAATTAGAAAGAAAACTGAGCTTTTCCAGTTTAATTTGCTGCATATTGAGTGCAGCACTTTAACAGCATCATCTTTTAGGATTTAGGATGTGAGTGCATACTGTGCACCAAATGCTCAGGGCATCCATGGCCTGACCCATTTAATAGTTACAGCAATCCTACCAGTTAAGTGCCATTATCCTCCCCATCTTAGGGACGATGGGACTGAAGTACAGAAAGGTTAAGTAACCTGTCAGGATATGAACCCATGTTCTCATCCTGTGCTATTTACTGCTTCATACAGTGTTTGGAGAACAGAAGTATATGTCGATATATAGAAAGAATCTAATCTTACCCCAACATAAGAACAGGAGCTAACAGCACAGGTGGTTATCTTGAGCCTAGTCAAGCAGCATGGTTACTGCAGCAGGAGGCCAGTCAACTAAGCAGAATTAGATGGTGAAAAATTTAGCAACCTCAAACTGGACAGGGTGTGGGGTAACAGGGGGAGTGTGAGGGTGGGGGAAGGATGCAGGGCAAGTGAAGGCTAGACAGTGAGGAATGGGAGATGTGAAGGGTAACAAAAACCAGGCCAAATATTTGGAATAAAGGTTGCAGTTTAGAGTGCCCAGAAGTTTAAGCCTGCAGTTTTAACTGATTCTCTCTTTTTAAAAATTGTATTGAAATATAATTGATTTACAATGTTAAGTTTAGATGCACAGCAAAGTGATTTAGTTTTATACATATATATATATAACTGAAAAATATATGTATATATTATCTTTACATTCTTCTTCATTATAGTTATTACAAGATGTGGAGTGTAGTTCCTTGTGCTATACAATAGATTCTTGTTTATTTTATATATGGTAGTATGTATATTTTAAATCCAACTCCTAATTTATTCCTCATCTCCTTTGTCCTTAGATAATCATAAGTTCATTTTTTATGTCTGTGAGTTTATTTTGTAAATAAATTCATTTGTATCTTTTTTTTTAGATTCCACATGTAAGCTATATCATATATTTATCACTTAGTTCGTGTAGTATGAGAATCTCTTGTTCCATCCATGTTGCTGCAAATGACATTATCTCATTCTTTTATGGCTGAGTAATATTCCATTGTGTGTATACTACACATTTTGTTCAGTTGCTAAGTGTATCCAACTCTTTTGTGACTCCATGGACTGTAGCCTGCTAGGCCCCTCTGTTCATGGGATCTCAGGCCAGCACACTGGAGTGGGTTGCATTTCCTTCTCCAGGGGATGTTCCCAACCCAGGGATTGAACCCAGGTCTCCTGCAACGGCAGATGATTCTTTACCACTGAGCCACCAGGAAAGCCCATACTACACACACACACACACACACACACACACACACACACACACACACGGATGTATAGTACAGAAGTCTGCAACCACATTAGTTTTTGCCCGAAATAGAATAACATCATTAACTTTGCAAAGGTTTCCAATGTAGACTCCAAATTATTCAAACATCCTTTGAACATACCCTGTGGCATATCATGTAATATAGTTTGATGATATTCCATGCATCTAAGATGTCATTTTATATGTCATATGTCATGTATATATATATATATTCATACATATATATATATATATATATATATATGTTAATGCATCTTCTTTACACATTTATCTTAAACCCTCCTCCATGTGGGTAGGGCTCCTCTTTGCTGAGCAGGCACTTACTCAGGAATTAAGTGTGGCAAAGTTAGAGAAGGCAAAAAGGGACGTCCAACCTCTACAGTCTCACAGCACAGACTCTAAGCGTGGATGAGAAGTCCTCTAGAGGAAGAACCATAGGACCTGGGAGCAGAAGGCCTGTGAGCGCATCCTGGCTCTGCTTTGAGATACATGTACGACCCTGGGTAGGTTGCTGAACCTCTCCCCACCTCCGTTTCCTCACTCACGGTGTGGTGATATTACTACTTTTCTCACAGGAAAGTGACTTTACAGTTTATAATGCATTATACGAGAACTAGGGCTTCCCCGGTGGCTCAGCGGTGAAGAATCTGCCTGCAATGCAAGAGACACAGGAGACTCAGGTTCAATCCCTGGGTTGGGAAGATCCTCTGAAGGGAGGGCATAGCAACTCGCTCCAGTATTCTTGCCTGGAGAATCTCATGGACAGAGCCTGGTGGGCTAAAGTCCATGGGGTCACAGAGAGTCAGATACAACTGAAGCGACTGAGCACACACATATGACAACTAGTTCTTGTAAAGAGAGAAGAGTATAAGGCACTTTTATGAAGCATATGTAATACTTTTGTTCTTTATTTTCAAGTGCTCTCTAGGATCAACAACACTTCCTCAGTTCTCCTGTAGTCTGTCTCTGAGGGCATGGGAATCCCAGCTAGGTACTAACCTGAAATAAAACATTCCAGGGATGCCAAGCCTGCCTCACTCCTCATCTACAGATTAACTATGTCTTTTGGAGTGACTTCTTGGCTGTGATTGCTGATGAGGCTTCCTTTACATTCTATTCCTCAAGCCTCCCCTGGGTCATCTTGCTAAGAAGGCTGCCCCGACCCACATGCCTGCAAACCAAATGCCTTGCCAACTTGGCAGCTCAGAAATAGTCCAGGCAGAAGGCAGGCCCCTGGAGCTTCAGGAATGAACAGCAGATTGCCTGCCTGGTGGTGATTGCAAGCCTGAAGCTTGCTTAGAAAGACCGAAATCCCAGGGTTCGTGAAGGAGGTGAACTCAGAAACCAGAGGAGTGTCTGAAATTCTGCTCTAGGAATCAGATCAGATGGTAGAGGAGGACCTCCCTGTTTCTTGGTTTCTTTTCATACTTTAGATTCTACCAGCTTTAAAGATGCTCCCTGGACTTAAATCCCTAGAACAAATAGCAGTTATACCATTCTAGTCATGCTTATCCATATTTCCACAACTGATTTTGTTGTTGTCAGTATCATTGGATTTAACTCTGGTATCAGTTGCTTTGACTGGACATAGCATAGGTTTGTCTGTATCTCCCACTCAATTTTGAACTCCTTTAAGGCCACATCTGGGCTTCCCCACTGGCTCAGTGGTAAAGAATCCACCTGCAATGCAGGAGATGTGGGTTCAATTCCTGGTTCAGGAAGATCCCCTGGAGGAGGGCGTGGCAAGCGACTTCAGTGTTCTTGCCTGGAGAATCTCATGGACAGAGAAGCCTGGCAGGCTACAGTCCATGGAGTCACAAAGACTTGGACATGAATGAAGTGCCTGAGCACACACACACATGGCCACATCTATGTATTGATCATTTGTAGCATCTCAGCACATACCAAACACCTAGCAAAGACCCTAGCACATAGGAGACATTCATGAAATACTTATTAAAGCATTGTTGTACTTGATTAATTGATGAAGAGGCCATGGGCTATAACTAAATCCATAAAGAATGGCCCTCCTACAATGTGGGGAATCTCCCAACTCTTTGCAAGATTAGTATGTCTTAGTAGTAGGGACATTAAACTGTTGAGGTTAAAATCATGATAACTCAAAAGTCCCAAATGAAAGACAATAAAGAAACATGAGTTGTGACTATTATTGCTGAACTTTTAAATCTGAAAGAGAGTTTTAAGAAATTGAGACCCAGAGAGTGTAATTTACCCAAGGACACACTTTTTTGCAAAGTAGAGAGAAGAGTATTTCAAGATCTTGTGGGGCAGAGTAAGAATGGAATATCTAACATGACAGAGATTAAAGAAGGCAGAAGTAGTGACTATAGGAAGGTCCTCACCATAATCATATAGAGATCCAAACCTTAGGCCTGCTAAAATAGCACCAAATATCAGATTTAAGGGATGAACAAGACTGTAAAATTTATCAAAAGGTCAGAAATCAGGAGACTCAGAGGCAGGAAATCATGTGATTAAGGTCACAGATTTTAGCATCAGATATGTGTCATTTTGAATCCCAAGGCTGCTACATCTAGCTATGTGATCTCTGACAAGCTATTTATTCTCCTCTAAGTCTTACTTTCCTCAGTCATTAAATTCTGCTAATATTGGTAGCAATCTGAAGTTGTAGCTTTAATAGTTAATATTATATTTTTTATAAATGCATATTCAAGTTGCTAGCACACAATTACAAAATAGACAAGGTCTTTGACACTAAAATGCTTAAATTTTAATTTTCTCACAATTCTGGAGGCTAGAAGTTTGAGATCACCTTACTGGCAGATTTAGTTTCTTTCTCCTTGGCTTGTATATGTCTGTTTTCTCTCAATATTTCCACAGGGTCTTCTCTCTGTCCATGTCCATGTCCTAATTTCTTCTTCTTACAAGGAAGTAAGTCAGATTGGGTAGAGGACCACTCTAATGGCCTCATTTTAACTTAATTACTTCTCCAAAGACCCTATCTCTACATAGTTACATTCTATGGTTCTGCCAAAGAATGCTCAAACTACCACACAATTGCAGTCATCTCACACGCTAGCAAAGTAATACTCAAAATTCTCCAACCGAGGCTTCAACAGTATCTGAACCATGAACTTCCAGATGTCCAAGCTGGATTTAGAAAAGGCAGAGGAACCAGAGATCAAATTGCCAACATCCGTAGGATCATTGAAAAAGCAAGAGAGTTCAAGAACATCTACTTCTGTTTCACTGACTATTCCAAAGCCTTTAACTGTGTAGATAACAATAAACTGGAAAATTCATAAAGAGATGGGAACACCAGACCACCTGACCTGCCTCTTGAGAAATCTGTATGCAGATTGAGAAGCAAGAGTTAGAACTGGACATGGAACAACAGACTGGTTCTAAGTAGGAAAGGAGTATGTCATGGCTGTATGTTGTCACCCTGCTTATTTAGCTTATATGCAGAGTACATCATGAGAAATGCCAGACTGGATGAAGCACAAGCTGGAATCAAGATTGCTGGGAGAAATATCAATAACCTCAGATATGCAGATGACACCACCCTTATGGCAGAAAGTGAAGAAGAACTAAAGAGCCTCTTTATGAAAGTGAAAGAGGAGAGTGAAAAAGTTGGCTTAAGGCTCAACATTCAGGAAACTAAGATTATGGCATCTGCTCCCATCACTTCATGGCAAATAGATGAGGAAACAATGGAAACAGTGAAAGGCTATTTTTAGGGTTCCAAAATCACTGCAGATGGTGAGTGCAGCCATGAAATAAAAAGACACTTGCTCCTTGGAAGACAACCTAGACAGCATTTTAAAAAGCAGAGACATTGCTTTACCAACAAAGGTCCATCTAGTGAAAGCTATGGTTCTCTCCAGTAGTCATGTATGGATGTGAGAGTTGGACTATAAAGAAAGCTGAGTGCCAAAGAACTGATGCTTTCAAACTATGGTGTTGGAGAAGACACTTGAGAGTCCCTTGGACTGCAATGTGATCCAACCAGTCCATCCTAAAGGAAATCAACACTGAATATTCCTTGCAAGGACTGATGCTGAAGCTGAAGTTCCAGTACTTTGACCACCTGATGTGAAGAAATGACACATTTGAAAAGACCCTGATACTGGGGAAGACTGAAGGCAGGAGGAGAAGGGGACAACAGAGGATGAGATGCAGGATGGCATCACTGACTCGATGGACATGAGTTTGGGTAAGCTCTGGGAGTTGGTGATGGACAGGAAAGCCTGGCGTGCTGCAGTCCATGGGGTCGCAAAGAGTTGGACACAACTGAGCAACTTGACTGAACTAAACTGAAGGTTCTGTAGATGTGAACTTTCACATATGAATTTGGATTGGGGAGCATAAATTTGAATCATAACAAGTGGTGAGGCTGAAAGTAGAATGAAAACAGAAAAGGAATTGAAAATGTCAAATTGGGTCAAAGTTTTTTAAATGTGGTAACAAACTAAAACAGAAAGGACAACAAATTTTTTGAGGAGAAGAATTAAGAAAAAGATCTTTTTGAAATGGCTTTTCTTTCCTTTAATAAACAGTAAGAGATACATGCCTGAATTTATAATTTAAGGGAAATATTGCTAAGGAAATAAGGAAAAAAAAACAATGAAATGAAGCACATTGAAATGCTTTAAAAAATAAACAAGGAAGAAAGATAGATGGTTTCAGTTCTAAAAGATAATCATCTAGGGGAGATTATGCCATGTTTTTCCCAAAGAAAAAATTAATCAAAGAATGATAACTAATATGCAAACAATCCATAAGAAATGCTATATTCAGAACCTCATTTGTCAAATTATTCATAAAATGTCTTTTTACCATATGCATTTGTTTTATTAAGGAAATTTAGATGATATGAAGATTTCTGGAAATATCAGAGCAAAGTTTTTGCATGTAGGATTGGCAATGCAGAGAACAGAAAAAACCAAGGATATACGATACAAATGTTATTTCCATCCTGAAGTCAACAAGGCCCAAGATAACTATTGTCAAGCACAAAATGTCACAATAGTCTAGAAATAGCAGTGAGGATGAGAATCTGTTGGAATCTCAGGAAAGACATGTTACTAGACTCACAGTGTCAAAAATGGCAGTAAAGAAAAGAGTAGCTGTATCCTTAAACAGAGGAATTTATCTGGAGAAAGAGAAATATTTACCGAAAGAAAAATCATTTCTTAAAAAAAAGGCTCCTTTCCTCAAAAATGGGAGCAGCAGAGCCCCTTTAATTTCAGGGGGAAAGAGAAATCGGAACAAGTTACCAGATTTGTGTTGTGGGAGTGTGCTGGTGTCAGTTACAGCATGAAGTCTGGTGGCAGAATTCTTAGCCCTCTCCCACAGACAGCTAATTTTTGTCTGATGACAGTAGTGGAGGTGAAATGCTTCCCCCTGCTGAAGGAGGTCATCAAGAAGATGTGACTATTGTGGTCTTCTTTAGAGCTGAAACTGGGCAATCAGAGGCTCCTAATCTACTTGCCCATATTAGGAATGGACAGTCTGCCTACCATTCATTGACAGTGGGAGCTATGCCGAAGACCTAGGCTTGAGATACTTCAGTCGCTCAGTCTTGTCTGAGTCTTTGTGACCCCAAGGACTACAGTACACCAGGCCTCCCTGTCCATCGCCAGCTCCCAGAGTTTACTCAAATGCATGTCCATTGAGTCGGTGATGCCATCTAACCATCATCCTCAGTCAGCCCCTTCTCCTCCTGCCTTCAATCTTTCCCAGCATCAGGGTCTTTTCAAATGAGTTAGTCCTTCACATCAGGTGGCCAAAGTATTGCAGTTTCAGCTTCAGCATCAGTCCTTCCAGTGTATATTCACGACTGATTTCCTTTAGGATGGACTGGTTGGATCTCCTTGCAGTCCAATGGACTCTCAAGAGTCTTCTCCAGCACCACAGTTCAAAAGCATCAATTCTTCATTGCTCAGCTTTCTTTATAACCCAACTCTCCCATCCATACATGACTACTGGAAAAACCATAGCTTTGACTAGATGGTCTTTGCTGGTAATGCAATGTCTCTGCTTCTGAAAATGCTGTCTAGGTTGGTCATAGCTTTTCTTCCAAGGAGCAAGATAAATTTCATGGCTGCACTCACCATCTGCAGTGATTTTGGAGCTCCAAAAAATAAAGCCTTTCACTGTTTCCATTGTTTCCTCACCTATTTGCCATGAAATGATGGGACAGGATGCCATGATTGATCTTAGCTTTCTGAAAATTGAATTTTAAGTCAACTTTTTCACTCTCCTCTTTCATAAAGAGGCTCTTTAGTTCTTCTTTGCTTTCTGCCATAAGGGTGGTGTCATCTGCATATCTGAGATTATTGATATTTCTCCTGCAATCTTGATTCCAGCTTGTGCTTCATCCAGTCTGGCATTTCTCATGAGGTATTCTGCATATAAGTTAAATAAGCAAGGTGACAATATATAGTCTTGACGTACTCCTTTCCCTATTTGGAACTAGTCTGTTCCATGTCCAGTTCTAACTTGCTTCCTGAGATACCTGATAACAGGTTTCTCAAGAGGCAGGTCAGGTGGTGAGGTATTCTCATCTCTTTAAGAATTTTCCACAGTTTGTTGTGATCCACACAGTCAAAAGATTTGGCATAGTCAATAAAGCAGAAGTAGATGTTTTCCTGGAACTCTCTTGCTTTTTCGATGATCAATGGATGTTGGCAATTTGATCTCTGGTTCCTCTAACTTTTCTAAATCTAGCTTGAACATCTGGAAGTTCACGGTTCAGGTACTGTTGAAGCCTGGCTTGGAGAATTTTGAGCATTACTTTGCTAGTGTGTGAGATGAGTGCAATTGTGTGGTAGTTTGAACATTCTTTGGCATTGCCTTTCTTTGGGATTGGAATGAAAACCAATCTTTTCCAGTCCTGTGGCCACTGCTGACTTTTCCAGATTTTCTGGCATATTGAGTGCAGCACTTTCACAGCATCATCTTTTAGGATTTGAAATAGTTCAACTGGAATTCCATCACCTCCAGTAGCTTTGTTTGAAGTGATGATTCCTAAGACCCACTTGACTTTGCATTCCAAGATGTCTGGCTTTAGGTGAATGATCACACTATCATGGTTATCTGGGTCCTGAAGATCTTTTTCATAGTTCTTCTCTGTATTCTTGCCACGTCTTCTTAATATCTTCTGCTTCTGTTAGGTCCATACCATTTCCGTCCTTTATTGTGCTCATCTTTGCATGAAATATTCCCTTGTTATCTCTAATTTTCTTGAAAAGATCTCTAGTCTTTCCCGTTCTATTCCTTTCCTTTTTTTCCTTGCATTGATCACTGAGGGAGGATTTCTTATCTCTCCTTGCTATTCTCTGGAACGCTGCTTTCAAATGAGTATATCTTTTCTTTTCTCCTTTGCCTTTTGCTTCTCTTCTTTTCTCAGCTATTTGTAATGCTCATTTCAATGCTGAGCAACTTCCACAAAACAACTTCTGAATGCTGGCAGAGGACACCAAGCATCCAGAAAGGCAGCCCATTCTCTTCGAAAGGAGGTAGGACAAAATATAGAAGACAAAAAGAAAGACAAAAGAGTTAGGGATAGAGACATGTCACGGGGAGGGAGTTGTGAGGGAAGAGAAATTTCCACACAGTAGGAAACCCTCTCACAGGCGAGTCTGTGGAGAGTTTTGGAATCTCAGAGGGCAACATAACCAGGAGAGAAAAAAAAGAAAAAACCTACAGCACTCAGGCCTAACCGCAACTGCAGAAAAAAGAACTTTGCAGTGAAAGACTCTAACCTAATAACCTAATGCACAGCCTGGCCTGCTCACAGAACAAAGGATTGAGCAAATACAAAGGAGAGCTATCAGGCTCTTCATTATCTCCACCAGAGTTTGGCCTCAGGTCAAGTCACAGGGAGGAAACACAGCCCCACCCTTCAACAGAAAATTGTATTAAAAATTTACTGAGCATGGCCCCGCCCATCAGAACAAGACCCATTTTCCCCCCTCAGTCTCTCCAGTCAGGAAGCTTCAGTTAGCCTCTTATCCTTTTCCATCAGAGGGTAGACAGACTGAAAACCACAATCACAGAAAACTAACCAATCTAATCACGTGGACTACGGCCTTGTCTAATTCAATGAAACTATGAGCCATGCCTTGTAGGGCCACCCAAGATGGACGGATCATGGCAGAGAGTTCTGACAAAACATGGTCCACTGGAGAAGGGAATGGCAAACCACTTTAGTATTCTTGCCTTGAGAACCCCATGAACAGTATGAAAAGGAAAAAAGGTATGACACTGAATGATGAACTCCGCAGGTCAATAGGTGCCCAATGTGCTAGTGGAGAAGAGTGGAGAAATAGCTCTAGAAAGAATGAGGAGACGGAGCCAAAGCAGAAACAACACCCAGCTGTGGATGTGACGGGTGATGGAAGTAAAGTCTGATGCTGTAAAGAGCAATATTGCATAGGAACCTGGAATGTTAGCTCCATGAATCAAGGCAAATTGGAAGTGGTCAAACAGGAGACGGCAAGAGTCAACATTGACATTTTAGGAATCAGTGAACTAAAATGTACTGGAATGGGTGAATTTAACTCAGATGACCATTATATCTACTACTGTGGCTAAGAATCCCTTAGAAGAAATCAAGTAGCCATTATAGTAAAAAAAAAAAAGTCTGAAATGCAGTAATTGAATGCAATCTCAAAAACAACAGAATGATCTCTGTTAGTTTCCAAGGCAAACCATTCAATATCATATTAATCCAAGTCTATGCCCCAACCACTAATGCTGAAGAAGCTGAAATTGAATGGTTCTATGAAGACCTACAAGACCTTCTAGAACTAACACCCAAAAAAGATGTCCTTTTCATCATAGGAGACTGGAATGCAAAAGTAGGAAGTCAAGAAACACCTGGAGTAACAGGCAAATTTTCCCTTGGAGTACAGAATAAAGCAGGGCAAAGGCTAATAGAGTTTTGCCTAGAGATTGCACTGATCATAGCAAATACCCTCTTCCTACAACACAAGAGAAGACTCTACACATGGACATCACCAGATGGTCAACACCGAAATCAGATTGATTATATTCTTTGCAGCCAAAGATGGAGAAGTTCTATACAGTCAGCAAAAACAAGACCGGGAACTGACTGTGGCTCAGATCATGAACTTCTTATTGCCAAAATTCAGACTTAAATTGAAGAAAGTGGGGGAAAACCACTATACCGTTCGATATAGTCTAGTCCCTTACAATTATACAGTGGGAGTGAGAAATAGATTCAAGGGATTAGATCTGATAGACAGAGTACCTGATGAGCTATGGATGGAGGTTCATGACATTGTACAGGAGGCATTGATCAAGACCAACCCCAAGAAAAAGAAATGCATAAAGGTTGAGATAGTGAGGTGCTACTGAGGACATCTGAACAACATACGTGACTGAATTCAGTTGTCCAGTTACACTACCATATATAACATAGATAACCAATAAGGACCTCCTGTATAGCACAGGGAGCTCTGCTGAATACTCTGTAATGACCTATATAGGAAAAGAATCTATAGAAGAGTATTTCACTATTTTACTATGTGTTTATACATGTATGTGTGTGTGTGTGTATACACACACACACACACACACACACACACACACAGGGGATTCCCTTGTGTCTCAGCTGATAAAGAATCCACCTGCAATGCTAGAGACCTGGGTTTGATCCCTGAGTTTGGAAGAAACCCTGGAGAAGGAAAAGGTTACCCACTCCAGTATTCTGGCCTGGAGAATTCCATGGATTATATAGTCCATGGGGTTGCAAAGAGTTGGACACAACTGAGTGACTTTCTCATACAGTATGTATAGTGGTTGGAAATATTGTATTTTTTGATCTTCCCTTGTAGCTCAGTCGGTAAAGAATCTGCCTGCAATGCAGGAGGCCCAGGTTCTATTCCTGGGTTGGAAAGATCCCCAGGAGAAGGAAATGGCAACCTACTCCAGTATTCTTGCCTGGAGAAACCAATGGACAGAGGAGCCTGACAGGCTACAGTCTATGGGGTCGCAAGAGTTGGACAAGACTTAGAGACTAAACTACTACTATATTTATATAGTATATAACAGATATCACTGATTTACTTTGCTATACACCAGAAACTAACACTACATTGTAAATTAACTATATGCCAATAAAAATAATTTTTTAAATGCCTCTCTGTAAACTTTTAAGATTCTGCTGAGCAGATGCAGAGATGTACTCATCTTGCAGCTACCCAAGAGAAGACTGCATGCATGCGTGCTAATCTGCTTCAGTCTTATCTGACTCTTTGCTATGCTATGGACTGTAGCCTGCCAGGATCCTCTGTCCATGGGATTCTGCAGACAGGAATACTGGTGTGGGTTGCTATACCCTCCTCCAGGGGATCTTCCTGACTCAGGGATCAAACCGAGTCTCCTGAGGTGTTGCAATGCAGGCGGATTCTTTAATGCTGAGCCTCCTGGAAGCCCCCAAGACCAGCCTCTGCAATGTAGATACCTTGCCTATTAAACCTTCCACCCACCAGTCAGAAGTGGTCTGCCTCTTGCTTCTGGCTGTCCCAGCCCTCTGCTAAGGGCATGAGCTTCAGGTTACAACGGGAAAATTCCCAAGGTGGTTTGTGTACCAGCACCTTTCATTTCCCTGTAGCTTTCTTCATAGGAAAGAAAGATCTGGGGTCTGAACATGGTCAGTTAACACCTTTGCCCCGAGCACAGCGGGCCTTCCAGGTGCACCTTCTGCACCTTCAGAACAAAGGCAGCCTCCCAGTCTTTCCATAGGTGTCCAGTGGAGTCCTGGGGAAAAGGCCTGGCAAGCGGTCGTGTATTCCTCTGTCTGGGATTCTCAGGACTCCTAAACTGTTCCATAGCCCACACGTAGCTTAATCAATTTGTTAAAATTTCAGTGGTTTCCCTCTTGTCCAGTTTAATGACTTTTATCCTTTCCTCTCATATTCTGCTAAAGGTGAAACAGTTCACATGTCCCATCCCCCCTCAACATGTTTTGTCAACCACCGTCATCAGTTTGCTGGTTTCATTGTGACTCTAGCTCTTGGATGAGACAAACATATGTTTTTTTTTTTTTTTTAATTATGGTTTTTTTATTGTTAAATTAGGAGCCACAACCTCTTGCAACATTTTACCTCTTAAGCAAAAACAGAACTGACTACTGACAACTATTAATTTTCTCCTGTCTTCTCAGTTGCAAGTAAAGGCAATACTAGTGTCAGTGGTGAGTGTAAATATGGAAGCAATCAAGCAAAGACCTTGGGACAGAGAATAGGGAGTGAGGAATCCTGAGAGATCAATGAATAATAGCTAAGACATAAAAGTGTGTTCAGAGGCGGAGACAGAATTGATGTCAGAGGAACTGCTGAAGCAGAGTGGTGTAAACTCAGGAAGCAAAGTTCATGAGTAAGTATCAAAGCTCAGACACACACACAAAAAAAGAAAAAAAAAAGAGTCAAGTGCTGCTGTGGCCCCAATTTCCATCCAAAATATTTCTCCTAGCACTCTGCTATTACGATGGGATTGACGTGAGAGAGCTGTGTTCCCCAGCTCTGTCAGTCTTGTGGGCACATGTGAAGTTAGAACAAAGATGGAAAATGAAATATCATTGAATAGTGGTATTTTATTTGCATTCTGATCTTTGGCATCATATGACTGCCACATATAGTTCAAAATTTATATTTAGATGTTGTTATATCATCATAGTCTAATATAAATAAGTAAGATGGCTAATGATCTAGGTCTGCAAGTGTGACTTTTGAGCACTGGAAATTTCACTAGTGCAACTCAAGATGTAATTTTTAATTTTAATTCAAAAATGGATGTGTGCATCTATTATTAAAAAACTTGTATGCTTGGAACAATTTAAGTATGTGAATATAATTTTTCACCTATAAAATATATGAAATCTAAATGCATCTCAAATATTTGTGGTACTGTCCTATGCCTTATATCTTCACAATATACTCTGTGATTACTGACTGGGTTTTTCTTAACTTTGTATGAAAAAAAAAAATTAACCCATCATCAATTAGCCAATAAGAACTTAATTTTCTGTAGTTTATTATGAAAAATGATAAGGATTTGTGTGTGTCTTTCAGATCAGATTAGACAATTAAAAAGTGAACAAAGAAATTGAGAGAGTATTTCCAGGGAAAGGAAGTAGAGAAAGCAACAGCCCCTCCAAGGCTGATACGGGGATGGTTAGCGATAAGTGGCATTTGGAGGAAGTGGGCTACAGTTCATGGGGTCGCAAAAGGGTCGGACGCAGCTTAGTGACGAAACACCAGCAAGGCACAGACATGGACTCAGACTTCTGACAGAGGGTGTTGTTCAGCTCGGATAGGTACTTCATGGTGTTTTGACATTGGAAGAGGCGCCTCATAGAGCAGGAATTCAAAAGTTTCATTAGGGGGCTCTAGTCAGCTGGTCTTCAGCATTTTACAGAACTAGATATCAGACTTTGGTGGGGGTTTCTAGCCCAACGATGTTTAAACTTCTTAGAGGGAATGGTGATGATGACTCGGAGCTGGAGGCTGGACGCTACTGCCTGTCTCTTTTTCAAGTTTTTTTATTGGATTATAGTTGTTTTAGAATGTCAGATTAGTTTCGGATGTACAGCAAAGTGAATCAGCCGTGTATGTATGCCCCCTCTTTTTTGGATTTCCTTCCCGTTTGAGTTGCTACAGAGCATTGAGTGGAGTTCCCTGTGCTATATAGCAGGTTCTCATTAGTGATCTATTTTGTACATAGTTATCATTAGCGTATGTACACGCAATCCCAATGTCTCAATTCATCCTACCCCTCCTCTCCACCTTGGTATCCACACGTTTGTTCTCTGTATTCTGCTGCCCTTCTGAGGGTAATGAACAGTTGCTGAAATAAACAAGGATGAGCAAGTCCCCTTTCTTCTTCTGTCTACTGGCAGTGTCTGTCAGGGATCCGGTTGGCATAGGAGGTGTGCAGATTACACAGTCCCATTCCCAGCAGAAGTAGAGTAGGGTATCTTTGGGACTGAGAAACACTAGCTAATAACAAGCAGAGTCCATCCATTGGCTATTTAATGTTGAACTTTTATTCCTAGAGAACCTGAATTTTAAGTTGTTTTACCTTTCTCTGGTTACAATAGTCTTCCACTAATTCATTAGTATTTAATGTAGAAACACTAAAAAAGCCCCAGAGAATTCCCTGAATATCTTACATAGTGCTTCCTGTGTGGAAGAAACTCACATATACCTTAATAATCAGGATTATTCAACATAGAATCATTAACCAATATAGTTGGTTAATTAACCAATCTTTCATATGCACATACTCAGTATCATGAAGGATCTAAAATATTTTTCAATTAAATTTCCAATTCAATGCAATATTTCTTTGTACCCATGTGGAAGCAGTTCTTCTATTTCGGAAAATTAATACCTAAAAACCAGACAATTTCAAAATTATAGTGACAGGAAAAACGTTTGTAAGTGCGTTATGTTGTTGTGAAAGGAACCATTCCATTTCCACTCTGATTTCTAGTGCCTGTAGAGAATATACTCAGGAGAATTTCAAAGCATATACTATCTTTTAACAGTATATAATGTCAAATCTTCTCTTGTAGCTCAGTCGGTAAAGAATCTGACTGCAATGCAAGAGACCCAGGTTTCATCTCTGGGTCAGGAAGATCCCCTAGAGAAGGAAATGGCAACCCACTCCAGTGTTCTTGCCTGGAGAATCCCATGGACAGAGGAGCCTGGCAGGTTATAGTCCATGGGATCACAAGAGTCGGATACAACTTAGTGACTAAACCACCACTACCAGTGACAGTTTTAGCAATGAATCATATTTTGGGGGCTTCCTTCATAACTCATTTGGTAAATCATCTGCCTACAGTGCAGGAGACCCAGGTTCGATTCCCAGGTTGGGAAGATCTCCTGGAGAAGGAAATGGCAACCCGCTCCAGTACTCTTGCCTGGAGAGTCCCATGGACAGAGGAGCCTGGCAGGCACAGTCCAGGGATCGCAAGAGTTAGACATGACTTAGCGACTAAACTACCACCACTGCCTTTCAAAGCATATACTGTCTTTATAAAACAGAGGACCTCAGCTCTTTAGGATGTGAATCCTCATTGGCACTCTAACTGAATGCTCAGTGGCCAATTCATTATTTTATCAGGCTGGTTGCTCTTAGATAGGAATACATGGTAAAACTAGTGAATTCCATAGGAAATGGCTGTGTTGCATTGGTTTTCCCATGAGATGGATTCTGTAGTCAGAAGTAATGTTGAGTGGAAGAATGTAACAATAAAGAAACATTCCACGGGTCTATGGGTGGTGGT
The DNA here is from genome assembly GCF_023699985.2 of Odocoileus virginianus. Lineage (NCBI taxonomy): Eukaryota > Metazoa > Chordata > Mammalia > Artiodactyla > Cervidae > Odocoileus > Odocoileus virginianus. Next base: position 5,120,825 of record NC_069701.1, on the reverse strand, counting down.
AGTTGCAGAAGTACAGAGAAAGTACATCTATACACAAATTTTCATCTGTTCTGGTGAAAGCAATTGTGGTATGCTTTATGATGATAGGAATCCAATATAATCAACATACCAGGTAGGTAAATTATGCTCTGCTTCAAAGGGTTGTTACTTTATCAGTACCTCGTAATAGATCCCTGGTGTTGGCAGATTTGACACTCAGTGGTGGTAGCTAGGTCAGCCTTCCTGAGAAGGAAAGCTGTATGAGCTTTATGGTTGAACCTGTTTCCTGGCCTCCATCTCTGCCACTCTGGCTACTGTACATGAATGTATTGAGCAAACATTGTTGCAACTTGGCAAAGAGGATGGATGACCTCAACAGACTATATCGATTTGTCCACCTTGTAATTGATAGTGGGGTCTGTAATGCAATAGTATAATAACTCATGGGATCTAAATATAAAATATACTTTTCTATAGCATCTAACCCCCTCAATAAAAATTCCCTCAGAGACTCCTCCCTTGAGAATTGTTTCTATGGAGAAAGCAAAGTAAAGTATTCTTCAAAGTGTCTTCCAGTCCCTCTTAGACTGACAAACCCCAAAGATTTTGGTGTGTCATGATGAATCATGAAGCTTCTTCCTATTTGCTTACAGGCCTCTAAATGCAGAGAAGGGCAGTACGCAACCTTTGAGGAGAGGATGAAAAGGAGATACGTTAACTCAGGGCACCAAGAGTTGAAGGCAAAGTATACACGCCAGGTCCTTACGGTATCCCCACGTGGAATCTTCACAAATGTACCCCGCTCCATGGAGCCTTTGTGCAAACTGGAATCTCTTCCTTGAAATTATTCACCAGCTTCTCGGTCTTCATTTATCACCTGGTCTCCTAGCAGCCTTTTAATCTCCAGCTCAAACACTGTTACTTTCTATTTCCTTTCTTTCAATAGAAGCTGATCACTTCCTCCTTTTTACCATCTTTTACTTGTCTCTATCCTAGTGTACATTAAAATAGCATATTCACATATCTGTCTTCCTCTCCAGACTGGGTGACTTTTAAGTGCAGGAAATATATTTTTAAGATTTTTTTATGTGTAAGAATCATAGTAGCCACTTAGCAATACTTGCTGAATTTTCAGGAGGTATTTGAATTTGGGGATTAACAAATACTAACTCTTAATTGCAGGAGGAGAATGTACTGAACATAAGGCTTCTATTCTAGGCAGGGGATGGACAGATAACATTGTATTAGCTGCAGTTGAAAGGGACAGTCTGTTTAGAAATGAAAATTGCTTACTCAAGTAGATTCAATTTAGGGCAAGACACCCAATTGTCATGGGAAGTTTTGTTTAGATAGGTAAAGACTCAATTCTAGAAGAACTTCACAAATAAGTTAATAAGATAGTAGCCAGATCAAGGAAACATGGCAGAAAAGAAGCAGAGTTATTGGAATAGATATATCAACAGTCAGGGTTAGTCTATGATAGGAGTTAAGTTCTATTGTAGTGATGTCCCAGGTCTTCCTGGGCTTCCCTGGTAGCCCAGGGTAAAGAATCGAGCTGGCAATGCAGGAGACACAGGTGTTGGGAAAATCCCCTGGAGAAGGAACTGGCAACCCACACCAGTGTTCTAGTCTGGGAAATCCCGTGGACCAGAAGCCCGGTGGGTTACAGTCGATGATGTTGCAAAGAGTTGGACATGACTTAGCAACTAAACCACAACAACAACAATAACCAGTTCTTCCTACTGAGATTGAGATCAGTTCTCAAAACTGGGACAGCCATGAACTCTGGGAGGAAACTAGCAAGATATGCCTGAAAGGGGCCTGCTGGGGCTGGAAAAATAGGTCAGGGTTAATGTACTTTGTCTACAACGAACTTCATAATGATTATTTTGTGGGCAATAAAAACACTCCATTTTTTTTCTCAAATCTGTCCAATATCTATCAATTTATGTTTTGCATTTGTTTGTTTATCAATTTATTCACTCTTTCAATCATAACATCATGAGAATTTCCCCCAAATACTGTCTGTGATGCACATCATCAAAGGTACCAAAAGAGGTGACCCTTAAATCCTCATTTCTCTAGTTTAATATGTAAATAGAAAATCTTTCCACTTTTCACACTGAATAAGCAGCATCCCCAGCTAATTTTGCTATTTTTCCATTTTGAAGATTTTACTTTGGCCAGATGTTGGCAAACAGGTGATGGAAATTTTTCCTTATTTTCTTTAAAACAGGTTACTCTATCCACCAGACTTCCAGCAAAAAAATCAATTTTCTTTTTATTCTTGCTTGATTTGATGCAGACAGCTAATATGAAAATGCAATTTTTCCTCTTCATTGCCTTCAAGATATAAGGTGTCATGATTCTTCAAGTTATAATAGTAAAATAAACAAAGACAAAAAACACAAGTTTTTTCATCTGTGTTCAGGGAGAGAATGTCTGAGAAGATTTTTACCTTTCACCACAGTAATCAGTATGCATCCCACTGTCACGCCACTCACTCAAAATGAATCAAAAGACATAAAAATAAATATTGTGGAAGCTATTAGAGCAATCTCTTGGGATTTTGTTTTTACCAAAACACAATTACACATTTTAAGTTTTATGAGAACTGTGAATGACTTATTTTTTTTAAATCAATTAGTCAGTAGCTTTGCAGCTCCACTCAGCTTGAGATACTTAATGTTCTGTTCAGTGTCTGTCTCATTCATTTTATAAATCAAACCTAACAAAACAGGTTATTTACTATAAAAATGGTTAATCCTTGCTGCTTAAATCCATGGGATACTTTTAAAAAAATACCCAGATACAGACCCCAGACATAGAACTTTACTTAGTAAATATGGAAGGTTGGACATCAGCATTTTAATGTACTCAGAGCCATTATGTTTATGCCCTTGATGAATAGGTTAAAATTATCCCCGTTCACATTACCACAGACTTGGCAAAAGTGGATTTTATGAATACAGATATCCACCAACATCAGCATTCTGTTAACCTCTTCTCTGTACACCGAGACTTCTTTCTTTCAAGCTTGTTTTTTAGTCCCTCAGTCTTGTCTGGTTCTTTTGCAACCCCACGGTCCACCAGTGTCTTCTGATCATGGGATCCTCCAGGCAAGAATTCTGGAGTGGGTGGCCATTTCCTTCTCCAGGGGATTTCCTTGACCCGAGGATCAAACCCAGGTCTCCTGGATTGCAGGTGGATTCTTTACTGTTGAGCCACAAGAGGAACTCTTCATATTGAAAATCAAATTCTTCCTTGTTGTGAAGGATATTTGGTTAGGATGTTAATATCTTGCCTAACTCTTCTTAGCCTTTTTTTCAAGAAGGTTGATGCTATTTAAACCTCTATCACAGATTTAAACTGCTATTTAAATCTGCTTGATTTTAAAAATATCAAGCAGACAGACTACTTACAACTATAACCTTAGTACTCATCTGCCCCTGACCTGTGGGAATTAAATTTGGTCCTTCTGCAAAAAAAACCAAAACTATAAATATTACCAAATATGACTTTACTTAAGTATCTAATGTAGCTAGGTTTGGGAGGGAAATATCATTCATATGAAGGGTTGGAAGAAATAGGAGGATCCAGGAATGACTTTTCAATACCTGTGAATTTGGGTAAGTCAAAGTCAAACCAGAGTCCATCACATGCCTTTGAATGCTTCTGTTTGGATCCCTGAATTCCCTATGTAGGGTTTACCTACCAAAAGCCAGGGCAGTGTTGAAACTTCATTTACTTGTGACTACATTCTTTTGTTCCAAGCTGAAATTCAATGTTCCAAATGTATTTGTTGACCTAACATCAGTAAGTAATAACAGAAACATTTGGAACTTCTTAAAAATATGCCACTATTGTTGTACTGAATTTCTTCTAATGCTAATTAAAAACTATTCTCATTATTTAATGCTATTATTCTCTTTTGTTAGGAGATCATGAGTGAACTCCATTAATTGATTTTGGGATATTAAACCAACCTTGAATTCCTAGGATAAATCCCACTTGGTTACTCTGTATAATTCTTTTTATGTATGTATGGATTTGGTTTGGTAGTATTTTGTTGAGTATTTAAAAATTATATTCATAATGAATGAAAAGACAGATAGTGTATCCCATACACATGGAAGAAGACAGTCAATGGAAACTGTGACTAAAGGAATCTAGACATTAGACTTTCTAGGAATATACTTTAATAAATTATTTTAAATATGCACAGTAAGCTAAAGGATACTATATATAAAGAATTAAAAGAAAATTTAAGAACGGCAACTTACCAAGCAGAGAATATTAATAAAGAGATAAATCTTATTAAGAGGAAATTTTAAAGTTGAAAAATGATAGGTACACAATATATACAAATGTAGTTTGGGACATACCAGCGTAAAGGTGAGGAAATGTTCCATAGGAGCATTCCAGGTTGGGGGACAGATCACTAACCTTTGTAAGAAATGTATTCATCAGTTTTTCTCAAGTTGAATAGGAGATTAGAGGAGTAGGAAAGGAAATATTAGGACATATTTGTAGATGAAGATTTCAGCTGCAGAAAAAAAAAGTGACTAGATGGGTATATAACTACAATTTTAAAGAAAATCACACAGAAAATAATCTCTTCTTCAGTGCTTGACCTGTGTTTTCCTGGGCTCTTTCCTTCCAGCAGTCAGAATCATTAGTTGTGATTAAGATGTCAGGTTGTCAGCTCCAGATGAATTTGCTTTCTAAAGGATGTTTTACATTATCTTCTTTGTTCATTATGCTAGTCTTGAACACATTATATATTTTTTCATCTAAATGGCTAATGATAGCAGTATTATTACTTTATAAATTATTTATGCATTTGTGTTGCATATGTTTCTATAATTGTACAACATCATAAATACTCTTAGGCGTGCATGGAATATTTGCTGTTCATTGAAATGCAGTACTTGAGCTCAGAATGGTTTTTTTCCCCTCTGCCAGATGGCATCCTTGGTGTTCAAACATTTGTGATCTTCTTTGCTCTCTTATCTCATTTACACACATTACCTTTGATTTTTCATACATTTTTAGTAGAGGCTCTAAGATACTTAACTACCCAGAAGTATGCGTTGGTCTCTTGCCTCTAATCTCTCCAACCAAAAAATCCTCTAATTCCCTCCAACTAAAAAAGTGTGACACTTTCATATAAATCCTTTTGTGCATAAGGTTTTTTCATGTCATTCACCCTCTCAAATGGCAATAGAGATTCATTACATATGGAGAGGTGCAAATGCCTTAAGCTGACAACCATAGATTTTTGTTCTGTCGGCTCACTTTCCTCATTACTCCCTTTTAAAATCCGTATGTACTGAATTAACCTATTCAGTTTTCTCATATGTTCTGGAAAAGAGACAGAGACCAGGAAATATGCAGGCCAGGTATGGATATTGATAAATTGACAAATATCCTATTAGTGAGCCTAGATGAAAAATGAGGATCTTAGTAATTTCTATTAACATGGGCTCTTAGAGCCAGCAAGGGAAGTAAAATTGATTTTATAGTCTTTGCTTAACTGTGCATGCACGCATCTCTAGGTTGTGATGTACACTATTAGGTGAAGGAATAAATCCATAACTTCTCTGAATTCCCATCAAACCAATATCAATTCCATGAGAGGCTGAATTTGTACGAGCTGTGTCTGAAGGACACTGTGCCAAAATGGTAGTAATATTCTTCTGTCTGGAGGAAGGAGTTATCTTTCCAAATGAAGGGGTTCTCTATCTATACAGGTAATAAGTTTGATGGACTTTCCACTGTGACCGTCAGAATGAGGTGAATCCAACCATAATCAGGGGAAAGCAGTAAAACTGTTAACATCATATTGAAAGAGATGCTATGGCATGTGTTTGTGCTAGGGCACTTCAGTCATGTCTGACTCTTTGCGACCCCATGGACTGTAGCCCGCCAGACTCCTCTGTCCATGGGATTCTCCAGACAAGAAGACTGCAGTGGGTTGCCCTCCCTTCCTCCAGGGAATCTTCCCAACAGAGGAATCGAATCCACAGCTCTTACATCTCTTGCATTGGCAGATGGGTTCTTTACCACTAGTGCCACCTGGGAAGCCCCTATGACATAGAGATAATGGTATTAAAAACATAATTCACAGGGAAAGTTGGAAACTACAGGGTATTGTCTGGTGTTCATGAAAATAATGTTAGGTCAGTGAAACTGTATTTATACTAATTATGCCCACCTTGAACATATTGTTATTATCACGAGGGATGACTTTTAAGTATCAATACCTAAAAAGGCTTTTCACATCGTATACAGGTCCTAGAGCCTTGACTAAAGGAGAGATACAAGAAAATATGTGTAAATGGTATAAGTCCTTCCTAAACATTGCCAATGGGAAGGACTCTGCCTTTTGTAACCTTTTATCTTCCACATTACCATGTATACTGCCTGACTTGCCTGCATGGGGAGATGCTCAGTAAATCCCCATTTAGTGAATAAATATTCACTAAATATCTGGAGAAGGAAATGGCTACCCGCTCTAATATTCTTACCTGGGAAATCTCATGGACAGAGGAGCCTGGTGGGCTGCAGTTCATGGGTCGTGAGAGTCAGACACGACTTAAGTACAAAACCACCACCACCATTCACTGGATATATACAATATATTCTTCATATCCCTCTGGAATAGTTATTTATGCAACATTTGTTGAGTGCCAACTGTGTACAGATGCTATTCTAAGCTCTGTGAATATAGCAGTGAACAGATTGAGCTTTCATTTCTAATACTCAGTCACAGAAAATTTCTGAGACTCAAAATATCTTTTCCAACATTCTTTTTCTTTTCCTGACTAAATGGGAAAATGTGCAAGTCACACAGGTCTATTCTCTGTGTGTGTGTGTGTTTGCAAAACACAGAACTGGAAGCATTTATGGGAAGCACTGAGTGCAGCAAACCTGAGTTTGAGTCCTGCTGCTACATTTATTAACTAAATAAACTGAGGAAAGTTATTTAAACTCCTGCTTTTTGTTTGCTTGGTTTTTTTCTGTATTTTAATGTGAATACCACCATGAGGCCATACTTTGCTAAGGCTAAGAGCAGGTACTGAGATTAGACTGCCTAGATTTGAATACTACCACTCCTGCGTTTCAATCCTGCCAAATCCTGGATTTGAATCCAAGCTATGTGACCTTGGGACATTGTCATAACCATTCTGTGGTTCAGTTTTCTCATATGCAAAATAGGGATAACAACAGAATATTCCTTATGGAATTATTTTGGGGATTAATTGAGTTCCCATATAGGAGTACCTAGACTGGTACCTGATATATAATGAGTGTTATATGAGCTAACTCTCATTATAGCTACTATTACCAATACCTCTCTTGCAGCATTGGTGGAGAATTAATATGATGATATATGTCAAAATCCCAAGCCTAGTACTAGATACATGACTACTTAATAAATGGGAATCAGTACTGAGTTGATTAGTTGTTTACAGGCATCACTCTGATGATGAATAGTGGAAAGTGATGGAAAAGTTTAAGAGAAGAGAAATTTTGTATGGCAGAGAGGCAGCGTAACTACCTGGAGAAAAGTAATAATTGTCTGCATATGTTTCACTATTGGCCCACTGTTTCACTGTGTGATCTTCAATAGATAGGAGTAATAGATATTGATTTATTGTTATTTAATAATATATTATACATATCTACTATAATTGCATTTAGAAAATTCAAGTTCAGTCATGTTCACTCCTTATCAAATGTACTTAGATGGCAAATTAACTCTGAGGATGGAGTTAAAACTACTTCCCCATCCCTACAACCTTCCATCTCCTTGGTGGACAGATGATCTCTTACAGTCTGACTCTTCTCACCTTTCTTGTCTCACTTCCTGTTGATCCTGCACAACTCTGTATTCCATTCTGACATACCAAGCCACTTTCATTTCTCAGTAGTATGAGTGCCCAGGCTCCCGGTTATTCTGTGCAATGCCTTCCCCATAATCTATCCATCCAGTTTAAATATCATCTCTGAAACTTTCCTTGACTCCAGCAGTTAGCTGCTACTCCAGCAGTAATCCCATAGGTTTTATATACATTCCCCCTCCAAAGTGTCATTTACATTGCTTTGAAATTTTATTTATCTTTTTATCATGGTATGGAGGGAGATCCATGAGAATGGGAAAGTTTCTTTTCCATTCTTGGATTAACATGTAGTGGGTTCAAGATACAATGTTTAACGAATTAGAAAATGGGCACCATAGTGAAAGGAACAAGGTAAGCTTTATTAGCATAACTTCCCAGGTAAGAGCACAGAGACTTTGAAGGTCAATCAGTAGCCTCTACTGAGAGCCACGTGAATAGCCTTCCTCTCGCTTACACTGAGCATCAGCTGAGAGGGCGGGCCCTGTAGGGTACCTTTTTCACAAATTCATTCTGACTAGCTCTGGTCTGTGAGTGTAGCTTGGCTCTTTTGATTTCTATCAATTTTTGTCTAATGCAGTGTCTCTCAATTCTGGGTGCATCTTATCACCACATGGAAAGCACTATGGCTCGCTTTTTTTTCATGTTTTTAAAAATATTTATTTTTAATTGAAGGATAATTGCTTTACAATACTGCTTTGGTTTCTGCCATACATCAACATGAATTAGCCATAGGTATACATGTGTCCCCTCCCTCTTAAAGGTCCCTCGCACTTCCCACCCTTTCCCATCCCTCTAGGTTGTTACAGAGCCTTGGTTTGAGTTTCCTGAGTCACGCGGCAAATTTCCATTGGCTGTCTATTTTACCTATGGTAGTGTACATGGTTCTTAGTGGTAGGGTACCTTGCCACTTAATGATACCAGTAAGTATTTATGGGAAAAGAAAAAAACAGTAACTTCTGAAACTGCCTTTTTCTCCCCTTAGACTTCTAGCTTGCTGGTTCTTTTCAGTTCGTTATCATTGATATTTTGGTTTGTACCCTAAGTTCCTTCAAGTTTTATCGGTAGCTTAAATGATTTTAATCTGGTTTTCACTCCCTACCCATTTCCCAAAGACTTCTTTGCCCTTTCCTCAATTAAGCTAAGAAATCATGTGAGTAGAGTATACATTTGGAATTAGTCAACTGAGGTTGAATTTCTTAGCTGTATAGCAGGCTTTTCATTTGCAGCTACTGATTCCTAACAATTTATGCTCTTAAAGTGTCCATCTCTTTTAAAATTACTGCTTTTCAGTAAAAATTTCCAAATACTCCTTAAATGAGTTCTATATTATCATTAGCCAGCAACATGAAGAAGAGGAATTACTGGGACATTGTTGTTTCAAACCCAAAGAAAGGCTCCAAGTTTTTCCCGTGGTCTCAGCAGAAGAGGAAGGAGGCAGGAGGAGAGGGGGCCGACAGAGGATGAGATGGTTGGATGGCATCACTACTTGATGGACGTGAGTTTGAGCAGGCCCCAGGAGTTGGTGATGGACAGGGAGGCCTGGTATGGGGTCACAAAGTTTTGGAAGTGACTGGGCAACTGAAAAGCAACAACAACCATGCTTATTACATGCCAGACACTGTGCTAACTGGTGTGGGTCAGAGAGTCATACCACTTTTGGAGATAACCAACTCAAAATAAATCATCAGCATCTCTTGGATTTCTCCTTCTCTCAGTTCTAATAGTTAACCACTAGTAAATGATTCTTTAACATTTAATTCATACTCTTTCAGAATTTGATAAAATGTGGCCTCTCTCCCAAAAAGACTACAAAATTCTCATAAATTTTACATATTTTTTATCTACATGAATCTAGCACTCTTGTTAATGGGAAGGCACTGTGATGGACGTTTGGTCTACAGTGACCAATAAGACAACATCATTACTCTCCCTGGATCCCCCATATACTATTGGAGAATGGCACATAATCAAATAATTACGATCTAGCATGACATATGTAATGATCAAAGGAGGGAAACAGTAAATCTGATTGATGTTTTTATGCCCTAAGCCTTGAAGAAGCAAAAGATACAGTGGCAAATAAAAGTTTAAGGAAAGTGTAAGAAAAGGGGTTTCCCCGGTGGCTCCATGGTAAAGAATCCACTTGCAATGCAAGAATCGTGGGTTCGATCCCTGGGTTTGGAAGATACCCTGGAGGAGGACATGGCAACCCACTCCAGTGTTCTGGCCTGGAGAATCCCATGGACAGAGGAGCCTGGAGAGCTACAGTCCATAGGATCTCAGAGTCCGACACGACTGAGCGACTTAGCATGTGCTCAGGCATGGAAACTTTGCTTATAAATGGCTGAAGCTGGACTTTTGCCCCTTCCCTGTGTTCAGAGCATGTGCTGCCCCTCTTCCCTTAGCCCCTCTTTCTCCCACCTGCCTGCAGTGAGTGTCAGCTTCTAGAGAAGACTCAGGACGCCCAGAGTCATTCATGGGTGCTCACTGGCCTCCCTCAGGAGGAACTCTAAGCTGGTCCTCAAGGGTAGGTCAACACACAGACCCAGAGTCTGTGCCAAGGCCGTTCTCTTTGGCCCCCTTCTCTGTCGCCGCTTTGTGATCCAAGCTGGTGCTGGTCTATGGGTTCTCATGGCCTTTGGAAGGAAGTAAAAATGGTCTCAGTTCCACAAAGAAAAATCACAGGTCTTTAGACTATCGATGTGAATATTTCACAGCTCTTCTCTGCACTGTTGAGAGATTTTATAATAAAATGTTCATTTCTCAGGTAAAGTAAAATGACAAAGGATACCTAGTTCTCACTTATGTGCACGGCTCTAAAATACTTAGTGTGTGTTAAGTCACTTCAGTTGTGTTCGACTCTGTGTGATGCTATGGACTGTAGCCTGCCAGCCTCCTCTGTCCATGGGATTCTCCAGGCAAAAACACTGGCATTGTTGCCATGCTCTTCTCTAGGGCATCTTCCCAATCCAGGGACTGAACCTGCGTCTCAAGTCTTCTGCATTGGCAGGTGGGTTCTTTACCACTATTACCACCTGGAGCAAAGCATTAATACTTTGTCCATCTTTCTGCTTTAAATAGCAATCACTAACATTTCGCTTGTTAGTGGAAGAGCATTTAACTTGGAATAGAACACCTGGGCTCTGGCCACTGCTCTGCAAGTTGAGTATAATTGTAAAACTAACCGAAATCTGACATGAAACTCTGGATTCTCTACCACAGTCTTATTGGGTCAGCATTGGCAGAGTTTCAACTCTTTGAGTCAATGTTCTCTTCTGTAAAATGGGATCAATATTAACAGATACCTCCTTGATATGTTGAGGCTTAAGTCAATACGCAACATACACCAAGAGGTTGTGTTAACAGAAATGGCTTTATTAAGAACTCATTCTCCTGGGTGAGATTATAAACTCAGGAGGGCAGCAGCAATGATCATGTAAATATTGAACACCTACTATGTGTCAGGCACAGAGAAAAGGAAGATTAAAAAGATGAGGTTTCATAGCTAGTAGATAGCACTGATATTTTCCAGTGTACTTTTGCTTGCTTTGAAAATAATGTCTCTCTCTCAGTCTCGATTTGTTCCTCCCACAGGGAAAGAAAATAGGATAACTATAGACTACACTTGATGACTATATACTATTTTCTATTTTCAAAGATAACTTCTGAAGTGGAGTCTTTAACTCATATTCTAGCATCTATTTTTCTGTGCCTTTCCAGTCCTGTTGCCAAACACTGCCCCCGAATGCAAGGCTTAGTCAGTGACAGAAGTAATTCAGGATCCACTCGGGGAGAATAAGGAAGAAAAAAATACAATCCCCGGCAGAGGTGACTGGAGTGTCAGAGGAAGAAGCAACCCAGGTATATCAGCCCAAAGACCCGGGTTCTTATCTGCCTCCAAGGCCTTACCGAATTTGTCCAGTTTCCTTTTTTCTGCCTGTTTTGATTGCAAGTCCCCTTTAACCAGAAGATGAGGAGTCTTCTGTGATGCCTCACTCCTGAGTTGTACCACTTGGAAAGCTACACATCATTTTTTTAATGTGGATACATTTTCTTGCTGATTTCCTCATCCCTTGTTCCCTGAACATCAGTTCTGACAATCCTCCAGTTCTTTCTTCACAGTGCAATCTGTATACTCTTCAAAAATTATCTTTTCATATTATCTGTCACCATCGCAGAGACAAATAGTGACTTCCTATTGCTCTTAGGAGAAATTGCAAATATTTCTTGCATGTCCTCAACTGCCCTTCTTGATTTGCCCCTGGTTTCTCTCTAGCTGCATCTCAAACTGTTCTCTCCATAGATAACATTGGTCACTTTTTACATATTTTGGCTGGAGAGATATTTTTATTCCCAAAGTTACCGATCAGTGGAGAAGGGTAGCATAAGGAAGAGATGTTAATGTCATGATTTTTGAAGATTCTGTGTGCTGTGCTTTAAGATGCTTTTGATATATTTCAGTGAGGGTGCCAGTTGGGCAGCTGGAAATTTGGGCTGAGATTTCAGACCAAGATTTACTCTGTAAATATATATTGAGAAGTCATCCGTTGTAGATAATAAGTGAAGCTATGGGAGGAGTGAGACAGATAAGAGAATGTAGCATCCCATTGAAGGTTCTTGCAAATTCTATTCTCTTTTTCAGAAACACTCATAATGCCACTTCTCTAAATAATCATTTTTTAACACTATCAAAGACTTTCCCAAAGGCAGCAGAATCAATCAGACCTCTTCACTAAATTGTATTGCCATGTTGCTTTTGTATTTGCCAGTCTGTAATTAAAGATACATTTCTGAAATTACTGGTTAGTATCCATCTCCACCACTAGATCTAAGTACTACAAGGACACAGAACTACATCAATACCTGAGAGAGAACAAGTTTATAGATGCTTAAATGTATTCAACTATTTATGAAATGGTTGAATAAATCAATGAAAAAGAATTCTATTGTGTTTATACAATTTTGTTGTTCTAGTGAATGTACTAAGCAAGTAAGTTCCCTAATATCCAACCACATTAGGTTTCTTTGTTGTTCTGTTTTTAAAAAGGAAATTTAAGAATAATTTTCTCTTTACATACCAGAGTTTACATATATCTCACATCCAGTTTCCCCTATTCTTTTTTTTTTTTTTTTTGATTGTGAGCAAATATTCGACTTTCACAAATCCTCAAAATGACCAACTCAGTACATCTTAAGGGCCCATCAACAGTCGTGGAAAGTGAAAGAATGCTTAAGCATGCGCTTCTTTAGCTTCTTGTTAAATCCCACTCTGAGTAGAAGGTAGTATATTAGATCAACAGCCAGATTGTCATCAAGGGTCAGTTTTTGCCACCAAGAGTTGGTTTAACATTGTACCTTCTTAGAGTCCAGGGAGAAACATCCAGACGATGGAATAGCTGCTGTGGTCCCTGATTTCTTCATAAGATTCATGACGATGAAGCAATTAGAACTAACTGGGTGATGATCAGTAGGATAATGCAAGCAACCAATCGGATGGATGCAGACTGGCTGATATCTGTGGCCATTATTAGTGGTTCTGTCCAGTTTCCCCTATTCTTAATTTACATCAGTATGGAAGTTTTGTCACAATTCATGAAACGATTTTGATACATTATTATTAACTACAGCCTATTAAGATTCCTTAGTTGTTATCTAATATCTCTTTGTGTTTCAAGATCCCATCCAGGATCTCATATTACATTTAGTGATCATGTCAAGCTTTGCTTGTTTTTGATGACCTTGAGAGTTTTGAGGAGTACTGCTCAGGTGTTTTACAGAATACCCCTCGACTGGAATTTTGTAGACTGGAGTTATTTGGGGAGGAAGAGGACCGAGGGGAAAGTACCCTTCTCTTCCCACTGTATCAAGGGTACATGCTATCAATGGCTGACCATGGGCAGTGTTAGCTTTGGTCACTTGGCAGATACCATGTTCATCAGTTTTCTCAAACCTAAGGAATTCGCTGGTGGTGAAGAATCTGCCTGCAGTGCAGGAGACCTGGGTTTGATCCCTGGGTCAGGAAGATCCCCTGGAGAAGTGCATGGCAACCCACTCCAGTATTCTGGCCTGGAGAATTCCATGGACTGAGAAGCCTGGCGAGCTAGAGTCTATAGGGTTGGCAAAGAGTCGGACATGGCTGAGCGACTAACACTTTCACTTTCAAACTCCTAAATGGTTCCACCGCCCTTCCATACTGTACTCTTTGGGGGAAAGTTACTACAGACAGCCCACATGTAAGGGGTGGGAATTGTGCATTGCTCCTTTATGTACTCGAAGTGTCTACATAATTATTTGGAATTCTTCCATGTGGTAGATATATGTAGGTAAGCATATCAGTTTGCATTCACCTATATTTATTTTACACTTTTGCTTATAATCATTTATTCTATGGCTTAAATTGATACTATTCCACAGAGACTATTATTTTACACTTCTGCTTATAATCAAACATTTATTTTATGACTTAAAGTGATACTATTCCTCAGAAACTATTTGTCTCAGAGATCTTTTAGTTATAATCCACTTTTATCATACTAGAACTCTGTTGGTATCATGGTAAAGTACAGGAGAGGGCAAGTGTTCTATAGTATTCTGATTAAATTTCAACCTTTTAGATGGCCAGTGTCTTGGGGCTGTGACTGTCATGAGTATTTCTGCAGTGGTATAGCTTCTTGAAGCTATGATCTCTTCTCTTTTTTTAGTTGTCATATTCCCAATCTGTTTCCTTGAACCCCTGACCCATGTGGCCTTAAATGAGACAGGAAGGCTGAAAGAGGCTGGACTGAGAGGAATTCGCTTCCTCCTTCCTACTGGAATAACACTCTGGTGATTATTTTCTCTGGATTGAAGGACTTTGGTGTAGAGAAAACCTCTGGGCGTATTTCACAGTGGATACTCTCTCCCTCCCCCGACACAGCCAGGAGAGGCTCTTTCTCAGATCTTTATTGTGAAAATCGGACAGTGTTCCTGGAGGTAAATGCCCCACATGCATGGGAATCCAAGACTATGGGTCCCAGGAGTGTCTCTCATCACTAGCTTCTCTCATCACCAGTGTCCAGGCATTTATCAAAGTGTTTGGGTTTATGGATCCAGCGTCTCCTCCTGAAAAGCGAATGGCAGTTGAGTTCCTCTGCTTGCACTTACGTCTGCATTTTGGGGAGAAGCACTCTGCTCTGTGACCTCGGTTCCCTCACGGTCCAAGAAAAGTCATTGATTTTCCACTTATCTAGCTTTGTCTTATTGTAAGGATGGAAGTGACTGGACATCTGTGTTATTTTTATACATAAAGCATTCCTCCTTGTTTTTGTCTGTGATCAGCTTAACCTTATCCTAAGCCCTCTCTTGTGCATTTCATTGTTGCTCAGGCTTCCAGAAAACCATCTAGATGCAGGTTAAATAAATCTTTGGTAAGAAGATAATTTGCTTCCCAAAATGTCAGTGTGCTTATCCAAGTTAAACATTAGTATTCTGATGTGAGCCATTCTAGACATGGTTTGATGAAATTAACTGAAGATGAGAACCACTGATGAAGAATTTAAACAGGATTAATACCTTCATTTTAAAAGGTGGATAAGGTGGGTGAGCACATTAATGGTTTCATCCATTATATCTCTTGGTGCTAAGAATTCATGTCCTTGTCCTATTTAGGTAAAGAATTTTTATTTCTTGGCAGAAATAAGATTATATATAAACTAAACTATAACAGTAATTTTTCTCAATTGACAAAAGGCACAATGTTTGCCTGAAGCTCTTATCTAATAGCTCATTGTATATTGGACTGTTTCTAAATCAGCCAAAGTTTAATAGCGATGGGGAGAGATTAATTATCAGAGGGCCTCCTTCTCATTAAAAAATAGATTTACCACTTGAAAACTGCTGAACATTGTTTAAACATGTTTACATATCACTTCAACATTTAGTATTAATAAAATGTCTTGTAAAATAGTGTCTATGTTATAATTCTTCTAGTTAAAATATGTATATAATGTTATATTTGCATATTTAAAAAGCTAACAGAAATATTAAGCAAGTATGTGTGTTTTTTTTATTTTCTTTTTGCATGTTTCTATTTTCTGAATTTTGTGTAATGAACAAGTAATGCTTTCGTGAAAAGAAGAAAACCATAGACATCAAAATAAGAATAATTCATAAAATACAAGACTTGAAAAGAATTTGGATTTATTTGTTAAGCCAGTTAAGCCAGTTCCTAATTTCTTCAGTTGAGGAAATGGAGGTACACACCAAAAAAAAAAAAAAAAAAAATCCTCTTGAATACTGTTTCCCCATTTCTGCTTAAAGAATAATAACCATTTTTTAAAGAGCTAGTTCAAACATGCACAGTTTTGGCATTTCTGTGGTAGCACGTCTCACATCTCTCACCGGTTGTGACATTTTTCAAGTATAACGTGAACCATGAGGAAGAGACAGAGATGCTGTGGGATGAGGATGGCTTCTCCTCACCACCTGTCCAGCGCTTAGCCATGTATCAGCTGTTGTTGCTCAGTCACCAAGCTGTGTTCGACTCTGAGACCCCATGGACTGCAGCACACCAGGCTCTCCAGTCCTTCACTGTCTCCCAAAGTTTGTTTACATTCACGTCTACTGAGTCAGCGATGCGATCTAACCATCTCATTCTCTGCTGCCCCCTTCTCCTTAGATTTCAGTCTTTACCAGCATCGGGATCTGTTCCAATATCTTACCTTATGCTATTTTAATTAACCCTTTAATCTTTTCAATTAATTTTTATTGACGTAGAGTTGACTTACAATGTTTCAGGTGTCCAGCAAATTGATTAGTTTCTATTGTACATATATATGTGCATACATTGTTGTTATTTAGTCACTGAGTCTTCTGCAACCCCATGGACTGTAGCCCACCAGGATCCTCTGTCCGTTAGGGATTTCCCAGGAAAGAATACTGGCATGGGTTGCCATTTCCTTTTCCTAGTGATCTTCCTGACCCAGGGATTGAACCCACATCTCCTGCATTGGCAGTCAGATTCTTTACCACTGAGCCACCAGGGATGCCCATGTGTATATTTACTTTTCAGATACTTTTCCATTATGGGTTATTACAAGACATTGAATACAGTTCCCATTAGAGGTTATTATAAGACATTGAATACAGTAGGTCCTTGTTTATCTATTTTATGTATAGTAGTGTATATGTGTCAATCCCAAATTTCTATTTTACTACCCTTCTACTCCCTTCCCCTTTAGCAACCATAAGTTTTTCCTATGTCTGTGAGTCTATTTCTGTTTTATAAATAAGTTCATTTGTATCCTATTTTAGATTCCACATATAAGTCATATAATATGATATTTGTCTTTATCTACCTATTTAATTCACTTAGCATGGTAATTTCTAGGTCCACCCACGTTACTGAAAATAGCATTATATCATTCTTTTTATGGGCTGAGCAATATTCTATTGTGTGTGTATATATACATATGCTGCTGCTGCTAAGTTGCTTCAGTCATGTCCAACTTTGTGCAACCCCATAGATGGCAGCCCACCAGGTTCCCCTGTCCCTGGGATTCTCCAGGCAAGAGTACTGGAGTGGGTTGCCATTTCCTTCTGCAATGCATGAAAGTGAAAAGTGAAAGTGAAGTCTCTCAGTCATGTCTGACTCTTAGCAACCCCATGGACTGCAGCCCATCAGGCTTCTCCGTCCATGGGATTTGCCAGGCAAGAGTACTGGAGTGGGTTGCCATTGCCTTCTCCATATATACATATACATATATATAAATACATATCACATCTTCTTTATCCATTCATCTATCAATGAACATTTAGGTTGCTTAATTAATCCTTTCAATACCTTCATGACTTAAATATTACTCTCATTATTCAGATGAATAAAAGGAAAATTAAACAGGTTAAAACATTTTAGAATCTTAACGTTGTCTTAAAGTTAAGACAACTTTGTCAAAACCCACAGAACTTGAGTTCTACATAGGTTCATATTTCTTCAAAACTTAACATATAGTAAATACTCAGGAAATTATTTAATAATCGAGGTACTTATTAGCAGCCGACTGATCCTTCAATTAATTCATAATGAAAACAACTTTGACCACAACTAGCACTTGAAGTCTAGATTTTTTAAACAAATAGAATTCTTTTTCATCACCAAAAAGTGATCATCCCTGCTGCCATCTGGCTTCCTTGTTCTCTTCTTGACTGTACTTCAAAATGCTTTTTTTAACTTATCTGTTTGCTTGAAACATCACTTTCCTTTTTAGACACCAGCTTCTTGCACTAACCTTTTGCCCCCGAGCTTAAATTCTAGAGCTAAATAACAATAGCTTATATATTTAGCACTTTCCTAAAAACTACCACATTGGATAATTTGTTTGGAAACAGATGGGATAGATATTATTACTTTCATTTTAAGGATGTGAAGGCTAAGCCTCCAAGCATTTCTGTGATTTGCTTATGAGCTTATACAACTTATACAGCTCTTAAATCACAAATCTAGGACCCAAGGGGAGTTTTCTGATCCCAGATCTAGTGGTCTTCCCTCTATGTTATGTGGTCTGATCATACAGAGGCATTCTCTTTGTCACCCCTTTAATTACCCGCTACATGTTCGGTTACACTTAGTTTCACTTCCATCCTTAATGGACAGTTTCAGTCTCTTAGTTTTTTAGCTTTTGTTCCTGTCAGGGTTTTTAATTGCTTGCAACAGAAACTCACTCTGGCTGAACTAAGCAGGGAACAAATTTGCTGAAAGAATAGCAGATAATTCAGGAGATCATGGAGATGCAGGATGAGAAACAGGTAAGAACTAGAGAAGAGGGCAGCAGCCAGATAATCTGCCAGAGCTGTGCTCTTGAGCACAGGGTACCCCTGGCCAGTGCTTACCTTTACTGACACCTCTCATCTCATGCTTATACACAGGATGTTGTTAGCATCACTGCTCTTGCCCACTGCTAGAATGCTTGTCCATTGTCCTTGCTTCTTTGTGTCAGTATCTCCTGTTTCAAAGTCTTGAATGGGTATGTCTGATTGGCTGAGTATTGATCTTGTGGTCATACTCTAGCTTCCTGGGAAGTTGGGAAACGGTAAGTGCTAAGTATGTTTAACTTCTATCATAGAAGGTGAGCTCGTTCTCTCAACAAGACTCATGAAGTATGTGTGCATGCATGCTAAGTCTCTTCAGTCGTGGCCGACTCTTTGTGACCCCATGGACTGTGGGCCGCCTGGCTTCTCTGTTCATGGGAGGCAAGAATACTGGAGTGGGTTGCCATGCCCTTCTCCAGGGGACCTTCCCAACCCAGGGACTGATACATTGCAGGCAGATTCTTTACTGCTGAATCAACATGGGCAGCCCTCATTAAGCATATACTTCTCTAAATATAACAAGGAGGTTGAAATAAAGTCCCCTACCATGACCAAAAAATAGCCAACTTCTAATATTGATTCCAATTTAGTTTTGCATGTTCTTTCTTTGAGTGAAATTTCTTTGAGATAAGGGACATATATAATTTACGACTATGTCTCGGTTGTCACTCAGCCAATAATTACACTTGCTCTGTGGCATTCTGAAGGGTTTTAACTTGTCATTTAACTTTCACTTATCATCTAAGAAATTCCTTTTCCAAAATTATCATCTAATATTTCTCTCAAACGAGTGGATTTCATCAGGGCTTGACAGCATGAACTGTGGCTTTACAAAATATTTTCAAAGCATGAAAACTACGTTTGGTATATTTCCATGGCTTTAGATTTTAAGGTATGCCGTGTTATTTTACTTTAAGAACTCCAGATATTTCTTCAACAGCAATATGTTTCTGATTCTGAAATCCTTTCCTCTGCAGTATTTTTGAACAGTGGCTTCGAAAGTATCGTCCTCTTCAAGATGTTTATCCAGAAGCTAATGCACCCATTGGACACAACCGAGAATCCTACATGGTCCCTTTCATCCCGCTCTACAGAAACGGTGACTTCTTCATTTCATCCAAGGATCTGGGCTACGACTACAGCTACCTACAAGAGTCAGGTAAAGCTCAGTTTCTCTCATATGAATTGATCAGTCTGATGTGCCAATCTTTTCTGAGAGCATGCAAAACCTTATGATTTTACAGTGTTATCCCCCAATGCTTTAACTTGTAAAGTGCATTATAATCCTTAGTTCATCACTGATTTATTATTGCATGGCCCAAGCTGCAAGAATCTTTAAGCTCTTATCCATTCTGCTTAATAGAAGGCATTCTGTGTGTGGCAACCTGAGAAGAGCACTAGAATTCAGATCAGATAACAGTGAGTGTGAGACCTGATACTTTAAACTGACTTTGGTGTGACGTTGGAAATTCTGACTTCAATTCCCTGAATTTCAGCTTCTTAACCTAACATATTGGGAATATAATACCTCAAAGAGATATTGTGATAATTAAGGACATTACAAGCCTAGTGCAGTCTGCACAAGAAAAATATCTACCAGTTTTAGAATCGTCTTTGGGAACTTCCTGCTAGGGTTATCAAGAAAACTTGTGAACATTTTTTTTTAACATTTTGATATTAAATCCAATTAACAATAATAATAATGCTAATAGATATAATAATAATTTCTATGACTATGATTAAGGTAGTGTTATAAAAGCCTAGGATTGTAACTATTTCTAGGCTTTAAATAATCTTCCTTAGTTTAAGTATGCATATATTTTCTTGATAAATGAGGAACACATAGTAATGTTCTGCTACAATCTGAGAGTCTACTCCATACTATACATGCATTATTAGTCACTATATATTCAGTTCAGTTCAGTTCAGTCGCTCAGTTGTGTCCGACTCTTTGCGACCCCATGAATCGCAGCTATATATTAGCTATTATTATCCCTAGAATAAGGTGAGGACACTGATGCTAAAACAATTTCAATGACTTTCCCAGTATCAAATACCAGCATACATATGAGCCAGATTTCAATACTACAGGGTCCTCTCCACTTAACAGAAGATGGTCAAAAGCAATAAAACAAGACAGAGCATGTGGATAAGAGGTGTTCAACAAGCACTGATGTTTCATTATATTCATGGATAATTCATGATAAGGTGAATAAATTAGCAAAACTAAATGAACAGATAAATGACATTTTTTTTCTTTTACTTTTTCCTTTTTTTTTCCCTTTATTTTTATTAGTTGGAGGCTAATTACTTTACAATATTGTAGTGGTTTTTGCCATACATTGACATGAATCAGTCATGGATTTACATGTGTTCCCCATCCTGAACCCCCTCCCACCTCCCTACCCATCCCATCCCTCTGGGTCATCCCAGTGCACAAGCGCTGAGCACTTGTCTCATGCATCCAACCTGGACTGGTGATCTGTTTCACACTTGATAATATACAGGTTTCAACGCTATTCTCTCAGATCATCCCACCCTCAACTTCTCCCATAGAGTCCAAAAGTCTGTACGATACATCTATGTCTCTTTTGCTGTCTTGCATATAGGGTTATTATTACCATCTTTCTAAATTCCATATATATACATTAGTATACTGTATTGGTCTTTATCTTTCTGGCTTACTTCATTCTGTATAATGGGCTCCAGTTACATCCATCTCATTAGAACTGATTCAAATATATTCTTTTTAATGGCTGAGTAATATTCCACGGTGTATATATACCATAGCTCTCTTATCCATTTGTCTGCTGATGGGCATCTAGGTTGCTTCCATGTCCTGGCTATTATAAACAGTGTTGCGAAGAACACTGGGGTATATGTGTCTCTTTCAGTTCTGGTTTCCTTGGTGTGTATGCCCAGCAGTGGGATTGCTGGGTCATATGGCAGTTCTATTTCCAGTTTTTTTAAGGAATCTCCACACTGTTCTCCATAGTGGCTGTACTAGTTTGCATCCCCACCAACAGTGTAAGAGGGTTCCCTTTTCTCCACACCCTCTCCAGCATTTATTGCTTGTAGACTTTTGGATAGCAGCCATCCTGACTGGCGTGTATTGGTACCTCATTGTGGTTTTGATTTGCATTTCTCTGATAATGAATGATGTTGAGCATCTTTTCATGTGTTTGTTAGCCATCTCTATGTCTTCTTTGGAGAAATGTGTATTTACTTCTTTGGCCCATTTTTTGATTGGGTCATTTATTTTTCTGGAATTGAGCTGCAGGAGTTGCTTGTATATTTTTGAGATTAATCCTTTTTCTGCTTCCTCATTTTTTATTATTGTCTCCCATTCTGAAGGCTGTCTTTTCACCTTGCTTATAGTTTTCTTTGTTGTGCAAAAGCTTTTAAGTTTAATTATGTCCCATTTGTTTATTTTTGCTTTTATTTCCAATATTCTTGGAGGTGGGTCATAGAGGATCCTGCTGTGATTTATGTCGGAGTGTGTTTTGCCTATGTTCTCCTCTAGGAGTTTTATAGTTTCTGGTCTTACACTTAGATCTATAGTCCATTTTGAGTTTATTTTTGTGTATGGTGTTAGAAAGTGTTCTAGTTTCATTCTTTTACAGGTGGTTGTCCAGATTTCCCAGCGCCACTTGTTAAAGAGGTTGTCTTTTTTCCATTGTATATCCTTGCCGCCTTTGTAGAAGATAAGGTATCCATAGGTTCGTGGATTTATCTCTGGGCTTTCTGTTTTGTTCCACTGATCTGTATTTCTGTCTTTGTGCCAATACCATACTGTCTTGATGACTGTGGCTTTGTAGTATAACCTGAAGTCAGGCAGGTTGATTCCTCCAGTTCCATTCTTCTTTCTCAAGATTGCTTTGGCTATTCGAGGTTTTTTGTATTTCCATACAAATTGTGAAATTATTTGTTCTAGTTCTGTGAAAAATACCGTTGGTAGCTTGATAAGGATTGAATTGAATCTATAGATTGCTTTTGAACTCATGTTCACAGTATTGATTCTTCCAATCCATGAATGCAGTTTATTTTTCCATCTATTTGTGTCCTCTTTGATTTCTTTCACCAGTGTTTTATAGTTTTCTATATATAGGTCTTTTGTTTCTTTGGGTAGATATACTCCTAAGTATTTTATTCTTTTTGGTGAATGGTATTGTTGCCTTAATTTCTCTTTCTGTTTTCTCATTGTTAGTGTATAAGAATGCAAGGGATTTCTGCATGTTAATTTTATATCCTGCAACTTTACTATATTCATTGATTAGCTCTAGTAATTTTCTGGTAGAGTCTTTAGGGTTTTCTATATAGAGGATCATGTCATCTGCAAGCAGTGAGAGTTTTACTTCTTCTTTCCTATCTGGATTCCTTTTATTCCTTTTTCTGCTCTGATTGCTGTGGCCAAAACTATGTTGAATAGTAGTGGTGAGAGTGGGCACCCTTGTCTTGTTCTTGACTTTAGGGGGAATGCTTTCAATTTTTCACCATTGAGGATAATGTTTGCTGCGAGTTTGTCATATATAGCTTTTATTATGTTGAGGTATGTTCCTTCTATTCCTGCTTTCTGGAGAGTTTTATCATAAATGGATGTTTAATTTTGTCAAAGGCTTTTTATGCATCTATTGAGATAATCGTATGATTTTTATCTTTCAATTTGTTAATGTGGTGTATTACACTGATTGATTTGTGGACATGGAAGAATCCTTGCATTCCTGGCATAACGCCCACTTGGTCATGATATACGATCTTTTAAATATGTTGTTGGATTCTGTTTGCTAGAATTTCATTGAGGATTTTTGCATCTATGTTCATCAGTGATATAGGCCTGTAGTTTTCTTTTTTGGTGGCATCTTTGTCTGGTTTTGGTATTAGGGTGATGGCGGCCTCAGAATGAGTTTGGAAGATTATCTTCTTCTGCAATTTTCTGGAAGAGTTTGAGTAAGATAGGTGTTAGCTCTTCTCTAAATTTTTGGTAGAATTCAGCTGTGCAGCCATTTGATCCTAGGCTTTTGTTTGCTGGAAGATTTCTGATTACAGTTTCGATTTCCATGCTTGTGATGGGCCTGTTAAGATCTTCCATTTCTTCCTGGTTCAGTTTTGGAAAGTTATGCTTTTCTAAGAATTTGTCTATTTCTTCCAAGATGTCCATTTTATTGGCATAGAGCTGCTGGTAGTAATCTCTTATGATCCTTGTATTTCAGTGTTATCTGCTGTGCTCTCTCCATTTTCATTTCTGATTTTGTTGATTTGGTTCTTCTCCCCTTGTTTCTTGATGAGTATGGCTAACGGTTTGTCAATTTTATTTATCTTTTCAAAAAAGCAGTTTTTAGCTTTGTTGATTTTTTCTATGGTCTCTTTTGTTTCTTTTGTGTTTATTTCTGCCCTAATTTTTAACATTTCTTTCCTTCTACAAACCCTGGGGTCCTTCATTTCTTCCTTCTCTAGTTGCTTTAGGTGTAGAGTTAGGTTATGTGTTTGACTTTTTTCTTGTTTCTTTTTTTAAAAATTTTTAAATTTTTTTCATTTATTTTTATTAGTTGGAGGTTAATTGCTTTACAATATTGTAGTGGTTTTTGTCATACATTGACATGAATCAGCCATGGATTTACATGTATTCCCCATCCTGATCCCCCCTCCCACCTCCCTCTCCACCCGATTCCTCTGGGTCTTCCCAGTGCACCAGGCCCAAGCACTTGTCTCATGCATCCAGCCTGGGCTGGTGATCTGTTTCACCCTAGATAATATACATGTTTCAATGCTGTTCTCTCAAAACATCCCACCCTTGCCTTCTCCCACAGAGTCCAAAAGTCTGTTCTGTACATCTGTGTCTCTTTTTCTGTTTTGCATATAGGGTTATCGTTACCATCTTTCTAAATTCCATATATATACATTAGTATGCTGTATTGGTCTTTATCTTTCTGGCTTACTTCACTTTGTATAACAGGCTCCAGTTTCATCCATCTCATTAGAACTGATTCAAATGAATTCTTTTTAATGGCTGAGTAATATTCCATGGTGTATATGTACCATAGCTCTCTTATCCATTCGTCTGCTGATGGGCATCTAGGTTGCTTCCATGTCCTGGCTATTATAAACAGTGCTACGATGAACATTGGGGTGCACGTGTCTCTTTCGGATCTGGTTTCCTCAATGTGTATGCCCAGCAGTGGGATTGCTGGGTCATATGGTAGTTCTATTTCCAGTTTTTTAAGAAATCACGCTGTTCTCCATAGTGGCTGTACTAGTTTGCATTCCCACCAACAGTGTAAGAAGGTTCCCTTTTCTCCACACCCTCTCCAGCATTTATTGCTTGTAGACTTTTGGATAGCAGTCATCCTGACTGGTGTGTAATGGTACCTCATTGTGGTTTTGATTTGCATTTCTCTGATAATGAGTGATGTTGAGCATCTTTTCATGTGTTTGTTAGCCATCTCTATGTCTTCTTTGGAGAAATGTGTGTTTACTTCTTTGGCCCATTTTTTGATTGGGTCATTTATTTTTCTGGAATTGAGCTGCAGGAGTTGCTTGTATATTTTTGAGATTAATCCTTTGTTGCTTCGTTTACTATTATTTTCTCCCAATCTGAGGGCTGTTTTTTTCACCTTGCTTATAGTTTCCTTTGTTGTGCAAAAGCTTTTAAGTTTAATTATGTCCCATTTGTTTATTTTTGCTTTTATTTCCAATATTCTTGGAGGTGGGTCATAGAGGATCCTGCTGTGATTTATGTCGGAGTGTGTTTTGCCTATGTTCTCCTCTAATAGTTTTATAGTTTCTGGTCTTACATTTAGATCTTTAATCCATTTTGAGTTTATTTTTATGTATGGTGTTAGAAAGCATTCTAGTTTCGTTCTTTTACAAGTGGTTGACCAGTTTTCTCAGCACCACTTGTTAAAGAGGTTTAGGTAAGCCTGTATTGCTGTGAACCTTCCCCTTAGCACTGCTTTTACAATGTCCCATAAGTTTTGGGTTGTTGCGTTTTCATTTTCATTTGTTTCTATGCATATTTTGATTTCTTTTTTTATTTCTTCTATGATTTGTTGGTTATTCATAAGTGTGTTATTTAACCTCCATATGTTTGAATTTTTAATAGCTTTTTTTTTTCTGTAATTGAGATCTAATCTTACTGCATTGTGGTCAGATCAGAAAAGATGACTGGAATGATTTCAATCTTTTTGAATTTACCAAAACTAGATTTATGGCCCAGGATGTGATCTATTCTGGAGAAGGTTCTGTGTGCACTTGAGAAAAAGGTGAAAATGATTCTTTTGGGGTGAAATGTCCTATAGATATCAATTAGGTCTAGCTGATCCATTGTGTCATTTAAAGTTTGTGATTCCTTTTTAATTTTCTGTCTAGTGATCTATCCATAGATGTGAGTGGGGTATTAAAGTCTCCCTATTATTGTGTTATTGTTAATTTCCCTTTTCATACTTATTAGCATTTGCCTTACATATTGCAGTGCTCCTATGTTGAGTGCATATATATTTATAATTGTTATATCTTCTTCTTGGATTGATCCTTTGATCATTATGTAGTGTCCTTCTTTGTCTCTTTTCACAGCCTTTATTTTAAAGTCTATTTTATCTGATATGAGTATTGCAACTCCTGCTTTCTTTTGGTCTCCATTTGCATGAAATATTTTTTTTCCAGTCCTTCACTTTCAGTCTGTATGTGTCCCTTGGTTTGAGGTGGGTCTCTTGTAGACAGCATATATAGGGGTCTTGTTTTTGTATCCATTCAGCCAGTCTTTGTCTTTTGGTTGGGGCATTCAATCCATTTACATTTAAGGTAATTATTGATAAGTATGGTCCCGTTTCATTTACTTTGTTGTTTTGGGTTTGCGTTTATACAACCTTTCTGTGTTTCTTGCCTAGAGAAGATCCTTTAGCATTTGTTGAAGAGCTGGTTTGGTGATGCTGAATTCTCTCAGCTTTTGCTTGTCTGTAAAGCTTTTGAATTCTCCTTCATATCTGAATGAGATCCTTGCTGGGTACAGTAATCTGGGGCATTACTTTAAATATGTCCTGCTATTCCACTGTGGCCTGAAGAGTTTCTATTGAAAGATCAGCTGTTATCCTTGTGGGAATCCCCTTGTGTGTTATTTGTTGTTTCTCCCTTGCTTCTTTTAATATTTGTTCTTTGTATTTTGTCTTTGTTAATTTGATTTATATGTGTCTTGGGGTGTTTCACCTTGGGTTTATCCTCTTTGGGACTCTCTGGGTTTCTTGGACTTGTGTGACTATTTCCTTCCCCATTTTGGGGAAGTTTTCAGCTGTTATCTCATTGAGTATTTTCTCATGGCCTTTCTTTTTGTCTTCTTTTTCTGGGACTCCTATGATTCAAATGGTGGGGCGTTTTACATTGTCCCAGAGTTCCTTGAGGTTGTCCTTATTTCTTTTGATTCATTTTTTTTTTCCTCTCTGCTTCATTTATTTCCACCATTTTTCTTGTACCTCACTTATCCTATCTTCTGTCTCCATTATTCTACTGTTGGTTCCCTCCAGAGTGTTTTTGATCTCATTTATTGCATTATTTGTTTTTAATTGACTCTTTTTTATTTCTTCTAGGTCCTTGTTAAACATTTCTTGCATCTTCTCAATCCTTGCCTCTAGGTTATTTATCTGTAACTCCATTTTGTTTTCAAGATTTTGGATCATTTTTATTATCATTATTCTAAATTGTTTTTCAGGTAGATTCCCTATCTCCTCTTGTTTTGTTTGGCTTGGTGGGCACTTTTCATGTTCCTTTACCTGCTGGGTATTTCTCTGCCTTTTCATATTATTTAGATTGCTGGGTTTGGGGTGGCCTTTCTTTATTCTGGTAGTCTGTGGTTCCTTTCTATTGTGGAGGTTTCTCCCAGTGGGTGGGGCTGGGTGTTTGGCTTGTCGAGGTTTGCTGGATAGAGAAACTTGTGTCGGTGTTCTGGTGGGTGGAGCTGGATTTCTTCTCTCTGGAGTGCAATGGAGTGTCCAGTAGTGAGTTTTGAGATGGGTCTATGGGTTTGGTGTGACTTCGGGCAGCCTGTATATTGATGCTCAGGTCTATATGTTCCTTCGTTGCTGGAGGATTTGTGTGGTATGTCTTGCTCTGGAACTTATTGGCTCATGGGTGGTGGTTGGTTTCAATGTAGGTATGGAAGCTTTTGGGTGATCTCTTATTATTTAATGTTCCCTGTAGTCAGGAGTTCTCTGGTGTTCTCAGGTATTGGGCTTAAGCCTCCTGCCTCTAGATTTCAGTCTTATTCTTCCAGTAGCCTCAAGACTTCTCCATCCATACAGCACTGATAATAAAACTTCTAGGTTAATGGTGAAAGGATTCTCCACAGTGAGGGACACCCAGAGAGGTTCACAGAGCCACATGAAGAAGAGGAGAGTGAGGAAGGTGATAGAGGTGAGCAGGAGGAGAAAAAGGGGGATTCAAAAGAAGAGAGACAGATCTAGGGAGTACTCTGTTCCCTAAGTGTTCTCCACAGCCCAGAACACCCACAGAGATTCACAGAATTGGATTGAGAAGAGAAGGGGGAGGGAGGAAATAGAGGTGATCTGGGGGAGAAAAAGGAGAGTGAAAAGGGGGAGAGAGTGATCCAACCAGTAATCATACTCCTGAGTAAAAATGGGTACTGAAAATTGGATTCTTAAATGTCCAAAATTGATGTCAAATACTGAAGAACAAAAATTAAAAATCTGGAGTAGAGGTTAGACTCTTAAAAATACAATATTAAAAAAACCAAAAACACACAAAAAAATGAAAGAAATATAGATGAAGTTTGCTTTAAAAATAGGGTCTTTTTTTGCAAGGTTTTTTTGGGTTATAAAAATGAAAATTAAGGAGTAATAGAGGACTTAAAAAAAGGAAAAAAATTAATTAAAAAAATAATAGTAGTAAAAATATATCTAGGAATTTCTCTGGAGCTGTTGCAGGCAGTGTGGGTTCAGTTCAGGTTCAGATAGCCCCTTGTTCCAGCTTACACTTCTTGATATCTAGAGGCCCCTTCCAGTGTAGTCAGTGTTAACTACAGGGATTTTAATCTGTTGCACCTGTCACTTCTAAAGCGCGTCCCTTTGTGTATTTGGCTTCTGTTTGCAGGTCTCTTCAGTGCCTAATTCCACCCTGACACAAGCGGGCGGAGGTGGTCTCTTGTTTAGGTTCGCTTGTTCAGTGGTGCTGCGGGGAGGGAGGGGCGCTGCAGACAAACGTCACTGGCGTGTGTGGGGAGGACCCGCAGTGTTCCGGCCACACTGGTTTTGCCCCGCTCACGGTGTGTGTGCTTTCCCTGTCTACACTGCTCAGGCTCCAGGCTGCTCTCCAGGGAGCGGGCCCTGCGTTATGTGCACTTCCCAGGCCCAAGCCGCTCAGGTTCAGGTTCTCGGGTACTCCACAAAGGCGCAGAGTCTGTTGGGCATGCGTTTTGTGCCGTTCAGGGTCTGAGTAGCTCAGGCAACCAGGAGCTTGACGAGCGCGACTTCTCCCCTCCCCGTCCCAGCCTCAGTTTCTGAGTGTGCCGATCGGGTGTGCCTTGTTTCTCTTCTGGGGAGCTGATCTCTGGCTGCGACCCTCCCAGCGGATGTCAACCATCCAGAATCTCAGGAAGTCTTTGGTTAGAGACTGGAAGCCTGTTTGCAGTTTGGTAGGGGATGCCGTCTCTGGGGCCGAGTTTGCCGCTTTCCGGCTCTGGCTGGTGCCCGCCTCCCCACTGCCTCTGGCGGGGGATGGGCCCCTCCGCAGCCGGCTATCTCCTCTCTGGTGTTGCTCAGTCCTTTGTTCGGTGAATGGGTCGGCTGTGCCTTAGGTTAGGGCTTTTCACAGATTAATTCTCTCTCAGTCTCTCTCTTGCTATCCCACAGTTTAAGCTGCTTTCTCACATTAGCTCCCTCCAATTGCCCTCAGGGCATTCAGGCCTGGTCCTTACCCTAAGCAATGCCGCCCGCTCCTCTCCGTTCTGCCCCCATTTGCTGGTGGCGGATGCGAGCATCTGGGGTACTTTTCTGCTGGGAGTTGCTTTTAGGCATGTATTCTGTGGGTTTTATTTACTTTTCCTCCCTGTTAGGTTGCCCTCTGAGATTCAAAAACTTCCCCCAGACCTGCCAGTGAGAGGGTTTCCTGGTGTTTGGAAACTTCCTCTATTAAGACTCCCTTCCCGGGATGGATCTCTGTCCCTAGCTCTTCTGTCTCTCTTTTTGTCTTTTATATTTTGTCCTACCTCCTTTCGAAGACAATGGGCTGCATTTCTCTGTGCCTGATGTCCTCTGCTAGCGATCAGAATTTGTTTTGTGAAGTTTGCTCAGCGTTGAAATGTTCTTTTGATGAATTTGTGGGGGAGAAAATGGTCTCCCCGTCCTATTCCTCCACCATCTTAGCTCCTCCTCTCAATAAATGACATTTATCAACTTCCTCCCTCTTGTTAGACCTTAGTGACACATACATTAATGACATACCTCTAGCCTCAAGGAGCTCTAAATTCAGTGTACAAGTCAGACCATTGTGCAAGAAACATCAGGCTGTGTTAGGTGTAGCAAAGGAGTCGTAAAGAGAATACTAGAGGAGCACAGAGGAAAAGGCAATGACTTCAGAATAGTTCTAACTAGAGAAACAAGATGAACCTTGAAGGGTGAGCAGGCAGATAGTGGATGGAAAAGAGCAGGGAATATTCAAAACTAAAAGAATAACAAAATAGAGGTATAAAGTGTACTATGTATTTCTGGAATGCTAAATTCTCTAATTTGAGAAGCTTGCGTGATGGAAAATTACACAGATGCAATAAACTGAGTCACTTCATAATAGCCAACACATTATGAATCTTTTTAGGTGTCATGAACTCTTCTAGAAGTGCTGTATGCATTATTTGCTTTAACCTTCATTACTACCCTTATGAAGATACTATTACTTCTTTTTCCAGATCATAGATGAGAAAATAGAAGCTTAAAGGATATGACTAACTTGTCCCAGGCCATCTAGCTAGTATGTGGCATAGCAGAACCACATTTTAAGGTCAAAAGGAGAATCTGTATTTTATCAATATTCTCTTGCCTTTTGGGGAGCCATTAGTTGGACAGATATGGGTTTGGTTGACCTGTTCTGTTTTACCTGAAGATCGTAGCCAATGGAAGAAGTACTAAAATGGCTGGTGGAGGAGATCAGTTCTTTGAAATCCTTGAGATTACTGTGAACAGGGTGAAGGTGTGATAAGGGTGGAGGGTGGAGGAATGATAAGGGGAGTGAATTCTTGTGAGTTGAAAAAAAGGGTCGCCTCCAGTGACATGTTTTCCCTTCCTTCTGGAAACACCCATAGTGCATAAAGAAAGGAACATGTTGATAACAGTTTTTCAAAGATTCACCATCAGGATTTTCTGATTTCCATTTCCAGAACATAATAGACTCTTTCATGGCATCATGCTTTTGATCACACTATTCTCTCTAGCTAAATTCTGATCCCCTTCATCTATTTGTCAAACTCTCAGATATGAAATAGTTATATATAAATATTTATATACATATATACACATAGTCATGTCTAATCACTCCTTTGTTAGAATTGCATGCTAATTTTTCTACATATGATTTGTCTCCCACTCTACCTTGGCTGTTATAGAAGGAAATGCAGCCACTCCAGTCTTTTTGCCTGGAAAATCCCATGGATAGAAGAGCCTGTTGAGCCACAGTCCATAGACTCACAAAGAGTCAGACACAATTGAGCAACTTCACTTTCTTTCTTTCTACCTTGGCTGTAAGCCCTGCAAAATCAGAATTGATATCTTGCAAGCTTCTCTAGTCTAAATACCAAAGAATATCTGGTATGGGGTAAAATCAATGAATTAAATTGAACACAAGTGATATTTATCATGAAGAATAAATGCGTGTAAGTATGGCTTACATGTAATCACATACAAATAAAGTGTACTTAACCCACTGCAGTATTCTTGCTTGGGAAATCCCGTGGACACAAGAGCCTGGTGGGCTACAGTTCATGGGGTCACAGAGATGGACATGACTGAGGGCCTAACACTTTCTTATGTATAGTACAATACATATAAATAAAACTTGCTAAAAAAAAAAAAATCACACCTCTTAATACTCAGGTCATTTTTAGATATTTTTAATGTATTTCAAGCCTTCTATTGCACTAGGTATTTTTTAGGTGATTTTATTGGTTTATTTATTCTTTTACATCCATATGTTTAGTAACTACCTCATACAAGGCATTCTTTTAGACACTACAGATACAGTGGCAAACAACATAGTCGCCTCCTAATGAAAGAGAATGACCTTAAACCACTATTTACCTAATGACTCTTTTATGTCGAGATGTGCCTATCTCTAGGAGTCAATGAAGTGACATTTCAGAGAATATCCATGACAGGAGGAATTCATTAGCTGAAAAGGGAGTCTTGGGCCATATTGCTAAGATAACAGAGTCATTAATGAATTTTAAACAAATCAGGGTTGAATTTGAGTTTTCATAAGATTATGTTTGCTGCAGCTTATAGGAAGTTTTATGGCAGTTGCAAAGCACATTCAGGGAGGCTGATGAAAATGCTGTTACAAGTATCCAGGGGAGAGCTGAAGGAAATTTGAATTGCAGCCATGGTGATAGGAGGCGAGGTAGAAAGGACAAAAGAATTTGAAGTTATTTTGAAAGCAAAATTTATGGAACTTGGAAAATGATTTATATAATAGGTGAGAAAGAAGGAGATATTGAAGATGGCTTTAAGCTTTCTGGCCTATGATAAATGGTGATTGAATTCATTAAGGCAGTAACAATGGGAGCAGGGCCAGACATGGAGAGACTCTCAAGGTGGTGTCGGTTACATAGTGAAATGGGGTGAATGGCACATCGTAGTAAAGATGTCTCTGAAGTAGCTAGATGGCCTTGAACCTCAGAAGAGATTGTGGCCTGCAGATACTAATGTGAGATACATCAGCATATAAAATGCCAGTCTTTACAATCCTTTATGATCACAATGTGGTAGTGACTTTCCTGTTCCACCTCATTGTGTGCATGCATGTGTGCATGCTCAGTTATGTTCAACTCTTTGCAATCCTGTGGACTGTAGCCCACCAGGCTCCACCTCATTGTTCCTTCCCTAATGTCCAAAAGGCTACTTTTTACTGAAAAGGCAACAAAAACTATTGAAGAAGAAAAGGGAAAGCAGTATCACATTAAGGGATTAATGGTATTTATTATTTGTTTATAGTTAGATTTTAAAAATAAAATTGATTTTAAATGTTTTTAGAGTATTTAATGTATTTAGAGTATTTAAATGTATTTAGAGTATTTTCAGATGGCTGTGAATTTTCACAAGTTTTAGAGAGGTTTTGCTTTAAAATAAGCAACAGTTGCCTATTTTCCATTTTATGAATTATTCTATTGTTCCTATATTACTTTCAAGGAGTTTAAATTTTTATCTCTATACATTGCTAAACTTTAACCTTACTAAAATTGTCTTTAAATTTTTCAATACAATTTAGTTCAGGCAGTTAATTATTCATCATTTAGGCAGTTATATTTATAATTACTCAAGCGTTTTCCATAAAAGGCAGCTGATGACTTCTTGCTTTAGTCAAACATTTTCTCTTATAATTGAATTTAGCGATGTTTTTAAAAATCGAGTAGCAGGTCATTTTGTCATGCACAACTGATTAAAAGATGAAACCAAAATGGGTTGAATCCTGTTGGCAAATATACTCCTGCTTTCTATATGGTGCTACTTTGCTAAGAGCTTCCTTCGTCTAATATATTCCAAAAGACTTGACATTTGATTTTAAAAATGAGAGAGGGTACACGTGTCACTTTCAATTCTGGTTTCCTCAGTGTGTATATCCAGCAGTGGGATTAGTAGGTTTTATGGCACACCCTTTTCTCCACACCCTCTCCAGGAATTACTGTTTGTAGACTTGTTGATAGCAGCCATTCTGACCGGTGTGAGATGGTACCTCTCTTTGGTTTTGATTTGCATTTCTCTGATAATGAATGATGTTGAGTGTCATTTCACGTGTTTGTTAGCCATCTGTATGTCTTCTTTGGAGAAATGTCTGTTTAGTTCTTTGGCCCGCTTTTTGATTGGGTTTTTTATTTTTCTGGTATTGAGCTGTATGAGCTGCTTGTATATTTTAGAGATTGACTCTTTGTCAGTTGCTTCATTTCCTTTTATTTTCTCCCATTCTGAAGACTGCATTTTCACCTTGCTTATAGTTTCCTTCACTGTGCAAAAGTTTTTAAGTTTAATTAGGTTCCATTTGTTTATTTTGGCTTTTATTTCCATTACTCTGAGAGGTGGGTCATAGAGGATCCTGCTGTGATTTTTGTCAGAGAGTGTTTTGCCTATGTTTTCTAGGAGTTTTATAGTTTCTGGTCTAGGAGTTTTATAGTTTCTGGTCTTTCATTTAGATCTTTAATCCATTTCGAGTTTATATTTGTGTGTGGTGTTAGAAAGTGTTCTAGTTTCATTCTTTTACAGGTGATTGTCCAGTTTTCCCAGCACCACTTGTTAAAGAGATTGTCTTTTCTCCATTGTATATTTTTGCTTCCTTTGTCAAAGATAAGGTGTCCATAGGTGCGTGGATTTATCTCTGGGCTTTCTATCTTCTTCCATTGATCTATATTTCTGTCTTTGTGCCAGTACCATACTGACTTGATGACTGTGGCCTTGTGGTATAGTCTGAAGTCAGGCAGGTTTATTCCTCCAGTTCCATTCTTCTTTCTCAAGATGCTTTGGCTATTTGAGTTTTTTTTGTATTTCCATACAGATTGTGAAATTATTTGTTCTAGTTCTCTGAAAAATACCATTGGTAGCTTGATAGGGATTGCATTGACTCTATAGATTGTTTTGGGCAGTATACTCATTTTCACTATATTGATTCTTTGATTCATGAACATGGTATATTTCTCCATCCATCTGTGTCATCTTTGATTTCTTTCATCAGTGTTTTATAGTTTTCTATATATAGGTCTTTTTTTTTTAGGTAGATTTATTCCTAAGGATTTTATTCTTTTCATCACAATGGTGAATGGGATTGTTTCCTTGCACTATTTACAATAGCCAGGACATGGAAGCAAGCTAATGTCCATCGGCAGATGAATGGATAAGAAAGTTGTGGTACATATACACAATGGAATATTACTCAGCTATTAAAAAGAACACATTTTATTCAGTTCTAATGAGGTGGATGAAACTGGAGCTTATTATACAGAGTGAAATAAGTGAGAAAGACAAACATCAATACAGCATATTAATGCATATATATGCATTTATTTATTTAGACTTTAGAAAGATGGTACTGACAACCCTATACGTGAGACAGCAGTAGAGACACAGATATAAAGAACAGACTTTTGGGCTCTGTGCGAGAAGGCCAGAGTCGGATGATTTGAGAGAATAGCATTGAAACATGTATATTACCATATGTGAAACAGATGACCAGTCCAGGCTCGATGCATGAAACAGAGCACTCACAGTTGGTGCACCGGGACAACCCAGAGGGATGGGATGGGGGAACGAGGTGGAAGGGGGGGGGGGTTTGGGTTGGGGGACACATGTACACCCATGGCTGATTCATGTCAATGTATGACAAAAACCACCACAATATTGTAAAGTAATTAGCCTCCAATTAAAATGAATAAATTAATTTTAAAAAATGAGAGGAGGAGGCATGCACAGTAATTGGAATATTTCATTCTGCACATGGGATTTGAAGAAGTTCCAGATGTTCAAGCTAGTTTTAGAAAAGGCAGAGGAACCAGAGATCAAATTGCCAACATCCACTGGATCATCAAAAAACCAACAGAGTTTCAGAAAAACATCTATTTCTGCTTTATTGACTATGCCAAAGCCATTGACTGTGTGGATCACAATAAACTGTGGAAAATTCTGAAAGAGATGGGAATACCAGACCACCTGACCTGCCTCTGTCAGGAAGCAAGTTAGAACTGGACATGGAACAACAGACTGGTTCCCAATAGAAAAAGGCTGTGTATTGTCACCCTGCTTATTTAACTTCTATGCATAGTATATCATACGAATCACTGGGCTGGAAGAAGCACAAGCTGGAATCAAGATTGCTGGGAGAAATATCCATAACCTCAGATATACAGATGATACCACCCTTATGGCAGAAAGTGAAGAGGAACTAAAAAGCCTCCTGATGAAAGTGAAAGAGGAGAGTGAAGAAGTTGGCTTAAAGCTCAACATTCAGAAAACTAAGATCATGGCATCTGGTCCCATCACTTCATGGCAAATAGATGGAGAAACAGAGGAAACAGTGTCAAACTTTATTTTTTTGGGCTCCAAGATCACTGCAGATGGTGATTGCAGCCATGAAATTAAAAGACGCTTACTCCTTGGAAGAAAAGTTATGACCAACCTAGATAGCATATTAAAAAGCAGAGACATTACTTTGTTAACAAAGGTCTGTCTAGTCAAGGCCATGGTTTTTCCAGTGGTCATGTATGGATGTGAGAGTTGGACTGTGAAGAAAGCTGAGCACCAAAAAACTGATGCTTTTGAACTATGGTGTTGGAGAAGACTCTTGAGAATCCCTTGGAGTGCAAGGAGATCCAGCCAGTCCATCCTAAAAGAGATCAGTCCTGGGTGTTCATTGGAAGGACTGATGCTGAAGCTGAAACTCCAATACTTTGGCCACCTCATGCAAAGAGTTGACTCATTGGAAAAGACCCTGATGCTGGGAAAGATTGAAGGCAGGAGGAGAAGCGGACAACAGAGGATGAGATGGCTGGATGGCATCACCAACTTGATGGACATGAGTTTGAGTAATCTCCTGGAGTTGATGATGGACAGGGAGGCCTGGCGTGCTGCGATTCATGGGGTCACAAGGAGTCGGACATGACTGAACACTTGAACTGAACTGTCTCAGCTTGGCCACGTGTATGTAAAGGTAAATCCTGTTTCTTCTGCCAGGGATGGCTTGCCATCAGCATCCTACATTCAAGTTCTAATTCATTTTTCTGTTCAATGGGATAGTCTCCTGAGATGCCTTCTCTGACTCAAAAGACAGATAGAAGAGGCCTCTCCCCTATGATCCCATTGTGTCTTTTACATACTTTCATTAGAACAGCATTGTTCTTAAACCAATTTTTTTGCTTGTCAGTCTCCTCTTCCAGTTATGGTTTCCTTCAGGCAGGGGCTCTGATCCTTTCACATGTGTAAACCACCACCTGGAATGTATTGTGTCTCAGTAACTGTTGCTGCATGAATGAATAAATAAATGAATAGAAGAATGAAAGATAAATAAAGATACATTGCTTGCTGTCAAGAGTTTGTGATCGAGTTTGGAAAATAAGACACACATATAAATAAGTATACACACAGGTAATTGTGCCAAGTGTCACAAAGGAGCATAGAAGGAAAGAATCTGGGAATCCAGAAGAGAAAATTGAACAAAATCAGTGACCAAACCAAGTTTGAAAGAGATAAAATCTTATTGCAAGCTGATTCATTTGAACTATTGCTAGAACTATTTTGGAATAAAAATTCAGTTTATTTCAGTTCAGTCACTCAGTCATGTCCAACTCTTTGTGACCCCATGAACCACAGCACGCCAGGCCTCCCTGTCCATCACCAACTCCGGGAGTCTACCCAAACTCATGTTCATTGAGTAGGTGATGCCATCCAACCATCCCATCCTCTGTTTTCCCCTTCTCCTCCTGCCCGTAATCCCTCCCAGCATCAGGGTCTTTTCCAATGAGTCAACTCTTCGCATGAGGTGGCCAGAGTATTGGAGTTTCAGCTTCAGCGTCAGTCCTTCCAGTGAGCACCCAGGACTGATCTCCTTTAGGATGGACTGGTTGGATCTCCTTGCAGTCCAAAGGACTATCAAGAGTCTCCTCCACACCACAGTTCAACAGCATCAATTTTTCGGTGCTCAGCTTTCTTCACAGTCCAACTCTCACATCCATACATGACTACTGGAAAAACCAGAGCCCTAACTAGATGGATCTTTTTTGACAAAGTAATGTCTCTGTCTTTTAAAATGCTGTCTATGTTGGTCATAACTTTTCTTCCAAGGAGTAAGTGTCTTTTAATTTCATGGCTGCAATCTCCATCTACTGTGATTTTGGAGCCCCCCCAAAATAAAGTTTGACACTGTTTCCACTGTTTCCCCATCTATTTGCCATGAAATGATGGGACCAGATGCCATGATCTTAGTTTTCTAAATGTTGAGCTTTAAGCCAATATTCTCACTCTTCTCTTTCACTTTTATCAAGAGGCACTTTAGTTCTTCTAAACTTTCTGCCATAAGGGTGGTGTCCTCTGCATATCTTGTTTCCAGCTTGTGTTTCATTCGGTCTAGCATTTCTCATGATGTACTCTGCATATAAGTTAAATAATCAGGGTGACAATATACAGCCTTGATGTACTCCTTTTCCTATTTGGAACTAGTCTATTGTTTCATATCCAGTTCTAACTGTTGCTTCCTGACCTGCATACAGGTTTCTCAAGAGGTGGGTCAGGTGGTCTGCTAATCCCACCTCTTTCAGAATTTTCCAGTTTACTGTGATCCACACAGTCAAAGGCTTTGGCATAATCAATAAAGCAGAAATAGATGTTTTTCTCAAACTCTGTTGCTTTTTTGATGATCCAGTGGATGTTGGCAATTTGATCGCTGGTTCCTCTGCCTTTTCTAAAACCAGCTTGAACATCTAGAAGTTCACGGTTCATGTATTGCTGAAGCCTGGCTTGGAGAATTTTGAGCATTACTTTACTAGTGTGTGAGATAAGTGCAACTGTGCAGTAGTTTGAGCATTCTTTGGCATTGCCTTTCTTTGGGATTGGAATGAAAACTGACCTTTTCCAGTCCTGTAGCCACTGCTGAGTTTTCCAGATTTTCTGGCATATTGAGTGCAGCACTTTCACAGCATCATCTTTTAGGGTTTGAAATAGCTCAACTAGAATTCCATCCTCTCCACTTGCTTTGTTCTTAGTGATGCTTCCTAAAGCCCATTTGACTTCACATTCCAGGATGTCTGGCTCTAGGTGAGTGATGACACCATTGTGATTTTATGTGTCATTAAGATCTTTTTTGTAGAGTTCTTCTGTGTATTCTTGTCACCTCTTCTTAATATCTTCTGCTTCTCTTAGGTCTATACCATTTCTGTCCTTTATTGAGCCCATGTTTGCACGAAATATTCCCTTGGTATCTCTAATTTTCTTGAAGAGATCTCTAGTCTTTCCCATTCTATTGTTTTTCCTCTATTTCTTTGCATCAATAGCTGAGGAAGGTTTTCTTATCTCTCCTTGCTATTCTCTGTAACTCCGCATTCAGATGGGTATATCTTTCCTTTTCTCCTTTGCTTTTCAGTTCCCTTTTTTCACAGCTATTTGTAAGGCCTCCTCAGACAGCCATTATGCTTTTTTGAAGTTTTTTTTATTGGGGATGATCTTGATCCCTGTCTTCTGTACAATGTCATGAAACTCCATCCATAGTTCATCAGGCACTCTGTCTATCAGATCTAGTCCCTTAAATCTATTTCTCACTTCCAATGTATAATCATAAGGGATTTGATTTAGGTCATACCTCAATGGTCTAGTGGTTTCCCCCACTTTTTTCAATTTAAGTCTGAATTTGGCAATAAATAGTTCTT
The DNA here is from genome assembly GCF_023699985.2 of Odocoileus virginianus. NCBI lineage: Eukaryota > Metazoa > Chordata > Mammalia > Artiodactyla > Cervidae > Odocoileus > Odocoileus virginianus. The sequence goes on along the minus strand of NC_069701.1, from coordinate 5,081,489 downwards.
GATCTGAGCCACAGTCAGCTCCCAGTCTTGTTTTTGCTGACTGTATAGAGCTTCTCCATCTTTGGCTGCAAAGAACATAATCAGTCTGATTACGGTGTTGGCCATCTGGTGGTGTCCATGTCTAGAATCTTCTCTTGTGTTGTTGGAAGATGGCATTTGCTATGACCAGTGCATTCTCTTGGCAAAACTCTATTAGCCTTTGCCCTGATTCATTCTGTACTCCAAGGCCAAACTTGCCTGTCACTCCAGGTGTTTCTTGACTTCATACTTTTGCTTTCCAGTCTGCTATAATGAAAAGGACATCTTTTTTGGGTATTAGTTCTAAAAGGTCTTGTAGTTCTTCATAGAGCCATTCAGCTTCAGCTTCTTCAGCATTACTGGTCAGGGCATAGACTTGGATTACCATGATATTGAATGGTTTGCCTTGGAAACGAACAGAGATCATTCTGTCATTTTGGAGACTGCATCTAAGTACTGCATTTTGGACTCTTTTGTTGACTATGATGGCTACTCCATTTCTTCTAAGGGATTCCTGCCCACAGTAGTAGATATAATGGTCATCTGAATTAAATTCACCCATTCCAGTCCACTGATTCCTAGAATGTCAGTCTTCACTCTTACTCTCTCCTGTTTGACCATTTCCAATTTGCCTTGATTCATGGACCTAACAGTCCAGGTTACTATGCAATATTGCTCCTTACAGCATCAGACCTTGCTTCTATCACCAGTCACATCCACAACTGGGTGTTGTTTTTGCTTTGGCTACATCCCTTCATTCTTTCTGGAGTTATTTCTCCACTGATTTCCTGGGGCATATTGTGCACCTACCAACCTGGGAAACTCATCTTTCAGTGTCCTGTCTTTTTGCCTTTTCATCACCACAATCACAGAAAACTAGCCAGTCTGATCACATGGACCACGGCCTTGTCTAACTCAGTGAAACTAAGCCATTCTGTGTGGGGCCACCCAAGACAGCTGGGTCATGGTGGAGAGGTCTGACAGAATGTGGTCCACTGGAGAAGGGAATGGCAAACCCCTTCAGTATTCTTACCTTGAGAACCCCATGAACAGTATGGAATAAGAATAATAAATAACAGTTATAAAGTACTTTTTATGTGAAAGGCATCATACCAAGGGTTACAGATGCATTGAAGAGTCTAAATATTACAGGCAAATTTTCTAAGTTGCAGATTAGGAATTCATTAAATTAGAATAATGATTCCTAACTACCTTGTGCATTTCTTGTATAGATAAATGGGCATGTGAATATGTTTTGGAAATGACAGAGCATGAAACAAATAGAAAACTATATGATTATTCTAAAGAGAGTAAGTAACAAGAAAGATGAAATTTTGAGTAGATAAAAATAATAGAAAACTTTTGATATTAAGAAATAATTTAAAGAAGCACTATTGAGACTGAAAAAGAAATAATTGAGAAGGAAAAGTCAAAAGTTTAGGTTGAAGCTAGTAAGAAATACAGGTTGTTTCAAAGAAGATAGTCCACTGGTGACAGTAAAATTTAAGATCACTTGAAATGAACCAAAGTAGAGAAACAATAACATAAGTTGGAAAGCAGAAGGACAGGTAAAGAAATAATATTTAAAAATTTGAAAGCATTTGAGCTGAGCAGCAAGCAATAAAGAAAATCATAATTATTATGTAACCTCTGTGTATCTCCATTTTGTTACAGTTAAAATACACTATATATTGAAGCTATTAATAGCAATGCAAGCTAAGCATTTGTAGTCTCATTTTCAATATATTTTTAAATGTATTAAAACTAACTTTTATGTTTGATGAAAACACTTTTCACATTTTAAAATTTATTTTAGTTTTGTTAGCTTTTATTTCTTAGATTTAAATTAATATTAATCCAAAGTTATAATTTTTTTATTATTATTTATTTTGTAATGTTAATTCTTTGCAGCATATTGCCCCTTCATGATGAAGAGAAACATTAACTGGCTATATTTTTCAAATTATGCTTAATGGAGCCTAAGAATGTTAGAAGTATCTTAGTGACAGCTGGCAAAAGGCAGTGTGAAGGACAGAAATGCAGAAAGTAACAGGGGAAACAGACAGCGTCTGAGCTCTGTAGTCACACTTAAGTCTGGGAAACGCCAGTTTTTTCTCCTTTGAATGAAGATTGAAATATAATATAAATTAATTTTTAACAAAGTCTCTTGCCTTAATTGTTCTGAGTTCTTGAGTTTATGGTGAACATTAAGACTCTCATTTTACATTTCACAACATGTTGCTACCCATTCTTTCCTAGATATTTTATAAAATAATACTCATTTTCTTTTTATTTGGTTGATGTAGTTTTTTATGATAACATAGCTTTCATATAACTGTAACTTCAGAGTATCCTAAGGTACTTACTCCATCTTTTATTATTGCAGGAATCTAATTAACCTTTAAAAATAATTAGGACTTTTTGAAATGCAAATGTCAGAAACTCCATAGAAACAAGATTACATAAAAAGATAATTTATTGGTTTACAAAACCCAAGGAAGGAATGAACACTAGAAATGTAAAAAAGACAAAAATGTAGCTGAGACTGAGCAACAGTAGGAACCAGGAAACGAAGCAGTCTAAAGGTTCATCTTCTCTCTCTCTCTTTCCCTTTCTCATTCTCCCCCACCACCCCCTTCTCTAGCACTAAGATTGTTACCAGCTCCTAGTCACTGGACTCAATGCTGCACAGTGAATTCTGGGTAATGGCCAATTTTGATTGGCCTATTTTGAGTCAGTGGTTCACTCAGAACTAGTCAATTGTAGCCAACAAAATAGGTTATAAAAAAAGCTATTACAGTTCCCACATCAGCAACAGTGGGAAGGTAAGGTTGGGGAGCAGATATAGGCTCAAATATCCATGGCCTAGATAAGTTAATTTATTGCTCAAATAGCAGTCTTGGTATATAGTCAAATACATGCTCCATAATTTCAGAGACCAGAGCTGCTGCTTTCTTGTAGTTCTATAAGACCTAGGGTTTACCCTTGATCACATGACTTGTCCTGGCTCATCAACATGCTATTTGCATTAGTTGAAAGGAGAAAAAGGAAAAGGAGAAGGCATACTTTTTCTTTTTAAGGGAACCACCCCAAAGTTACATGTGTTACTTTTGCTTAAGACTTCAGTCACATAGTCATATTTTCTTGCAAGGTAAGCCCAAGATACACTCTTTTCTTTACTTTGTATCACAAAATGGATATTTTAGAGTGTCTTGTAAATAGTGATGTTTCCTTTAAAATCAAGCAAATATATATATATATATACATATGTATATATATATATAGTAAATCATTAACCCCAAGAGGAAAACGATGTGAGAAAGAAAATGTAATCATAATGTAACCATAGAATACTATTAGGTTCAATTGTGAATCAAATTTAAATATTAAAAATAATGAAAGTCCTAGAATGTGAAAGTCCTAGATGTGGATTTGGCCCCAAATCATGATATCATTATACTGAAAAGATGGAGAAAATGGAAGTTGTGAGAGAGCTAAAATCATTGCTTATGCATGACAAACCCCAGAGATAAACTTGAGAAATTAAGAGATAGTAGTATTTGCCTATTATTTAGAAATACAGAGTCAAATAACAACAAATAGCTAGAGGAGTTAGAGTAGCTGGCAGGGAGCAGGCACTATACAATTTACAGATCAGATACTATCTATGAAGTTTGAAACATCCAAACAAGGTGGTATTGTTTTCCTATTTTCTGTTGAAGCCTTGGGGTATTAGGTGTAACTTTCTCAAGCTCTTATAGCTAGTAAGTAGCAGAGCTGGGATTCAAACTTAGCCTCTGACTCCAAAGTATGGAGCAAGGATGATGGTGATGGTGATGATAGTAAAAACATTGGGATGTCTTTCTATTTCAGAACCAGACATTTTTCAAGATTACATTAAGCCCTACTTAGAACAAGCACGTCGAATCTGGCCATGGCTCATTGGGGCAGCTGTGGTTGGGTCTGTCCTTACTGCTGTACTGGGAGGACTTACTAGCCTGTTATGTCGTCGAAAGAGAAACCAGCTTCCTGAAGAAAAGCAGCCCCTGCTCATGGAAAAAGAAGATTACCACAATTTGTTGTATCAGAGCCATTTATGAAAGGCTTAGGCAATAGAATTAGGGCAAAAAACCTGACCTTGCTATAACTTAAATGATGTTAAAGTCCCCAGGGGATGTCCCAGTGGAAATCCTTGGCATGTGTCTACGGAGACCCTTATCAGAACTGTTATCAGTACATAATGTTCCCCTCCTCCTACTCAGGCAGAAGCCACCTGTGCTTGCTTTGCTGGATTTTGATCATTCCCTGAAGAGTTTTCCTCAAGCTCCTATTTCCAGGGAAAGGATGTCCTTTGGTAATAAGTAACTGCTAGATGTATCTTAATGAAAGTGCTCTTGTAAAATATGGGGACGTGTGTGATTCTTTTCCTCTTGATTGTGGAATGACTTGTTCCTTTTATTATCCCCTTTCTTTGATTTTAATAAAATAGCAACAAATTTACACTGATTGACTCCTTTGAGCTTGATAAATACATTCCAATTATCTTAAGAAAGTATAATGTTCCCCTTATATTTTACATTCTTGCTCCAAAATATGTTATGGACTTCAAGTAGAAAATAGTCTTCAGAACTTTCCTGCCATAGTTCCTGCCATGACTGTACATTTGAAGGTCACTGACAGCAAGGACATTTCTCCTGCAAAGAATCAAGCTAAGTACTTGTCTCAAGATGTCCTCACTAAATGTGTTGACAATAAAGATAATAATCTTATTATAATGCTTTTAAAATATCTTCTAAAAAGAACTTAATTTTATTAGAGAATGTTTAAAATGCTGTGAAACATTTGCTAGTAGAGAACAATTACATGAATATTAGCCTCTCTGTAGTTTTAGTAAAATAGCTTATTTCTGTTTTTCCTGGTGATTAAGACCTTAAATTAAGATGTCCAGATAATCTTGCTACTTGAATGTTTGGTCCAGTTGAATTTCTAAAAATAATCCAATTGATATTCCATTCCTATTATTGTTATGTACAGCAGAAAAAACTAGAACAAGTGGGTGGAAGTTATCAGGGACCCATTTGGGTATAATAAAAGGAAAAACTGTCCAATATTCAGAGTTTTCCAAAACCAAAATGGACATTTTTGGAAAATAATAAGTGTTTGCCACTAGAGTTCTTTACATAGAGGTTGGATTACAAATTTGACTTGAATTCTATAAATAGTCTATAGTCAAATTGAGTCTATAGTCATACTTATTTACATTGGCCCAGGGCTTATAACAACTCCCAATTTAGAAATGAGGCCAAACGTGATCTAGAAAAAGTCCTTCTGACTCTGCCACAGTATTTCAGGGTGTTTCACCAGATTTCATCTTCTACCGTCTTATCCACACTCAATAGCTCTGTGCTTGAATCCCTAGTCTCTTTTAGTTCCCTTATGTCTAGTTTGCATTTAATTGCTCAGCATTTTTAGTTATGTATCTCCATTTGACTGCTTGAGTTATACTTCCAGCCTCATCCCTAAATGCTGTCTTTTCATTCTCTCTCTCCTGAGATGGCCATGCTTTTAAAACAGATTTATCCAATCCAAGCTCCAGAAATCCACCTGAGTCTGACACCTAAACCTCTACATCTCTGGAATGGTATTTAAGAGAGGACCCATTGACCTGTATGGTACCTTTCAATTAAAATGTCCTACAATTCCTATAAAGCCTGCCATGTAGTGTTCAGATTGTTTATGAATGCACTTAGAAATTCAGAGAAAAGTAAAAATCATCTTGCTATATACATTGGTCAGATGATTTTGGCTAATTTTCATCTAGAACAAATAAAAATTTACAATTATTGACATAATGCCATCAACTCTCAGAGATTACTATTAGTTAATAAACTCAGTTTATATAGCAACATTCATCTTCTAACTCACTTTAGCTGTCAGTCAAATGATGATTTGCTGGCTTATCTAATTTCTGATGCCCAGAGGAGAAAATCAGGCCAGGGATGGGTAGTAGCATGTTTATTTATCAACACAGAGGAAGGTCTGTGGGATTAGAGGGCAAATACTGCGGTTTATGTCCTCCACTTGGTACAGAACCAGAACTACAAGATTTAAAATAAATTAGCAATTATCTGTGTCCAACTCTTTGTGACCCATGGACTGCAGCATGCCAGGCTCCTCTGTCCTTCTCCATCTCCTGGAGGTGCTCAAACTCATGTCCGTTGAGTCGGTGATGCCATCCAACCATCTCATCCTCTGTCATCCCCTTCTCCTCCCCCTTCAATCTTCCCCAGCATCAGGGTCTTTTCTAATGAGTCAGTTCTTCTCATCAGGTGGCCAAAGTATTGGAGTTTCAGCTTCAGTATCAGTCCTTCCAGTGAATATTAAGGACAGATTTCCTTTAGGATGGACTTGTTGGATCTCCTTGCAGTCCAAGGGACTCTCAAGAATCTTCTCTAACACCAAAATTTGAAAGAACAGAAACTAGTAAAACAGAGCAAAGAGTGGCAAAATAAATTTTGATGAGGTCTGAAGAAAATTCTCGAGAAACAGGAATAGTGACTGTGGTTGCCTTTAGTCTGATCTCAGAATGCAAAATAATTATTTAGCTAAATTTGATTTGAAAGAAATTTTCAGTCCAGGTGACATTTTAAATCATTTTTACAAAGCATCTTGAATCAAAATCTACCCAAGGAATATTCATTGCTGCTGAAGGGATCTGTATGAATTCATTCTCTTCCTTATCACAAGGCAATTCCCTCTTTTATCACTGAACTTCAGCGTAGAATATCATTTTGTTTCTCTAGAGGCTCAGGTTATCCACTTGTATAGCAACAACATCTGTGATAAAACCACCACCACACTGACTCCATGGTTTTCTCAATAAGACGCCAAAATTACATAACTGATATTTTAAGATACTTGGCAGTTTCATTAAATGCTAATCAGCATTATATTCTGTGGCTTTATTTTATAGTGTGGATTTTAGAAATTGCTTCGTTTGGGGCTCTGCTGTTTTTCCATTACTACATTAGAAGTCACATTTTGTTACAGAGAAAGAAATAAGCAGCTGCCTCTCTTTTTGTTCCTCTCTCTGTGCCTTAGTTTTTTTAAAGACTATTTTTAGTACCCAACCTTTCCAACAAGTCAAATGTATAATTCTCCATCTGTAGAAATAAATATGTGATGGGTACTAGTCATTTCAACAGTGTCTCTTGCTGGCTGACAACTGGCTTTGATTGTGAATGTTTTAAAATAGTCTTTCCCTTGTTTATATGGGCTTTGATTTGTAGGAACAGTTTTCTTTGTCATCATAAAAAAAAAGGCCTCATTGGGGCCACCTATTGTGAGCTTGTGTTATTTTGGAGGGCATGTCAGTAGAACAAAGGTCCACGGGCCTTCTGATTAGACTCCTTCTGAAAGCTGCTAAAATGCAAGTAAGAGTTTTTTAACTTTGTGTTGCTTATTTTCAAAAGCATTTGCCAGTTTGTACAATATATTGAATATAAAATTGCCTTTGGCAACCACTGGAGGACTTAAGGGCTTTCAAATCCTTCAGCTATTTAAAATGGTAAGAAATCTTTTAAGTATTTTCTTTTAAATCAAAACCTTATTAAAACTCTAGATAGCCTATGTTTATCTAATTGTTTCATGAGTTCTTTTCTTAATAGCAATATTCTTATAACTTCATGTTAATCTACCAATTCTTGTTATGTTTTTTAATCATTTTTAATGGTGATTTCTAATTTCTTCTTTTAAAATGAATAGTAAAGATCTTAATGCAATGAGTGGTTATGATGTTCCAAGAACTGTGATAAACACAGCATATTAACATATGTTAATTCATCTATCTTCATGTTGTCAGTATGAGAGTATTATTCATATTTTTAAATGAGACTGTGGCTTAAGCAGAAGACTTGCCTTCCCTATTTCCATATGCGTTCAGTATTTTAGGTAATTTAGCTGGGATTTGAATCCAGTTCTTCTCCATGATTATAAATTTCATTATTTGTTATTCAGTTATGTTGACATGTCCTACTTTATCAACTGTCTTTCCTGAATATTTAGACTTTCTCTAGCTCTAAATTATTGCTGTAATGAATATCCTGATGCATTTTGCATCTTATTTCACTTCATTTGTTTTCCAGGAGTAGAATCTCTGGGTCAAAGCATTTGAATGAATTGTCATATGCTTTTGAAAAGGGTTGCATTGATCAAAAAATGCAAAAAGATGGAGCCTAAAAATAACAGATCAAAAGGAATGAAGAAGAAAATGCAAAGGTGAAGAACTTAGAAGAAGAAAGAAGTGTTGCAAGTCTCTCTGAGAGGAACTGAAGACTTAATTGCCACTTCACTTGGTGCTTCTTCTCATGAAACTTTTTCAAATAATAACATTTATGTAATGAGCATTTTCTCTCATTAAAATCAGAAGAAAATACAGACTGAGGCCATTTCAGAAAGGTAGAGAGAAACATGCATGTAAATTGGTTCTCAGCTAAGATATTTTTAGAAATGAGTACATCTTGTCTAGGTAGAAACATGTGCGTACATTTCAGAATCATATAGGAATGAAAACAGCAAAACCAGGAATCCATACTTGGAAGAGTAAGCCCAAGGCATCAAAATAGTCTGAATCAAAACAGAGTCAGGGTCAGCGATTAGGATAGACAGGAGATCATGTGACAGGGTAGGGAAGGCTGGAAAGGACCTGAAAATCAAGCCCAAGACGAGTTTGAACCACTTGTTTTCACTGCTCTTTGAGAAAGTTCTGCATTCTGCCTGGAATTTAGTCATGCGTGCTCAGTTGCTTCAGCCACGTCCGACTCTTTGTGACCCCCATGGACGGTAGCATGCCCGACTCCTCTGTCATGGGATTCTCCAGGCAAGAATACTGGAGTGGGTTGCCAGGCCCTCCCCCAGGGGATCTTCCTGACCTGACCCAGGGATCGAACCCCAGTGTCTTATGTCTCCTGCGTTGATAGGCAGGTTCTTTACCATTAGCACCAGCTGAATTTGGTCAGTCTTCCTTATCAAATCATGTCATTTTAAAACATTCTTACCAGAGGAATTATAAAGATAGATGTGTCTGTGTGAGTATTCACGTATGTGTGGAGAGAGAGAGGGAGAAAGGGAGACAGAGAGAAAATACAGAAAGAATGAAAACATTTCTCCTCTCTCTAATACTGGAGAGAATTTTGTTGCTGATTAAATGCTTTCTATTGCTACTGCAGGGGGCTCCCTGGTGGCTTAGTGGTAAAGAACCCACTTGCCAATGAAGGAGATATGGTTTGATCCCTGGGTCGGGAAGATCCCCTGGAGAAAGAAATGGCAACCCACTCCAATATTCTTGCTTCAGAAATCCCATGGACAGAGGAGCCTGGCAGGCTGCCATCCATAGGTCGCAAAAGGCAGATATGACTTAGCAACTGAGCAGCAACATTGCCAGTGCAGTAAACAACCACAAACACAGTGGCTTAAAATGCCGCAGGGTTATTATCCTGTAATTCAGTAGACCAGAACTGCGGGTTCTACTGTTACAGGTTTCAAAGGGCTGAAATCAAAAGGGCAGTGAGGTTACGGTCTTTGTGTGGACACCAGGAAATAGTTCATTTCCTTGCCTTTTTCAGCATCCTGAAGCCACCTGCATGTCTCGTCACACGGCCCCCTCCCTCCCTCTTTAAAGACAGATAGCATTGCCTCACTTTGATCCTTATTCTGTAATCACATCTCTCTCTCTCTGACTGATTGCAACAAGGAAAAGTGTTCTGCTTTTAAGCAATCAAAATAGTTTGGGTCAACCTGGTACTCTAAGAGACTCCATTTCAAGGTCCTTCACTTTAATCATATCCCCAAAGCCTTTTTTGCTATGTTAGTAACATGTACCTAGGTTCTGGGCATTAGGGCAGGGACATTGGAGGGGAGATGGAAAAAAGCATTATTCTGTCTACAATGTTACCTAAAAACTAACAAGAATTGGTCAGATGATAAATTGTTGTTCACATGTGATTAACATGGCACAGGCTGTGATATTCAATACATTAAAGATACAGGAAAACCTTTAAAATGCATGGGATCTGAAGTCAGACTCTATGAATTTGAGTCCTGGCTCAGTCTCATTAACTGTATGACCTTGTATGAATCATTTTACCTCTACACTCCTTGGTTTTTGCATTTTTAAAATGTAGATTATAATAGAATGTTCCTTAACATAGTCTGGAGAATAACACAAGCATTTATTAACATCAGGAAAAGGATGACAAACCTAGACAGTGTGTTGAAAAGCAGAGACATTACTCTGCTGACAAAGGTCCGTATAGTCAAGGCTATGGCCTCCCCAGTGGCCATGTATGGTTGTGAGGGTTGGAGCATACAGAAGGCAGAATGCCAAAGAATTGATGCCTTTGAATTGTGGTGCTGGAGATGACTCCCGGATCAAACCAGTCAATCTTAAGTATATTCACTGAAATATCACTGAATATTCACTGAAACAAATGATGCTGAAGAGGAAGCTCCAGGATTTTGGTCATATGATGCAGACGGCTCATTGGAAAAGTCCCTGATGCTGGGAGAGATTGAGGGCAGAAGAAGAAGAAGAAGGCTTCAAGGGATGAGATGGCTGAACGGCATCACCAATACAATGAACATGAACTTGGGCAAACTCCAGGAGATGGTGAGGGACAGGGAAGTCTGATGTGCTGCAGTCCATGGAGTCACAAAGAGTTGTACATGACTGGGTGACTGAATAACAGCTTAAGTACTCAATAAGTGTTATTTATCAAATTCTCATAGAGCACATTAACTTAGCACAAATTAACTGTCTTTAAAAAAGAGAGACAAAATATAATCATATATTTTGTTTCTGCAAAATCATTTTGCATAATATGAATGTAGTAAATCTACTTAATGAAATGATATCATGATAAATGGTCTTCCCCAGGGGGCACTAGTGAAAGAATATGCCTACTAATGAAGGAGATGCAAGAGATGTGGGTTCAATCCCTGGACTGGGAAGATCCCCTGGAGTAGGAAATGGCAACTGCCTGGAAAATTCCATGGACAGAAGACCCTGGCGGGCTACAATCCACAGGACCATAAAGAGTTGAACATGACTGAGCACACACATGTATCATGATAAACAGAGGTGTACACCTTAAGACAGAGAAGCATTTGAGATATAGAAATATACATCATGCCAGTAACAAGCTCACAGTTCATAAAACACTTGTGGCTATTAAACCACCCCCGAGTGTGGTACTGAACTTGAATCTAATAAACATCTCAACTGCCCCAGCAGGGTGGACTTCTATTTGAGTTGGACAGTAACGGTTCATACTTTGCTTATTCATTCATTCAATGAACAATTATTTGTAGGACTTCTACTCTATGTTGTTACTGTGCTAGGGATACAAAGGTTAAATCTGATCTCTATTAGTGAAATCAGAATAAAATACATAAATTATTACATAATAAGTATTTCATAGATATTGTAGGTATTTTAAGAATACTATATAATACAATTTGCTGTTGTTGTTTAATTGCAAAGTTGTGTCCAACTCTTTTGTGACCTCTTAAACTGAAGCCCATCAGTCTCCTCTGTCCATGGGATTTCCCAGGCAAGAATTCTAGAGTGGGTTGCCATTTCCTTCTTCAGGGGATCTTCCTGACCCAGGGATGGAACCCATGTCTCCTGCATTGGCAGGTGGGTTCTTCACCATTGAGCCACCAGGGACCAGATACAGTTAATATGATCTTGGGAGATAGAGAAGACTTCAAAGATAAACTGATCATTGAATTGAACTCGTCAAAATCACCTATGAGATGAGATGGTTGATGGTCTCAACAAAATCATGGCATGGATAAAAGCAAGTGTGGACAAGTGATGGCCCATGGCCTAAATCCTGCCTGCCATCTGTTTTTGTTTGTTAAATATTATTGGAACACAGCTGCACTCATTCATTTATGTTACATACTGTCTATGGCTGTTTTCATGATACAATGATAGAATTGGATAGTTGCAGAAGAAACCATATGGCTCACAAACCTACAGTACTTACTATTAGGCCCTTTATTGAAAAAAGTTTGCTGTCCTTGGCCTTAAACCAAATCAAGAAATTCAGAGTAGCTGAAGAGAAGGTAGTTATAAAATCATGAAAGAGTTCCACCTTAACAATTGTGACAATAGTTCATGTTCCACCTTAACAATTGTGACAATAGTTCATAAGTGTTCTTGCTAATTTCACTTTTTTGCCAGTTTACTAAGATGTAAAGATCTTTGGTACTGATATAAATATAAACATACCTATAGATATAGTTACATGTATGTATATGATATTAATATCATACTCACAATATTAAATTTTGTGAATAAAGTATATGAAACTCGTTGTTTTTGTTGTTTGTACATGAAACTGCCAAATAGGAAATCCTCTATTCTTTTGCCAGAAACTCTATAAACATCCTATATCTCAGTTTTACTCCTCTTTTTTTTAACCCCTGCTGTTTCTATGTACGTGATCTTCCTGTCCCATGTCTCTATAATCTTGAGATCCCAACCCTCCTGAACTTCCTGGGGCCTTTGCTTCATCAGTTTTCCTCATCCTTCCCTGCATCTCCAGCTCTTCCCACTCTGTAGGATCCTTATCCCTTCCCTATTCAGACATGTTCATCTTAAGAAGAAAGTTGCTCTCCACTGATATCATTTCCACTCAACTTTCCCCCTATTTCTTATGTACAGTCAAGCTTCTTAGCTGTTTTAAATTTGTGTTCTCTTTGTCTCTTATGTACTACTCGACCCACCCCAGCTTATTTTCTGTCCCCATCTCTCCATGAAGCTTCTTACCAAGGTCACTAATGGTCTCAACATTGCCATATTATGAGGCTTTTCATGATGCATTTGCTTGATATTTGGGCACCATTATAACTTCTTATTTCTCTCCTCTTGAACCATTTTCTTGTGGGTTCTGGGAGACAATCTGCTTGTGATTTTCTTTCTTACTTCCCAGCTTTTCTTTCAAGAAAAGAAGGTTCACCTCTTCTTCCTCTAAATATGGGGGGATTCTTAGTTGGGGTTCTCTGAGAAATGGACTAAGACAAGTTTTCATGCAGGAGTTTTGCTAAGAGAGAAAGGGAAGTAGGGTGTGGAAATAAGAGAAAATGTAATACAACAGAGTGCTCAGTCAACCCTGCAGGGAGCTCTGCAACTAAGATGAATATGTATTATCTCTCCATCTATCTATCTGTTTATTATAAGGGATTGTCTTATACAGCAACGCACGACTGATGAAACAAATCTGAAATCCTTATGGCAAGCAGTTAGAAAGAGAAGATAAGCAAGCTGGAACCCGAATAGCATGAGGTGAAACTTGTTCACAAAGGGGAATCTCTTACTCAGCAAAGTCCAAAACCCTATAGAAAAAGGCTTTACAACTGATTGCCAGAATAATCTCCTTCTTGATTAACATAAAATCAACTGATTAGAAAGTTTAATCATATCTGCAAAATCCCTTCACAGCAGTACTCAGATTAACATTTGACTGACTAACTGGAGAGAATGTATGAATGCTACAAAATACTTCCTCCAGTTCTCTGAGAGAATATTCCTTTTGTTCCCTTTCCTAGACAGGGCACTCAGGGAACTGTGGCTCATCATAGCCAAGTTGACAGAGCAAACGCCATCACACCTGGTAGGACTAAGCCCTTCATGCTCAGGACCATTCTCAGGCCACAGCTACTGGACTTGCTCATTCACCATCAAATTGCCAAGCCAGAGGCTTCTTGATGGCGGACCACTGGATCCCATGGTCATATGCCCCCATTCCATCCTTTTTTGAATACAGTGTTAGTATCCTATGATTCCCCTCTAGTTTCAGTGATGCCAGTTCTAAAACTACATCTCCTACAATTAGCCTTGACTTCCAGAGCACAGACACTCCTGAGCATCTCAAAAATATGTGTGTCCTTCTCATCAGCAATTCTTTGTCATCTTGGCAAACAGATTTCTGGAAGCCTTACCATGCAATGTAATCAGAAATGGTTTTCCTAGCCTCATCTGTGACATCCATTCTGACATGCTCTGTGATTGTCCCTTCACCAACAGCCATGGAAGTTCCGACATTGCTCTTTCATCTAGTGTGGGCCATAAATCTCTGCTTTAGTTCTGGTCTAAGCCATCATCATCTGTTGCTGAAACTACTATAATCACCTCTTGACTGGATTCTGCCTTCTTCATCCACCTTTTCCTAATACACATAGTGACTGAAGTGACTGTTGTCAAGCATGTTTATAACCCTTTAGAAGGCTAACAGTTTCCTTCAGTTAAATTCCAAATACTCAACAAAGAGCTCCCTGATGTGGCCCCTGCCAGTCTTTCCAGTCTATTTCACGCAAGTCTGCACATTACCTGCAGTGCTCTAACCACATAACATGTTTTTAGCTAATAAAACTTGTGATTTGTTCTGCCACTTTAGGACCGCCCTCTCACTTCACCCCACACTTTTCTCAAATTCCTATTTATATTTTTAGATCTCTTCTTAAATGCTACTTTCTCCAAATTGCCTTCCCAATCTAATTCCAATCTTTCTTTCTTAACCTCTTATCACATATTTTACTTTCCTTTCATAGAATTTATCATACTTTTCATTATATATCTATTTGTGTGCATTAAGTTTAATGTATTTTCTTCTACAAAACTATAAACTCCATGAAGACAAGGCCTGCAGTGACTTTCAGACATGATATTTCTAGTTCCTGACCTCTGGTAAGCATGTAATGGAGGGTAAATGGAAGAATAAGAGTGCAACTCACAAAAGGTTGGACTTTAGCAAGTAGAGAAAAGTAAACATAGAAGAAACAGTTTATCCTTAGAAAGTAAGATCAGCTTCACTTCAGCATACTGAGAACTTCCATAAAGTAAGGGCTGCTGATAGCTCTAGAAAAAGTCACGCCTGACTAAAATGAAGAAATACTCCTAATAAAAGATGATGGAGAACTGAACTTGGTGAAAAGAGTGACCCTGAGAAGACAGAAATGCTTGCAGAAAAGATTCTCAGCAGGAACTGAAAGCATAACAAGGTGATAAATCTGCTAGTGGTTCTAGAAGACCACATTCTAAGTTATAGATGGTGAACATTCCTATTGGAGATTCTATTGCATGACAAGTCATGATGAAAAGGCCATTAATGACAGGCAATAGTGGAATCATGTATAAAAAAAAAAAAACCTTTAATTCAGAGCAATTTTTGGTAGAAAGAAATGGATGAAAGCTTGAGCGTCCCCAAGCTTGGATTTGTGCAGATACAGAAATGAATAAAGACAGAAGTTCTGCCCTTCAGATGCTTAGAGTCCATGAAGAAATGTAAGAAATATACATACAAGCTATAAACATATAGCAGATTTGGCTTATGGTCAATGGAAAAGAATTACAGAAGTTGAAAGATTTTATGGACTTAATATTTAGATAGAGTTTTATCATATGATATGTCAGCATCTGGTGTTTAATGCATTTGATCTCATTCCGCTGTCACTAAAATTTTAGTATTATCTTTACTTTTCTTGAAAGATAAGGAAACTAGGATGCCAAGAGGCTACGCCCAAGGTAATACTGCTAGTATGAAGTTGTGATCCAAACCCACATCTGACTCCAAAGTTCATGTCCTTTCTAATATTCATGTTGATATAGCTTATTGCCATATGTGTGTTACTGTGTGTTGTGTATGTGTCTGCATCTGTGTATGTGTTAGCATCTGTTAGTCTCTGTTGCATCATGTGTAGCATCGGTTGTGTAGGTGTTAGCATCAGGAAAAATTCAAGGAAGAAAACGTATTTAAGCTAATCTTTCTGGTTAAATGACTAGTGTGTCTTGAATCAAGGTTTGAAAACAAAACAGAAAGGAGTGTGTTTGAGAATGTTGACTTTGTTTCCTTTGATAAGAAGAGGTATTTCCAGCACAGCAACAGTAAACAATGCTCTCCTGATCCTCAAACAGCCATAGATCACTCCGATGAGCATCCTGGAAAACTCTCATTAAGATGCATCTCGTGTGTGCCCAGTTGCTCAGCTGTGTTCGACTCTTTGCGACCCTACGGGCTGTAGCCCACCAGGCTTCTCTGTCCATGGTATTTTTCAGGCAGGAATACTGGCATGGGATAGCATTTACTTCTCCAGGGGATCTTCCTGACCCTGTGATGGAACCCATGTCTCCTGAGTCTCCTACATTGGCAGCCAGCTTCTTTACCACTAAGGCACCTGGGAAGCCCAAGATATGTCTCAGTTACTGCCTAAAAGAATTTTGAGTGTTTTTGTTGGTATTAACAGAGAAGGCAGAGAGATAGTGATATTAATATTTTAATAAAATACTTTCACGTACACATGGAAAGATCATTTTTGTTATGTGAGCAGTCTCAAATTTAATGCTGTTTTATATTTTGACCGCTGAGTCAGTGAGCTGGTGTTGAGGTTGTATCTACAACTAAGATGGTGGATATGGAACAAGAAAAGGACAGAGGCAAGAAATTCCAAAGAAGGAAAAAACCGTAAGAGGACCTGGCCCCATAAGGAAGAAAAAAAACTAATCAAAATTAATATTCAAGTTTTTAAGTCTGATACTATCTTTTTCTTCATTACTCAAAAAATTAATGTATAACTGCTAAAAACATAATCTTTTGATCATATAAATTTTTAACTGATTCCTTCTAGCTTTTCTTTATAATAGCTTTCTTTCTTGAGGACATCTAGTTTAAAATTCTTTCTGTGCTTATGAATATGTCCTAACAGTACCCAATATTTCCTATTAGTTACGCTTCTTAGTTGTAATAGCACAATGAGAATTAGATTTAATTTAGCAAACAGTTACTGAGAATGTATTGAGGATCAGATATTTTGCTAAGACCTAGAATACAAAGATGATTAAGACCCTAAGATTGTGCACTTCATTGGAGAAATGAACAATTAGTGGAGCTGACAGGGAAGCTGACAAATAACTACAAAATTGCAATGGAAATGTAATCACCTCAGAGCAATATTTTAAAGCACATTTTCATAAATAGGATAATACAGAAAAGGCATGAATTATCAGTGGTCTACAACCTGATTTCTTCATATTGTTTATTTTCTCCCATAATAATTACAATAGTTACCTCTTTATCTATTTTATGCTAGACATAATTATAAACAATATTATTTTATAATTTCTGGTTCTCACATACCCTAAAAGTGGATTTTCACCTTAATTTTAATAAGGAAAAAACGTGAACAAAAAACACCTGCCCAAAAGTCACAAATCTAGTAAGAGTGTGGAACCAGGAATTTTAATTCATACGTTCCTGCTTCCAGACTTTCATACTTATCTTTCTGTATTTATTAAAATTATTGCTATTATTAATAGCAATGAGTACTTACTCAGTGTCCCTAAATACTTCACCTCTATTAACTTATCTAACCTTCATTCTACAAATAGGAAAACTAAAGATGATAAAAGGTTTCTTAAAAAACGGCCCACATAAATGAAAATAATTGGATGTTAGAAATTTGAATGTATTATCATCTCAAGTTTTGATTTTATTGTAATTGGTTGTCACTGTGATGTGATACCTAGAATTAAAGAATACATGTAAACTTTCACTGTATTCAGCCTTTCTTAAGCATCTTTAATTTATACTTTCTAACGTGTCATTTTCTGTATTTAGTCAGTGGCTCATGGTATTTATAATATGTCCTTAGCTAGTTAAATGCAATGGTGTTATGGTACACAGTACTTGGAGGGAAAAAATGTCTTATAAAAGATTTATCTGTGTGAAGAAATGTGAAAAGTTTATGTATTATATAGTGAATAGTCAGAAATGCCCACAGTGAATTAAAGCTTCGTATCTGCTTTGTGAATGAAAAAAAAAAAACGGCCCACATTACAGAGCTCACATTAGTGGAGGTAAGGTTTTAACTTAAGCAGTAAGAGTCTAAAATTCAGGGGGTTTGTCTCAAAAGGAATTCTAACTCCATATTGCATTATATGGCCAATGCTGGAATTCTGTAGGTCCAGAAAGGCACCAATCTATGAAGTCAGCTGAAACAAATCATCAGCCTTCCTCTTGACAGGAACCTAAAGGCTCCTTGGTAAGGTATAATACCAAAAATACAACATCTGATAAGCAAGCAAAACAGAATCACCGTGTTGTGTAATGACTAAAACTACTGTCTCAGGTATAGTGAGTCTTCTGTGTTGAAATAAGTCAAATATTGGTGGGAAAACTGGTAAGTAGTGGTTTTCAGAAGTGTAATAAAGAGTGGCTAATGGGGTAGAGCCTGTTTTTCTTGGGAATGTAACCTCTTCTGTAAGTCACAGTTGGATTTAAGAGATCTGATTTAATCTTAAATCAAAAAAGAGATTCGACTTAATCACTTAAAGTGGTGGGCTGCAGGTTGGATGCATGAGACAAGTGCTCGGGCCTGGTGCACTGGGAAGACCCAGAGGGATTGGGTGGAGAGGGAGGTGGGAGGGGAGATCGGGATGGGGAATACATGCAAATCCATGGCTGATTCATGTCAGTGTATGACAAAAACCACTACAATATTGTAAAGTAATTAGCCTCCAACTAATAAAAATAAATGAAAAAAAAAATAAAGTGATGGGCTGGAGAATACAGGGAAGATAACAAAGAGAAAAACGAATATCTTAAAGAACAGCTAATTCTACCAACACAGATTACATTCACCACAATCCACTCAAAGGAAACATGAAAACAAATAGGTTGAAGAAGAGGATGAGAAGAAAAAGGAGGGAAACAGACAAGGAGTATTAGTGCTTTGGGGAGTATTTTAATAATTTTCAAAGAGGATCAAAAAGTGGCTGGAATCCCACATTGTCTCTGCTTTGCATCCCTTATTTTTGCATGTTAGTTTTTGTTCAGTTCAGTTCAGTTGCTTAGTTATGTCCGACCCTTTGCGACCCCTTGGACTGCAGCACGTCAGGCCTCCCTGTCCATCACCAACTCCCAGAGTTTACTCAAACTCACGTCCATTGAGTCAGTGATGCCATCCAACCATCTCATCCTCTGTCGTCCCCTTCTCCTCCCGCCTTTTATCTTTCCCAGCATCAGGGTCTTTTCCAATGAGTCAGCTCTACACATCAGGTGGCCAAAGTATTAGAGTTTCAGCTTCAACATCAGTCCTTCCAATTAGCATTCAGGACTGATTTCCTTTAGGATGGACTGGTTGGATCTCCTTGCAGTCCAAGGGACTCTCAAGAGTCTTCTCCAACACACAGTTCAAAAGCATCAATTCTTTGGCACTCAGCTTTCTTTATAGTCCAACTCTCACATCCATACATGACTACTGGAAAAACCAGAGCTTTGACTAGACAGACCTTTGTTGGCAAAGTAATGTCTCTGCTTTTTAATATGCTGTCTAGGTTGGTCATAGCTTTCTTCCCAAGGTATAAGAGGTCTATGCAGTACACAATATTAGAAGATGAGAAAAAGTGGTATTAGTAACTGGGCCAGTGTCTAACTCCAATTTGGAGTTTACTGGTAAACCTCGTTTGGTACATGAGGCTTAAGAAACAGTCCCAAATGGAGCCTTCAACTGTTAGTAAAGGATGAGTCCAAATCTGGGGCACTTACTGCTCTTAATCTGTCAGATGGAAAAAAAGAAAGTAAACAGAGAAAAGAGATAAAACAAAGAAGACAGCAAGGGGGTCAGCTCTATCAATGGGAGACCTGAGGGTAGGGGAAAGGTCCTACATCCATTTCCCTCTCAGGCACACAAAACAGTGAGAATACGAGGTATAATGGTCTCAGTGTGCATGGGAGATTGATTCCAAGAGCCCCCATGGACACCAAAACCTGCAGATGCTCAAGCTCCTTATGTACAATGTGGCGCAGGAACACAGTCGGCCCTCCAAATCCATGGGATTCACACCCACAATTTCAGCCTAACTTGTATTGAAGTAATCTGGTTAGTTAACTCCTCAGGTACAAAACCAGTGGGCACCCACCGTACTAAGAGTCAGGCAGGTTGTGGCAGAGGAGTCCAGTGTGACTTATGTTTCATGATTCTTATTTAGAACTCACAAGCCTCGGCATGTAAGTGCACTCACAGGTAAAAATTATTACAGCACAAGATAACAGAGCAAAATCAGCCAAGGGAAAAGGTGTGTAGGATGAAGTCCAGAGGAAACCAGGCACTTGCTTCCAAGAGTCGTCTCCCAGCAAGATCATATAAGACACACACAAGTTCTCCGACAATAAGTTGTGACAAACTTTGTGGAATGTTATGAGCCAGTGAAGGTCATTAGAGAGTGTCCAAGGTTTTATAGGGGGCTGATCACATAAGACCTCTGCCCAGCACTCACCAAAACTCTGGGCCCTCAGAAGGAAAGCAAGTGTTCGCTACAAACCTCATTGTTTGCACAGAAGTTTAGTTATACTGAGTCCCTCTTAGCAGTTAGGGTAGTGGGAATGCTCCTGAAATTTAGGTTCTGAGATGGCCAATCCTGCAAGAAGGACTTCATATGAAAAAAGCAGCCTCAGGCCGGCCAAGTTAACCTTTGCTGAACATAAGTTATGCACACTTTTTACACATAATAACATATCTACTGGGGTCACAAAGAGTTGGACATGACCGAGCAATTATACATGACAACTAATAATAAATGAGGCCTAATAAAACCTTCATAATCTATCCATGATGTGCCTTCCGGAGAATATACATGTGTTAGACAACCTTCATTCAGGCAAGTTATGGTGCTGCTGGCTGTGAATTCAACACTAATGAATTAATGATATATATTAAATAAAGTGTCTTTAACCAGAAACACACAAACATACAGGTCATGTATTGACTGGTTGATAAAAATATTGGGATCAGATGCTCACAAGAACTAAATTGGGAGCAAAGGTTTGGTATTCACGAATTCAGTGTGTGTGCTTGTGTGATCTTTATAGAACAGAACTACCAGGGAAAGAAAAGAAGACTCGATTGTACTTGCAGCATCACTTCCTATGTAAATAAACTACTGAACAGCCTGCCAGAAAGACACCTGATTCTGTAGTACCCTGGTATGCGCACTACAACTATTGCAACGACAGACAACAGCTGCAACCTGGGGCGCAAAGGGGCTGTTGCTGAGCAGAGCCAGTGCATGGATGATTTGCCCAAGCACAAGGGAAAGGAAAACTTGGAACCAAGGATAATAGGCTAATCCAGAAGGTGACTGGGAAACATCCAGAAGCAGAGCCTGGACCCAGGTGGTGCAGTGGTAAAGAATCTGCCAGCAATGCAGGAGACGCAAGAGACGTGGGTTCAGTCCCTGGGTCAGGAAGATCCCCTGGAGTAGGAAATGACAATCCTTTCCAGTACTCTTGTCTGGAGAATCCCATGGAGAGAGGAGCCTGGCGGGCTACAGTCCAAGTGGCCACAAAGAGTCAAACATGACTGGGTGACTGAGAACACACAGCATGTGCTGAGTATAGCATAGAATGTCAAGGTTCTAAAGTCTATAGCTGAGCTGAGGAACCAACAGAAAAAAATGAATGAAGGATTCTTTTTTTAACTTTTTATAAGTTTATTTATTTATTAACTGAAGGATAATTGCTTTACAGAATTTTGTTGTCTTCTGTCAAACATCGACATGAATCAGCCATAGGTATATCCCCCCTCCCTCTTGAACCTCCCTCCCATCTCCCCCCACCGCCCAACCCCTCTAGGTGGGTACAGAGCTCGTTTGAGCTTCCTGAGACACACGGCGAACTCCAGTGGGCATCTATTTTACATATGGTAGTGTAAGTGTTCACGCTACTCTCCATACATCTCACCCTCTCCTCCCCTCTCCCCAGGTCTGTAAGTCTGTTCTCTATGTCTTGTTCTCCATTGCTGCCTTGCAAAAGAATTCGTCAGTACCATCTTTCTAGATCCCATATATATGCATTATATACAATATTTATCTTTTTCTTTCTGACTTGTGGCTCAGCTGGTAAAGAATCAGACTGCAATGTGGGAGACCCGGGTTTGATCCTTGGGTTGGGAAGATCCCCTGGAGAAGGAAATGGCAACTCTCTCCAGTACTGTGGCCTGGAGAACTCCATGGACTCTATAGTCCACGGGGTTGCAGAATTGGACACAGCTGAGCAACTTTCACTTTCACTTTTTCACTATGTATAATAGGCTCTATTTTCATCCACCTCATTAGAACTGACTCAAATGCTTTCCTTTTTATGGCTGAGTAATATTCCATTGTGTATATGTACCACAACTTCTTTATCTATTCAGTTGTTGATGGACATCTAGGTTGCTTCCATGTTCTAGCTATTGTAAATAGTGCTGCAATGAACACTGGGGTACACGTGTCTTTTTCAATTTTGGTTTCCTCAGGGCATATGCCTAGGAGTGGGATTGCTGGGTCATATGGTGCTTTTATTCCTAGTTTTTTAAGGAATCTCCATACTGTTTTCCATAATGGCTGTATCAATTTACATTCCCACCAACAGTGCAAGAGTGTTCCCTTTTCTCCATACCCTCTCCAGCATTTATTGTTCATAGACTTTTTGATGATGGTCATTCTGATCAGTGTGAGGTAATATTTTTGTAGTTCTGGTTTGCATTTCTCTAATAATGAGTGATGCTGAGTATCTTTCCATATGTTTGTTAGCCATCTGTATGTCTTCTTTAGAGAAATGTCTGTTTAGATATTTTTCTTCTATTCAATCTAGATATTTAGATTGGGTTGTTTGTTTTTCTGATATTGAGTTGTATGAGGTGCTTGTATATTTTGGAAATTAATCCTTTGTCAGTTGTTTCATTTGCTATTATTTTCTCCCATTCTGAGGGCTGTCTTTCACCTTGTTAACAGTTTCCTTTGCTGTGCAAAAGCTTGTAAGTTTAATGTTTCAGGCTAAAGCTGGATTCAATGAAACAAGTGAGGAATGGACTTTATGTTAGACAACTGAGAAGAGAATGGTCAGGACTCCCAGGGCTTGTCTGCCAGCTTACCTAATGTGGGATATGCTTCCTGTTACTGACAGATAAGGGTTAAAGGGTACAAGCAACTGCTCTAAAGGCAAAGCTTAACAGAAGCTACACGGTTGTAGAACATTGCTGGAAATGTTATCTCCATCTGCTTTGGGAGACAAAAATGTATTTTCCCCCAAGTATCCTATTACAGATTTAAATAAATAACTAACCATTTCTCACCACCACCATAAAAGAAACCCAAAAGTGAAAGTGTTAGTCGTTCATTGGTGTCTGACTCTTTGGGACCCCATGGATTATAGCCTGCCAGGCTCCTCTGTCCATGAATTCTCCAGGCAAGAATGCTGGAGTGGATTGCCATCCCTTCTCCAGGGGATTTCCCTGACTCAAGGATTGAACCCAGGTCTCCTGCACTGCAGGCAGATTCTTTACCATCTGAGCCACCAAGGAATCAAAAGAAACCCAAGGCAGAGGGCTATTCTAAAACTTGAAGTCTAAATCTGCCTACTAATCAATACCTCCTACAGAAGTCTTGTCAGCACAAACCTGGAATTAAATTTCAGAAATCACCTTGTCAAAATGTATATCAGGTGACTTGGAAATCTGTCACAATTAACAGTCATTCTAAGTAAAAAATATTATTTATACAATACCATGGGGGCTATATCTGAGATGCAAAAACAGGTTTGGATATTGGCTTACATCTCCCAGTAGATGACATATTTACCACCAAGCTGCAAACAGGGTCTCTGCAACACAAGCCACTTAAAAAGATTTCTTGTGTATTTCATTGCCTAATAAAAAGCCTGATGAGAAACTTTATTGTCATACATTTTCATATTTTTGAGCTCTGGCAAACACATTCCTGACAGCAAGGTAATCAATATGAATAACGAAAGGCATTTTAAAGGAACTTTTAATCTTCAGAATTGAGGTTTGCATCAAAGTCTCCTTGATTTGCACACCCTCCCAAAGCATTTTTTCCCAATTATCTTTTGTGTTCTTTCTGGCCGCTGCTGATGAGTAATTTTACAACACCAATGCTATTAAAACATGCACTCATGACCCCATTGTGATACAAAGCAAATAATGCACATGGGGAATGCAAGCACAAAACTGCTAATCTCGCTTTTTAAATGCTCCTGAACTTGACCTATTGGAATGTTCATTATAGAATGCATGACCGCTTGGCAAAACACAGGAGGCAAGAAACCATCTCAGGAAGGCAGATACCCTGAAAATAAATCCCTTGAAGGACTGTAATGTGGTAGGAATTGATTGAGAAAAATGCAGTTCCACGTAGTGAAGTAGCCTGCTTAAATCTTACAAACAAGTAGCTACTCCTAAAAGCTCTATAAATGAGGGCACTGTGGCAGCTGATTTGATCCACGAATGACTTTTAGGTGAAAGAAAACAATGAATAACAACAGAACATCAAGAGCACACACTTAGAGATGCAGACAGCATAATGTCTTTGGCTGTCGTTGTTTTTTAGTTGCTAAGTCATGTCCCATTCTTTGCGACCTCATGGACTGTAGCCCACCAGGCTCCTCTGTCCATGGGATTTTCCAGGCAAGAATACTGGAGTGAGTTTCCATTTCCTTCTCCAGGACATCTTCCAGACCCAGGGATTGAACTCTCGTCTCCTGCACAGACAGGCGGATTCTTTACCACTGAGCCACCAGAAAGTCCTTTACTCTGAAGCAAATATTTTTTATCCTAATGTAAGAAGGCTTTCCAATTTTGCATGCCTTAGAACCTAAACATGACCGTAATCAGACATGCTGAAGCATTTTTACTCATTCTGTCCACTCTAAAATGACAGGTTCACAGCCAGCACAGAAACACAAGATGGAATAAATTTTAGAGAAAATTCTGGTCTGCATTTTTCAGATGGGGAAATCACACAACTAGTTTTCAAATGTCACTGGAACACAGGTGTCTACAAGCAAGCAAACCACTCACATTCCACCTACGTAAACATCAGATATGCCTGTGAGCTTTTATCCTATTATTCTTTATTTCGTGTAATGCGTAAATTTAAAAAAAAAAAAAAAACAAAAAAAAAAACAACCCAGAAATGATGACATATTGGGGAAAGTAAACCAAATTCGTTAACCAGAACTTTCTGTACGGGTGTAAATATTTACAGTATAGTCAATGTTTAGGCAAATAGAAATTGTCAATAATCAAGTATGAAAACTCATCATTAGAATTCATAATGAACATATATTTTATTAATTTTTCTGAAGAGAAATATGCATAGCTTCAACATCTTAAAATTATATAAATATTTCAGTGTTTAATGAGCATAATTATGAGCTTGGAGAATAATGCCAAAACACAAAGAAACCAAAAATAAAATCCAAACTGCAAACCCAGCATAGTAGGTTTAGAGACTAGAATTCCATAATCCCCAATTATACATCCTGCTGAACTGAAAGTTACAAGAGCGGTGAGAAGCTTGGAATTATCCTACATTCAAAATCTTTCAAAAGAACATTTCTTAAATATCATTCATTTAATATCTTCACAAGTAAGACTAGTGTGATCATTTGATCTTTCATAGGATGAAAAAACACTAACATACTCAAAATCCTGGAAAAAAATTCTTGATTATTACTGCCAAAGGCATGAAATTTGTTCATAATTAAATGAATTTTAGGAATATTTACCCAACCTTTATTTGTTTAGCAAAACAATGAAGGTTTTCTACAATGTACCACAATTCTATACCAATAAACTTACATATATAAATAATTGTATTTTTTCCCAATTCTTTAAGTGTTGAATCTGACGTAGTGCTTCCTTTCCAGCACCGCATAAAATCACACTTCCGTTCAGCTCAACAAGAATCAAGCGCCTAGACTTCTGAGTATCTCACATTGCCATAAGTGAACTATGTTTTCTTCAATTGTGAACCTGCCACTACTGAATGCTTATTAATGGAAGTTGAAAAGTATCATTACACATTATTGTAGAATGTCATTTCACATAGGCAATTTTTCCTTAAATCTATCATAAAAATATTCTCTCACATACATATGCATATACATAATTTAAATACAAATATCTACAAAGCTTTGATGAAAATATATAATACGGTGTCTTTGTTGAGCGTAAGAAAAAAGATAATGTTATTTCCATCCAGGAAAAAAATAGCTATAATGCAGGTGCTTTGTATAATTATTCCTACAAAGCTTTTTTAGAATTATTTCTAGTTCTAAGATTAAGGCCTTGTTTTAATTCACTAGGAAGTCTCAAAAGCATCTAATTTTTCTCCATCAAACCTTAAATAAGCAAGTAACTTGTATCACTCTCCAACAATTCCTAGTTCAACTCTCATAGATAAATACAGCTATCTCCAGCCACACTGCCTGATCTAAAATACTCAAGAGGAATTCAGACGACAGTTACACAGGACAAAAAGGTGGCTTTGTTTATAGAAATCTCAGGAGAGACAGTGGTGCCAATTTGCTTGTGGGTACTTTTTTACATGCCCAGAAAATATAAATTCTTTTAGTTAACAATGGCTGTAACTCAGAAAAGTCTGTGTTTTTACAGAGATGTGTTTTATTTTGACTGTACAATCAAAAACACCTATTAAGGAAGATTTGCCCGGAATGTATCCTTCTTCACCACCCTCCCCTCCTCTCCTCCGCATGCTTGCCATAGTGCGTCCTTGTGAGTTTAGCAGAGGCAGATATTATTTCTATTTTTATGCATGTGGTCGAATACTTTTCAGGGCTAAAGGCTACAAGTCTTCTGGTTTCTAACCCAGGATCCTGTTCACTCTTCACACTGGAGGTGGCTGAATAAAATGATAAAATTAGCAGTCTCAGGGAAGAACAGAAGTGCTGCCAATTATTCCCACTTTTTAAAGTGATGTTTACTTTTCCCAACTCTGAACTTAAATTTTAGTGAAAAGAACAAGACCATAAAGACACTTTTCTCCTAATGTCATCTGGTGAGCAAATATTGGCCACCTTTAAATTGTACCTAGTGGGTACCCAGGTATGTGATTCATGATGCCAAGCTGACTCAAGAGCTGGTATTTTCCTGAGCTGGACAGTCTCTGGGGGTTTGCAGCTTAAACTGTGTAGCACATCTAATCACTGAGCCTGGCCTGCAACCCAGGTCAGTTCCAGTGCGTGTGTCAGAAGGCATTTTGCTTTCCTTAAGGCTCAGCTTCCCAGGTGGTGCTAGTGGTGAAGAACCCACGTACCAATGCAGGAGACTTAAGAAACACGGGTCAGATCCCTGACTCGGGAAGATCCTCCAGAAGAGGGCATGGCAATCCATTTAGTATTCTTGACTAGTGAATCCCCATGGACAGAGGGGCCTGGCGGGCTACTGTCCATAGGGTCACAAAGAGTCGGACATGACTGAAGCAACTTAGCACGCAAGGTTCAGCTGGAGAGCTGAGTATATATATATAGCAGCCAATCCATTGGCTAAGGAGACAGTGGTTAAATATTCCAAGGTATCTACTCCAGCTGAACCTTATGTGGGCTTCCTGGTGGTTTAGATGGTAAAGACTCTGCTGGCAGTGCCAGAGACCTGGGTTTGATCCCTGGGTTGGGGAGATCCCCTGGAGAAGGGCATGGCAACCCACTCCAGTGTTCCTGCCTGGAGAATTCCCATGGACAGAGGAGCCTGGTGGGTTACAGTCCATGGGATCACAAAGAGTCAGACATGACTGAGAGCATTGTGCTTGTGTATATATAAATATATTCTGTAATATATACAGTAGACAAGCTTGCCTCCCATATCATGACTTGTGGATATTTCTCACCACTAAAATGAATTTTATAGTTATCCTAAAATGATAACTATCTTCAGATGAATGTGCTGATGTAGGTGAACAGATACACTGTTGACACAGCAGAATGTCTTTCTCAGCATCTGCCTTTTTAGGAAGATTTCACTCTCTGGGTAGAAGGATAAGCGCTGAGAAATATGACCGTGCAGTGACAGAATGTCAATGCGCAGCATGGGCAGCTGAAGCAGTGCGTGGCAGCCTCCCTTTATTGCCACATATACTAAAGCATTTATGTGGCGCTGGTCCTCATCGAAATATCGGGGTTGTCTCCAGGGCAACCGGCAGCTCATCAAAGCTCTAATTCTTATAGAAGCCAAACAGAATTCTGATCAAAAGTAAAGCTTCTACAAAAATTCAAGTAACAATGAAAATGAGAGGATTCCTAAAGATGAACCAAACACAACATTCTTTACATTTTTCCAACAGAGTAATAGCTAGTTTCGCCACCCATCTGAGCATCTATGCTTTGAAAATAAAGCATTAACGTGTCCTGATCTGTTAAACAGTTTTTCTTTCTTTGATTCCCTTTTTCCTCCCTTCCAGTTTTGCTCCTATGAGGCATTTCCTGCACTTACTAATTCTTAAATTGCAGTATTAAGACTACTGGGGATTCTGTACCGGTGTAAAATACAATAAAAATCTATTTTTAGATTCTATAAACAAGAACATCCAACTTTTGTATAGGAGAAAATAAAAATTCTGCGTATTAGCTTCAGAAACATTACTGGTGTCTGTTCAAAAACAATGCTGCTTAACTCTGCTAATTTTAAATGATTCACATGACCTTTTTTCCTCTTTTCCCTTATTGGACATTTCTTTGCTAAGTATTGGAAATCTGCTTTTTTTCTTTGGAAAACCTCACCTAGCTAGCTCTTGAAACTCTGTCCTTTGAGAATACTACAGAATGAAATAAAGAAGTTGGGGGTAATGGAGGGGAGATTTAGACAGAAGGAAACGAGTTCTCATTGTTCTGTGGTAGTAGAACTAAATGTCCATCTCATTATGCCTGATTTCATTTATTTCCTGTCTCAGGAGTTTACAAAGAGCTGACTCTCTTCTCCTGAACAAGAAGTGTGTTATGGTCATGTGAATAGAGAACCAAAGTCATTTGTTTTAATATCAACATTTCCCTGGGTGGTTAGAAAGTTGCTGAAGTTATGATTTTGGTCTATGACTTTAAATTTAAAATTAAAATATTAGCATTTCCTAGAAACTATACTACTATGTATTTCTCCATTACAAACTCCTGGAAAACATAATCCCTTTACCACAACTGACATATTTTAAAACTGCTATCTGGAAATAGGCTCTAATCAGCAAAACATAGAAGGCTAATAAGAAATTAGAAGAGACATAGGGGAAAAGACTGATTTTCTCTATCTGAATGTGGAATTAACACTCATACATTATTTTCCACCTAACACTAAATAGAGTTTATGGGGAGGTCCAAGCCAACAGATGTGACTTATTAAATGTATATGTCACAGGGAGGGGGGAAGCCCCTTTCAGTAGCAGAGATTACTAAAGTCTAGTCTGTGACAAACTCAATGGATGACTTGAAGCAAGTTTTCACCTCCCTTTGGGCCTCAGATTCTTCAACTGCACAATCAGAGTAGTTCCAGCTTCAGCACTTGGTTGTTCAGTTGCTCAGTCGTGTCTGACTTTTTGTGACCCCATGAACTGCAGCATGCCAGGCTTCCCTGTCACTCTCTCCCAGAGTTTGCTCAAACTCATGTCCATTGAGTCAGTGATGCCATCCAACCATCTCATCACTTTGTTTCTATAATATATTAAAGTATCCTGGATAACACAAGAAAAGGAATCTGCTTATCAGAGAAGCACTTTAAAATGTGTCTCATGGGGTGTTTAGAGAAAATCACTGTTCCACTGAGTTTACCATCCTTAAAGAAAAAAGAAATATTTTTTTACTTAAAATTTTTTCTTCTTAATATAATAAATATTCTTTATCAGCAACTTGATCTATTGATGACAATCCTGGCCCATTTGCTTCCAGCAAGCCTCTTTAATGATGACTTATAATTTAAATCCAGCACCTGCTGCTAACGCTTCAAACAAACTCTGATTTGGGGGGTTATGAGTAACATGGATCCATTGATTAAATCAATTCAGCCTATGCTTTGTTTACATTGCTTTATTTCTTTGTTTTAAATGTTTATAATATCACAATGCCTAAGTGGTGTTTAAAGTCAGTAAATTAAAAACAAAACAAAACAAAAAACTATCAATCATCTAAACTTTAACTTGAATTTAAAAAAACAACAAACAATAAAGACAAAAATGAAAAAACACCCCAAGACAAAAACAGCAAGCTCTAAATGTATGTGAGTGGGGTCTGTGTGTGTATGTGTGTGTGAATCTGAGTTTAGTATTATAAGATAATTGAAACGTAAAAATCACAGCATTCTCTTACACAAAACAGGAAATCCAAAAACGATTAAAAACTGAGTGGAAAATTCCACTGGATTCATGGTCTGGGGGCATATAGAGAGAATTTCCTTTCCTTTGTCTACATAGTTCATTTCTTAGAACAATCCTGTAAAAAAAACTGTAGTTTCTTCCAAAAAAAATCAGAACTGAAAGGTATAGGTTAAAAAAAACTGTAAAGATGATTCTTCTGTTTGCGCGTGCGTGCTCAATAGCCCAGTCGTGTCCGACTTTCTGCTACCCTGGGGACTGTAGCCCGCCAGACTCCTCTTTCATGGCATTCGCCAGCTGAGAATACTGGATTGGGCTGCCATGATCTCCTCCAGGGGATCTTCTGACCCAGGGATCAAAGTCTTCTGTGTCTCCTGTGTTCCCTGCACTGCAGGTGGATTCTTAACCCACGGAACTCCCCGGGAAGCCCTTATTTTGTTCAGAGTTTCTCAAACAGGAGCTGTTGCTTTTGGAGACTGTGGGCCCACCAAAATTAAATGTAATATTTTGTAGGTGTGTCATAATATTCATTTTAATCAAGTTCGCAAAAATATACATTGTTAAAAAGACTAATAACTACAGATCTGATGCAAATGAGAAATCTTCATCACAGAGTGAAGAGCAATTTTCTGTAGTCACACCATTAGCCAGAGACATTAACAGCCCCAGAACCCAAATGCCTAAGGTTACGCTGCTGCATTCAACTTTGTGCCATCTTGTGAATAAACTCTGCCTGCTTTATCTTTTGCAAACCTAAAGTAAGCTTACAGAGATTTCAAGGATACCATTTCAATTTTAACATTTATTGCCATTAAAATTACTTTTTAAAGATCAGTCTGACAAGAATTAGCCCCAGAGAAAGAATTCCTCTAAACAAAACAAAGTTCTAATGCACACAGGATGAAGTCCTAGTTTCTTTCCTACTTACAGAAGCAAAAACTACCTATGTCTAACACTCAGTGTTTGAACATCCACTGGAATTTAAATAAAATAGGCAAAGAGTTTCATCTAGTATAGCTGACCTACTTGGAAAGATCATTCTTCTTCTTCCACCAGTTTTACTGAGATGAGGTTTATTAACATAATCACACAAATAAATTATAATTAGTAAAGAATATTGCATACAAGCCTGTACTAACTCATTTCGTTTTACCAGTTTTCTCCTGTTACGTGTTTTTATGAAAATTATTTTTATTTTAGAAAGTTGCCAAGATGTACTGGTTATTAAATATGCCTTCAGAGCTAAATCTGCAGGAACATTGCACATTTCCCATATCTTTTTCTGACTCACTTTCCTTCCAGAGAGAACAAAAAGAGTTCCAAGGAGAGGAAGAAATAGCTGTAATATGTTTATGGGCATTTAATGCTAGATGGTTTAGCATGCTTAATTGCTATCGGTGAGTCAGAGCAAAAAGATGACAGTAGAATCTATCATGTTATGTTATATCATGCAAAATTTTAACAAAGGCAAGACAAGCTATGTTGCTGATTTCAGCAATGTGCTATATTTGATAGCAATTCTACAAAAGAAAACCACTAAATTGTAAAAATGCCTTAAGTCTTAAGGTAGTGAAATATATTTTCTGAGCTGAGAATATAATGGGCAGGGAGCATAACCTGATAGGATCACACAGCACAGTCCCTACAGGGACTTTAAACTCAGGAATTCTTTATCAAGACCCAGAATGCCAGACAGTGCAACACTAATATTCTTGACTCAGAACTTAAATTTCCATAACTGATTAAGTATTTCATCTTGGATAAAGAGTAAAATACAGGTTTCCTATTCAAGGAAGTGACCACACTTTGTCTTCATCATAAACCAATGTGTGAAAAAGTGAAAGAATTTATATCTCAGTGACCATTGGCAGACACAATACCCTTTGGTCTTCAAAATGCAGACTAAGAGACTAAAACCTAAAGATAAACTACACTGGGAAAAAAGGAAATAATAATGGAGGTCAAAATGCTGAAAAAGGAAAAAAAGTTATCAGTCTGTATGTCCCTTTATAATTTACATTAATGACATTTCCTCATTAAAATGCAATAGTGATAGATTAAATAAATTGGGAATGGAATGGAGTGATTAAATCATCGTGTCTAACACATGACAAGGGAGGGCAGATTTCTCTAGACAAAGGAACAAAGATGAAAGAAAAATATTTTTAAAAAATCAATAGATATTATATCAGCATCTGCAAAAGGTTCATTGAGCATAAAGCCTAAAGATATCAAGTAGAGGTATTAGCATCAGTAGTGAGCAAGCAACACAAAGTACCCGTATCAACTCAGAATCCTGTGCTGTATTTTCAGACACCTAATATATTGGCCTGGAGCTTTTCTCAGTCAATGCTTCTCTGTTTATACTCATGTAGAAAATGTAATCTGAGTTTCAAAGCATTTTTAATTTTGTTCAATCTTGCATTTGTTCAACCAAAAACAATTTAAAAGAGAACCAAGGCTACCAGCCTCACAATGAGCAAGTGCAACTCCTCACTAGGGAGCTCTTGAATCTGCCATAAAAATCAACAGTGTGCACCTAATAGTTTTCTTTTAATCTGAGCAGTGAAAAGTGAATAATCACATCAGATATCCTTCAGGGCCTCTTTGGTTTCCAGATTAAACATGTAATGTGACCTGTCATCCTGCCACATTCTCTCCGCATTTCCATTTTAAATAATCATAAATAAGAAAACCTTGCTACTGTTTGGCATGACACAGCTGCTTGATTCAGCTGCATTTCAAAGCCTTAGAAATTGCACTCATTCCTTCTTTAGAGTCCTTGTTCATCTCAGAGGTTTTTCAACTGAAAGATTCTTTATTGTACTCAAATCTTGTCCCATAGGAATTGTTTTGATTACTCAGCTTATGAAGAGTCTTAGAAATCGAATTGGGTCCACAGCAAAAAACACCAACTGTTTTCCTGGAAAGACAAAGAGAGAAAATGGAAAATCAGATGGAAAATAAGGCAGAACATGACAAGAAGTATATTTCAGCAGTGTGTTTAAAGTGTTAATAAAGTTAATTTCTCGATGTATACATCTTTGTATATGAATAATTTTCCAACCACTGTATTACCAAATGTAAGGGAATATATTTTATTTACCTCATGCTTTTTATGCCAGAAATCAAGATAATTCAAAAAATATGACACATATTTGTTAATTATCAGAGAGACTGAGCAGTCTGCATGTCACTGATGAGGGCAGAAATAAAGTCAAGAGCAGCAACTGATAGATGTCAACTGCCTCACATGTGACATATGAACAGATTCCCATCCACCCTGGACCTTATCAGTTCTTCTCATACTAGATGCTTTACAGACATTTTTTTTCCTCTAAAGATCTCATGGATTTTTCACCAGACATGGTGAATAAGACAAAAGACAAGGAAGCTATTACCAATTTGGAAGAATAATTTTAAGTGACTAATTTACGTCCACATTAAAACAATAAGAATATTAATCTGGATACATTTTATTTTATTTATGTTCCACAATAACTGTAACAAATGCCAAGCAGGTTTTATTATTCACCAGCATTTCAGGAGACAAATTATACATATTCCTAACAAATAGAATAAATACATTCCATGAAATGACTACTATTTCACATTGATTCCCTTCAAAGTTTGTTGATTTGTATTGAATTCTTCCTAGGATATCAAAATGACTAACAATTCTAATCACAGCTTGGATAAATATTGTATGTATTCATTATCTGAGAATAATTGTTGCTGAACAGAAAGAATCCATTTAAATGGGTACCTAAATTTATAATAAATACTGAAAACAGAGGTTTATTGAAAACTTTTAACCTTGAAAAATGAAACAAAGAACCACAAAATAAATTTCTACTTGCACCCACGATGGAGTAATAGGGACTAGATTTTCCCTCTTGCACTTAAAAAATAGGACAAAACAAAGAACATATAAAACTATTATTTCCAGATACTGGCCAATAGGCAGCACAGAACTGTTCATCCCTAAGAAAAATGAAAAAAATAAGGTGAGCCCCAAAATTGTTTCTACTTGTTGCCTGAAGGTGATTTAAAAGATGAAAGGGGGTGGAAGGGGGGGAGCTCAAGAGGGAGAGGATGTATACATAATTATGACTGATTCGCACTGATGTACAGCAGAGACCACCACAACATTGTAAATCAATTATCCTTCAATTATAAAGAAAATTTAAAAATAATGTAACAAACGATTAAAAAAAGAAGCTGAAGCTCATAAGAGGGAAACTCATGCAGAGGCTGGTGGTCTTACTGAGTTAAAGACAAGGGAATGGAGTTCATGAAGACTAAAGCAGCTCTACGGAAAGTGCTGCTGCTAAGTCTCTTCAGTCGTGTTCGACTCTATGCCACCCCATAGACAGCAGCCCATCAGGCTCCCCCGTCCCTGGGATTCTCCAGGCAAGAAGATTGGAGTGGGTTGCCATTCCCTTCTCCAATGCATGAAAGTGAAAAACGAAAGTGAAGTCGCTCAGTCATGTCCGACTCTTAGCGACCCCATGGACTGCAGCCTACCGGGCTCCTCCGTCCATGGGATTTTCCAGGCAAGAGTACTGAAGTGGGGTGCCATTGCCTTCTCCAATACAGAAAGTGAGAAAGTATCAAAAGAAAGAAGCTCTGGAGATCTGCAGGGAAGTAGCTTCAAGTCTTTGGCTGAGTGCTAATCTTGTGAACCTGGGTAAAGAACTACCAGGAAGAAGGCCAAAAAATTCTGAGTTTATACAAGGTTATCAACAATTCATATTACCACAAGCTAAAACGGAAATACCTACATGTAATATATTGGCAATGGATAGGAAACTTTAAAAGGTATTACCTTATTTGCAAAGTGTAGGCAGGATTTGCTAAAATTAGCCTTAGACTGGGCTTCTCTGGTGGCTCAGAGGGTAAACCGTCTGCCTGCAATGCGGGAGACCAGGGTTTGATCCCTGGGTCAGGAGGATGCCCCGGAGAAGGAAATGGCAACCTACTGCAGTGTTCTTGCCTGGAGAATCCCATGGATGGAGAAGCCTGGTAGGCTACAGTCCACCGGGTCGCAAAGAGTCGGACATGACTGAGGGACCTCACTTACTCACCTTACATTTAGCCTTAGACTGCAGGGTGTTCTGGATTCATACTGTGTGTGCAGGTGTGCTCAGCTGCATCCAACTCTTTGCAACCCAAAAGACTGTAGTCCATCATGCTCCTCTGTCCACTGGATTTACCAGGCAATAGTACTGGAGTGGGTTGCCATTTCCTCCTTCCTGACATTACTAACATAGCTTAAAAGCAAGCTCTGGAAAGATCAAACTAAACCCAAGTAACGAAAGTGTTTGCCATAAACAAGTGCAACAGTATTGGAAAGAATAAATAAATGTTGGCATTAGACATCTAAAAGTACAAAATTGTTGTCGTTGAGTCACTCAGTTGTGTCCTGCTCTTTGTGACCCCCATTAACTGCAGCACACCAGGCTTCCATGTTCTTCACTATCTCACAGAGTTTGTTCAAACTCATGTCCATTGAGTCAGTCAGACATCAAACCATCTCATCCACTGTTGTCCCCTTCTCCTCTTTGCCTCAATCTTTCCTAGTATCAGGGTCTTTTCCAGTGAGCTGGCTGCTTGCATCATGTGGCCCAAGTTTTGGAGCTTCTTCAGCAACAGTCCTTCCAATGACTATTCAGGGTTGGTTTCCTTTACGACTGAGTGGTTTGATCTCCTTGCTAGTCAAGGGACTCTCAAGAGTCTTCTCCAGCACCACAGTTTGAAAGCATAAATCCTTCGGTGCTCAGCCTTTTTTTATTGTTCAGATCTCACATCCATACATGACTACTGGAAAAAACATAGCTTTGACTCTATGGACCTTTGCAGGCAAAGTAATGTCTCTGCTTTTTAATACACTGTTTAGGTTTGCCATTGCTTTTCTTCTAAGGAGCAAGCATCTTTTAATTTCTTGACTGCAGTCACCATCTGTGGTGATTCTGAAGCCCAAGAAAATAAAATCTGTCATTGTCTAGTTTTCCCCCACCTATTTGCCATGAAGTGAGGGACTGGAGGCCATGATCTCCATTTTTTGAATGTTGAGTATTAAGCCAGCTCTTTCACTCTCCTCTTCCACACTCATGAAGAAGTTCTCTAGTTCCTCTTTGCTTTCTGCCATTAAAGTGATATCATCTGCATATCTGAGGTTGTTGATATCCCTCCCTGCAATCCTGATTCCAATTTGTGAGTCATTCAGCCCAAATCAAAAAATTACCAGGAATGTATATAGCAAAAAATGATGAATTGTAACTAAAAGTGTTAGGGGTTGAATCTTGCCCCCTCCCCCAAATTCACAGGTTGAAACTCTAACCCTCAGTACCCCAGAATGTGGCTATATTGGGACATAGGGCCTTTAAAGACATAATTAAGCTAGAATGATGTTATTAGGTCAAAGTTATTGCAATCTGACTGGGGTCCTTATGAGAGAAGGCATTAAAGATACACTAGAGATGCACATACACAGATAAAAGAATGACCATGTGAAGAGACAGCAAGACGGTGGTCCTCTGCAAGGTAAGGAGGGTCTCAGAGGAAATCCACCCTTGTTTTTGTTGCTCAGTTATGTCTGACTCTTTGCGACTCCATGTATTGCAGCACGCCAGGCCTCCCTGTTGCTCACCATCTCCTGGAGCCTGCCCAAACTCATGTCCATTGAGTCAATGATGCCATTCAACCATATCATCCTCTGTCATTCCCTTCTCCTTCTGCCTTCAATCTTTCCCAGCATCAGGGTCTTTTCCAATGAGTCAACTCTTCGCATCAGGAGGCTAAAGTATTGAAGCTTCAACTTCAGCATCAGTCCTTCCAATGAATATTCAGGATTGATTTCCTTTACAATTGACTGGTTTGATCTCCTTGCAGTCCAAGGGACTCTCAAGAGTCTTCTCCAACACCATAGTCCCAAAAGCATCAATTCTTTGGTGTTCAGTCTTCTTTATGGTCTAACTCTCACATCCATACGCGACTACTGGAAAAACCATAGCTTTGACTATACGGACCTTTGTTGGCAAAGCAATGTCTCTGCTTTTTAATACACTATGTTTCTCATAGCCTTTCTTCCAAGGAGCAAGTGTCTTTTAATTTCTTGTCTGCAGTCACCACCTGCAGTGATTTTGGAGCTCAAGAAAATAAAGTCTGTCACTGTTTCCTGCTATCACCTTAAATTTCAGTCCCCAGAATGGTGAGAAAGTAAACTTATTTAATCCATCAACCCTGTGGAATTTTATTATGGAAGGCCTAGCAAACTAATAAAGAAGAAAAGATCAGTCAAAAATGACAGAAATGGTGGAATTACCAGATATGGTCATAGAAACAGTGATGAGAAACATGCTTCATATGTTTAAGGTTAAGCATCAGCTTGATGAGAAAGGAAAAATATTTTTTAAAGGTCTAAATGGAAATACTAAAGATTAAATGTAAATTTAAAATGATAAATATACTATGGGTTAATTAATGGGTTAACAGAAGAATATGCACTGAAGAAGAAAAGATAAGCAAACTTATAGAGAAGCAGAATCTATCTAAATGGAAGCACAGAAAGAGCAAAAATTGGGCAGAGAAGTAAATGGAGCCTCAAGGTCAAAAGGGACAATACCAGGCAATCTTTCACATACGTAATCATAGTTTCAAGTAAGACAGAAAGGAAAGAAAAAATGAAGAAATAATTGCCAAAAGTTTTGCAAATTTGATAAAACAAACAAATCCAAGATCTAATGAACCCTAAGGAGGATATCCACACACACACATGCACATACATATAACATTAGAGGCTACAAACGAAACTGAAAATCAGTTACAAAGAGAACAGCACAAAAGCAGCTGGCAGGGGTAGGGGTGGAGACACATTTACAAATAATAAGTAGGAGATGAAGGATAGACTTCTTGTCACAAACTGTGTAAGTCAGAGGCAATGAAGTGAAATCTTCAAAGTGCTGAAAGATCAAATAAGGTCAACTACTCTATCTCAAGCAAATTCTATACCAAACAAAAATACTGTAATTTTCAAAATTAAAGATAGAATACAAACTTTTCTAACAGAAGGTGAGGGAATTTATCCCCAGTGAACTAGCCCTTTAAGGTATATAAATGGAATTCATCAGAAATCAGAGAGAAATGTAAATCTATAGCAGAAAGTAACACAACATTGTAAATCAACTACACTCCAATAAAAATAAATTAAAAAACTGAATTATAATCAAAAACTATTGTAGGTATGACATTTTAGAGTAAATATATTATGAAGTAAAGCAATTTGCATGTAACTAGAAAAAAAAGAAATGTAAATCTACCCAAAGCTATGAAGGACACCATAAATGGTGAATCTGTAAATAAGTATACTGAATAGTTTGT
Source organism: Odocoileus virginianus (assembly GCF_023699985.2). NCBI lineage: Eukaryota > Metazoa > Chordata > Mammalia > Artiodactyla > Cervidae > Odocoileus > Odocoileus virginianus. The sequence goes on along the minus strand of NC_069701.1, from coordinate 5,042,878 downwards.
CTAATTTTTAATATCTTTAAAATATAATTGATATTTAAAACAAAAGTAGTAATAAATTATGGCGTTTATAGTATATGTAGAAGAAAGATGAATAAGAACAAAAGCCAAAGAGATGTAGGGGATGGAAGTACATGAAGTAGGATAATATTCTTTGAAATACACTGTGATAAGCTAATGCTATACAATATAAAGCTACAGAAATGCTTCTCCAATCTCAACTTCATTAGCATCACCTAAGATATTTCACAGACCACAGATAGCAAGGCCCTATTCCTAGATGCTCTGATTCAGTAGATCTTGGATAGAGCTCTAAGAATTTGTTTTTCCAACAAGTTTCCAAGTTATGTTAGTTCAAGGATTGCACTTTGGGAAAAAATTCGTTAAGAAAGTAACTAAAGTCAAACAGAGAAGTAAGGCTAGTGTGCCACTACAGGAGAAAAAATATGGAATCATAAAAAAGTAATACATTGAAAAGAAAGTAAAGAAAGAAGGAAAGAACAAATGAGATAAATAGAAAGCAAAGGTAAACTGTTGGAAAGTGAAAGTTGCTCAGTCATGTCCCATGCTTTGCAACCCCATGGGCTATACAGTCCATGGAATTCTCCAGGCCAGAATACTGGAGTGGGTAGCCATTCCCTTCTCCAGGGATCTTATAAACCCAGGAATTGAAGCTGGTTCTCCTGCATTACAGGCAGATTCTTTATCAGCTGAGCTACCTGTGAAGCCCTGACTGTAATTCAATTCATGGAAGCCAGAATACTCAAAGAGGAAAAGACAGTCTCTTCAATACACAGTGTTTGGAAGACTGGATATTCACATGTAAAAGAATGGAATTGCACCCTATCTTATATTACCCCAAAAATTAATTCTCAAGAAATCAAAGACTAGACTCCAGGACCTTCAGTTCAGTCACTCAGTCGTGTCTGACTCTGCAACCCCATGGACTGCAGCATGCCAGGCCTCCCTGTCCATCACCAACTCCCGGAGCCTGCTCAAACTCATGTCCATTGTGTCGGTGATGCCATCCAAGCATCTCATCCTCTGTCGTCCCCTTCTCCTCTTGCCTTTAATCTTTCCCAGCATCAGGGTCTTTTTCAATGAGTCAGCTCTTTGTATCAGGTGGCCAAAGTATTGGAGTTTCAGCTTCAGCATCAGTCCTTCCAATGAATATTCAGGACTGATTTCCTTTAGGATTGACAGGTTGGATCTCCTTGCAGTCCAAGGGACTCTCAAGAGTCTTCTCCAATACCACAGTTCAAAAATATCAATTCTTTGGTGCTCAACTTTCTTTATAGTCCAACTCTCACATCCATACATGACTACTGGAAAAACCATAGCTTTGACTAGATGGACCTTTGTTGGTAAGGTGATGTCTCTGTTTTTTAATGTGCTGTTTAGGTTGATCATAGCTTTTCTTTCAAGGAGCAAGTGTCCTTTAATTTCATGGCTGCAATCACCATCTGCAGTGATTCTGGAGCCCCCAAAAATAAACTTTGTCACTGTTTCCATTGTTTCCCCATCTATTTGCCATGAAGTGATGGGACTGGATGCCATGATCTTAGTTTTCTGAATGCTGAGTTTTAAGCCAACATTTTCACTCTCCTCTTTCACTTTCATCAAGACCTTAAACCATTACATGTTTGAAGGAACACAGGGGAAAAACTCATTGACAGGGGTATTGGCAATAATTTCTGACACCAAATAATTTCTGGTGAAACTGACAACAAAATACAAGCAACAAAACCAAAAATAAACAAGTGGGATTACATCAAATTGAAAAGCTTCTGCATATAGTAAAACAAATGACCAACAAAATGAAAAGGCAAGGTAGGGAATGGGAGACATATTTGCAAGCTACATATCTGAAATATATAAAATATAGAAGAAATTAATATAATTTACTATAATAAATAATAATAATCATAATCCAAGAAGAGGAAATGCTTTCAGCTTTTCACCACTGAGTAAGATATTAGCTGCAGGCTAATAATATAGGGTTAGAATGTTGAATTATGTTCCCTCTTTATCCACTTTTTGGAGATTTTATCTTTTGAAGAGTTGTTGAATTATACTAAATTCACTGAATGATGTTGAATTTTGTCAAAAGGTTTTTCTGCATCTATTGAGATGATCATATGATTTTTATTCTTCAATTTTCTAATGTAGTATCACATTGGTTTATGATATACCAACCATACAAGATATAAAGTTATTGAACCATCCTTGTATCCCTCAGATAAATTCCACTTTGTGATGGGGCATACTCCTTTTAATGTATTGCTGAATTTGGTTTGTGGTTTTCAGAAAACTGTCCAGTTACATGTAAAAAGAATGAAATTAGAGCCACTTCTCAAACCACACACAAAAATAATCTCAGATGAAAGACCTAAATATAAGACTGGAAACCATAAAACTTCTAGAAAAAATAAGCAGTACATTCTTTGACATAAATCACAGTAATATGTTTTTGGATCTGTATCCTAAGGCAAAGGAAACAAAAGTAAAAATAAATGGGGCCATATACTAACAAACACATGAAAAGATGCTCAACTTCACTCATTATCAGAGAAATGCAAATCAAAACCACAATGAGGTACCATCTCACATTGGTCAGAATGGCTGCTATCAAAAAGTCTACAAACAATAAATGCTGGAGAGGGCATAGAGAAAAGGGAACCCTCTTATGCTGTTGGTGGGAATGCAAACTAGTACAGCCACTATGGAGAACAGTGTGAAGATTCCTTAAAAACTGGAAATAGAATTGCCATGCGACCCAGCAATCCCACTCCTGGGCATACACACTGAGGAAACCAGAACTGAAAGAGACATGTGTACCCCAATGTTCATCGCAGCACTGTTTATAATAGCCAGGACATGGAAGCAACCTAGATGCCCATCAGCAGACAAATGGATAAGAAAACTGTGGTACATACACACAATGGAATATTACTCAGCTATTAAAAAGAGTTCATTTGAATCAGTTCTAATGAGGTAGATGAAGCTGGAGCCTATTACACAGAGTGAAGTAAGTCAGAAAGAAAAACATCAAATACAGTATATTAACGCATATATATGAAATCTAGAAAAATGGTAACGATGATGCTATATGTGAGACTGCAAAAGAGACACAGAGATAAAGAACAGACTTTTGGACTCTGTGGCAGAAGGCGAGGGTAGGATGATTTGAGAGAATAGCATTGAAACACGTGTATTACCATATGTGAAACAGATCACCAGGCCAGGTTCCATGCATGAGACAAGCAGGGCTGGTGCACTGGGATGACCCTGAGGGATGGGATGGGGGAGAGGTGGGGAGAGGGTTTGGGATGGGGGGACACACGTACACCAATGGCTGATTCATGTCAATGTATGGTGAAAACAACTACAATATTGTAAAGTAATTAGCCTCAAATCAAAACAAATTAATTGATTAAAAAAATAAATGGGGCCATATAAAGTTAAATACTTCTGCACAGCAAAGGATACTATTGACAAAATGAAAAGACAGCCTACTGCATGGGAGAAAATAATTGCAAATGATGTGACTGATAAAAGGTCAATATTTAAAATATATTAACAGCTCATAAAATGTCAAAAAACAAATAACACAACTAAAAAATAGGTAGAAGAACTGGATAGACATTTTTACAAAGGCAAATGTTGGCCTGGATGTGGAGAAAAGCAAATCTTTGTACACTTCTGAGAATGTAAATTGATATAACCCATATGGAAAATCAAATGGAGGTTTCTCAAAAAAATTAAAAATAAAACTGTCATATGATACAACAGTCCCTCTACTGTCTATATATTCATGGAAAATGAAATCACTTGTATTGAAGTGTTATCTGCATCCCTATGTTTATGGCAGTATTATCTAGAATAGTCAAGACACGGAAACAGCCTTAGTGTCCATAGATGGATGAATGGACAAAGAAAAACGTGATGTGATGTGATATACAAACACACACTGAAATAAAATCCAGCTATAAAAAACAAGAAAGTCTTACTATTTGCAACACTATGGATGAAACTTGAGGGCATCATGATGAGTAAAATAACTCAGACAAAGAAAGACAAACACTGTATGATCTCACTCATCTGCGGAATCTAAAAACCCCAAACTGACAGAAAGCAGGTTGGAGGTTGCCAGAGGCAGGTGGGGGAGGTTGGGGCTGAGTGAAGATGGACAAAGGGTTACAAACTTATCGCTACAAGAGGAGTAAGCTCTAGATGTAATGGACAGCATGGTGACTATAGTTAGTAATACTATACTGTATGTTTGAAAGTTAGGAAGATAGATCTTAAAAGTTCTCGCCACACAAACACAAACTTATGTGAGGTGATATGTTAACTAACTTTATTTGGGTAGTCATTTTGCAACAGATAGATATCTAATTGTTACACTGTACACAACTGTATGTCAGTTATTTCTCAATAAAGCTGGACAAATGAACAATATTTTAATCCAGAGCCAGAATTACCGAGCCCACATGTCGAACTGACCGAAGCCTGAGCGTGCTAGAGCCCATGCTTGCAACAGGAGAAGCCACCGTAAAGAAAAACCCATACACAACAACCAGAGAAAAGCCCATGCAGTGGAAGACCCAGCACAGCCAAAAATAAACAAACAAGTGCAAATTTTAAAAATAAATAAATAACCAGTGGGACAGAATGAAATCACATGAAAAATTTAGAAACATTTTGATGTATGTAAAGATAAAAATAAAACACATCAAAATTTGTGGTATGTAGCTAAAGTGATGTTTAGAGGGAAATTCATAGTACTAAACATTTTTATTATAAAAAGACAAAGATCTAAAATCAGTGAGCTATGGTTCCATCTTAAAGTGACTAGTAAAAGAAGAGCTAATTAAATCCAAAGGAGCAGAAGAAAATAAGAAAAAAAAAAGTATGAAAATAAATTCTTACACTTGATAAAATGTAGGTTACTATTAAAACCAGGGCTAGACACAATAGATTACTTAAAATGAATAAAACTGTACTACTGAAAAAAATATAATCATCAAAAAAACAGTAATAGTATATTTGTCATTAAGATGAAAAGGGAATGAGACATTTTGTTTCATTTTTGAGACAGTATCTTTTGTATACAGAGACATCTATTTCTGCTTTATTGACTATGCCAAAGCCTTCGACTGTGTGGATCACAATAAACTGTGGAAAATTCTGAAAGAGATGGGAATACCAGACCACCTGACCTGCTTCATGAGAAACCTGTATGTAGGTCAGAAAGCAACAGTTAGAACTGGACATGGAACAACAGACTGGTTCCAAATAGGAAAAGGAGTATGTCAAGGCTGTATACTGTCACCACGCCTACTTAACTTATATGCAGAGTACATCATGAGAAACGCTGAGCTAGAAAAAGCACAAGCTGGAATCAAGATTGCTGGGAGAAATATCAATAACCTCAGATATGCAGATGAAACCACCCTTATGGCAGAAAGTGAAGAGGAACCAAAAAGCCTCTTGAAAGTTGGCCTGTGAAGAAAGCTGAATGCCGAAAAATTGATGCTTTTGAACTGTGGTGTTGGAGAAGACCCTTGAGAGTTCCCTGGACTGCAAGGAGAGCCAACCAGTCCATCCTGAAGGAGATCAGTCCTGGGTGTTCATTGGAAGGACTGATGCTGAGGCTGAAACTCCAGTACTTTGGCCACCTCATGCTAAGGGTTGACTCATTGGAAAAGACCCCCATGCTGGGAGGGATTGGGGGCAGAAGGAGAAGAGGGTGACAGAGGATGAGATGGCTGGATGGCATCACCAACTCGATGGACATGAGTTTGAGTAAACTCTGGGAGTTGGTGGTGGACAGGGAGGCCTGCTGTGTTGCGATTCATGGGGTTGCAAAGAGTCGGGCACGACAGAGCGACTGAACTGAACTGTTTTTATACAATTTGTATACAGTCTCTATCAACACTGCATTATGACGAGAAGATACCATTTGCTTTCTTGGCTTTCATAGGCAAATGTAGATTCACATTCTCAAATTTTGCAGATATCCTAAAGGCATATCTTGAATACTTCACAATAAAACATTATTTCTAAAGCACCATATATGATTAAAAAAAAATTTTTGTCATCCAATTGTTAAGTAGTTTAACTCTAGGAGATCTTTATGTTATTTGAAGAGTTTTCCCATGTCACTTTCACTAACAATGACATCCTACAACTTTTCAAGATCTACAATCTATCTTTTTAATTCATTTGCACAAATTTTCATTAGGTTACAGCAGTCCAACAACCATCTAGAGATTTACCTACAAAAACTTTGTAGAGATGGGTAGAGACAAACTTAGGTGCCAGAAGACAATGTTGTTTGGGGACAGATGTTGGCAACTAGTTCCATAAATGTTCAACATATTTGTGAATATTTTCCTATCATACCAACAGTTGTTTTTCCATGCATTATTAAAGTGTAAGATCTCATTTAATGAAAGTTTATTCACTCCTAGAGATTATTCACTCCTTGTATTATAGATTCAGAAGGTTTGAGTGACATGACTCAGGGACACAGGAGCAAATGTCAGAGAACAAACCTAGGTACACTTAATTTGTTTTGTTTTCAAAATATCATTAAGTAGTAAAATACAGATATGTCTAAGACATTTCATCCAATCACAGAAGAGTTTTCTCTACTCCAAAGGTTACATAAAGTTAATTATTTATCTCCCCCTTTGCGTGATGTGTACATGCAACTAAGTTATGACATATATTTTTATTATAAATGATAGGAAACTGAATCTCATGTGTAATAAATTATTTTAAAAAGACATACAAGGAAGTAACCACTCTCAAACATTTGTGAAAATTTCTATGACTCTCTTCTGTATTTTTACTTCTTTATATTCTCTCAGGAATTTAAGTCTATGAAGTTAACCAAAATTTTACATCTAAAATGGAGACTTCTATTTAAATAGTGCCTTTTCCCAGTTAATGAACCCTTAAGATATTGATCCATTCTTATTCTAGTAATGCTACATAAAAATCTTTCAAAAAATAATGCATTTTAGGTGCCTGCCCCAAGCAAAAACACAAAGTGAAAGTGTTGTACTAATACAAAATGTCAACAGTGGTACAATACAATGGTACACACTTGCTCTTCTTAAATCAGCTTTGTTTTTTTAAGAAAATGAACAAACAACCGAACAAACACAAAATCCCTCACAATATGAACAGTGAAACAAAGCAGAACTCTGGAGAACTAACCAAAGAAACCAAAAATCCCACTGTAATTTCTTGCTGAGCACCGAAGAATTGCTGCTTTTGAACTGTGGTGTTGGAGAAGACTCTTGAGAGTCCCTTGGACAGGCTGAGAATCCCAACCTGTCAATACTAAAGGAAATCAGTCCTGAATATTCACTGGAAGGACTGATGCTGAAGCTGAAACTCCAGTACTTTGGCCACCTGATGCGAAGAGCTGACTCATTAGAAATGACCCTGATGCTGGGAAAGATTGAAGGCAGGAGGAGAAGGGGATGACAGAGGATGAGATGGTTGGATGGCATTGCCAACTCAATGGACATGAGTTTGAGCAAGCTCCGGGAGTTGGTGATGGACAGGGAAGCCTGGTATGCTGCAGTCCATGGGGCCACAAAGAGTCAGACATGACTAAGCAATTAAACTGAACTGAACTGAAATTTCATTAGGGAAGAAGGAGTCTGTGGTACATGGGAAGACTCAGGTGAGTATGAGAAGATTATCACATCTAAGGTGGATGATTTTGAAGAAAGAATGGAAAGAATATTACCCAAAACTGAGTTAACTTTTTTCTTTATCCAATACTTCACCTTTAACTAGAACCCTGTATATTACAAAGGACCTCTGCTTTCTAAAATATGCTTTCGTCTTTAACCCAGTTATTTCATGAAGGGAAGGAAATGCAGAAGTGCTTTCAAACATGGATGCAGTTTGAATTACATGAGTCACTATTTTCCTTTATAGATTTTGCTTAAGGGGTTTCAAACCATGAATCCTAGAACAAAGTCTCTGAAGATGACCCCAAAACACCATGACGAATCAGAGATTATTTCAATACATCATAATCATCCATAAATTTATAAACTGCAGTTTAAAAAAAAAACTTTTCATCTAACAGACTGCCTCATTCAATTAAAATCAAATACCCTTTTATATTTATCAAAATATACCTTCAAAATTATGAATTAATCAGCTATATATTAATAATTACAAAAAAATGATCTGATTCCTTAGAGTCACAGGAAATTTTAAAAATTAAATCTTCAATTTATATACATTCTTATTGCGTAAGTGTGTTTAGTTTACCAGCAAAAGTATAATTTATTAAAGTGCAAAATTATACTGAATTTGGTAAAATTCTGCAGGTTAGGCAGGATATAAGTTCTAGTGCCAGCAGACAAAAGAGTGATATAAAATTTCGAACTGACCATGAAAGTTACAAAAGACACAAATATATGAGGATGGTTTCAAGAAACTATGATATTTAGATTCCAGCAGATATGTTTAAAAGTTACATTAATTTTAAAATGTCAATATCTGCAATATGTTAGAAATTGCAGCCTTTGGAACTATTTAAAGTTCTGATAAAACTTTTTCAATGCCAGCTTTAAAATGTGTGAGTGGGTATATGGTTTTCAAAATACTTTTAGAATTTGTATAGATCATTGCCCTGCACTATGGTAATTTTACAGATTACCAAACAGGCTCCCTATTCTGTACCCAAAAATGAATGCTTTCTTTCAACAGTAATCTCTTCAGAGCATAGACATACAGCCCATAACTCTAAGATTTTTTTATTGAATTATAGCTTTCAAGAAAAAATGTTTGGAAATATTTCTGATTTAGAGAAATATTAAAATCTCTAAGAGTTTTAAAAACTAACAGTTTTTTAAAAATGTATTCATTCTGGTAAAAATGTACCAAAAATCTAATTTTTAAGTGCACCAGAACTATTTGAAGAGCTCCCTTGTTTGCTAATGTGATTTACAAAAACTTCCCCAATGATGACCTAATTTGTGCTAAGGGAATGAACACTCTTTTTAATATGGATCTATGCAAATTTAAAAGTAGGTATGACAGTTTGGCTCATAAATACTTCATAGACTATTTTTAAGCCAAGTTTTAATTATTTGGCATTACAGATACTTGTGGTTCTTGCTTTGCTTCCATCTTCAGTAGTGATAATTGAGTATTTAAGTGACTCTGTAATTTGCAAACCCATTACTAAGTAATCTTTAATATTTTAATTTGATCATTAGCCACATGTCAAATTTTTTGAGGAATAGTACTTACCCTCTGTTACATTTTGCTATTTCATCAAACAGAAGTTTCCACCGAGGACGTCCAATAAAAAGTCTTGAATTCAGTGCTTGATATTTTTCTCCAATTATCTTCTGCCAAAACGAAAGCACTATGTTTTATATGATACAGAATTGGGCAAATAATTCATTTCTATAACATCATCTTTCCTGGTGCTGTGTTTCCTACTAAATTGCTATGGCATAAAGAATATAAGTGTCAAATGGCAACCTATTAAGTATAATCATTTGGAAGTACCATTTCCTCCCTCTTTCCCTTTAAAATCCATTATCTTCTTGAATATCATTAGTACAAATGACTGACTTTCCTAGACTTCAGTTAGTTGCTTGAAGCCACTGCAGCATTAAAGAATGCATTCTAATTGCCTACTCTCAAAGAGCGCGCAACACATAAGCTTTGTTGAAGCATTTTTGTACTGCAAAGTTGTCATATTTGGCTCATTATATGAGTAAGATACTGCAAATTGTCATCATAAATTTGGGGAAATGATCCTGAACATGACAGTCTATTACAGCAGAGTTCCAAATTTGGAATCTATCAAAAAACAACTTCTAATGGACTGCTGTTTGCAATTAACAAGAGTATTAGATCTGAATAGATGGTAAAGAGAGTCAAGTAAGAAAGAAAAATGTCCGAGTCCCAGGGAGACAAACTGAGAACAAGATGTAATTTATGCTTCATATCTTAATCACTGCAAAACCATGAGGCATAATGATACTGATTTGCTTCATGACAGTATAAAATAAAATGTTTTTACATACCAAGTAGGGTAGAAATCTGACTAAAAAAATAGGCTTAGATTAGTTTTGAAGTAACAGTCAAGCATTCATATTTTGCATTCAAAGAATTACAGAAAATATAAGATGGAAAATACAACAATAAAACTTGTGAAAACATTCATGCCCAGGTTTATACGGCTATACATCTCCTCAAAGTTGTCTATATACAGTTTCCTCATCTATGATATGGGGATCAAAATATCATTTACCTCTTGTATCTGTTGGAATTACATGAGATAATGTGTATGAGATGCTCAATATAGCGTCTAGCAGTGAAGTAAATAATGCATGATGGATGTTTCATTTTTTAGTTTCCTTTGAAGAGAAACAAACTTAATTGTGTATGACCTTATCTTCTCTTGCCACAGAAAACCTCCCCTCGGTGAACACGATCACAAGACTATTCACTTGTGTTCTCATCTCTAGGGAGGTGACGGTGAAAAGGAGAGACATGAGCTCAGAGGTCCACTTCAGTCCCAGGTGAGGACAGATGAAAGGCAGAAAACGGTTGACTTCAAGGATGAGCCATGAGTTTGCTGGATACATTCCAAAAGTGGCTTTCCTCTGGGAACTGTCTCTTCAAACCACCTGCAGAAATTTTCTTCCAGCACAGCCCCTACAGTAAATCTTCTGTTCTCAAGAGACGTGTTTAATTTACAGTAACATCCAGGCACATACCTGTATCCCATCTGTCTGACTGAGGTACAGCTGAATGTTGACATAATCAGGTCTGTTCTCTTGCCAAAACTGAGAGGACATAAAAGTAAATAGACATTAAACTGTGTTCTATATTCACAGACTCTCTCCTAACCTAACGTATGTGATTCTGCAATCTGTTAAGATGTATCTGGTCTTACCACAGCCAACAACTACGAGCAAATGTGTATACATACACACGTGTACATGCACCACATACATGGCATTCTAACATTAATAACCTGTCCCTGGCAGATTTAATTAGCTATGATGAAGGAAATGGATGAGATTAGTTCTGCTATCTTCAGAGATACAAAATCAAATATGCTAAATGCTATAGTAATATTCCTTTACATCCTCTCATTTATTTCTTGTTTTATTTGCTGAGTCTAAATGTTACTCAAGATTTCGCTCAGAAAGAACATGTTTTTCTTTACAAAAAAGTCAAAAGTGATACACAAAATGCATGCTAGGCATCACAGAAACCAAAACAAATGAAAACAAGGTAGGAACGGAGCCATTCCCACCTTCCTCCTATGCAGCACTGATTTTTCCCTTATATAAAAATGTATGAGGCAGAGAGTGTATCTGCCAAAATAAAAGCATCTGGGAAAGCTCTCAAACACTTTGATATCTTGAAAAATAAATGGACCAAGAAAAATATCTGAAGAAAAGTGAATTCAACAAAGTGGGTAAAAGGGTTTTGACCCAGATGCTTCTTTCATCCAGAAGGCAAAATGAATCTGCTCATGACCCTGGCCTTGCTCTGGCTGAATCCAGACTTGTGAAATCTACATTTAAAAAAATATTTTTCTTCTCAGGGTCTCCTTTCACCACCCTGAAACAAAGAAATGCTGAAAGAGAAGGAAAAGAATTCAAAATCAGAAGAGAAGGAAGGAACACAACAACCATGGTGCATTCTGGAGAACAGAGATGAGTGTCTGATGTGTAGGCCCTGAGGAAAGGCCTAGAAGAGACCAGCACATTTGCAGCAGCCAAACTATTTCCTGAGCATCAGTGTGAACAGTAGGTTTGCTGGCGATGGGACAGTTTTGCTGGATCTTATTGCAGCAAATGAACCAACTGATTCCAAGTGCTGTTTCCATTATTCATTGGAAAGACTTGCTGAAGCTCCAATACTTTGGCCACCTGATGTGAAGAGGTGACTTATTGGAAAAGACACTGATTCTGGGAAAGACTGAGGGCAAGAGGAGAAGAGGGCAAAAGAGGGTGAGATGGTTGGATGTCATCACTGACTCAACACGAATTTGAGCAAACTCCAGGAAATAGTGGAGGACAGAGGAGACGCGTGTGCTACCATCCATGGGGTTGCAAAGAGTTGGACGTGACTTAGTAACTCAACAACAACAACTGTTTCTATAGAGCGTGAAAATAATGATTTTTAAGGGATATACGGGGACTCAAACTGAAAGTTTTAGGAATGCAAAAGAAGTTATTTTGCAAATACAGAGTGACCAAGTGAGGTTCCAGCACCCCTCTGGCACCCTTTACAGTAGTAAGGGCACCTGGAAGGGGACTACGAGACTTGTTTGTATTGCCATCACTGTCTGACCTGGAGACTTCTAGAGAGGTAGTCAACTTACATAGGTCCCCGTTTCTTCATTAGGACAATGACCTCATCTCACAGGTTTTCTCCAGAACTAAAACTACACATTCTCTGATAGGTGGCAATGCTAAATTATAAAATCCCAATAAGAACCTATTTTACTTTGAAAGTGATGTGATGATTCTCAGAACCCATAATATAATCATTATATTCCATGCCACAGATGCCTCAAACTATATCCAAAAACTAAAGTCATTTTAAAGTTAACTCTAGTTATTAAAAAAAAAAAAAAGCCCTTTAGGAATTGAATCAGGGTGCACGGATTTTAATTGTGAGGGACTGGAGGAATTTCCAAGTACCAGTAATGGACAGCCCCTCACAAAACACATGACTTGCATTTATTTTTGTCTTAAATGTCTCCTGGGATGCTGCTCTGAGATCACGCCAATAACTGCTGCATCAAGGACGTGTTCAGTGCCCACAGGCTCCAGAGGGAAGAATGCAAATTTAAAGAACACATTTTTAATATCAATGTCTCCACTTTAGCTTATCCCTCATTGTAGACAAAAAATAGTATCTACTAAAACACACACACACATACACACACATGCTAAATTTGGTAACTCATTTGCAAATGCAGAAAATAATAAAAGCCTTTTCTTTTTAACATCATCCTCAGAGGGTCGAAGGACCAGTGTCCATCCCCTTGATGTGAAAAATCAAAACGGGTGTGTAGAGGTGTGTGCAGAAGATAATCAACACCACATTGTTTACACTAGTTTTAAGCATTTATATTATTTATTCCATGGACTCCTAAGGATTAAAGATATCCGCCAAAAAACTTGAGAAGAAATTTTAAGATTCAGCTACTTTGACTATCCAGCCATTTATATATTATTTCCTTTATTCCTTTTCTGCTCTGCGACTTGCCCCACAAAGCATCTATTATTTAAATGTGCTCTTGGATACAATTATAAGCTCTATACTTTTTCAAGAAAGAAATTTTAATCTAGAAAAACAGACAAAGGTAGAAATGGGAACTCCAACAAGAAGTACAAGTGGTTGATAAGCATAGGAAGAGAGGTCCAATCTCATTTGTTTCAAGGAAAAATACAGTGAGATCCCCTAGTTTAAGAAATGGCTAGAAATGTAAAAGATCGGTAATATAACATTTGGAGTAAATTTCTCTTATATCCTTTGGTGGAAATGTAAATTGTTTTAGCATCTATGGGGGCATTTTGTCAGTATCTATTACAAATTTAAATTCTTTCCTGAAGTCCTCATAGCCTCCAACTCAGGAAGTCCGGTTTTAGACATTAATCTAGAGAAAACATACTTGAAAGTGGTGACCATGCTCTTCTTGAAAGATTTTCCCCTCTTAACCTTAAGTACAGAACTACTACCTCTTGATTTCCTACCACCTCACTGGCCACTCTGATTAATCTCCTTTCCTGACTTATTACTCATTTTCTGCTCCTCTGGAAGCTGCAGTATCCCGAGAATTGTATTTTCACATTCACTCTCAAGATGACCTACAATCATATCAGTCTGCTCAAATCCTTTCAGTGGCTTCTCATCTCTCTGCTTTTTTTCTCCTGATTTAGCAGGCCCTTGGTGAGTCCCAGGAATCGGCACTTTTTTTTTTAAATTGTGGTAAAATACATATAGCATAAGATTGATCATTTTAGCTGTTTTTAAGTATATAGTTGATTAGCATTAAATATGTTCATATTGTTGTGCAACCATCATCACCAATCCGTTTCCAGAATTTTTTCATCTTCCCAAACTGAAACTCTATATTCATTAAACAGTAACTCCCCATTTGCCCTCTGGGAAACCTCTGGCAACCACCATTCTATTGTCTGTCTCTATGAATTAGACTACTCCAGGTCCCTTATATAAAAGGAATCACAATATTTGCCCTTTTGTGTCTGGTTAGATAGAAATACACTTTAAAAAAGCAATTTGCGGAACAATATAAATAGTATGATAGAATTTTCAGAATGCTCATGAGTAACATCTGGTTACATGGATTGGACAGAGATGTTGCTTCAAGTAGATTATTACAAAAATCTGTAGCAACGATGCATATATGTATTACCTGAATAACCTAAAAAATAGATATATTAACAGAGAAGTAAAAGTTGCAGGTAAGACGGACGAAAATGCCTGCTTTCATCTCTGAAAGGAATACAGCTTAGAATTTGGGATTTTTGAAATTCTGTATACTGGGCCAAAAGTTGGCTGATGATCCACTTGGAATGTTGAAGTTGGAGATACGAACTATGAGAATAAAGGCTGAAAACTGTAACATTAATTGTCTGCAGATGTTTTCTTCCATCTGTCCTCAGTCACAATCCCATTTGCATTCACATTTGCATAATATGTTTCCAATATGCATGTATTACCAACCATATGCATTCATTTCCATGTTAAAACATTCTATGTTAAAACATGTCCTAGATATACAAATTCACAGATACCAATATCTGGAAAGATATTCTCCAAATTATTAAAAGATTGTATCTCCGTTTTTTTTTATTTAAGCTTAAGGAATATTTTTCCTCTTCACTACTCCTCTGCATATTATTCTATAGTGAGCACCTATTACTTTTATAATCTGAAATAAAATGGCTACTTTTAAAATTAGAAAAGGCTGCAAAAGTAAAAACAAACCTAATTTTACCTTGTTATACAACACACAGAGCAAGTCTGCAAACCAGCAGAAGGACTGGATATCTCTGCATACCCAAATAAAATACAATCTTCTAAGCTTGTATGGTTTCCAGTCATCCCTTTAAAAATGAAATAACACAGAACTGATTATGATGGCAAAAGAATTAAGAATCCCTATATCCTTGAAATTTTGCTTCTCATTAGTAAGTAACCTACAGAGAAAACAGTCATTTACATTCTAGTATCTGATACACCACTTACTCTAACTCTCAAATTAATTTAAAATATAATATACTGAGTCAGAGATATAATATAATCCATGAATTAAAGTGCTCATGCTTGTGGATACTATATGCATATTACCCATTTCCAATTGAAGGCAATAAACTAAACTCTTGGATCAGCTCTGCATCTCAGGAAAAAAGTTTTCTTATTTTTCTGTTAATTCTATCACTCAGAAGGGCGCCAGTGGTCATCTTGCCCTGGGTTCCAGGCAAAATGAGCCAAAACCATCCCAGAAAGCTGGTTGTTTATCCCGTTCTTAATAATCATTAAAGAAAGAGATTTCACAACCACCTACTATGTAATGCATTCCAGCAATTCACAATTCCAAGTCTGGATTCCTCCTTATAATTATGAAGTAAGCTTGAAGTTAACAAAATATTATTCCCTTGTTTAAACTTTAGGTGTCCAAATAACTTGCAATATGTTTTCAGAAACAACTAATTTCTATTTGGAATATAGTTAATTTTTTAAGAACCTCCCCAAAGTCCCAAATTTATATCAAGTTTTTAAAATCGAAATATCACTCAAACACATCACTTCAAATTATTATTTCTTTTTTCATACTTCATAAAACAAGCTTTTAATGAAAATTGTGTTTTCTTAGAAAAGTGAATGGAATAGATTTTGCTTGTGGTTTCATGATAATCCCTGTCCATTAATTTTTGCTTGTAAACCAAAACTAAAATAACTGAATAAGTATATCCTGCTTAAGCAATCTTACCTCTGAAATTTCTATTCTTCAGTCTGTTATAAATCTGCTGAGTAACAGACTCAGGAATGATATGCTCATTTGTCATCTCCTCAGAGAGGATTTCCTGACGATACCTCTACAATAACCCTGACCCTTTATTTCTATATTCCATTAATCTTTCTTCTCTTCACCACACTTCTAATATTTTCTGAAATGCTGTTGTTTGTGAATTTTTCACTGGTTTATTTTTTGCCTGCCCTATTTGAAAGTAAACTTTTCAAGGGCAGAGACACTACTCACTCATTGCTACATTAGCAGTAACTATAAGATCAATTGCACATAAATGCTCAAAAATATTTGTTGACTAAATGAATTAGTAATACCACTTACCCCTGATGAGAAAGCAGAGAAATAGGGGCCAGTGGAATGACTTTAATAGAGGAAAAAGACAGAGTAAGGCATAATTGTGGTACGGATTATTATTTTACAAGAGAATATGCTGAAAGCCATAGACCACATATTGAGAAGCACTCATTTATTCCCCTTATCAACCTGTAAATAGGGTTTTTTGAACAAGTAGAAGAATTCTGTAAGGAGTTACGTCTTACTAATAGAGATGTCTGAAATAGACAGCTCTCTATGTGGACTAATATAATGGATCAAAACGACATACAGCAGAGTGTTGAGGATTGATGCAAACGGAGTGACTCCAATGCCTCCAGCCACGCAGAGGCTAACCTCATAGTTCAGTGACTCTTCAAACGGACTTCCAAAGGGACCATCAATATATAGCCTGTGGAGAAGGCAGTCAAGGAGGGAGAAAAATGAAAATGAGTTAAATTAAGTGGCTATAATATGTGGCAAGCATGTTAAATCTAGTGTCTAAGCTTTGTGACAGCCCAGGCCTCATTTCGTTGTTTCTCATAGTGATAAATCTAAAGGAACAAAAAGAGCTTATGAACTATCAATATAAAAACAAGTACACCACTTCAAAGCATTCCTATTTTGAGGGAAATATTAATTAATGTGAAGGGAAATGTAGATAGGACCATGAGGGTGAGCCAAGGACTAGTTAAAGCTTTGATTTATTTTATTACTATATATTGGACTAAATTAAAATATCTTGTTTTATTGTGTCTAAATTCAATAATGCTATTCTCCATGGTAAAGTCAAAAGCAAAAATATTTCCTGAAACCTTTACCATGTAAACAGAAAAGAAGTTGACCCTGTTTCCCTTCTTGCTCTGGTCAGGTTTTAGTATAGAGTCTACAACAATATCAAAGGAATCTCTTATTACTTTGTATATTCAAATATATGTGTGTGTGTGTGCATGTGTATGTCTATGTGTGTGAAATCCTTCTTAACTACAATGAAACTTGCTAACTGCTCACTCAATATTCATCCTTCCATTCTTTCTTATTTTTTTAAATTGACATATAGTTGATTTACACTGTTCTGTTAGTTTGTGTGTTTGTATGTATAGCAGTGATTCAGTTATACATATACACATACCTATTCTTTTTCAGATTATTCCCCTTTATACGTTATTGTAGAATACTGATTAGAGTTCCCTAGGCTATGTAGTGTAGGTCCTTGCTGGTTATCTATTTTATATACAGCAGTGGGTATGTATTATTCTAAATTCCTAATTTGTACCTCCTTCCCCCTCTTTGGTAATCATAAGTTTGTTTTTATGTCTGTGAGTCTATTTCTGTTTTGTAAATAAGTTCATTTGTATCATTTTTTTTAGATTCCACATATAAGGATTATTATATAATATTTGTCTTTCTCATTTCGCTTTAGCATGATAATCTCTAGGTCCATACATATTGCTGTAAATGGCATGATTTCATTCTTCTATGGCTGAGTAACATTCCATTGTATATGTATATATGTAATTATATAAAATATTACATATATTACATATAAAATATTACATATATACATACCACATCTTCTTTATCCATCTATCTGTTGATGGACATTCAGGTGTTATTGCTTAGTAACAAAACATTAATGTTATTCAGGGAAGCAAAGTGCCCAGCTAAAATATTACACATCCAGGACTGACTTGCATCAATTTTGGCTGCATAACTATGTTCAGCCTAATGTGATTTAAATGGAAGTGCAGTTAGAAAAAGTGCAGCCCTGTTTACAACAGCCGAGACATGAAAGCAATCTAAATGTCCACTGACAGAGGAATGGATAAAAAAGGTATAGTACATACATACAAGGGACTATCACCCGGTCATTAAAAATAATGAAACAATGCCATTTGCAGCAACATAGATGGACCTAGCGATTGTCATACTGAGTGAAATAAGTCAGACAGAGAAGGAGAAATATTGTATAATATCCTTTATATGTGGAATCTAAAAAGAAACGATACAAATGAACTTATTTATGAAACAGACTTAAAGAATGAGCTTATGGTTGCCAGGGGGGAAGAACAGGGGGAAGGGATAGTTAGGGAGTTTGAAATCACATGTACACACTGCTATATTTAAAATGGATAACCAACAAGGACCTACTCTATAGCAGGTGAGTGAACTCTGCTCAATGTTATGTGGCAGCCTGGATGGGAGGGGGCTTTGGGAGAGAGCGGATACATCTACATGTATGGCTGAGTTCCTTTGCTGTCCACCTTAAACTATCACAAGATTGTTAATCAGCTATACTCCAATAAAAAATAAAAAGTTAAAAAAATACCAATCACTCCATCCCTCCTTTTTTTCCTTCTTTTCTATTGAAATGTCCAATTTCAATAGACAACTGCAATTTCAATTTCAATGAAAGAACTGCTGTGTTCCTTGATGAAAGTATAACCTCATAACTAAGACCTATAAACCAGCTAACCAAAATTTCTATAAATAGATTTTAGTGTAACAATCAAAAGAGGTATTTGCAGATGCCAAACAGAAGAAAAACTGGAAGGCTCCTTGAAGGAAGCTGTCTGCGTCTCTTTATCCCTGTCCCCTTCTTCCTTCCTTCTTGGTGCCTGAATACGTGTTGACTTGATGGCCTAAACACTTATCTTTGATGACTGTAAAATTGCCATACCCTCTGTGGACTGCCTAGTTCTAGATAACTTTATGTTTAAAAAGCCACATATATATGTAAAACACTGCCATTTTAAAGCTGCTTTCTTAGTAAAAATAACTTTCTTAAAAAATAATAACTGTCCAAAAAAGCAAATTTGGGTAGTCAGCCTAATGATATAAATATCTTTATTGTTAATATTGTTAATCTATCTCATTACTGTGGGGGGTTTCAGCCAAGAACATAGAAAGGTAAAGAAAAATTATTTTTCATTCTCAACACTTCTTAAAAGGTACAACAAAGGACATTTTATTTGACCAACAAAGAACAGAGTAAGGAATCATGAAGTTACCTCTTTCCTACTTATCTGCTTTCCAGCCCTCACACACACCCTTCCCACACCCTAAATAACTACTCTCTGATATTCTGAAATAACTCTAGGCAAGAAGACAGGAACATGGGGTTCTAGTCATTCACTAGCATTGGGATCACAGGCAAGTTACTTATCCTAACTCTGATTTTCTTCATCCAAAAAAAAAAAAAAAACAACGAACCAGTAGCAATTAGTACACAGAAAAAGCCTATTAAGAATTGCACAGGGCCGCAAATACCAGACATGCTTCAATTTAATGGCAGCAGCGAGTGCCTCCAGAGTACCATCAAGCCCTTGCAGAATCCAACATCAACACAAGAAATGGACTAAGTTCAGTGTGAGATGAGAGACGCACATAGGAATTTGATCTGAAGGAGATTAAATAAATGGGGGGAAATGAATGTGCTCTTATGTAATTCAGCATATAAAAATGGAAGGTTTACTCTGAGTAAGGCACATTACTATCCGCTGCAGCAAAAAAAGAAATAGGACAAAGGAGAAAAAACAGAGATTAGCAACTGAGTAATCGCAACTTCAGTCTTTAAGAAGGTTATAAAGAGGGAAGTGGTTAAGACAAAAGCACACACAAGTATGAAATAAAGCACAATTTTAGAAGCGTGTTATATAGCCATATTACATACATTCAATGCTTTGTACTTTTCACATATAATGCTATACCTGTAACATTCTGTGATGTGAGTACAATATTATTATCTCCATTCAATAAATGAGGCACTTGAGACCACAAGGGGCCATGACCAGTCTGAAGTTTCATGTCTCCTAGATGGAATGTTGAGGTGGGGATGGGGGACAGGGTGTAAGAAGACTAAAGAGTGAAGAAAGATGGACCGTATCTAGTTTGTAAAGAGAACCTGTTAGGTTGTGCAACTCAGATCTAAAGACAACTTTCTGCTCGGAAATAAGAGGTGCTTAGGTGACAGTCATGGGTCATACGTGAGAATTTTCTGGAACTAACCCTGCCTGTGTCCAAGGAGCAACGCAGGTGCACCACTGCCACCCAGCTGCTTTGTTTGAGCAGCCTGTGCTCCATCAGGCAGGGGATAAGTGTGAAAAAACACACAGATACTCTCTCAATGAGTGTGTGAAGCAAAGGGTGTCACCCAGCACCCAGTTCTCCAAGAACCAAGCCATAGCCACCGCCGTTGCTGACGATGGTGCACCCTGAAAGGAGCTCAGGGTCAAGATCAAGATGAGGAGGACTGTGCTCTGGGGAAACAGGCAAAAAGAAAAGAAATCCTTCATATGTAGTTAGAAGTATTTCAGGAGAAATTTTTATGAACCTGGATTCCTGCATCTTCCTACACTAGAAAAAGCACTAAAATCATTCATTGGTCTATCTGTTCCTTAGGCCTAATGGCAAGCTTCTACTGAGATGTGTGCTCGATTACACCGACCTCTTGATCAAAATCACAGGCATACTGGCCTCCACCCCTACCTCTTTGAAATAGTTTCTCAGAGCTACCTTAAAGGCTGTTTGATGGGCTACTTTCCTCACTAAGGTACTGAATTAATTCAATTCCCAGCTCTTACGTTGTACAATTTTTGTTTTTTTCCCAGTTGACAACAGTCTTAGCAGGGATATGAAAAGGAGTCTGTTTTTCTCAGCAAAAGTGATCTGGGGTTGAATTTTGGAATTGTTCAGGTATGGTTAACTTTTGTAGCCATGCACTTACAAGTTAAAAAAGAAATTATTATTATAGAAATTCCAGCAAGGGATGAGGATGGGGGTGGAGAGGCTGAATAGTTTTGTTGTTATGATTCTGAAATGCTCTGTCCCCAGTTTCTCTGTGAACATAAAATTACTGTTTAATTACACATTTTGAAATGTGCAAGTTTCTTAGTAACTAAAATTTCACATTAGAGAACAGACTGAATATTGAAAATATATTCAATAAAGATATTTTATGTGATGTGCTAGCCTTAAACATAAAAGACCTGGTGACTATTAGCTGTGCCCAATAGAAAGAGAAGGCTGAGAGGACAGTATATAAGGGTCAAAGCATATATGTTTTTTCTTAATAGGCATTAGGTAGATAATAACACTGAACAACTTTATAGCACCTTGAAGATTATGAAACACATCTCTATAAAGCTCTGGTTTGATCTCAGATCAATCCTGAGTTTGGCAAAAATGGGCATTTCTCCCTATATTCTCTTGGTTGTTGTGAAAGGAAATGTTATTTTTTAATGAAATTTCAGAGTATAACAAAGCTCTGGGGCAGTGAAGTTTCTATAAGAGAATAGCTATCTTTGAAGTAAATTAGACATGCCAAGGATTATTCTTCTAACCAAATAAATGTATAGGCCTGATCTTTCTGCTTATGTAAAGATACTGCAGTGTAAAAACCAATAGCCTTTTCCTTGACTTTTCTGACAGTAAAGCTATGTAACTGGCACAGTGCTGCATGCCTTAGATGAATTATTTGTGATTATTAAACAGGAGTTAAATGGTATTATTCTACTTCACTGAGTAGGAAGCTGAGGTTCTAGAAGTTTAAATAATTCCTCCAGGGCACACATTTAATAAGCGGTTTACCTCTACCACCAGAATAAACTCCATCACTGTTTCTGAAATCCAGCAAACCAAACTATTTTCCTAAAGGGACATTATTCTAATTCTGTCAACCAGAGAAATAATAAACTGAACCTTTTTCTATCAAATATTAACTCTCTTTATGCCTGAGAATATTTTTACCTTAAAGTCTACTATATCTGAAACATTATTCTTTGGTTAGAATGTCTCTGCAGTATTCTTCACCTTCTTCAACTTTTCAGCCTGTCTTTATCTTCATGTTCTGAGTGGAGCTCTTGCAAATAGCTTATTGCGCCTCTTTCATTTTCTCATTTCAATCTGACAGTCTCTCCCTTTGAACTGTTGAATTTGGTTCAATGATGCTGAATTACCACACTACCCTCTTGGACTGTTTGTCTAACTTTTTGTTTCTTCTCTCCTTTCTTTTCTTCATTACTTTTATGTTAAATGTTGGTCTCTGCTTTTACTTTTCCGTAAGTAAATAATGACTTTTCCTAGAGTGAATTTATTTTTATTATGTTGCTTGGGATTTATTTATAGCCCCAAATTTGAACTATTACTTCTTAAAATATCATATCTCCTTTCACTATCTCTTTTTTTCTCTTTTAAACCTCTAATGTAAAGTGAACTTCTCACTCCATCTCCCACATCTCAACCTTTCTTTCATATTCCCCATATCTTTGTCTCTGTGTACCACATTCTGGATAATTACTTCAGTTCTATTTGCCAATTCATTTATTCCCTCCATGGCTGCGATAAACTGCTCAAGTTTATGACATTGTTATCTCTCACTTCTAGAAGTTCTATTGGCTCTTTTTCAAAAATGTCTTGAGAAATTCGATTGTCCTTTGTCTCAATCATTAGTTTATTTTTTATGGAGGAGAAAGAAAGAGTGGCTTTATTCCTTTCCCAGGCAAAGGGGGAACATGGTAGGTTAGCACAGGAAGAACTGTGCCCCTCAATTATTATTTTAATACTATTTGATTTAGACATATTAAACATTTGCTTCATACGTTTTAAATATACAACTTTACTAACAAGTACTCGTGGTGATTTGTTTTCACATTTTCTAAAAATATGAGCTTCTTGGTGCCTCATGTGTAGGAATCCTTTGGGGATTAAAATGTAACCCCCCAAAAGAGGATTTTCATTTTCCTCTTCCAGGCCACAAGAGGATGCCATGAATCTGGAATCACTTTAAACTAAATTTTTGTCTCTGTTTTCATTGGGCTATGCACGCATTATTAACTCACTGTTCTAACCCAAGTGAGATGGAGCTTGTGTTTATTAAGTATCAGGGGAGATTTCTTTTCCAGTTCCTCTCAGAATCAAGGACAAAATAAGTCAATTGTCTTCACTACCTCCTCCTACAGAGCCAACTATCTAATCTCTACTTTATTCACTGAAGATGTTTTACTTGAGGAGTCTGGCCATTTGCAGGAATCTCTGACCTGCCCTCCAACCCAATTCAGAAGCCACACATTAGCTCCTGTCTACCACACGCATGGCCTAACTTTTGAGGGATAAGCTATGAGTTACAGCATTCACTTCACTTATTCATCTAGATAGGATATTCTTTGTGGCTTATGACCATAAGCAATTATTTTTATCGCCTACCATATTAAACATGTATTAAAGTTATTAATGTGTGGGTGTTTAGATTTGTAGGCTTTCTATATACTAGTCAGATTATTATTGAGCATAAAGTATGTTATATACTTTTATTTTTTACTCTTAAATTCACACATACATATACACAAAAGGGGCTTCCCAGGTGGCACTAGTGATCAGGAACACGCCTGCCAATGCAGAAGACATAAGAGATGTGGGTTGGATCCCTGGGTGGGGAAGATCCCCTGGAGGAGGGCATGGCAACCCACTCTAGTATTCTTGCCTGGAGAATGCCATGAACAGAGGAGTCTGGCAGGCTACAGTCCATGGGGTAACAAAGTGTCGGACAGGCCTGAAGTGACTTAGCATGCATGCATAGACACAGACATATAGCTGGATCCCCAATGATAGACTTAGTTCTTGTAGGAAGTAAAGGAGAATTTTTTTTTTGCCCTTTGTTTTTTGTGCTGGCTAATGTAGCCTTGATCTGCTAATATGCGACTTGAAACGTTTATTAATATGAGGATATTAGTTTCAATAATATAAAATAAAAGCTACAAAACTCTTCAAACTGTCCACACACTAGGCAGTTACCTGGAAGCATGAATCATAAGCTGACAGTTCCTAGTGAATTTTCAAGCAAAGCACCTAACCAAATTTCACACCCCAGTCCAATGTATATTTAAACCCAGCTGCAAGCCATATTAAAATAAAATTACTTCTGAAAGCTTTTGGAAAGAAGACATTCAGTTAAAATCAACACTTTATGATTGAATTTAGATCTTTAGACTTGAATACTACATCAGCCTTTCCAACAAAGAGTGCTATTTTAAAATTTATATTTAATATGAACTGTTATTTATTAAGATGATATCAAATCTTTTTACTTATCTGTCCACTTACATGCCTTTAAGCTCAAATATTTTGCAATTTCTTTTTCTCAAACAAATCATCCCATCCTTTTCCTAGCTCTCCTCTTTTTTCCATATGGCAACTTTATGTTTCTGCTGAAAGCAAGGTGTACAGCAGGTCTTTATCTTAGTTGCTGGCTAATTTTAGTTTGAATAAACTTTTAAACCTCAAATTTATTTGTACTGTATTTTGCTTTGCCATTTCTTTTCTATTAGTGCAGAAAGCTCAATCCAGTTAAGAAGCAGACCATAGTTTCTATCATTATTATACATGTTGTCTTCACAGCCAAAAAAAAAAAAAGAGAGAGAGAGAGTGGAACAGAAAATATGGGACAAATAATCAGTATAAAATAATGCTATAAAATGTAATTCAAAGGAAATTAACTAAAATTTCAAGTTCAGTAAACTACTGACAATAGAATAAGACAATAAAATAATGCAATGGGTCTTTCAAGAGGTTCACCTAAAACATAAGGGTACAAAAAGTTGAAAATTAAAGAATAAAGACATAAGAGGGAAATGTATTCAAAAGCAAAAGATCTATAGTTAACATTTAGTTCAGATGAAACAGACTTTAAGGAAAAAAAAACATTGCAGATATGGTGTTAGTAATCACTGATAACTCAGCTGGGTGAAGTGGGCTTTCGCATTTTCCTTTGCTATCAAAGACAGTGACCGTGACGAGAGAGACTTCTTTATTCTCTTCTCTTCTTTTCTGTTCAGTAAGCAGAGCACTTCTCTCTTCCCTGGTCACAGCTATGATAAAATTTGATCTTGAAAGGAATGAAAAGCCCTTCATTAGCCTTGGACTAGTATGTGGTATGTTTCCATTAAAAGTGTGGTTCTTGGGCCAAAAGTATCAATTCTACATGAGAACTTGGTAGAAAGAGACTCAGATCCAACTTCAGACTTACTGAATCAGAACCTGTGTTTTATGAGGGCTCCTGGGTGGTCTGTAGCCACATTAATGTCTGAGATGCATTGCTCTTGTGATTTCCTGGTGGCTCAGATGATGAAGAATCTGCCCACAATGCAGAAGACTCGGGTTTGATCCCTGGGTTGGGAAGAGAATGGCTACCCACTCTGGTATTCTTGCCTGGAGAACTCCATAGACAGAGGAGCCTGGCGGGCTACAGTACATGGGGTCGCAAGAGCCAAACACGACTGACTGACAAAGCACATACACTGCATCTTTCCAGAGAACTCTGTTAATGTTGATAATAAAGTGGGATTTTCCATCTATTTTTCTTTTGTAGTCTGTGAATCTTCTTTGAGACTTTGTAGAAAGTGATGAACTAGTTCTTTCAAGATCTGGAGAGTAATGTCTACTATCTGAATGTGAATCTTCCCCCAAATTGAATGGTTAATAAAGAATGCAAATAAAATCCAACATAATTCACATCAGCATTACCAGGAGCAGAGAATAACTGTTGTAGAAAAATGAGCACTAAATACTACAGAAAAAAAATGTGGGTGAAAAGGAAGACAGGCAAGTAATGTTACACATATATCACTGTAGACTCTGAAACAAAACCAAATCAAAACAATGAACATAGAACTATATTTAAAAATAAAATCCAAGAAAGAATTCAGAAATATCATCAAAAAAATCTCAGCCTATAAAGCTAGACAGCTTTTGGGGATTAAGTATAAAATCATCATATTTTGTGAGTATATGGACTTTAATGCTTGGCTCATTTCCTCTGCCATCATTTTTCTCTTCCTTAGATGATTCTGAAATACAGAATCCCAAAATGTTGAATTTCAGTGCAGGACACAATTTACCAGCTGCAACATTTTTCAGACAGAAAAAAATAATCACTGTACTATATGTTTCTATCATTCTATCTTCTATGCTTACTCTTTGATTGATTAGAAGCTATCTTTAAACACGAGGAAAATTTGATTGGGTTGGCCAAAATGTTTGGGGTTTTCCAAAAGCTGTTATAGAAAAACCTGAACAAAATTTTGGCTTACCCAATATAAGTAGGATAAATAGGTATAACAAAGTACTGCACATGAAAGTGCTTTGAAAACAACAAAACACCACAAAATAAAACATATTTTTATAAGTACAGCTAGGCTTATTGTCTAGGAATCACCATGTTTCCTCCTTGGGTTTTACCACTAACTCAAAAACCCAGGAAAACCAGGATGTTGTGTTAAAACAGCTTAGCTGAGTTGCTACCTCCAGTTGCTGGCGTACAATAGGCACCAAAAATTTTTGGTTGAAAGAAGTACTGACTGAACAAAATATGCTCCACATGTTCATTTGCCTTTAACTTTAGAGACTTAATACACTTGTGACCTCATTCACTAGAAGGGAGAATGCTCACCGCGGGGTAAAATTCTCGGTTCTCAAAACGTTCACAGCAATTTCTTTCAGTACAGAGATTTCAACAGCAAAAATTAGTCTTTTAAAATATGAGTAGGAGGGAAAATGCAGCTTAAAAGACTTATTAAAAAAAAACTTAAGGAAGCGAATAAAACTTGTTTAATATATAGCAATATAGTAAATTAGAATGTAGGCTATAAATCAAGTTTAAATTATAGCTACACCAGCTAGTAGCTGCAACCTTCAGCAAGTCACCTATCACTTGGTACCTCAATTACACTCTCTGTAAACAGAAGGCGATATGAATAATACATGCCTCATTGATCATTATAAGGCTTAAATGGGGTAACTGAGGTAAGGTAAAAACCATTGCTTCTCTGCCCTTTATCCATTTCTCCGTCCTCATTCCCAACTGGTGGTGGTGTTACCGTAACGCATCCACTTAAGACAAAAATGACTATATTAATATTTCCCAACTTTTCTTAAAAGACATAAGACCCACTTTAGGCTAATAAGATATAAGATGTTTGAGGCCGGGGTCCTGAGAAGTTCCTTGGAAAGGAGGATGCTGACTCAATTTGCCTGTATCTTTCATGCTTTTCTTTCTCTGCCTGGAAAGAGAATATGATGGTGGACACTGAATGAAGCATCTTACAATCAAGAGAAGGAAAGGGGAAAGGAGTTGCAGACACCTGAGATATAATATGTTGACTCTGAATCAATATAAACCATCACTTATATTTTCTTCTCAATTTCTTTGTTTCTTTTCTGGCCTCACCGCCTAGCTTGTGGGATTTTAGTTCCCCAACCAGGGACTGAAACTGGGCCCTCAGCAGGGAGAATGTAGAGTCCAAACCACTGGACTGCAAGGGATTTCCCTAAGCCACCAGTTATCTTGGCACTTCTTGTCACATGAGAAAAATAAGCCCCCATCATTTTAGCTATATTTTTGTTTTATGTAGCTGAATGTAAATATACTTGACAAAAGTTTTAATGGTGCCTGGACATAGTAAGCATGTGATAAATATTAGGTATTATCATTGATAATAAAAATCTATAATTTATATCCATTTAATGCTGATGCAGATGTACATTTTGGAAAATAATTTTCCTTTTTATCTTCATCTGATTAGATTTTACTTTAAAAGTTATTCTAATTTAGAAAAAGTCAATAACTATCTGAGACCCTTACCTCTTGAAACCTAAAATACAGTATTATAATAATAGATAGTCCACATTGAAAATTTATTTGGAATTTTCCAGGCCAGAATACCAGAGTAGGTAGCTTTTCTCTTCTCCAGGGGATCTTCCCAATCCAGGGCTTGAATCCAAGTCTCCCACATTGCAGGTGGATTCTTTACCAGCTAAGCCACAAGAGAAGCCCAAGAATACTGGTGTGGGCAGCCTATCCCTCCTCTAGCAGATCTTCCTGACCCAGGAATTGAACCAGGGTCTCCTGCATTGCAGGCAGATTCTTTACCAACTGAGCTATGAGGGAAGCCCTTACTTTAATTCAGGGACTATCTAAATGTTCTATATATACCTTCACTCCTAATCCACATCACAACTTTCACAGTAAGGTATAATCTCCCTTTTACTAGAGAGGGACTCCTACTGCTAAGTCACTTCAGTCGTGTCTGACTCTGTGCAACCCCATAGACGGCAGCCCACCAGGCTGCCCCATCCCTGGGATTCTCCAGGCAAGAACACTGGAATAGGTTGCCATTTCCTTCTCCAATGCATGAAACTGAAAAGTGAAAGTGAAGTCGCTCAGTCGTGTCCGACTCTCAGTGACCCCATGGACTGCAGCCCACCAGGCTCCTCCGTCCATGGGATTTTCCAGGCAAGAGTAACAGAGTGGGGTGCCATTGCCTTCTCTGACTACAGAAGGAACCAAAACTCAAAAATCTTGAGCAATTTCCTCTAAGCTACACATCTATTAAAAAGAAAGATTGTCACTCAATCTCACTCTTGAGCCTATATCTGGAAAAAGACATAATCTGAAAGGATACATGCCTCCAGTGTTCACTCACTCTTCCCAACTGCCAAGATGTGGAAGCAACATAAATGTCCATCAACAGTGGAATGGATAAAGAATATGCGGTACATATATAAAATGGAATACTACTCACCCATTAAAAAGAAACTAAATAACGGCATTTGCAGCAACATGAATGGACCTAGAGATTGTCATACTGAGTGAAATAAGCTAGACAGAGAAAGAGAAATATCATATGACATCCCTTGTATGTGGAATCTAAAAGAAGAAATGATACAAATGAACTTATTTAAGAAACGGAAACAGAATCAAGACTTAGAGAATGAACATGTGGTTGCTGAGGCTAAGGGATAATTAGGGAGTTTGGGATGGACATGTACACACCGCTATATTTAAAATAAATAACCTACAAGGACATACTGTGTAGCACTGAGAGCTCTATGTTCTCGTAGAGTTATGAGAGTTATGCTCACATAACTCGATGTTATGTGGCAGCCTGGACGGGAGGGGAATTGTGGACGTACAGCTGCGTCCCTTTGTTGGCCACCTGAAACTCTCACAGCACTGTTAATCGGCTATACTCTAACACAGAATAAAAAGTTTTAATTAGAAACTTAAAAAATTATCTATCGACATTTTTCTTAATAACATTTTTAAGCACACAAAAAAAAGGAAGAAACATTTTTATTCAATTTCTGGTAAGACTGACTCCAAAGCTCCTCTTCTTACTGATTGCATATTAATGATTACAATAAATTTTAAATTATTTTGATTAGGGATAAGACATAAAGTGTTAGTCGCTTGGTCGTGTTTGACTCTTTGCGACCCCCTGGACTGTGGCCTACCAGGCTCCTCAGTCCATGGAATTCTCCAGGCAAGAATACTGGAGTGGGTTGCTGTTCCCTTCTCCAGGAGATCTTCCTGACCCAGAGACTGTACAGGCAAAACAAAATATGAAAAGGGCACATTGTGTCAAGGAACTCCTGGAAAACCCTGCTTTGCAGGATGGAAGAGTTTGGAGCCATCCCTCATATGACAGTTTTTTTCTGGGGAAATGATGAATGTGATTAACTGTTTCCCTGAAGAGGACAGGTGTTGTTTTAGAGCATACATTCCCAGAAAGTAATCGTATCAATAAAAACAACAAGAAGTGGGAGGGAGTTAAAAAAATTGAGAAAGTCCTTGAAATCTTTCTCTCTTTTAAAATTAATTAATTAATTAATTTTAATTTACAACACTGTATTTGTTTTGCCATACATTGACCTGAATCTGCCATGGGTATACATGTGTTCCCCATCCTGAACCCCCCTCCCACCTTCCTCCCCATCCCATCCCTCTGGGTCATCTATCTTTCTCTAATAGTCCTCAAATATTAGTTTGCATCAGAAATTTTTGAAGGGCTTGCTAAAACAGAGTGTTGGACTCCATGACCAGATTTCCTGGGTCAATCAGTCTGGGGTGAAATCTGAGAACCTGTATTTCTAACAATTGCCCAGGTTACATTGATGGTGCTAGTAAAGCAGGTAAGAAGGGTACAGAGTGAGCTTGTGCAGGTGGGAATTTTAAATATGGCGACCTGGGCAGACCCTTAACATTTAAGTGAAGGCTTGGTACGAGGTGGTGGGTGGTGGCCCACATTGTTTAGACATTAGGAACAGCTTAAGGAAGGAAATTTCACCAGTAGAGGGCTAAGAAATCTCTGTAATTAATGAGTGATGAATACTAATGCAATCTCATGCATAAATAAAGGCAACATTTTTTGAAAAACTGCTTTGATTGATGTCTGTTTCTTGGAGTTCTGAATTATACAAGCAAGGTTTTCCAAACAGAAAAATTAATTACTTTAACGGCTCCAAGGAGAAAAATTCTTTGGCAAGAAATTCCCATAAAACAAGCATATTATCAAAATTATATGACCATAAACATTAAGAATTGATTAATTTTTAACTACTTTTAAACTTCATTTACACTGTAGGTTCACAAGGGAAAAAGGAGAAGTGGGCAGCAGAGGATGAGATGGTTAGATAGCATCAGACTCAACAGACATGAATTTGATCTAACTCCAGTTTGGGACAGCGAATGCTGGCGTGCTGCAGTCCACGGAGTCACAAAGAGTCAGACACAACTCAGAGACTGACCAACAAACAGGTCACAAACTGGTCCTAAAATCAAGGTTTAACTCTGATAACTCTGCCAATACCGTTGAGGAGCTACATATACATCACCTTATGCAACAAAGGCTTCCCTGTTGGCTCAGATGGTGAAGAATCTGCCTTCACTGCAGGAGACCCAGGTTCGATTCCTGGGTCGGGGAGATCCTCTGGAGAAGGGAATGGCAACCCACTCCAGTATTCTTGCTGGAGGATCCCACGGATAGAGGAGCTGGCGGGTTACAGTCCTTGGAGTCACAATGAGTGGGAGACGACTGGGCAGCTGATACTTTCACCGTTTGCAAAAGGCAGGCTGTTTCTATCCAAGCCTAGTAAGATAGGATTCTAAGATTTTTCACAAAGGAAGAACTTCAGGCCACCTTCTCTCTCAGCTGATAGACAATTTCTGTGTAAAACACAAACAGGGCTTCCCAGCTGGCGCAGTGGTAAAGAATCCGCCTGCTGATGCAGGAGATGCAGCAGACAAGGGTTTGCTCCCTGGTCCGGAAGATCCCATACGCTGCGAAGCAACTAGGCCCTGAGCCAGCACCCCGCAACTCCGCGCCTCCAGGGCCCCTGCTCCGCACGAGACGGCGTCCCCGGGAGCAGCCAGCGCACCGCACCTAGGGCGCAAACCCGCTCCTACCACCAGAGAAGAGCCCGGGCAGCAACGAAGGCGCAGCACAGCCACAGACAGACAGACGCGCAGGTTATGAGAACAGACAAAACCTGCAAACAACGGAAGCCCGAGGAGACGTCTGACAGCCGAGCACGCAGACGAGGCCGAGCAAAGAAAGCAAAGCACTCTCACAGGCGCGAGAGGGGGACCCCAGGGTCCTTCATCTCCCAGAGGTGTTTACTGCCTCAGCCTGCTCTAAGAGGTCAGCTGCCTGACCTCCCAGCGACAGCTCATCTTGGCTCCGTCCTTGAACCGGTTCTGACTGGAGTCCAGAAAGAGTTCCTCTCACTCAACACTGAGGCGTCCTTACTGCTTGTTCGTTCGTCTTGCATGAAGAGCGTTCCTTGACTTATCAAACGTGAGTGGAATCTTTAGAATTGCAGCAGCGCCTCACTTCTTGTAGAATTTTTTTTTTTTTTTTTTTTTGAGGTCCACGTGATTTTGCCGTCTTGACGGCAGCGTTTTTCCTTATCCCAGGGGCTGGGATCTACTATTTACGATAGCTTAAGTCCAACAATGTGCTCACCTAGATTTGAAAATACTCAAGAATTAAGAATCCTTATTGCTGCATCCTACACTCTAGCTAGAATATCAGGTTTTTTTTTTTAGATCTCCTGCCAGCCAGGTGTTGGAATATCATCTACTATATAAAAGAAAAAACCAAGTTTAAGGATGAGAAAATGGAAGACAATAATCCTTTAATATTACGGATATTATGAACAAAGGATCCTTTATCACCTCCGGACTGAAGATGAAACATCATCTCTCAATGAACCACCCACTTTCATGGTTCCATATGCTGTTATGCTCTTTGTTCACACCAAAAAGCCTCTTCATCCGGTTCCATAACACTTGTCGAGATTTCACTCAAAGGGAAAATTAAACTTTACACGAATTATCTAGACAGGAAAGTACTTTATCTTCTCTTCTCTCGTTGAATTTGGTGTACTTCTCTAACATTATAGGACTTATCATATTGCTATCATTAATTTCTCCATTAAACTCTGATTCTGCTTTTCTCCCACTGGACTCCAGGTTCCTCAAAACCATTTACTACATCCTAATCACTTTTGTATTTTCAGTAATTCTGAGTGCTTCTGATGCATGTAATTTGTCAATAAATATTTGAAGAATGGAGACATGAACTGTTGAATAAATGAGAGGCAGTATAACACAATTAGTTATAATTTGGGGGGCAGACAGACCTGGGTTTGAGATCCAGCTTTGCTGTGTGACTTTGGGTAAATCACTTAACCACTATAAATTTTAGTCCCTTAAGCTGTAAAATCTGTATAATTGGGGAAATTGTCCTACTTAACTCATGAGTGAGTGAGTGAGTGAAGTCGCTCAGTTGTGTCCGACTCTTTGCGACCCTGTGGGCCTACCAAGCTCCTCTGTCCATGGGATTCTCCAGGCAAGAATACTGGAGCGAGTTGCTATTTCCTTCTCCAGGGGATCTTCCCGGCCCAGGGATCGAACCCAGGTCTCCCACACTGCAGGCAGACCCTTTAACCTCTGAGCCACCAGGGAAGCCCAACTTAACTCATAGGGGGATGGTAAAGATTAAATGAAATAAGACACATAAAGCTCATAACACAATTCTGGCAAGTAGAAAGCATTAAATGTTTTTATTTTTATTATAAATGAGCATAACTTAGTTCAGGTGACAAAAATATTACAGATGTGCAGACTGAACAAGAATTACTAAAGAAGGAGAGAGAGTCTTTGGAAGAAGAGGAACTCAAAACTTTCTTTGGGAAGAAAAAGGAAGGCAACTTGGAGAATAGATGACATCCAGAAAGGTCATCTGAAGCTCTACAATTTAGCTGTATTACTCTATATCACTAATTTAAGCCATTTATAAGCAGCCCATTGGAAATGACATTGGGTTAGGAGATTGCTTTCATCGTCCAAATAATCAAAGTTGTTCTTTGGTGGCAAACCATGCCAAAAAGAGCTTTGAATTTTGTCATAAATAATATTCCCCTCTCTAAGCACTTCTAGCATCAAGCATTCCAGAGAATTTGATATTTATGAGAACCAAATAGAGATATGCAACATTTAATTCCTATTTTCACCATATTTATATATATATTATGATTAAACTTTCAGTCATTGAAATATGTTTTGCTAGCCCAATTGTTAAAATGGCTGCAGGTCATTTACGAGTAAAATTCTGCCTAATGACCTCAACCATCTACATGCCCAGCTGTATTTGCAAGGATAAGAATATTTATAGCTACCCTCTACTCTAAATACATTATAAACCTAGATCCTAAACAATGATGCCAGCTAAGAAATGAGCAACCAAACTTAAGCTTCGCTATCTTCATTTCTTTCCTGTAAGCTATGAATCAACATTTATTTTGTATTAAGTATGCATTCATTTCCTTCTTGTCACTCATCTACGTCTGACACATCTATCCTACTCTGAGAATTTTCATGGTGCAATGTCTTCTTTGACATTCTGAAGAGAATTGATGTGTCTAGCTTTGGCAATGGGTCAAATTCGAGTTCAAGAATGTAAGAATGTGATTAATTAGCATTGTTATATTTTAGAACAATGGTCTCCAGCACCATCGTAGGTATTTTTTTTTTTAAGTGACTTTTCCTTAGAAAACGTACACACACATTTCAAGAGCTAGTTAGTTCTTCCATGATTTTTTTCTCCTAAATAAAGGACACCCTTTTCCATGTTTTATCCTCCACTAGGTGTCTCTTGATAAGATGTTTAAATTACAGGGACACTATACTCACTAGAGACCCATCCCCCCAATCCAAACTACACAGTCCCTTTATCAGTCTGTATTAACCAATGCAAAGTGAGTCTCACTCAAAGTAGTCAGCTACATTATCCTCTATAAATATCTCTCTGTGAGACCACATAATATAAGGCAAGTAGGTCACTTCTTAACCATATTTTAGCTCTGAAAACATATCTGTCACTAATGGAGTCTATATTCAATGAGTCAGTAAAAGAATCAGAAAAATCATACTGTAAATAGGTATACTGCACTGTGAATAAAAGCAAGAAATACTAATGGTTTGATTAAACCTTCAGCATTCAAGAAATTTTTCTTTGACAGAAAATTACAAATTCCTTGATTTTAATTATCTTCAATAATGAATAATGAGAGTATATTTGAGAGTGAGTATAAATGAGAGAACAAATCACAGTATTGAAAACCATGAATAATGCAAAATTGGTTTAAATTAGGCCTAGACATACACAGATTCTCTGCCCACTTGTATTTACTAACTGGCTCTTACCACAACTTTCTCTTCTTCTGCCCCAACATTCTTTTTACTTTTTAAAAAGTCTTTATTAAATTTTTTACAATTTTGCTTCTGTTTTACAGTTTGGTTTTTGGCCACGAGGCATGTAGGATCTTAGTTCCCCAACCAGGGATCAAACCTGTACTCTCTGCATTGGAAGGTGAATTCTTAACCACAGAACCACCAGGGAAGTCGAGACCCCAACCTTCTTTACATGGGTATTATTCACATGTCTGGAGCTTTTGTTCCTACGCCCTTCTCTGGACCATCTCTACACTCCCTAGGACAGCACAAACTGAATTATATTATTCCTTCTGTGTCCTCCAGCACCTGCTAGAATTCGGCCAAAGCAGATATTAAATCAAATCAGCTATGGGAAGATGAAAATGCTTAATATTCTGTAACTTAAAATAAATGAATTGTATTTAATACAGACTTTTTATATAAATATTTCCAGGTGCAGGAACCTTTAATTAGCATGTTTTCATTGATAGTTCGGAAAACAGAAGCTCATAAAGACGTTAAGTGGTCACCTAAGCAGTATCTCAACTGGAATTCCATTATCTCCACTAGCTTTGTTCGTAGAGATGCTTCCTAAGGCCCACTTGAGTTTGCATTCCAGATGTCTGGCTCTAGGTGAATAATCACACCATCGTGGTTATCTGGGTCATGAAGATCTTTTTCATATAGTACTTCTGTGTATTCTTGCCACCTCTTCTTAATATCTTCTGCTTCTCTTAGGTCCATACCATTTCTGTCCTTCATTGTGCCCATCTTTGCATGAAATATTCCCTTGTTATCTCTAATTTTCTTGAAGAGATCTCTAGTCTTTCCCATTCTATTGTTTTCCTCTATTTCTTTGCATTGATCCCTGAGGAAGGCTCTCTTATCTCTCCTTGCTATTCTTTGAAACTTTGCATTCAAATGGGTATATCTTTCCTTTTCTCCTTTGCCTTTCGCTTCTCTTTGTTTCTCAGCTATTTGAAAAGCCTCCTCAGACAACCAGGTTGCCGTTTTGCATTTCTTTTTCTTGGGGATGGTCTTGATCAGTGCCCCAGTGTACAGTGTCACGAACCTCCATTCACAGTTCTTCAGGCACTCTGTCTAATCAGATCTAATCCCTTGAAATCTATTTGTCGCTTCCACTGTATAATCGTAAGGGGTTTGATTTAGGTTATACCTGAATGGTCCACTGGTTTTTCCCTACTTTTTTTCAATTTAAGTTTGAATTTGGCCATAAGGAGCCATGATCTGAGCCACAGTCAGCTCCCGGTCTTGTTTTTGCTGACTGTATAGAGCTTCTCCATCTTTGGCTGCAAAGAATATAATCAATCTGATTTCAGTATTGACCATCTGACCACCTGATGTCCAGGTGAAGAGTCTTCTCTTGTGTTGTTGGAAGAGAGTGCTTGCTATGACCAGTGAGTTCTCTTGGCAAAACTCCGTTAGCCTTTGACCTGCTTCATTTTGTATTCCAAGGACAAATTTACCTGTTACTCCAGGTATCTCTTGACTTCCTACTTTTGCATTCCAGTCCCCTATAATGAAAAGGACATCTTTTTTGGGTGCTAATTCTAGAGGGTCTTGTAGGTCTTCTTAGAACCCTTCAATTTCAGCTTCTTCAGCATTACTGTTGGGGCATAGACTTGGATTACTGTGATAGCGTTGCAAAGATCCCCTGGAGAAAGGAAAGGCTACCACTACAGCATTGTGGCCTAGAGCATTTCAGGGGCTGTAGAGTCCACGGGGTTGCAAAGAGTTGGACACGAGTGAGCGAATTTGACTTTCACTGTGATACTGAATGATTTGCCCTGGAAATGAACAAAGATCATTCTGTCGTTTTTGAGATTGCATCCAAGTACTGCATTTCAGATTCTTTTGTTGACTATGATGGCTACTCCCTAAAGCTAGTGGAGGTGATGGAATTCCAGCGGAGCTATTTCCAATCCTAAAAGATGATGCTGTGAAAGTGCTGCACTCAATATGCCAGCAAATCTGGAAGAATCAGCAGTGGCCACAGGACTGGAAAAGGTCAATTTTCACTCCAATCCCAAACAAAGGCAATGCCAAAGAATGCTCAAACTACCAAACAATTGCACTCATCTCACACGCTAGCAAAGTAATGCTCAAAATTCTCCAAGCTAGGTTTCAACAGTATGTGAACCATGAACTTCCAGATGTTTTAGCTGGATTTAGAAAAGGCAGAGGAACCACAGATCAAATTGCCAACATCTGCTGGATCATCGAAAAAGAGAATTCCAGAAAAACATCTACTTCTGCTTTATTAACTACTCCAAAGCCTTTGACTGTGTAGATCACAACAAACTGTGGAAAATTCTGAAAGAGATGGGAATACCAAACCACCTGACCTGCCTCTTGAGAAATCTGTATGCAGGTCAAGAAGCAGCAGTTAGAACTGGATATGGAACAGACTGGTTCCAAATCAGGAATGGAGTATGTCAAGGCTGTATATTGTCACTCTGCTTATTTAACTTACATGCAGAGTACATCAGCCAGTATGCTGGGCTGGATGAAGCACAAGCTAGAATCAAGATTGTGAGGATAAATAATTAATAACCTCAGATATGCAGATGACACCAGCCTTATGGCAGAAAGCGAAGAACTAAACAGCCTCTTGATGAAAGGGAAAGAGGAGAGTGAAAAAGCTGACTTAAAACTCAACACTCAGAAAACTAAGATCATGGCATCCTGTCCCATCACTTCATGGCCAATAGATGGGGAAACAATGGAAACAGTGACAGACTTTATTTTTTGGGGCTCCAAAATCATTGCACGTGGTGACTGCAACCATGAAACTAAAAGATGCTTGCTCCTTGGAAGAAAAGCTATGACCAAACTAGACAGCATATCAAAAAGCAGAGATATTACTTTGCTGACAATGGTCATCTAGTCAAAGCTATGATTTTTCCAGTAGTCATGTATAGATATAAGGGTTGGACTGTAACAATAGCTGAGTGCTGATGAACTGATGCTTTTGAACTGTGGTGTTTGAAAAGACTCTTGAGAGTCCCTTGGACTGCAAAGAGATCCAACCAGTCCATCCTAAAAGAAATCAGTCCTGAATATTCATTGGAAGGACTGATGCTGAAGCTGAAACTCCAATGCTTTGGCCACCTGATGCAAAGAACTGACTCATTGGAAAAGACCCTGATGCTGGGAAAGATTGAAGGCAGGAGGAGAAGGGGACGACAGAGGATGAGATGGTTGTATGGCATCACCAACTCGATGGACATGAGTTTGAGTAGGACTCGGGAGCTGGTGATGGATAGGAAGCTTGGCATGCGGCAGTCCATGGGGTTGCAAATAGTTGGACAAGACAGAGCTATTGAACTGAACTGAAGCAGTACCTAGCGTCAGCATCTACCAGTAATTCAGAAATCCTGAACAAATTGTACTTCTCTAAATATTAACAAGGTTGTGTTGATGAAAGCATCTTGACATCAAAGCTATCCTGCAAGACAAATGAACAATCTATTTCCTACAGTATTTGAAAGCATGTAAATCTAGGTAATTTTATATGCAATTTTAAACAACTGCAGCTAAAATGCAGTATTTACTATGTATCAAGCTCAGTTCAAAATATTTTTCCACTGCTTCATTTGATCTTTGTACCACACTTGAATGGTAAGTATGTTTATCTTCCTCCTTTCCCACAGGTGGAACTGAGGCACAGAGGATTAGGTCACCCAGGCCACCAAGTCAGCAGGTCAAGCAATATGTTTGAGTTTGCACACTTAAATTCCGTAATATGGTGTGTGTGGCATCCATGGATGATTTTTATTCTTTTAATCTACAGATATCAAAAAGATATCTACTCCAAGGGTTAGACACTGATAAAGCACTGTCACATGATGTCTGTTAAACAGCAGAATGGATGACATCACTGTCAGAAAAGTAATCTAAGAATAAGCAGGATACATGTAAAATGATATAGCTGAGGACACCTAGGGAAACAGCTGCAGACAGACTACCAGCTGAGAAATCACTGTGAGCCCCTCTTTATACAATGGCAGACAGTAAGCCTAAGAGGCAGCAAAACAAGCATCATTGGTCTTCGCAAGTAGTAGCTGTGGGCAAAAATACGGATGGATGTGCATGGACCACTTCGGGCACCTCCATGCTCCCTTCCAACATGCACATGAAGAACTGTGTGCCCATGCGAGGCAGGGCACCTCCCTGCTCCTGCCAACATGCACGTGAAGAGCCGTGTGCCCATGCGAGGCGGGGCACCTCCATGCTCCTGCCAACATGCACGTGAAGAGCCCTGTGCCCATGTGAGGTGGGGCACCTACCTGCTCCTGCCAACATGCATGTGAAGAGCAGTGTGCCCATGCAAGGCGGGGCACCTCCATGCTCCTGCTAACATGCACATGAAGAGCCCTGTGCCCATGCGAGATGGGGCACCTCCATGATTCTGCCAACATGCACATGAAGAGCCGTGTGCCCATGTGAAGTGGGGCACCTCCCTGCTCCTGCCAACATGCACGTGAAGAGCCCTGTGCCCATGCGAGGCGGGGCACCTCCATGCTCCCTGCCAACATGCACGTGAAGAGCC
The DNA here is from genome assembly GCF_023699985.2 of Odocoileus virginianus. Lineage (NCBI taxonomy): Eukaryota > Metazoa > Chordata > Mammalia > Artiodactyla > Cervidae > Odocoileus > Odocoileus virginianus. The sequence continues at coordinate 5,003,362 of NC_069701.1, read as the reverse complement.
CTGTGCCCATGCGAGGCGGGGCACCTCCCTGCTCCCTGCCAACATGCGCATGAAGAGCAGTGTGCCCATGCAAGGCGGGCATCTCCCTGCTCCCTGCCAACATGCGCATGAAGAGCAGTGTGCCCATGCGAGGCGGGGCACCTCCCTGCTCCTGCCAACATGCACGTGAAGAGCAGTGTGCCCATGCAAGGCTTGTCTAGGCACATGTATGTCCCCGTGTGTACTGGGAGGAGATTGGAAGATTACTCCCAGAGATTAAACCTGAATTAATATCTGAAACAATGAAACAATAATTCAGATTCTACATTTATTTTGTGATCAGAATTAAGTAAATATTATCATATCTAAGTAAATGGGGAAAAAGTATCCTAAAGGTGAAGTTCAGCAAATTCTTGAATAAACTGCCAAGCTGATCAAAGAATGAATCACTTAGCATCGTCATGAGGTTTGATTAAATATGTGCAAACCAAGCTCTAATTCTTTAACTTGGTGACTTTTTTTTTTTTTTTAGTTCAGATAATAGTTTGTTGATTCTTAGCCTGTTGCATACTAGCTAGTAAAGAGAGTCAGATTATTAAAAAATTAGAGGGTACTGCAAGTTTCCGCAGGAAGGATCAAGATGCCATCACACATCAGCTTTTAGGGAGGAAACAAAATAAAAACCGGTACTTTATTCTCTGGGAAGATGAGGCACATTAAGAAAAAGTCTGACCCATTTAAGAAAGAATTACCAAGATGTCACTCAGTTGTGTCCAACTCTTTGTGACCTCATGGACTGTAGCCTACCAGGCTCCTCCATCCATGGAATTTTCCAGGCCAGAATACTGGAGTGGGTTGCCATTTCCTTCTCCAGGGGATCTTCCCGACCCAGGGGTCAAACCTGGGTCTCCCACATCACAGGCAGACGCTTTATTGTCTGAGCCACCGGGGAAGCCCCAAAGAATATATAGAAATTTTAAAAATAATATCTAGCATGTTTCATTTTAAAAACCATTTATTAAATATAAAGAAATCATTACATTAATGGAGCAAACAGGAAACTGATGAGGGACTATCCACAAAGTATCTAACTCTGTTGACACAGAAACCAGATGAGGGATCATTCCAAACTATCTGACTCTGTTGGTACAGCATCAAGCAAAAGGAAACACAAGCAGACACTGATGCAGATCCCTTGTGGCGTGCACTTGGCAACAGCTCCCAACCACAGCTGGGATACATGGGCAGCAAGCTTTTTTCTCTGACCCACCTGTGAAGACCCTGAGACATTACAGTGCTGGAGAATGTCCTCGTTAGTTAGGTTAGGTTATTTTTCAGAAACCCTAAAAAAGGAACCATTTTGTTTTTGCCCTCCCAAAGCTTGCCCATCATTATACCCATTCCCTTCACAATATCTAGGGGGCTCTTATTGTACTTACTTGGGATAATTTCTAGATTGAATGAAGGGCAGAATCTCGGAGTCTTGACTAGATGGTGGAAGTAGTAAGTCTCGAAATCGTTCTGTTAAAAGAAAAATAAACATCAAGTTATGAAAAAAAGTCATAAAATAATTTCAAAATAAAATTATTTCCTATTCTTTAAATTTGCCATTCTGACTTCATTTCTTGTATTAGAAATTTACTCACCATTTTATGTACTACTAAAAATAGGTCTTTATTTCACTTTAATGATTGCATATTTTTCTGAATAAGATATCATAACAACTGTGCATATAAATATAGCAAGTATTCATTAGTATAAACTAGTACTAAAATTTTATAATTGAAAGGTTAAATAACCTTTATAAAATAAAGATTATTTATTATATATGACTAATAAAATATACAAAGAGATGTACAAATTCATTAGTAACCTCGGAAATGAGAATTAAAACCATACACCATAAGAGAGCATTCACATTGTGTGGCATTCAATTGATAGAAATTCATCTCACAGGACCAAATGTTAGGACTGTATCAACATAAGCTCTTATATATTTCTGGTGGATATGCAAGTTGATGCAATAGTTTTGGAAAACAAATTGGTGTTATCTTTCAAGCTTAAATTTTGCATAACCTATTCAGGTCAGTTTAGTTCGGTCGCTCAGTCATCTCCGACTCATTGCGACCCCATGAATCGCAGCACGTCAGGCCTCCCTGTCCATCACCAACTCCCAGAGTTTACTCAAACTCATGTCCATCGAGTCGGTGATGCCATCCAACCATCTCATCCTCTGTCGTCCCCTTCTCCTCCCGCCTTCAGTCTTTCCCAGTATCAGGGTCTTTTCCAATGAGTCAACTCTTTGCATGAGGTGGCCAAAATATTGGAGTTTCAGCTTCAGCATCAGTCCTTCCAATGAACACCCAGGACTGATCTCTTCTATGATGGACTGGTGGATCTCCTTGCAGTCCAAGGGACTCTCAAGAGTCTTCTCTAACACCACAGTTCAAAAGCATCAATTTTTCAGTGCTCAGCTTTCTTCACAGTCCAACTCTCACATCCATACATGACCACTGGAAAAAACATAGCCTTGACTAGACCGACCTTTGTTGGCAAAGTAATGTCTCTGCTTTTTAATATGCTATCTAGGTTGGTCATAACTTTCCTTCCAAGGAGTAAGCGTCTTTTAATTTCATGGCTGCAATCACCATCTACAGTGATTCTGGAGCCCCGAAAAACAAAGTCAGCCACTGTTTCTCCACCTATTTGCCATGAAGTAATGGCACCAGATGCCATGATCTTAGTTTTCTGAATGTTGAGCTTTAAGCCAACCTATTAGCCTGGTAAATATTCTGCAGAAACTTTCAAATATGTCTCAGACAGCAAGAAAAAGAACATTCATGGCAGCTCTGTTCAAGACACCATAAATGGAAACAACTCAATTGTTTATGAACAGAAGGATAATTTGTGCATATTCACACAATGGAATATTCTTTGAAATAAGACAATGAATTCAGTTACAAATAAAAGCACAGTAAATCATATTAGTAGGATCTTGAGTGAAAAATAGTATCAGCAGATTACACACAGAAGAATATTATTTTTTTGAGTTAAAAATAACTAAGCAATGTGTTGTTTGGATATGTTACCCAACAAAGCAAACCTGGCAAATCTGGGAAAAAAAGGTATAATATACCCAATTTTGGATAATGATTACATCTTAGGAGGAGTAAGGGGAAGAAATAGGAGGAAGCAAAAAGATAAGTGTATGCAGTTGTTAATAATGCCATATGTATTTGTTATCGCATCATAAATCAGTGAATGAATGAATGAGAGCCAGGAATTATCCAGTGACAACACTGGGTCATGAACCAAGAATGTGATTAATATATTTCTGTGCTCATGAATTCATAATAAAGGAAAGAGGGAGAAAGGGAGGAAAACAAAGAGGAAGAGAAAGAGACAGGTAGAGAGAAAGGAAACAGAAAAGAAGAGAAGGAAATAAAAGAGGGCAGAGAAAAGAAGATTCCTCAGTTCCATCTTAAGAAACATTTATAACAAAAAGCTATCTGTACTGATAGAGTAACCTATCACTCTAATACTGATCCCACATTTCTAGGATTAGATGGTCATTATCTCTAGAGTCATCCACAGGGAAGACTTTCTTGATCCCTCCTCTTTCTCTCTTTCTGCCAAATCTGGAACAGATGGCCCTACTGGGTACTCATAGGACACTCTGTGCTTACATGCTCATGGAATCTATCACATTACATTTTTATTAGTATATATATTTGTCTATCCACCCTTGAAATTAAAAGACGCTTACTCTGGAAGAAAAGCTATGACCAACCTAGACAGCATATTAAAAAGCAGAGACATTACTTTGCCGACAAAGGTCCATCTAGTCAAAGCTATGGTTTTTCCAGTAGTCATGTACGGATGTGAGAGTTGGATTATAAAGAAAGTTGAGTGCCTAAGAATTGATGCTTTTGAACGGTGGTGTTGGAGAAGACCCTTGAGGGCCCCTTGGACTGCAAAGAAATCAAATCAGTCAATCGTAAAGGAAGTCAGTTCTGAACATTCATTGGAAGGACTGATGCTGAAGCTGAAACTGCAATGCTTTGGCCACCTGATGTGAAGAACTGATTCATTTGAAAAGACCCTGATGCTGAGAAAGATTGAAGGCAGGAGGAGAAGGGGACGACAGAGGATGAAATGGTTGGATGGCATCACCGACTCAATGGACATGGGTTTGAGCAAGCTCTGGGAGTTAGTGATGGACAGGGAGGCTTGACGTGCTGCAGTCCATGGGGTTGCAAAGAGTCAGACACGACTGAGTGACTGAACTGACTGACTGATCACCCCCCTCCTAGTAGATGGGTATTGTACCACCAGAATACAGAACATTACTTGATATATATTAAGTTGTTGGACATCTATTAGTTGGAAGGCTATTTTCAACTTCCATTTTTACTGGATACATAAAATTATTTGTTCATGTTAATCTTAATGTTTTTTTGAAGAGCTGCATTGGTCATCATCGATCAATCATAAAAAGCCAGAGACCTCTTCTCTAGCCTTGACAGAGTCACACCATCAGGCCAAGACAGAGTACAAAGCTGAAACTCCACACTGCAGTAAATCTATCACTAACTGAAGGTGAGCAATTTCAACAAAGTGCTTAAAATTGACAATTGATGACAGTCAATGTTTCCAGGCTACTAAATAACTCGATGGTAAACATTTGTGAGAAATGAATAAACATTTGTAAACGTATGTGAGCAGTGGTTACCAAGTATGGCTAAGAAGCAGGATATGGATTATATCTTCATATTTATTAAAATATATGGAATCAGATGTGACTTCTACTCTGCATTTTGTTTCCACTGCTCTGACAGTTCTTATAATACACTTGGGGAGGAGCTAAGAAAATTCAAACAGAGGCGGCTATAACCCTATAGACCACAGATCCAAGAAAGCATACTTTATTTTTCTTCTTCAGGTACACTTACTCTTTGAGTTTATATATTTTTAAATTAAAGCCTATCATTAACTGATATGCTACCATCTTTATCAACAAAATCAGTGCTTATTTCAGTGAAATGACTACTAAATTTTTCTGATGACACGACCTTTGCTTTTCAGTCTACTACTCAATTTATGTAGCATCCCATTTAATGAATGATTTGCAGTGTTTTTTGCCCTCCAATTATGCCTTTCCTAAAATAGATCTTGAAAAATAAAACCAAAACCCAACAGCAGACATGAACTTTACACATCAAGTGAAGAATTGTTCAAACAACAATGTTAAGTATGATATATTCTTGGCTGCTAAAAACTAATATAACTTAAAGTTTGCTGAGTGATTCCCCAGCTGAGTTAAATGCAAAGAAATAAAAACATAATTAATACAAAGAAGTATAATATAATACAGCTATAGATTATCCTTATTTACATAAGCACAAAGCCCATTTGATTATAAATCTGGAAGAACATGTCTGGATATGACATTAGATTAATAGAATGAAAAAAAACCAGAAAATCACCACCCTAGATACACAGCACAAGTAGCATATAAGAGATCATTCATAAAGCTACCCAAATTATGAAGTCTATAGTTAATATTCCTATATCTGAAGCACCCTTTAATCTGAGTATCATAAATGTAAGGGATACCAAGTGAACATGCAGATCCTTGAGTAACTAGGTCAAAAAAATTCACATACACACAAATAGAAAATATATGCAGTACCTGAAAATTATCCTTTTAAAATTTCTATTTTTATCACTATATGTATAAATTCCAAATGTGAATAATTAACTTTTCCCCATAAAAGTATGATGACAATATTCCTTTATGAGAATAAAAATAAATGATAGTTGTCCTCAGAAAAGTTCAAGTATATGAAAAATTGTTTCTAATGCTTACACTGAAGCTTCTTTAGTCTCCTAGATTTCAACTATTTAATTAGTATTCCATCATTTATCTAATGCTAAGGAAAAGACAAAAATAAACTCATGTTGCTTTGCTTAAATGGCAAAAATTTTAAAATAATACTTCTTCCCTTGGAGCAAAATATCATACCAGCTGAACTGCTTTCTCAGTAGGCCCAAAGTCTATTTCTTAAGAAAATGGCCATTATCCAAAAACTAGAGCTCAGTTCCTTCACAGGGCTTCTTAGAACAATTTCATTAAAGCCACTGAAAAGAACTAGAGGATTTTCTGCAAAGTGATATTTTGATGAGCTGACTAATGATGTGATAATGTCTGACCATGATTTTCTACCAGTGGGGGACATATCTTAATTAACACAAGCTTTCGTAGCCTTTCACCCACTCTTTCTTTCTCTCATTCAATCAACAAAGGAATTTTGAGGAGATTAGGCTTGGATGACATGCTGCACACAGCTAAGGTAATTTGGCTTCCCTGGACAATCAATTGTGAGACAATGTACATATTTACTCATAAACAAATATGAGAAAAAATTATCTTTCCAATTCTAATTTAAACTTTTTTGTACACTTACAGTGACTCAAATTCTTCATTTTTCTTTTGCTGGAAAATAAGCAATCTGCAATCCTCCCCAACATGCAAAAAGGAATCCTTTTTGACAGCAAACTTTGACAAAAGTTTGCATGACAACAAAACAATCTGAAAATATATCCCGGAATGAGAAAAAAAAAAAAAAAGTCTTCCCCCTACCACTGCAAAAAACAAAAAAAGGAAAAAAAAAAAAAAACAAAGAAAAAACAGAGTCAGCTGGTAGCCTCCAGCTATCAGTTACATCCGAGTCAGCTTCTTCCTTTCACAGGTATTGATCCCTACTAAGCATTTACTTCACATATTACTTCTCTGAGTCTGCTTCTGGTGAAGCCAACCTCTCCAGGTGGGCTTGACAGTCTTCCGCTTTGGACATAGTGTGAGTTGCTCAGTTGTGTCTGACTCTGTCTCCCGCCAGGCTCCTCTGTCCATGGAATTCCCAAGCAAGAATACTGGAGTGGGTTGCCATTCCCTTCTCCGGGCTGTCTCCCTGACCCAGGGAGGGAACCAGCGTCTCCTGCATTTCCTGCATTGCAGGTGGACTGTTCACTGCTGAGCCACCGAGGAAGCCCCTCGTACTTAGAGCCTCTGCCATGCTCTTGGCTACTACAGGGTGAGATGGATGTATGTACAGTTGAGTCAAAGTCAGTCATTTCCTTTCCAGAGGTAATGTAACTAATGTAACCTTCACTGCAATACAGGTGCTCACTGTTAAGAAGACACGCTGTCAGATAAGCGATCAAAGACACATATCCTGTGACAAGGAATACCATCTAATCTGCTGGTGGGAGAAATAAACAAGTGGCCTTTCAGGTCACATGGTGTACTAGCACTTGCCTACATGCCTCAGTCCCTAAGATGCACAGAACCATCGAGCGTTCACCTGCCAGTGGGAAATGCATAAAATTATAATTAGATTGATATGAAAAATGTATAGGAAATAGACATTAAACACTTTAATACAGCCTGAAAACTTTTTTAAAAGATTTTTTTCATGTGGACCAGTTTTTAAGGCTTTATTGAAATTGTTACAGTATCGCTTCTGTTTTATTTTTGTCTTTTGGCCGTGAGGCATGTGCAAGGTCAGGTCAGCTCCCTGACCGGGGATTGAACCCACAACCCCTGCACTGGAAGATGAAGAAAGATAAGAAAAGATAACGATTAATTTAAAAGTAAATATTAAATTTGTCTTTTTCAAGAAAGTTGGTGATGAACATGTAACTAGAACAAAACGTTTATATTTTACCATCCATCCTGAAAGCCACAATGATTTCACTGAACACATGAAAACACTCAAGTTTCTGGATGAATCAAGATCTCATTCCGAAGTTATTTATTATTTTATGTCCAATGATAATAATTTAACACAGAAATATGTAGAAAGAACAGTAGGTGATCAATGTCAAGAAAAAAAGTGACTTTACTGGGATCCAGGTGGTCTGGTCTTTGTGCATTGTGTCAAGCTATTCATCAACAGATAATGAGGCTGTTCTAATTTTATAGAATTGCTCAAAAACTCACCATGAGTACATGAGGTGAGTAGGACTGAGAAGGTGCATTCTGAGTGTCCTCAAACAGCGTAAGCTCTTTTACATTCCTTCCACTGTCTATCTCAACGTTCTCTGCCTTAAGGCAAAGTTTATCTCCCAAGAGTCCCTAGCTTGCATTCTCCTGTTAGGAAGACTAGGTACTGGTTTCCTTTCCCCCATCCTCTCCTATCTTTCCTTTCTACACTCAACTTCCTGTTGTGTCTTCTTCCTCTTGCTTATGTTTTAAAAATGAAACTCAATCCCTCCCCATGAAAATTCTTCTCTCTCACTTGTCTAGTCACTCACCCCCTTTCTCACTCACCCCCTTTACTACATCACAAAAATCCAGTAATAGTTCCCAAAGACATCCTTCTCTTGAGTAAGCTGGTCAAGTCCTTGTTCTGGTTAATGAGGTACGGACTTGGGGTGAGGTCTTCAAACACACACACTTTAACAATTTTTATGCAAATACAAAAAGAATGGGGTCTACCTGTTAAAGAAGAAACAATGGCATGAATGAAGAGGTAAATTTAAGACTAACAATAAGACAGGAGAAATGTTCGTTTTTTACCTAAAAGTACAAAATACCAAGAGCAAATTAAGAAAAAATAACACAAAAGAGGGGGGAAATATTGTTAATATATGGACAAGAAGATTCTGACAGTGGCTAAGTATAGTTATTTAATTCATGCATTCTGAAATTGCATGGATTCAAAGACCCACTGGCCTATGATGACAGAGACTAAAGCCAAAACCCTATTAACTTCCTATAAGACCTTACTGGTTTACTGTAGTAAGGTTTTTGGTTCCTCAGAAAATGGGGTCACCTGAGAGTTAACGTTTAGTTCCCCCAAAGTTGAATATTTCTCTTTCACCCACGCACATTCACCCTGTCAAATGGTTATGGAGTAAGAGGATCATTTTACAGTTTAATTTTTGACATGTAGAAGGCTGTCTTTTTCCTCAAAGGAACTTGACCATCACTTTATCAAGAGGTTCAGAATCTATGAAGCGACTGAGATCTAGGAAATGGATGAAGGGTTGTAACTCCCTCCGCAGATGACTCAGGTTATACCTTTGTTTGCAAATCCTTGAGTTTTCATTCGTACAAACCAAGTACGACTCTCTAGGCTGCCCATTTATTTGAGTCCTAAGAGTGCCATGTTCAGTTAGTCAGCTCCATAGGTCTCACCAGGTGAGTCCACTCTGACCATGGTTCCAGACAAGCTGCCCATAACGGTAACCACCCCCATCCTGACTCTCTCAGTTAAGTGCTGTCTCCTAACTCCTGCCTCTCTGGGACCTCACCATCTCCATCAAGTTCAAGTGCACACTTTAATGACAGCCTCTCCTGCTTGTCATTCTTGGCCTGCAAACTGTCACCACAGACACTATCAAGGGTTATAGAATGCCTATCATCAATGCATTTCTCAAAGCTGTAGTAAAATAATCCTTCATGGGAATGTTATTAAGGAGTTGACAGTCATCATATAATATGTTCCTTCCAGTTTTCCAGTCTCTCCGAGGTGTTGGATAACTTCATCTATAATATACTTAGGAAGTCTAGAAGCATATATGCCAAATAATCAAGGATAAATATTGCTAACGATTTGAGATGGAAGTCGAAAAAGGCATTAACTTTTATTTTATCTATATCTAGTTTGTATTTTAAAGAGAATTTATATCAGAATAATAATTTTTTTAAAAGATAGATGTGTATACTATCACATACACATACCTTCAAGGGTATTTGTCATTCATACTCCCTGTGTTACAGCTTTGGTAACACTCTCCACTCCACTACCCCCTGAGGAAGATGTAACACTGATGCAGAAGCAGCACAGATGCATGCACACACACACATACACATGCTTCTTAAAAGAGAAGATACAAGTTAATTTTCCCATAATATTTAAGAAGGACTATTTAAATACACAAGCAAAATTTGCACATCTAACATTATTTTTTGAGCAAACATTTATGATCACGTAGTAAAAGTCAGGCATCAAGTTAGATCCTCGATATACTAAAGGGCTAGTGAGGAAGATATATGCCTTATCAAAAGAGATGTACACTGCAAACAAGTGAGCGACAAATGTGCACTCTAATGGTCTAGAAGAACAGAACCACCAACTTTGCCCAGATACCCTGAGAATAAAAAGCAAAAGAGGCAGGAAGATTTTATAAAAAAGTGAAATAAGCCAGCAAGAAGTCCTTCTTATTTATATTAGATGAAGTGAATAATTTTGCTAGCATTTTTTTCTGTCCTACATATAATCAGTTAAAGCATCCTTTATTCATTTATTCACTCACTCAACAAACTTCCATTAAGTACCTATTATTTGTCACACACAAAGGAAAAAAAAAAACAAATTCTACTTCTCAAGGGCAGCCTTGTTTTTTCACAAGGAAATGCCAGGATAACAAAAGAACTGCAAGGCAATTATAGCCACAATGGGGCTCAGGGCAGGCCAACCCAAAATGTGCCACTTATGCATGTGGATTATTTCAAACCAGAACAATCAAGGATGAACAGACTGAGGAACAGCTTTTTACCTTCCCCTTAACTATGTAAAAGAATTTAGATACGGGGCCTTACCAGGAAGAGAGGTATTACCAGAGATACACTCTTACATGTGACAATCATCTGCATGGCATGGAAATCATTTATTTACCAAACATTTGTTCTTCCCATCTTCCTATAAATTTTCTTGCTCCCCTTTAAAGACGCTACACTTCTCTTTAGCTCAGCATGGAATATAAGCCTCAATTCCTGACTGCCAGGAAATGAGCTTCATTCTTTCTTTCATACATATGAAATAAAAAAAATTCTTTTCTCATTAATCTGGCTTAGGTTAATTTAAACATTCGGCCAGCCAAAGAATCTAGAAGGGAGTAAGAAAAAGTTTTCCTCTCCCTATCTACTTGAAAAAGAATTTAGAATATAATTACAAAATTACTTAAAGAGGGCAAGAAAAAAGCTGTTCTCCTAGGGATTCAAAGAAATTAATGGTTTGTTAAAATTTGGTGTTTTATTTTCTTAGGAAAAGAAATATGCACACTAATCTTAGAAGAAACAAATTACTTCAAAAATGAGAATTAAAGGGCAAATTCAGAAGTACATCCAAACTAACTAGAAAGATACAGAGTATACATTTTCCTTTTTTGAAAAGTTTAAATCAAGTGAATGTTCTTTATTACCATGGTAACTCAGAATTGAATAACAATAGTTGCTATTTAAAAATATTGCTCTCAAAGCAACATCAAAGGCATCAAATTAATACTATTTTAGATAAATCAGAAAATCTACTTGCAGAGCAAGAATATTTTTCAATTAAAGATATAGACGAATCTTCTATTGATAAAAGACTCAAATTGAAATGGACTGCAATTCTCGAAGTAAAAAATAATTAGCTGCATGCTCTGGTTATATAAAACTACCTTCTTCACAAATATTAAAGCCAATGTCAAAGGAACACACAAAAAAACAGAATCTATACTTGTGTTACTCAAGGAGGGAAAAAAGCAAGTCTGCACTTGTAACCTCAGAAGATAAGAAGACAGGGCACAGTACATACAACCAGAGCTAATAAACAAATAAACACCCTAATAGGAGCCATAAAGAAAACAAACACGAAACTCCCATGCCTGCCATTTATTCTCCACAATATTCCCTGGGAGATTTTTCTCAACTATGTCTCAGTGACTCTGTTATCATTTTTACTCAATGTAGAATTTTATCTGCATTTTAGGATATATTTCTCTGCAAGGAATTATACAGCTTTACATCAGCAATGAGCTGGGAAATGAGAAAATTATATCAATGCAACACGTTCAAGGTGGGCAACCTAAAAACCAGACTGGTGACTGACTGGTTCAGGGCCAAATGGCTAGCAAAAGGCAAAGAGATTTATTTTATTATTATTTTTTTTTACTTTTAATTTTGTATTGGAGTATAGCCTATTAACAAACAATGTTGTGATAGTTTCAGGTGAACAATGAAGGGACTCAGCCATACATACACGTGTAACCATTCTCCCCTAAACTCCAGGCTGCCACATAAAATTGAGCAGAGTTACATATGCTATACAGTAGGTCCTTGTTGGTTATCCCTTTTAAAGCAGTGTGTTCGTGTCCATCTCAAACTCCCTAACTATCTCTTCCCTCCATCCAAAAGAAGCAACTCTTTAGCAAATTGATAAGTGAGGAGTATCCTCCAAGGGGTAAATGAAGAGGGTCATGTAACATATGCAAAGAGCAGAGTATATTCTAGCAATTTCCAGCCAGCAAGAATTTCAATGTTCATTTAAAGCAAACAATTAATTCTTAAGTTAAAAATTTTTTTTTTTTACTTAATGTTTTCTTGTTTCTCTATTTCTGGCTTTTAAGAACCTAATTATTTATGTGTTTATTCCATTTTAGGAAATTCTTAAATTGTTTGATCCTAAAAGAATAAATGAAATGAACTTGGCTTAATAAGGTGTTCTTGTAACTACTTCTGTCTCAGTGACATTCTTTTTCTCTTGCTTTGAATTTATTAGCTTAGAAATTATGGCTGTAGATTCATAAGGAGATTGAAAGATAGAATAGACAAAGAGTATGTAGGTCAAATTATCTGAATTTTTCATGTTGTTAGTAATGCTTCAAAATGTGACCAAGAGCACTGTGCACATCAGTTGGTCTTAGCATTGGAAAAGCCTTCAGCTGTATACCCTGAGACTTCAGATAAAGTGGATTGATAGTGGAAAGGAACCAGAGAGTTAGACTAAATCGATATGTTGTAAGAGAGCCATAATAATCTTATTTAAATATTTTCCACATTAAAATAAGGCATATAGTACTGCTGTGTTACTAAGGCAAAGAGATTTAAAAAACAGAAACAAACAACAAAAAAAAACAGAAACAGAAGCAAACCTTAAAAACTCACAGTCAAGTGTTCTTTCTACCATATCCTTCTGCCTCATTCTCCACAGAGAAAATACTGCATTCCCTTTCTGCCCCACCTCCCCCATTTTCTTCTTGCCTGAGGATTACATAAGAGAAGAACGCAGCAGGGTCATATATACAATCTGTGTGTCTACACATCTGGTATTTTCAGCACTGTAAGGTCTGAAGGTAGGCAATGCAAAAACAAAGAAAAACTATTTAATGGACACTTTTATTTTCAGAGCAAGCCCAGTGATAAAAGTCTATTCCTTTTTAACATTCTAGCTCCCATTTGTTAAACATATTATTTAAAAAAAAAATCAAAAGCAGCTTTTGAAAGAACTGCAAACAGACTTGCTGGCCTCTAAAGACATCAATGAAGCCATGTCTATTACTGGCTTTCTTACAGAATGTGTATTCTCTTCTATTGCCACTGAGGCTAAACTACAAAAATTGACAGGGTGGGGAAAAAAAAGAATGGAGGTTCAAGGAAAGTGAAAGCAAGTAACAGAGGCATTTTTAGATGCACACATTATTGCTACTAAGCTTTCCACAATCTTCCTCTCAAGAAAAATGTTTTCTTTTCATTTGTCACAGCAAATGCACTTTTTTGACAATGTTGGCATTCAACAAAAGAAACACCTCAAAGTGATCAAGGCTCAGCTTGATACTAATTCAGTCCTTGCTTTCTGCACAAACTCAATACCCGCTGGGTGCATATTCAAAAAGGAATAGGCAATTTTACCCAAGATCCAAAGAAACTGGAGGGTTCTTTTTTATGAAGTCCTACCCTAAAACCTGGGGCACACAAAGTTAATGGTGTGAAATATATGGGCCTTTGAAACCTATCGAAACCAACTGTACAGTGGTAGCTTTCTCTGTTCTTAAACACAGGATCTCCCGGTCAAAGACCAAGCCTATGAAATGATGGATTAGGGAAGAGCAACAAGCAAATCTATAAATTCACTTCCTTCATTAGGCTCTTTCCTTGGACAAATTTGGGATTCCCCCATCTCCCTGTTTTTTGTTTTTTTTTTTTTTTGTTTTTCTCCTGCATCCCTGGTCCCAGGACTTCTCCTCCTTTAACCAAAGCTTGACCAAGATTTCAGGGCCAATTTGGATTCCTATCCCTTGAAGAGGCCTTCACAAAATATGCCTACCAGTAAAACTTTGTTTTTATTTTTATTTTCAGCATAATAAGGTTACGTACTGAAGCAGGCAGGCTAGAGTACATGGGGTCGCAAAGAGTCGGACATGACTGAGCGATTGGGCACACGTGCACTTAACATATCTGGAAATAATTTTTGGTCATCGGAGAAAGAGATTTAATTTTTTAAAATGCTTTAATTATTTACAAACTAACACTTCACATTGATTTATGGAGCTTCTTTTATATGATATGTATTTCCATGGATTAAATTCTGTTCTAGATTATTCTCCTTTCTTAATACATTTCTTATCTTTTTTGCTCTAGTGGCACAGTGCTTAAACTAACTGAACTATATTGGAGACAGTGTAGTAAATTATAAAAAGCACGTTCTTTAGCATAATATGAGCCTGAGTTAAAATCTCAGCTCATCCACTTAACAGCTTCAAGTTCCTAGACATACGGGGCTTCCCTGGTGGCTCAGATGGTAAAGAACCCACCTGCAGTGCAGGAGACCCGGGTTCGATTTCTTTGCCAGGGAGATCCCCTGTAGTAAGAAACCCCCTCCAGTCTTCTTGCCAGGAGAATTATATGGACAGAGGAGAGTGGCAGGCTATAGTCCGTGGGATCATAAAGAGTCAGACACTACTGAGCGACTAACACTTTTTTCCTAGGCATATGATTTAAGTTTTGTAAATTCTTGGCTTGTTTCTAAAATCGCTTTCACTTTATAACACGTTTTAATAGAGCCAGTCCTATGCTGCTACTCAAATTTTTCTAGACTTTCTTGTTACTCATTTTTTATTGTTTTTGTGGGTTTTCTTCAAATAATATTATTTTTTATCTTGAGTTCTCATTTTAATTGAAATTATATTAAGGTTGTAAATTATTTGGGGAAGAATTAAGAGTTTTAAATATCTTACCTTTATATCTAGAGAAACTGCATGTCCCTTTGAGCTATTTTATTCTTCTAAAAGTCTTTAATTTTCTTTATGTCACTTGATTCTCAATTTTCATTGAAGTTATATCAGTTTTTTTTCTCTTGATTTCCTTTCAATATGAAAAAACAGTGAACACAAAATGGCTGCCTTCAGAAGGCTCAGTAAATTTTTTTATTGGAAGTTTACATAATAAAGGCCAACTCCTCTAGCTATATAAACAATTAATACAATATGTAATAAATACAATTATAAGGACTTTTTAAAGGATGACTGAAAACTGTTGCCTCTGATTCTGCCCTGTGGAAGAAGCAAGAATAGCAGTATCTATTCATATAAAGGGATTCCTAGGCCTGAAAAAAGGAAACAGATACATTATCATTGCCTTTCGGTTTGCTTCTTAACCCTGGTTGCCTTTTTTACTGTGCTCTCTGCCAACTCTGAAAGTCTATAAGGTTGAGTACTACATCTCAACCAGCAAAGACACAATATACCAAACCACCACGGAAAAGTCCACCATTCCAGAGGCAGCAAAAGCTTCTCACTGTCATTGTGCAAGGGCAATGTCAGACAAATACATCACAAATGAGGGAAAGGAGCTGGGGGGAGAGAGGATGACAGATCAGTTAACGATTCCGGAAGGACAATCTAACTCTTAAAATGTATTTTCTTATTTGCTCCAGTCAGCGGCATAACTCTCTGCTAGGTTATGTTTAGGACATACACACTTTTCTGCATGGACCTTCTAGCCTTTCCCTTCCTTCTAATTATTTGGTAGCTCCATCTCAAGACATTTTACTAGTTTCTTAATACAGTGCCAACAAAAAATAAGATTGCCTTCTCTTTTTCAGTACTCTGTGACAGATCCTATTTTAACTCTTCTTCCCTAACTCTATTACCTACTCAAACTATACTTCTTGGTGTTCCTTAGCATTCCATGTCCATAATTTGTCACCCCCAAATTGTCTCAAAATCTCATTTCATGGAAGTATTTAGTTTTTCCATTCTATTTATATTTGTTTATGAAATCCTGAACCTTCCTCTTTTGTTTAAGATTAAAAATCATAATAAGAGCAATAGTATTTTTACTAGACTCTATTCCCAAAGTTCCCTGACTCAATTGCCTTTGAATCACTGGAAGATAAGTATCTTCCTTTGGCATTAACGTACTTAATGTCTTAGATGTGTTCATTTGGATGACCTTAAAGAACACTGTCTGCATGATTATAATCCATTAAGTTACAATTTTGCTTTAAAAATTACAATTTTACAAATAGGAAACAGGAACCATATTCATTCAGGATCCTTTATAAAGTGCTTAACAATTGCATCAAACAAATGAGTACTTAAAAATGTTCCTCATGATAATGAAAATGTAACAAAATTTTTGTCTTTTTGGCTTCGAAATTATTTAGTCCATTACCACCAGACTAGCTTGGCAAAATGACATATTCTTTCTTGACCACCCAGGACATTATTGTCATATTTTTGACATTGCTTAAGAAATTATGTTACCAAGAAAATTTTTCATTATTCTTTTTTTTGGCTGCACTGTATAGCATGCAGGATCTTAATTCCCTGAACTGGGATCCAACTGTACCCCCTTAGTGGAGCAGAGTTTTAAACACTGGACTCTGGGGAAGCCCACCACTTTCTTATTTTCCTTAATATTATATAGTAAAATCAAGGAGAAAATAGTAGATAAAAGAGAAGCCAAACTTACGAACCAAACAGTTCATAATAAAAACATAACAATCCATGCAAACAAACCACTTTGCTATAATAATTCTACTTCCAGGTCCAGAAATTGAATAATTCATTTATTTTCAAAAATAAAAAGTAATATTTTTATTGGATTAAAAAGGGAAAAATTCTGTATTTTTCCCTATCTTTGGAGTTATAAATAACTGAACTAGAATGGAACTTAATGAGTAGTGAATTCCAGTCATTTACTAAGCAATCTCTATATTTTCTGTGGCATTATAAGTGAGCTGTCATCTACTAAAAAATGACAGCATAGATTTCATGTTCATAAACTGAGAAACCAAGGGGAAAACAACTTATCCTCTCTCCTGAGCACAGATGGGCATTTAAATGGTAATACAAATTTCTCATTTCCCTGACAGAAAAACTTCCTTGAATTCTCAGACTATGAAATATGGGATTTAAGTGCAGCTCATATTTATTGAATGATTTACTATATTATTATAGCAAATGAGTTATGTTAAATTACATCATATTAACTAATTGTCCTCAATGATTTCTACATAGATTCACATGAGGCTAGAGTTATAATGTGTTTCATAATACAAATAATACATACCTCAAGACAGAGTATGTCAACCTTGCCCACTTTTACCCAGACAGATAGATATAGAAGTAATTGCCTATGGATTTGCTACTCATCACCCACCACTAATAAAAGGCCAGACCAATATAAATTCAATCCCTCTCAGAGTTCTGGGGCAATTTAGAAATAGGAAGAATTCAGAAATAGGCCCATTTGCTATGTGCTTCTCTTTGAACACGGATTCTCTCTACTTACTGGCCTCCACTTTACTCAGTAATTCACAGCAATTTCTACCATCCCCAAACTTCTCTGCATTTTTCTCCCAAAGATGATTTTTATAAGGTTAATAATAATGCCTTCCTACAGCTACTGTTCAGTCCGACTTCTTTGATCACAAAACAGCATTCTTATCTCCTTGTTTTGCTTGACAGGCTTCCCAGGTTCTCTACTTCCCAGCAGTAAAGAACCTGCCCGCCAACGCAGGAGACAAAAGAAACATGAGTTTGATCCCTGGATCAGGAAGATGCCCTGAGGGAGGGCATGGGAACCCACTCCAGTATTCTTGCCTGGAAAATCTCATGGACAGAGGAGCCTGGTAGGCTTCAGTCCACAGAGTCACAAAGAACAGGCCAAGCTGAGGTGACTTACCATGTACGCACAGCTTGCTTGACGCCATGACAGATCTTGGTATCTTCCCTTCTAACCTAGTCTTTCTCCTTTCCAATCTGTATAATACCAGCAGGGTGACACATACAAGTACAAATCTGATTTTCATTCCTGTTTTAAACCCTTCGATTTTTCACCAACATCTTTAGAAAAAAAGGCCACACTTTTTAGTAATTTCTACGAGCTCCTCCATGACATGACCTCTAGATACCATCCCAGCCTGCCTTCCAATGGCATGATACGGTCCTGGATTTCCATGATAATTCACCCTTCTGAGCTGTCATTCAAGCTGTTTCTCCCCCTGGAACAATCTCTCACTCTCAGACAAGTCCTGTTTTTTTTCCATTACACTCATTTTGGTGCCAAACGCCTCCCAAATCTCCCTCCCAAGGCACCTTATTGTTGTTATTTGGTTGCTAAGTTGTGTCCAACTCTTGGCGACCCCATGAACTGCAGCACACCAAACTTCTTGTCCTTTACTATCTCCATTGCTCGCAATCACGTCCATGGAGTCAGTGATGCCATCTCATCCTCTGCCGCCTTCATCTGGGTGGCCACAGTATTACCTTTATATCTCTGACCACTGCCCCACCGCTGGTGATTTTTCAGGAAGCAAAGGAAACACCTTCCTGCTTGCTTACCTGATCTCCCCTCCCTTCCTCCCTCTTCCTTCCTTCCTCCCTCCTCTCTCCCTCCTTCCTTCCACCCTCCCTTCCTCTCTTCCCTTATCAAATATTCACATTTATTTAAAACAACCATTTTAATGGGTCCTTGAGTACAACAGTGAGCAAAAAGGGACACAGGTCCCTACTGTGATAATGCTTTTAGTATACTGGAGAAAACTTGTTCTACCAGTGATCACGCTTTGAATATACACTTACCAGTGGAGATAAGCATTCTCAAGAAAAGAATTATAGTTGACAGCGGCATATAAGAAACAACAAACTGAGACGTCTAGAAGGCTTCGTAGAAGTGGCTCCTGAGCTATGATTTAAAGATACTAGGTGCCTACGTGGGTAGGGGTGGGAGAGGGTGGTGGAGACTACTGTGGCCATATGGATCAGAATTACATAAGGCGGGGAGGCAGCAAGGGAAGCAAGAGGGACAGAAAAGCCAAGGGTACTGTTGTGCAAAGAAGAAAAAAACTCAATCAAGATGAAAGGTAGGTCAGGGACTGTGCAAGGAGGCCTTTCCAGGCCATTGAAAGGATTTTTTTTTTTTCATTATCCTAGGAGCAAGGGAAGCTATTAATGTGTTTAAAGCAAAAGCAGGGATTTAATTGGATTCATGCTTTGAAGTTTCTATGGTTACAGTGCAGAGAATGGATTGGAGGTGACAGCTATAGTGAATTTAATCAGGAATGGACCAATGCTGGTGAAATCCAACTCCCCACCTGCTCAATAGCTAATCTGAAGAACTGGACCATGCCTGGAAAAAACTCACAATTATTCTGACTTGTCTCACTTTAAATTTTGAACCACATATCTCAGTAGGCTGCTCAAAAGGACCATCATGCTTCACTCATCGATTTACTACTTCAAATGACACATTACACTTTCTTCCTTCTCGGCAAAATTCAAAGTACTCCCCACTTCCCCATTCTCAGAAACAACCTTACTATTTATTTCATCAAGAACACAGAAGGAATCAGAAGAGAAATCCCATTCCACTCACTTCAATCAGAAGAGATGCTCTATAACCATCTTCTCTGTCTTCCTGTAAAGCGTGAACTTGCCCAGCTGCCTTGTCAGGGATCAGCTCTTCCACTTGTACAATGGAATCCAGTCCTCTTAGAATCCCTCAGGAGACCGTTATGGACTTTGCTCCTTTAATTATGCCCTCTAACTCTCCAGCACTATCATTATTTACATCTCTCAGTTCAGTTCAGTTCAGTCAGTTAGTTGAGCCCAACTCTGCAACCCTGAGGAACATGCCAGGCTTCTCTGTCCATCACCAATTCCCAGAGTTTGTTCAAACTCATGTTCATTGAGTCGATGATGCCATCCAACCATCTCATCCTCTGTTATCCCCTTCTCCTCCTGCCTTCAGTCTTTCCCAGCATCAGGGTCTTTTCTAATGAGTCAGGCCTTCGTATCAGGTGGTCAAAGTATTGGAGCTTCCACATCAGTCCTTCCAAAGAATATTCAGGGCTGATTTCCTTTAGGATTGACTGGTTTGATCTCCTGGTAGTCCAAGGGACTCTCAAGAGTCTTCTCCAACACCACAGTTCAAAAGCATCAATCAGGAAGTTTCCACAAGACTCTTATCCTTATATTGCCATCTCTACTTCAATCTTATTTTTCATATTGTCCTCAGGCATATATAAATATAATTGTTCACATTCAGTATAGGTACATATATATAAAAATATATAAGTTGGGCTTCCCAGGTGGTGCTAGTGGTAAAAGAAACTGCCTTTCGATGCAGGATACATAAGAGATATGGGTTTGATTCCTGGGTCAGGAAGATCCTTTGGAGAGGGAATGGCAACCCATTGCAGTATTCTTGTCTGGACAATCCCATGGGCAGAGGAGACTGGCGGGCTACAACCCATAGGGTCACGAAGAGTCAGACACAACTGAAAAGACTTAGCATGCATATATATAAACAGATAAAAATGCATACATTTATTTTCTACTCACTCTAAACTTATATCTGCTTTCTCCCCATGTCTTCCTCCCATTCAACTACTGCCCTATTTCTTTACTTCATTTTACATCCAAACTCCTTAGAATTTGTCCAGGGATATGCTGACAAATATTTAATAGCCAGGTCTTAAAAATTCTTCTAACCCTACTTTACGGTGTTTGTCAATTTCTATGGAATGAACAGTCACATTGTGGATGACTTAAAGCTATGAAACTTGACTTCACTGAATGCAGAGCTAGAAAAGAAGCACCCAATAACCCAGTAAGCTCATAGGAGCTGACTCCAACACACCAGATCTGTCTCTATTTACCATCTCCAGTTCTCCTCTTACTGTTATTATCTTCTGTTCCCTGCACTCCATTAAATCACGATTCCTAAGGTCCTTACTTCGGCCCTCATTTTACTCCACTGTTCAGCAGCATTTGTCTCAACACCGTCCTGTGGTGTCCAGGACTCAGACTTGCCTCAGGTTCCTCTTTTTCTTCAGTGACCACTCTTTCTTAGTCACCTTTGCTGAGCTCAATGCGTTGATATGTCTCAGGGCTTAGTTAGATTTCTTCTCTATCTATACACATTTCTTAAACTAGTTGCTCTTGATCAAGAATACCACTCTTACAGGCAGTTTTGAGAGCTCATGGAGGCAACTTGGCACTCACAGTTATGATATATTACTGACATTTACAGAGCAGAGGTCAGAAACAGCAAACACCCTGCAATTTGTGGAGAATACTGTGCAAAAAGAAACTGTCAACCCCCCCATATGCTTTTCAAATGACTTTCTGGACTTTCATGTAAATGAAAAACTCATTTATAATTATAAAAAATGCAAAGACTTTGCATGATTTAAATATACACTGGAATTTCTAGCACTGTAACCACACTGAAAATTAAAGTAATATTATACCCTATTGTGCTTAGAACTTAACCAAAATATGTTTACCATTTTGAAAGCACACCACATAAAGAAACTGGGCCTCAACAGTATTTGGCACTGGGAGCCTGCATTTGGAACTGTCTTATTTATACTCATTTTGTATGTGGCTATAAATCACCTATTTCATTTTGACTTCCAGTGTAGTCATGCTTAAAAATTTAAATATTGAATGTAAATCATTTACTATAAGTTATTTACACAGCTCCTTTATACTAAGGTTAGAACATTTTATTGATTTTTTAATAAATCATTTGTGTATATAATATCTTTACATTTAATTTTAAGAATTTAAAGTGGCATATAAAATGTTACAAAACATGATGCTGGATCATACATAATTGACAATTACTGCCCTAGGTGATCCTGACCAGCGTCAAGGATTTAAATCCATGAAGGTACTAATGGTTCCCAAGTTTAGATCGCTAGCTTAGAGCTCTCAAATTTAAAATGTATGGAACTGAACTTTCAATGTCCACTCTTATCCTCCTAATATGCCACAGTGTTCTTTATCTTAATAAGCAGCAACACAGTTCACTTAAGGAAACTGAAAACCTTGACGTTATATACAATTCATAGCTTTTTTATAACCCACCCCCAAAGGATCCACAAAATTTGAAAGATACACCTTCAAGGTCCGTCCACTTCTCAAGCTCCAGTCTCTATCATCCTGTGCGTAACTAGCATTTCTTCTCGTTTAGAAATCAGCAAGAACTTCTCTCTTATCTCCTGACTTCCACTCATGCCCACCCCATCATATTCTTTTTCACCACTTTAAAATATGAGTCATACCCTAATCAGAATCCTCCAATGAGTCTCCATAACATTTATAATAAAAACTGAAGCCTGCAAATGCCTATCATATCCAGTTTTTGGGCACTTATCAGACTTTATTCCCTAAAACATTTCCACTTAGTTCCAGCAACACTGCACTTCTCACCGGTCCTTGGACATGAACGCTTGACTGCTTAAGGCCGTTCTCACTCCCTCTTCTCTCTCCCATATATCTGTCTCTCCTCTCAGGGATTCAGGGCTCTGTTCAGAGAGGATCTGCTGACCTCCTGTAATAGTCTGGGGCCAGCCCAATCCAGGAAAGGTTCTGTATCATTTAAATGGAAGGAATCTGAGATAGGGAACGAGTGACTCAGATGAATAAGAACTGGAAAGCTGTATTAAAGCTAGGGGAAAAATTCAAAGGGTAACAAAAAGCTATTACCATCCATATACGAGCTGGTGGGACACAGTGGATAGGTGAGGCTACCAGAGCCCATAAACCAGGGCCATGTGGCAGGAGATAGAATCTCCACTGAGGCATCTCAAAATGATGTTATACCTCCTCCTCCATCAAAAAAGTTTGACCTGTTTTCTTTTTTTTCAACCTGTTTTCTACAATGCTCAGAGGTATCACCATTTGCTTTTTCCTCCCTAAACTCGTCTTTTTTTTTTTTTTAAAACAACAACAAAAAAAATTTTGGCTTGCCAAACACTAGGTAAAGTGACTAGAACAAAATAATCATTCAGATGTAGACTTCAAAATCATGCTTTTAATTCAATCAGATTAAAATCCAAGTCCTTCTGTAGCCCATAGAGTCTGACCACCCCCACTATCCTCTCTGATCTCATTTCCCACCACCATCATTCACTGACTACATTCCAGCCCCACTGGGATCCCTGCCTTCCCTGAATATCCAAAGTTACCCCCACCTCAGGGACTTTGCACTTACTGTTTCCTTTGTCTACTTTTCCCTGAAATCCACCTGATGTATTTTCATCTACTTACCTGTCTATTCATAAAGTCTGTATCTAAAAGAGTACTACCCCTATCTAAAATAGCACTACCACCCTTCACCATTCTCACACCCTTACCTTTATTTTTCTCATAGCACTTATCATTATCTAACACACTACATATTGATTTGCTGTTTTGTTTCTGGGAGGTCTCTGTTGACTAGAACACAGTCTCAATGAGAGCAGGGACCTTGTCTATTTTGGTCAATGTTGTATCTATAGAACCTAGTGCAGCGTTTGGCATAAAGTAAAAGTTTAATAAATACTTATTAGCCAAAATTTACAAATAGTTTAAATGCTGTCTTCCACAAATGACTAAACATTATAATTTGCTAGTTGTAGAAACAACAAAAGCATATTTCTAGTCACTATAGATCGCTTTTTTTGGCATGTCCTTTATTGTTTTGCATTTTGCCACAACCAAAGCTATTCATAGATATATTTAGGGTAGGGTAGATGTCATAATTTTTCCAGAACATGTCATTATAAAATAACAACATTATTATAATTTAGAGTAGTCATAATCTGTCAAGAGGCTCCCCCAAATGAAAAAATAAATACTTAGAATATATTACACATATTCTGTTTTAATCTTTTCAAAAGCAATCATCTAGATGAAGAAGTATAAAACATGCCTGGCTAATATGAGTGGAAGAAAACAAAGACAGAGAGTTACCACCTCTTTCTTGGACCAGTCTCTAACAAGACCTCTATCTACTTACTGTAGTGTAAGTGTCAATGTGTCATGTGAACAAGGCAAATCCAAAATGTTACATGGCCCTGTTTCTCCCGCTTTCAATTCTCAGGTTAATCATATCTTTAGATCACAGCAAGATTTACAAATAGACAGGATGGGAATTGATAACCAAGATTCAAGGAAAAACCATTATATGATACACACAACTGGCCTTTTGTTGGATGTCCATCAAATTATCATCAACCTATTAATTACTGAATGCAACAATGACAAGATTTTCAGATTAATTACATGTTGATATTAGGTATATAATGTTTTATAGTAAAAGTCAAATCTCTCTAGAGTAACCTGCTACTTAAACCATTAAAACAACCAATGGTGAGAAACGAAGAAAGTAAAAAGATATTTGGGACTATGAGAATGATAATCATGGCAACTGGCAATCAAAATGTAACCATACATTTGAAATTGGAAAGCAGGACTGATTCTAGAAAAACAGCAGGTATTAATTCGGTTCAAAGAGAAATCTCCTCAGAGATTTCTCCACCCCTCTATCATCATCATTGTTTCAAGGAAAAACCTGAATTGCAGATTTAAAGAGGTTTGAAGAGTCTTCTAAACTTAACGAGTCTTTCACGTACTTAGGAGACGCAACCAGCATGCATGCTCAGTAGCTTCAGTCCTGTCTGACTCTTTGTGATCCCATGGACTGTAGCCCACCAGGCTCCTCTGTCCATGGATTCTCCAGGCAAGAATACTGGAGTGGGTTGCCATGCCCTCCTCCACAGGATCTTCCCATCCCAAGGACTGAACCTGCCTCTCTGTGTCTCCTGCACTGCAGGCGGATTCTTTACCACAGTCACTGGGGAAGCCCCAAAGGCTGGACAACAAAATGGAAACTTCGCTGCCTCTTTGTCCTGTGCATATAGCTGCTTCATTTACTTCTTGGGTTCTCTCACAGCTGGGCGTAGCGGATTAGACTCAGATTAGACCCATGAGGTGGTACCAAACCTGTCCTTAAGAGCTGCCTAGGCAGGACATATCGGACTTCCCTGATAGGTCAGTTGGTAAGAATCCACCTGCAATGCAGGAGACCCTGGTTCGATTCCTGGGTTGGGAAAATCTGCTGGAGAAGAGACAGGTTACCCACTCCAGTATTCCTGGGCTTCCCTTGTGGCTCAGCAGGCAGAACATATTTCAGGGAAGAACTGATTACAGCAAAACATTTCCCAGGCAGTTTGAAAAGTAAACTTCTGTTACTCAACTTCTTAAGCATCTCTTTAGTATATTTTCTATACCTACTGCTTTTAATATGGAGTAATACATAATAATCAATTCTTTTAGAATAAAAATAAATAATCCTTGATTTCAGCAATGCTATTTCCACTTTTCCTTCCATAATTATTTTTATAAGACAGCTAAAACATTTTCTGAACTAAAGTGGCAGTGGCAGAATTATTTAGTGGTTCTCTGCATGAATGCCTGACATTTTCCCCCAAATCAACAAATATTTAAAGTCAACAACCAATGAAGTCTGTTAATTGAAAAGCATCTAACTGGAACTGAACTCTCTGAAGAGAATGAGCATGTTTCCCCCTCCATGGCACTGTACATTAAAAAAAGAGGATAAAATTAAAACTATTAAGAACTCCTAATAGAAAAAATTAAAATAAATGATGAGATAATGACAATAGAAAATAACTTTATGAAGAAACTCAGTAACAATAGCTGGTAAAAAGCCATGATAAACTTCCTCTTACCCTGATGAGTTAAATTATGACTTCATTGTGTTGTTTCCCTTCAGATATAGAATTCTATCAATTATCATTCATTGCAAAAGTTAATTCTTACTATATTGGGATTCTTACCAGAGAAGAACTTCACTCATTTTTTATTTGTCAAACAGTGCAAAAAAACTTCTTTACTTACATCAACTAGTTCTGGGATTATGGGAATTACCATTTCTATACAACATCAGCATCCTTCTCACAATGAACTACCATACTCTCTTTCAAAAGCTATCAAATAAATAATATGAACTGAAGCTTGATTTTTTTCATTGATTCCAAATAGGTCATCACTTGTCAAACATCTTTGGATTAGTTTCGTCATCTGCCCATTAAATCCTATGTTGCATATTTTACCCATTCTCTTCTCATCTCCATCTCCAAGCTGACTGCTCTTTCTATAGACAAAGAATTTTATACACACTATTATTTTTAAGTGTATCACACAAACTTTTTCAACTTACTTTTCTAAAATATCCCTTTCTTGTTA
Organism: Odocoileus virginianus; assembly: GCF_023699985.2. Classification (NCBI taxonomy): domain Eukaryota; kingdom Metazoa; phylum Chordata; class Mammalia; order Artiodactyla; family Cervidae; genus Odocoileus; species Odocoileus virginianus. Next base: position 4,977,064 of record NC_069701.1, on the reverse strand, counting down.
CAAAACATCTTGTCCTTTCCTGATTTTTACAATAACTAGTCCCCCTTTCTAATACTAACTTCTTAAACCCTGCTTGCAAATACATCCTCAGTTTCCAGCCTCACTCCTCCACTGATTCCTTCTCCTCTGCCTTCCAGGACCAATAAGTCTTCACTTGATCCTAACCCTGTCCACTAGCAAGTCATCAGCCCCACTTTCCCTATGATGCTTCCAATCCTTCAAATGTTCCCTAACACCTCTAACCTGTTCTAACACCTTGTCAAGGCATTCAAGATCTGCATCAGGTTGACCCTAAATGGTTTTACCATACTATTCCCCAAAACGTTATCTTTACTTCTGATAGCCTTATTTAAGAAACTTACCTTTCTTGAATAAGGGCAAATTTAACTTGCCCGATTTTTGACAGTGCTATGAGTCACCTTCTCTCTTCACCTGCCTGATTTTCAAGTTGGGCTTACACTCTATCTTCACTGTGAAGCTTCTTTTATGGCCCTAGATCACACTGACTCTGCCTTTTTCTGATTCCCTATAGTTTTCACAAACCAACTCCTAGTTCAGGACTCAATTAAAAAATTACTCTTCATTTACATTGGCATCCTCTCCTTTGAGAAACCAAAATAAACAATCAGCCAAGAAGTTACCATTTACTGATCACTGACTTGTCAGTCACTCTCTTGGGCCAAGGGAATATAAGAATGAATATTTCTTTTATTTACTCACAGCTCTTAATACAACGCACCTCTCAGATAATAAAAATAATCAATAAAAGAGCAAAATATCACCAATAGATTGGCTATTATAAATGACTACCATTCCAAAGACACTGTAGAGTTGTTTTATATATATATATACACATACACACACAGATAATACCATGCAAAAGGTCATGCAGGAACTAGATTTGTATGATTGCAAATTAAAAGATGCTTGCTCCTTGGAAGAAAAGTTATTACCAACCTAGAGAGCATATTAAAAAGCAGAGACATTACTTTGCCGACAAAGGTCCATCTAGTCAAAGCTATGGTTTTTCCAGTAGTCATGTGTGGATGTGAGAATTGGACTATAAAAAAAGCTGAGCGCTGAAGAATTGATGCTTCTGAACTGTGGTGTTGGAGAAGACTCTTGAGAGTCCCTTGGACTGCAAGGAGATCCAACCAGTCCATTCTAAAGGAAATCAGTCCTGAATATTCATTGGAAGGACTGATGCTGAAGCTGAAACTCCAATACTTTGGCCACCTGATGTGAAGAACTGACTCACTGGAAAAGACCCTGATGCTGGGAAAGATTGAAGGTGGGAGAAGGGGACGACAGAGGATGAGATGGTTGAATGGCATCACCGACTCAATGGATGTGAGTTTGGTAAACTCCAGGAGTTGGTGATGGACAGGGAGGCTGGGCGTTTTGCAGCCCATGGGGTCACAAAGAGTCAGACATGACTGAGCCACTGAACGGAACTGAACTGAATCCTAGGAGTTGAATATTTTGAAAGTAGATACACTAATTTTAAAACCACATTTACTAAAACATACATTTCAATGTTCACACTGTTGCCAGTACATCTGACAAGCAGATAGAAATCTATGATTTACAATCACATGAACAACACACTATTAACAATTACCGATATCCAAGGTATTCCAATTCTAAAAATACATCTTACAAGGAAAAAAAAAACTTGAATATCAAACATGTACAAGCAAAGAAGGAAAACAAAACAACAGCTTGAGAACATACACACACTCCTAAACATGTTGGTTGTTCCATTAGTTAAACATTAAAATTATTGTATAACCTACTATTTTCAAAGCATATATTTTAAAACTCTATGTTCTACATACCTGTCCAGTCTCCTACTATCTTAAGGTGGACCCCAAATGTTGCTTTGGTTTCAGTAGGACACTAAAAAAACAAATAAATACTGGAATCAATTCTGAATAATAATTATGTATTACCAGACTGTGATTCAATTACTACTTTTATTCTCATAGCATATCTCCAAAATCAATAGAAAATAGAAAGGAATGGACTAAAAATCTATACAGATCCTTATTAGTGGGATGAAAATAAAGCAATGCCAAGCAGTCAATAAGACAATACCCATTTCTCTAAACACCCATACATATTTATATAAAACAAACAATACACATAGCCTAAAACTGCTAGTGTATCTAATCACAAATCTTGCTTAAGTATCCTCTGAGTTGAAATATTTATGAGGACACAGCTTTTAACCATGAAGGAAGAAATGGAGACTAATGATTTTAGTGTCTTTTTCTTCACAGATATTATTATACATTTCACATCCTAATAAATTCCAGTGAAATGAAAAAAAAATTTATCAGTGTGACCTGAATTCATTATGTCCAGTGAAGGAACTCCTACGGAAAGAGTTTTATTTCACTCTCTCCCTTAATTCTCAAAAAAATCTAGAGTAAAATGGTAAGGGTACCTGGGAAAAGGGAGTGAACTGTGGTACTGGAGGTAAGCCAAGTATCTGTGGTCCCATGTTTAGGAAATATAGAAAATAGCCACATAGCAAAAATGAGAGAATAATTTTCAGTTCACAATAAGAAAATGCAGAATCTCCTTTTAAGAATCCCAATCTCTTTCCACAATTCTAAAATTCAAAATTTCTCAAAAATGAGTTTTTTTAATGACCCATTTGGTGGTACTATCCAACTGAATTGATGGGAAGGTAATGATGTGAGGTTAATGAAATTTTATACAGAAGTACTTTCCTAATGAAATACCCATTTGTTTAAGAATGCTGCCTCATATCCTGTTAAAGATCTTATGTAATATATTAAATATGTATACTTTTTATTTTTTAAAAAGCCTCGAAATTCTGAATTCTGAAAATACATCTAACGTAAGAGTTATGGGTAAGGGATCATGTGCATGTGACTATACAGCATTCATTGAGTACCATGGGCCAAAGGCACTGCCAAGTTCACTTCTAAAAGCTCATGATAACTCTGGTGAGTTGTCTTTTATAGTTAAGAAAATTGAGCAGAGTAGATCCAAGACAGAGTTTGGATCCAGGTGTGTCTGACTATACAATTAACTGTGGCAGACCACTGTCTCCACTAAAACAAAGATATGGAAAAGGGGTAAGGATTGCATGAGAAATCAAATGGAGTAGAAGGAAAAAAAGGATTTGTTGAAGATGAGTAGAATCAATGTGTTGTTGTTTAGTCAATAAGTCCTGCCCAACTGTGACCCCACGGACTGTAGTCTGCCAGGCTCCTCTGTCCATGGGATTCCCAGGCAAGAGTACTGGAGTGGGTTGCCATTTCCTTCTCCAGGGCATTTTCCCAACCCCGGGACTAAACCTTGGTCTCCTGTGCTTCTCCTGCATTGCAGGTGAATTCTTTACAGCTGAGCTACTGGAGAAGCCCTTAGAATCAATGTACAACAATATAAATTAAAGAAAAATATGGGCTGAAGTTAAAGCACAGATGAAAGAAAATGGCAGAGGCTCTGAGGGCCCCGTAATACAGAATGGGTTACATGAAGTAAGTTGAAAATCCTCAAGCTCACTGTGCTGACCAATTAATAGGTCTCACAGGGATGCTCTAGGGAAAAGAAATAAAGGAAGGCGAAGACACCATGGAGATATGTAAAAAGTCATCAAAGAACGATAGATTGGAAGTCATTGAAAACATTAAATAAATAGTTAGGTATTAATCATCTGTTCATGACAAATTATAAACTAAAAAGCACATGTTCAGAGTTGAGATCTACTGTAACATAGAATTTCCAAGCCATAATTTGACAGTTGGTGTTTCTAATAGGATTATTACTATGAATGGTAGTTTAAAATACTGAGACACATCAAAATATTATAAAAATTATACTTTTTAAACATTATTGATACTATTAAAATGATCTTATTCTATTTATAATTTTGACTCTAATATTTAATTATTTAAATTACATTCTAGTTTTTAATAACTCCAATCAGCTTTGTCATTAGTAAATCTCCAAACAAAATGATGTGATCTGTAAAGACCACCCACCACTTTGGCTTCACACTACTTAATGCTGGCCAGAGCCTCCATGGAGTAAAAGCTGTAGCTGCCAGAAAGCAAGGCTCTCAGCAGAGTTCTAGGCTACCAATCTGACGGTCCACATGTCTCCTGATGTTTCCCCTGCTGTGAATTAAATCTCAGGTTATGAAAAGAAGACCTAAGCCAAGAAGACAGAACAGGGAGCAACAAAGTTAGTCTTTGGATGTCTGACTGCGCATCTGGCTTGATTTAAGCTTATAATGTATGCTAAAGGAAATGTGTATTTTGCCAAATATTCACTATCTCTGTTCTATTCTTTCAGTGCAGACCCTGTGAATGATAACTACATATGATTTTAACACTCCCTCATGTCTTGTAGTAGCCTTTAAACCTCCCTCTTCTAATTGCTGGCCAAATGCATCAGGATAGCTTTAAAAGCTGATCTAGTTGTAAATAGAGGAAACTCAATATTGTTTCTCCCCAACTCTTGGGAATAATGCCTTTATAAATCACTGATACTTCCTCAAACTTGCTAGGAATTAAGAAGATAGATTTTAACAGTCTTTTCCCAATTACATCACCCCAAATTTGAAGGAGGCCAGAACAGAATAGCACACAGAATGACTTCAGCATGTGTGTTTTGAAACAATGACTGAAAATTTTAGAATCACATGTTAGTAGCTCTCCACAAATAATGTTCGGATTCATTGATGTTGTCTAAAGCAGTGTAGAGATTCTTTTTTTTTTTAATTAAAAAAAAATTTTTTTTTTATTAGTTGGAGGCTAATTACTTTACAATATTGTAGTGGTTCTTGTCATACATTGACATGAATCAGCCATTGTTTAACTGTCTTTTTAAAGCTGCTTAGAAAACTTCTGAAAGGGAATAAATAATATTCATATCTATGGTTGTCTTCTCTTAGCACATTATTAAGAAATATGGTAATGACAAATTTTTAGTTAAAAACATCGAAGAAAAATATGTGTAATAAAGCTCACACTATTAAAATAAAAACAGACATTACTATTCTTCCTCAATACACAGAAATACATTGATAAGAATATAGAGTACATTTTAAGAATATTAACTCTTGGGAGGTAAAATTGAAGACAGAGAAAATAACTCATTTCATACACATTTATTTAAAAATTATGCTTTCTAATGTTTATGATTTTAAATATTTTAAAAGTTTAATTTAAAATATAAACATCAAAGCATTGGTGAGCCTTACTTCAGTCTCACTTAAGTTTCCCAGGTGAAGAGAATGGAGTATGGCTGATGTTGACCTTAATGTAAGTAGTAGAATAGTCATCACCTAGTTTAAGGAGAAGCAGATAAAGTGACAGAATTTGCAACGACAGCCCTGGAGGCATGTGTGTTTTGATATCCTGGAGAAAAACAACCCTTTTCTTCAAATTATTTGTTCAAAATGGCATTGGGTTTCTAATGTGCTCAAATGACTAATGATTTTATAACTGCCCCACAAAAATATAAACTGATATTACATAATCATCTTACATTTGAGAACAAAATGTAAAAATGATGTCACTGCAGAAGAATTTATCCAACATGGAAAAGAAATTTAAAAGCCACAATGGGGTTTCTTTTTAAATCAAGAGATTTGCAATAAAAAATAAAAATAATTCTAAAATACATATTATAGTAAGCATTACATTTTTAATGTAACAAATATCTTAAACCAGAGAAAATGATCAGAGAATATGATGTTCTTTAATCATTACTGTCACATCTTTATTTTTAAATCTCTTTTCCAAAGCTCCAGCTTCGCATTTTTTATGCCTGCTAGATAATTTCCACCTGAAATTCACTCTCAATTGTAACACATCCAAAATCACTATTATCTTATTTTCCAAATTATCTTTTTCTAATTCCCATAAAGCTGGACATAGAACCTACATCCTACCAGAAAAGAGGTTCAAATCTCACAGTAATGCTAGGTATCTCTCTTCCTGCCAGAATTCAATAAACTTTCAAGTTCTTTCATATTACGAAAGAAAAGGTCTGATCATAGCACTCTCCTATTGATTAACCTTTTGTATCCTTCTATAGGAAAATACATTTTATAGGCTTCCATGGTGGCTAAGGTGATGAAGAATCTGCCTGCAGTGCATGAGACCTGGGTTTAGTCCCTGGGTGGGGAAGATCCCCTGGAGAAGGGAATAGCAACCCACTCCAGTATTCTTGCCTAGAGAATTCCACAGACAGTGGACTACACACCTTCATAGGAAAATCCACATATTCTTTCTTTCCTATAGTCTATGATCAACCACATTTGTTCCAAACCCTTTCCAGTTTTATATTCTATTGTTCCTCTTTGATTCACTCTAATCCAGCTAAACCAACATGGATCAACTACTATATTTTCTTGTCTCTTCATTTCCCCACATACTATTAAGAATGACTTCATTCCCATTTCTCATACTGAACACTAGCAATTCTTTAAGACTTATCTCAAAGGCCACCACTTTCATGAAGAAATCTCGTTTTCCCATGCTACAAAAATTCTTAACTTCCCTGAAATCCTAAATTACTTGACTTTTACATGCTTTGATTCCACTTCTTTAATTTTGTGTAATTTTTTTCTGGTATTAATAGACTTAAGTGTCTTGAGATCAAGAAGTATTTCTAAATCATTATATATTCCACAGCATCTTATGCTTAGCAGATATGCATTTAAGTATCAGTTAATGAAACACTGGAGAATTAACCTGAGAATGAATGAGGACTTCAACAATGGGCGATTCTTCTAAAATTTATTCAAACATTCAACATATGTTTTAAGTATTAAAAAGTTATAGGAGCTCCTGTAATTTCACAAATGAGGACTGTTCTAAAAGTAAAACAGGAGATAATGAGCCAGAAGTGCAAAATCCATCACAGTTAGTGTAACATCTTGACTCTACACATTTTGACAAATATAACATTTCAGTATTTACTGTTTTACTTGAAGGAAAAATTAGTATGTAGTTATATATTTGCATGAAAAAATATGCTAAATATTAAACAGAAAGCTCCTGGAAAAGTATGTAAATGAGATTTTTGCTAATTTCAATGGAATGTGTGCATTTATCTTAACTCCCTCAAAAAATACCCACTAATAGTTTAGGAATATAAAAATACAGACAATTCATGGAAACAATATCAACAATGGAGAGGTATAAGCATATTTTGAAAGATAAAACGTGGATGAGATGGTGGTTTGGCAACTGACTGAAACAAATTTCAGAGCTGAAATCCCACTATCTTCAAAAAGGGGATCACCTTGAGAACAAAGTCCATCCTTCCTACATAAGTTTGGGAAAACTCAAGTCTTAGAGACAATAGGAGAAAGCTGAGCTTGGATTTATAATTAAAAAAAAAAAAGAGAAGTGTCCATGTCTGTACATGGGATAACCTGATGCCCCCAGCTTACCTCACCCCAAGCACACGCTAGGCAACTCTATCCCCAGAAAACCAAACACAAGTTGGACAAGCAGAGGTGGGCCAAAAAGGGCTCAAGCTGCAGGAACAATCCACACCGTGGAAAGGAGTGCTGAGATGTCATTCACGTGCTCAGGAAAGATTTAATACTAGTAGACTAAGTGCCATTTCCCATTTACACCTCCCAAACTGAGCTCTACAAATCCTCATCATTACCTGCTCTCTCCACAGACCTCCCTATCTTAGTTAATGCAACTCCAGTTGCTCAGACCAAACCAAACCAAAAAAAAACTTTAACTCTTCTATTTCCTCCACGTACCCAGTCTACCAAGAAACCCTGCTAACTCTAACTTTCAAATAGATCAGGAGCTGACACCAGCTGCACTCTGAGCATCGTCACACCCCGGCTGGAAGGCCACGGCCGCCTCCAACTGGTCCTCTGCTCTACACCTTTCGCCCTTCGTCTTAACACAGTAACTGGAGTGACCCTGATAAACAGTGAGCCAGGTGATGTCCTTCCCCCACCCAGAGACCTCCAACGGCTCCTTCCTCTCTCAATGTAAAAACGAAAGCTCTTGCAGTGCTATAGAAACCTACCAAATCTGACTCCTCATGATTTCTGACCTTACCTCCTACAACCTTTCTTTTGTCTTAGTGTATTCCAGACACACTGATCTCTGACCCCCCAACTCACTCACTCACACACACACACACACACACACACACACACACACAGATACAAGTCAACAGGTATGAACTATAACTCAAGGTGAGAACTGCCTGGTGTTTGAACAGAAAGATGACATGATCTGGTTTTCACTTCAAAATAATCACCCTGGTTGCTTGTTAAGATTAAATGGTAGGTGAGTAAGGCAGATGGATGGAGAGATGCCAGGAGGCTATTGAGAGAGCAGCAGACAGGACCTGGGTGACAGCCACAGAAATGATGAATACACTTCGGAGGTAGAAGCAAGAAAATCTGTAGGTGGATTGTGGACTACGCATAAAAAAAACGACGAAAGTCAAGAACGATGTCCAGATTTTCCACTTGAGCAACCTGGACGAACGAGCCGGTATTAACTGAAGCAGGAGAAGATGGGTAAAGATTAGTTCAATTTTAGAAGTGTTAATTTATGATGTCTGTTAGACATCCAAGTGGAAGTTCCTTGTAGATAACTGAATATGGGTTCTTGAATTTCAGAGGTGGGGCCTGGGATGGAGATATAAATTTGGAAGATGATAGTATACAGATACATCAAGATAAGATTAGAAGACCATTAGAGAAATGAATCTTGCTGGAGAGGAAAAGAAATTCAATGAATGGACACTGGAGTGTTCTTATATTTAGATTTAGAGGTCATGGGATGATGAGGAACAGCAGGAAAAAAAAAAAAGAAAGAAAACCTGAGTAAAAGTACCCAGAAACCTAGGACACAAACCAGGTGAGTGAATATCCTGGAAGCAAAATGAAAGCAGTGTGTCAATAAACAAGTGATCAGCTGGGCCAAATGGTGCTGAAAGGTCAATCCAATTGAGAACTGGGAAATGACCCTTAGACCTAGAAATAACATGGGCACTGTTGACCTCAAAAATGTTTAAGTAGAGTGGCATGGGCAAAAATTGGTGGATTTAAGAGAGACTAAGAGGAGAAGAATTAAAGCAGTGAGAAATGGGGCAGTAGCTGAAAGGAGATCTTAAGTCAGGTAAGGATCTTATAGTGATCATTTTCTCTTTGGTACCTAAGTAAAAGGAAGCATTCAAAAATACCAATTGAATAAATCAAGCTTAATACCAAACAACAGGTTTGCTCTGAATACACTGACCTATTTGAATTCACCTATCATGCAGGCTCATATCAGGCACCAAAAAAATATTTTTTCCAGGAAAAAAGTCAAACTAGAAAAATTAGATAATGTTAACTAATAAACAATTAACTTTTCAGAGAATTCAGATACCCTGTTAAGTTTCCTGAACACTAGTGACCTCCTGGAGCATTTTCTATCACTATGCCTGCTCTATGTTTAAGACACATTGTTGCCTTGCTGATCTATCATCTATTTCAGCTGAGTTTCTAATGTATCTAAACAAAAGATTTGATAAACCCTAGAGAAAAGCAATTTTTAAGAGTCAAGACCCAAGGTTTAAGTTTAAGACCCAAGGTCAAAACAACTGATGCAGACTTTCTGGTTTTATTTAAATCCATGGAATTAAATAAATAATAAAAACAATTTGCCAGTCTTAAGAAATCCATGGCCATTCTTGTCTGGTTTTCACTGAAAACAGGAAAGACTAAACCCAAGTGACTGGATGAAAGATGAAAAACAAAAAGCAGAAAAATGATGGCAAATGCAGGCATGCTATGTAAAAGTACAGACAATAACAAACTAGCAACTAGACTTTCCTGTGACTCATGGAAAAATATGTGAAATCAGGTTATCCAAGCTTAAAAATAATGAATCATACAACTTAGAATACAGATGTCAGGAAAGCACATGTGTAATTTTGGATAAAAACAATAATGAAAGGATATAGAGATGTTACAAAAACTTCAATCAATTACTACTATAAAAATCATATTCTGTATTATTTGAGAATTCACATAAAATTAATAATAATTAATATCTACCTCAGTTAAATACTAAGAGATATTACACTCAGTAGTAAGCAATAGGTTTCATGCTTTCTTAAGTTTGGGCTTTTTAAAACTATCTCTGATTTATGCTTCAAATTAGATGAGAACATTCCTTAATGCATTTGTTTTGGTAGAAAATCCAAACTTTGGTAATTACAGAGAACAGCTAGAAAACACTTAAGAGATCAACTATTTGGTCAAAAATAAAATGAGAATTCTAACCAAGATTTTAAGCCAATAAAGATTGAAGGATGGAGAAGAACGAGAAAACTTAAATTTTGACTTCAACTTTGTCATCAACTTTGTTACTTTGGTTTCTTTGATCCTTTAAATAATTTATGCTTTAGGTACTTCCTTCCCCCACAGCAGCCAAAGGAACAAATAAATCTGCTGTTTGGACTAGAAATTTTTAAAGTTCAAGAACTTTTAATAAACTAGAATTTATATGTGTCTCAAGTTTAAGTTTTAAAAATAGAATTATCTCACAAAAGGTATATTTTAATACTTCTTTTACATATTTAAAGTTATAAAAACATATATACATATATAAATTTAAATATATCTATCTGCTAGTCACTCAGTTGTGTCTGACTCTCTGCAACCCTATGGACTGTATCCCGCCAGGCTCCTCTGTCTGTGGAATTCTCCAGGCAAGAATACTGGAGTGGGTTGCCCTTTCCTTCTTCAGAGGATCTTCCCTACCCAGGGATCAAATGCGGGTCTCCTGCATTGCTCCAATACTTTGGCCACCTGATGTGAAGTTCCAATTCACTGGATAAGACCCTCACACAGGGAAAGACTGAAGGCAGAGGAGAAGAGGGTGACAGAGGATGAGATGGTGGGATGGCATCACTGACTCAATGGACAGACTTGGGCAAACTCTGAGAGATGGTGAGGGATGGGGAAGCCTGGCGTGCTGCAGTTCATGGGGTTGCAGAGAGCTGTACATGACTTGGCACTTGAACAACAACGACATCTAAGTGTCACATATGGTGGAAACTGCTGCGCTCTTCAGGTCCTCCTCCCTTCTCCCTTTGGCCAGTTTTCTGGATTAAAACTCTCATCTCGCCTGTCTCCTAGCTGCTAAAAGTGTTGCCTGCTGAGTTCACTTCTGAGACTCTCCTGAGGAATCACCATTCACAGCAGAAAGCTTCTCCACCCATGCCTAAGTATCAAATCCAATGACTGTGATTTGGGAGTACAAGGATTTGTCCTCTGATTTCAAGAAAGGACAGTTCAGGACTAGCATTTTCCTCCCAGAGCTCCTGTGTGACCTGTTGAGGCCTCTGTTGCATCTGCATCACAGCTGAACTTTTATCTTGCCTCCTCTGTCCCTCACTCCTTACCATATGTGGACCTGTGCCTCTGTGCGGGCATGCTAAGTCACCCAATTCATGTCCAAATCTTTGCAACCCCACGGACTATAGCCCAATAGGTTCCTCTGTCCATGGGATTTTCCAGGCAAGAATACTGCAGTGGCTTGGCACACCCTCCTTCAGGGGATCTTCCTGACCCAGGGACTGAACCCATGTGTCTTACGTCTCCTGCACTGACAGGCAGGTTCTTTACTACTAGCACCACCTGGAAAGCCCTTGATATAAGCACACTCCCTGACAAATTTCTGGCATGCAAATCTCTACTCCTAATCTGCTTTCCTGGAAACCCAACCTGAAACATCCCACCCTAAGGGTTAGTAAATCACAAGAGGCACCACCAGTCCTTCAAATGACCGTTTCTAAACCACTCTGTGGCCACAGCTCAATCAGTTATTCCATGATGGAGAAAGAAGCAAAAATCAATTAATTTAATTACGATTTGGTTGGCCAGTCATTATCAGAAAAATAAACCATAACTTCTAACTGACTGAGAACTTGCTGTGTACCAAGTATCACACTTAGCACTACGTTACATCTTTCAAACTCATATTCAGAGCTACACGGTTGTTGTCCAGCCACTCAGTCACGTCCTACTCTTTGAGACCCAATCAACTGTAGCAGAACAGGTTTCCCCTGTCATTCACTATCTCCCAGAGTTTGCTCATACTTATTATGTCCATCGAGTCAGCGATGTCATCCAACCATCTCATCCTCTGCCACCCTCTTCTCCTCCCACCTTCAATCTTTCCCAGCAACAGGGTCTTTTCCAACCAGTCAGTTCTTTGCATCACGTGGCCAAAGTATTGGAGTTTCAGCTTCGACATCAGTCCTTCCAATGAATATTCAGGGTTGATTTCCTTTAGGGTTGATTTGTTTGATCTCCTTGCTGCCCAAAGGACACTCAAGAGTCTTCTCCAGTATCACAGTTCAAAAGCATGGATTCTTCAGCACTCAGCCTTCTTTATGGTCCAACATCACATCCATACATGATAACTGGAAAAACCATAGTTTTGATTATACAAATCTTTGTTGGCAAAGTGATGTCTCTGCTTTTTAATATCCAGTCTAGGTTTGTCATAGCTTTTCTTCCAAGGAGCTAGCATCTTCTAATTTCTTGGCTGTAGTCACCATCTACAGTAATTTAGGAGCCCAAGAAAATAAAGTTTGTCACTATTTCCATTTTTTCCCCACTTATTTGCCATGAAGTGATGGGACTAGATACCATGATCTTAGTTTTTTGAATGTTGAGCTCCGGTTATTATTATTACACATGTTTTATAAAGAAGTAAACAAAAGATTAATTATCTTGTCCAAGGTCATAGTACTAATAAGTGGTAGATCTAATCACAGTTGTTCAGGATTCCAAAAATCTATGGTCTACACAAGACTCTCTGATCGCCATCAACTTTAGTCACCAAACACATGCCTGCTGACTGCACCCTGAGAGAAGCCAAGTGCTACAGCAAAAAACAACCACAACATTCTGAAAAGACCCACCAAATTAGTATGCCTTCTTTATGTAGCAAAGTCAATGTCAAGTATAAGAAATGATGAAGCACTTTATTTAAGTAATGAAAACTCCAATCTTTGAGTTTCTATTAAATCAGTGCTCTAAACTTAGCTTTATTTTGACTGAAATTATGAAAAATACTACAGTGCTTCTGTACCTTATCTTTGCACTAACATTTCACATTTTCAGTTGTAAAAGCATAATCTGCATTTCTATAAAGACATACAAAACCTTCTAGATTTAACACCCCCAAAAGATGTTCTCTTCATTATAGGGGACTGGAATACAAATGTAGGAAGCCAAGAGATACCTGGAGTAACAGGCAAATTTGGCCTTGGAGTACAAAAAGAAGCAGGCAAAGGACAACAGAGTTTTGCCAAGAGAACGTGCTGGTCAAATCAAACATCCTCTTCCAACAACACAAGAGAAGACCCTACACATGGACATCACCAGATGGTCAATACCGAAATCAGACTGATTATATTCTTTGCAGCCAGAGATGGAAAAGCTCTATAGAGTCAGCAAAAACAAGACCGGGAGCTGACTGTGACTCAGATCATGAACTCCTTATTGCCAAATTCAGACTGAATAAAGAAAGTAAGAAAAACCACTAGACCACTCAGGTATGACCTAAATCAAATCCCTTACGATTATACAGCAGAAGTGACAAATAGATTCAAGGGATTAGATCTGATAGAGAGAATGCCTGAAGAACTATGGATGGAGGTTCGTGACATTGTACAGGAGGCAGTGATCAAGACCATTCCCAAGAAAAAGAAATGCAAAAAGGCAAAATGGTTTTCTGAGGAGGCCTTACAAATAGCTGAGAAACAAAGAGAAGCGAAAGGCAAAGGAGAAAAGGAAAGCTGTATCCATTTGAATGCAGAGTTCCAAAGAATAGCAAGGAGAGATAAGAAAGCCTTCCTCACTGATCAGTGCAAAGAAACAGAGGAAAACAATAGAATGGGAATGAGTAGAGATCTCTTCAAGAAAATTAAAGATAACCAGGGAACTTTTCATGCAAAGATGAGCACAATAAAGGAAAGAAATGGTATGGACCTAACAGAAGCACAAGATGTTAAGAAGAGGTGTCAAGAATACACAGAAACTATACAAAAAAGATCTTCATGAGCCAGATAACCATGATGGTGTGATCACTCACTTAGAGCCAGACATCCTAGAATGCGAAGTCAAGTGGGCCTCAGGAAGCATCACTATGAACAAAGCTAGTGTTGGTGATGGAATTCCAGTGGAGTTATTTCAAATCCTAAAAGATTATGCTGTGAAAGTGCTGCACTCAATATGCCAGCAAATCTGGAAAATTCAGCAGTGACCACAGGACTGGAAAAGGTCAATTTTCATTCCAGTCCCAAAGAAAAGCAATGCCAAAGAATGTTCAAACTACCACACAATTGCACTCATCTCACACGCTAGTAAAGTAATGCTCAAAATTCCACAAGCCAGGCTTCAGCAGTATATGAACCGTGAACTTCCAGATGTTCAAGCTGAATTTAGAAAAGGCAGAGGAACCAGAGATCAAATTTCAACATCCACTGAATCACTGAAAAAGCAAGAGAGTTCCAGAAAAACATCTACTTTTGCTTTATTGACTATGCCAAAGCCTTTGACTGTGTGGATCACAACAAACTGTGGAAAATTATTACAGAGATGAGAATACCAGACCACCTGACCTGCCCCCTCAGAAATCTGTATGCAGATTGAAAAGCAACAGTTAGATCTTGATATGGAAAAACAGACTGTTCCAAATTGGGAAAGGAATACATCAAGGCTGTTTATTGTCCCCTTCCTTATTTAACTTATATGCACAGTACATCATTGGAAATGCTGTGCTGGATGAAGCACAAACTGGAATCAAGATTGCCGGGAAAAATATCAATAACCTCAGATACGCAGATGACACCACTCTTATGGCAAAAAGCAAAGAGGAAGTAAAGAGCCTCTTGAGGAAAGTGAAAGTGAGAGTGAAAAAGTTGACTTAAAGCTCAATATTCAGAAAACTAATATCATGGCATCCGGTCCCATCACTTCATGGCAAACAGAAGGGGAAACAATGGAAACAGTGACAGACTTTATTTTTTTGGGCTACAGAATCACTGCAGATTGTGTGACTGCAGTCATGAAATTAAAATACGCTTGCTCCTTGGAAGAAAAGCCACCGCCAACCCAGACAGCATATTAAAAAGCAGAGACATTACTTTGCCAACAAAGGTTCGTCTAGTCAAAGATATGGTTTTCCAGTAGTCATTCATAGATGTGAGAGCTGAACTATAAAGAGAGATCCAAAGAATTGATGCTTTTGAACTGTGGTGTTGGAGAAGATTCTTGAGAGTCCCTTGGACTGCAAGGAGATCCAACCAGTCAATCCTAGAGGAAATCAGTCCTGAATATTCATTGGAAGGACCAGTGCTGAAGCTGAAACTCCAATACTTTGGCCACCTAATGCAAAGAACTGACTCACTGGAAAAGACCCTGATGCTGGGAAAGATTGAAGGCAGGAAGGGAAGGGGATGACAGAGGATGAGATGGTTGGATGGCATCACCGACACAATGGACATTAGTTTGGGTAGGTTCCAGAAGTTGGTGATGGACAGGGAGGCCTGCATGCTGCAGTCCATGGGGTCCCAAAGAGTTGGACACGACTGAGCTACTAAAATGAACTGAACTGAATCTCCAGTTTAAAAATTAGATGAAATTCAAGCGACTTGAATTTGTGATCAATGTATATTTTATATATTTGAATTCTCCTTATATTGGCACACTATATTAAAGTAAGTACTAGACTTTTCTAGCAGGGGAATTTACTTGAATTTCAACTTTCCACAATATTAGAAGTGCTTAGTAGTATGAACAATATAAAAGTTTCAATTGCATATATCTCCTGAAAATACATTTTTATAGTTTCAGTAAATTTCTCTTTCAAACAATAATTATTTTTTGTTGACTCCAAGTTATGTCCTAAACCAACAGGATTTTTAGAAATAGGAATGCGCTGAACATGGCCAGGTGTCCGGCAGGAGACAGCCAGGGTAGAATAGCTGACAACACAGCTTTTAGCCAGGCAGGTCTGTGTTTCTGTCTTGCCTGTGTCACTAATCAATTATGTTATTTGATATCTTCGAGTCACATTATTTTCTTCATCAAATAGAGTTAACAATACACATCTTTGGAATTGTAGAAGAATTAAATAATGTAATATTTTCAAAGTTTAAGAAGGAACCTCTTAGGCATTTAATTAGTAGGTACTGTTATCCTTGAAAAGACAAGATGTGTGTAAAATTTTAAAAGGGTTTGGCATATGGGAAGTCACTTTGTTTTGCTTTGTTTTATTTCAAAGGAACCCATAAAGGAAGCAGCCAGTGAAAGTGCTTGAAAAGCATTCATTTTACATGTAAGTGCCAAATAGAAGTAATTGAACAAAAGAAGGAAATGGCAGGAAAAGACAGTAAATTAACATAATAGCATAATGTAAAATTTAGCCCAGAAATGTTTTTGCTTTACTCAAATTCATTTCCAGGCAGCAAGAAGATTCACCTCTTTTCATTTTTATGAAAACAGAAACTCCCTTAGGGGATGGTATGAGTGAGCCAGCTAGCAAAATCCCAAAATCTGGGAGGACTGTAAGCCGTTTCCTAAGCCTACACAAAATGCATGGTACACAGATGGTCTGATGAGAAGAATCTTCCTTTGCCTTGAAACTTCTTTTGGAAACCAACTATTGTTGCAATTTAAAATATCTGTGAGATATAATTGTTTTTAAACAATCAAACCTTAAATTGAGGTTTAATAGGGCATAATCAAAACATATTAAAAAAACAATGTTTAAAATAAGGATGGATGGGAATATAAAACATACATTTGCAAAGTCAAGACCTATTTTGACCTACAGGTTGCAAGGCAAATCTAAGAAATTCTGAGAGCACTTGGCAAACGTTGTTCAGTCATTCAGTCTTGTCCAATTCTTTGTGACCCCATGGACTGCAGCACACCAGGCTTCCCTGTCCTTCAGCATCTCCTGGAGTTTGCTCAAAGTGATGTTCATTGAGTTGGTAATGCCATCCAACCTTCTCATCCTCTGTCGCCCCCTTCTCCTGCCTTCAGTCTTTCCAAGCATCAGGGTCTTTTCCAATGAGTTGGCTCATCTCATCAGGTGGCCAAAGCTCATTGGAGCTTTACCTTCAGCATCAGTCTTTCCAAAGAATATTCGTTTGATTTCCTTTAGGACTGACCAGTTTGATCTCCTTGCTGTCCAAGGGACTCTCAAGAGTCTTCTCCAGCACCACAGTTAGAAATGTCAAATTACCAACAGAAATTAGGAACAAGTAATTTTCCATTGGTAGCCCTGAGAATGGGGCAGGAGAAGTGAAAAATGACCTGCTGGCTCTGACCAGATGTTCTCAGTAAATTGTTTGCACTTGTCTTTGGTGTTCCTTCCCCAGCCACCTTTGTCACAAGTACATTTCCCGCTCCTCTTCGTAGCTAAATAGTCATCATGACCTTAAAGATTAGACTCAGAATCTGACTGGAAACCTGGCTCTTTGACTGACAGTCATGTCAGCCATGGCATTTCTTGCTTCTCCTTAATTCCTCTTTTTCTTTTCTCTGCCTTTATCTCTCAAGTAAGAGACAGGAGGAAAAGATAATCCATCTTTTAAATATTTGTCAAGGTAAGTCCCAAACACTGATTAGATATTAAGTGTTTTTCACTCTTTTAACAGATACATATTGTGTTACTCTGTGTACCAGACACTGAACTATGAATGTATCCTTCAAAGGGCTCCTGAATTTTACGGTCTAGGAGGGAATGTTAGTCATTCAGTTCTGTCCGATTCTTTGCAATCCCATGGACTGTAGTTTGCCAGGGTCCTCTGTCTGAGGGATTCTCCAGGCAAGAATACTGTTGTTGGTTGCCACGCCCTTCTCCAGGGGATCTTCCTAACCCAGGGATTGAACTTGGGTGTCCTGCCATGCAGGCAGATTCTTTACCGTCTGAGAGGCAGGCATTAAACAAGTAATTTAATGGCACTATTTGTTGAAGAGAATATGCAGTGTCTTCTCAGAGGAAAAGGTCAAGAGAATGTGTGGTATTTGGGGTGTGAATAAATGGAAGATATAATAATTTGTTCCCAGGGCAAAGAGATTAGTTTAGACAAAGAACTTAGAGTGAGAAAATAAAGATAGGTTAGAAAAATGGATGAATAAAATTTAATGGGACTATTTGTTAAAGAATGTTTGAAAACCATTAATGGGGTTAAAGACATTGTGAATTTTTAAGTGATATATAGTAAGCACTATTTTCCAAACTATTTTAGGTCCTTTTTCCCTTGTTTTTCTTAGGGAATCTCCAGAGAACCATGTTCCTTTAAGAGAACCGAAGAAGCGGCCTAGAAGCAGCAGAAAGAATAAAGAAAAATCTTGTCTTAATTGAAGGAAGTAAGAGAGAAGAAAAACTATGATGGATACAGAATCCCAGGCATCCACCCTTTTCGCCTCATCCAACACATTCTGATGGAGAAGGAAATGGTAACCCACTCCAATATTCTGGTCTGGGAAATCCCATGGATAGAGGAGCCTGGCGAGCTCCTGTGTCCATGGGGTCACAAAGAGTCGGACAGGACTGAGCAACTGAACAATAAGAACAAAACTTTGAAACTTTTAGTCATATTTCTACATGTTGGGATTTCAAGGCTTCCGCATCCTATCTCCCAGAGTTTGCTCAAATTCATATCCATTGAGTTGGTCGTGCTACCTAACCATTTCATCCTCTGCCACCCTGTTCTCCTCCCACCTTCAATATTTCCCAGCATCGGGGTCTTTTCCAATGAGTCAGTTCTTCGCAACAAGTGGCCAAAGTATTGAAGTTTCAGCTTCAGCTGAATGAATATTCCAATGAATATTCAGGACTGATTTCCTTTAGGATGGACTGGTTTGATCTCCCGGCTGTCCAAGGGACTCTCAAAAGTCGTTTCTAGCACCACAGTTTGAAGGCATCAATTCTTCGGCACTCAGTCTTCTATATGGTCCAACTCTCACATCCATACATGACTACTGGAAAAACCATAGCTTTGACTACGTGGACCTCTGTCAGCAAAGTGATATCTCTGCTTTTTAATAAGCTATCTAGGTTTGTCATAGCTTTTCTTCCAAGGAGAAAGTGTCTTTTCAATTTCATGGCTGCAGTCACCATTGGCAATGATTTTGGAGATCAACAAAAGAAAAACTGTCACTGTTTCTACTTTTCCCCCTTCTACTTGACATGAAGTGATGGGACCAGATGCCAAGATCTTCATTTTTTAAATGCTGAATTTTAAGCCAACTCTCCTGTTTCACCCTCATCAAGGGGCTCCTTAGTTCCTCCTCATTTTCTGCCATTAGAGTGGTATCATATCTGAGGTTGTTGATATTTCTCCCAGCAATCTTGATTCCAGCTTGTGATTCATCCAGTCCAGTTTTTTTCATGATGTACTCTGAATATAAGTTAAATAAACAGGGTGACAATATACCGTACTCCTTTCCCAACTTGGAACCAGTCTGTTGTTTCATGTCCTGTTCTAACTGCTGCTTCTTGACCTGCATACAGGTTTTTTAGGAGACAGATAAGTTGGTCTGGCATTCCCATCTCTTTAAAATTTTCCAGTTTTAACTGATCCACACAATCAAAGGCTATTGTCAATGAAGCAGAAGTAGATATTTTTCTGGAACTCCTTCCTTTCTCTGTGATCCACCAAATGTTTACAATTTGACTCTGTTTCCTCTGCCTTTTCTAAACTCAGCTTGTACACCAGCAAGTTCTCAGTTCACATGCTTCTAAGACTAGCCTCAAGGATTTTGAGCTTTACCTTGCTGAAAGAAAGTGAAAACGTTAGTTGCTCTGCTGCTGCTGCTGTTAAGTCACTTCAGTCGTGTTCGACTCTGTGAGACCTCATAGGCGGCAGCCCAGTAGGCCCTGCCGTCCCTGGGATTCTCCAGGCAAGAACACTGGAGTGGGTTGACATTGCCTTCTCTGGTTAGCTGCTCAGTCTTGTCCAACTCTTTGTGGACCTATGGACTGTAGCCCGCCAGGCTCTTCTGTCCTTGAACGCAATTTGGTAATTGACAGAGTATAGTACGATAGTTTGAACGTTCTTTAGCAGTGCTCTTCTTTAGAACTGGAAATGAAACTGACCTTTTTCAGTCCTGTGGCCACTGGTGAGTTTTCCAAATTTGCTGACATATTGACATCTTGAGTGCAGCACTTTAACAGCATCATCTTTTAGGATTTTAAATAGCTCAGCTGGAATTCCATTACTTCCACCAGCTTCGTGCACAGTAATGCTTCCTAAGGTCCACTTGCCTTCACACTCCAGGATGTCTGGTTCTAGGTGAAGGATCACACCATCATGGCTATCCAGGTCATCAAGACCTTTCTGTATAGTTCCTCTGTGTACTCTTGCCGCCTCTACTTAATACCCTTTGCTTCTGTTAGGTCCTTCTCATTTCTGTCCTTTATCATGCCCATCCTTGAATGAAATGTTCCCTTGGTACCTCCAGTTTTCTAGAAAAGATCTGTAAAAAGAGAAAGTCTTTCCCATTCTGTTGTTTTCCTCTATTTCTTTGCATTGTTCACTTAAGAAGGCTTTCTTATCTCTCCTTCTAGTCTCTGGAACTCTGTTTTCAGTTGGGTATATTTTTCCTTTACTTCTGTGCCTTTCACTTGTCTTCTTTCCTCAGCTATTTGTTAAGCCTCCTCAGACAACCCCTTTGCCTTTTTGCATTTCTTTTTCTTTGAGATGGTTTTAGTCACTGCCTCCTGTACAATATTATGAAGTTCCATCCATAGTTTTTCATAGATGTCTACCACATCTAATCCCTTGAATCTATTCTTCATCTCCACTGTATAATCATAAGGGATTGGAAAAATAACTCCTGCTTTTTCTTTAAACATTTGACACTTTCTCTCAGTTTGTGTTGTTCCTTAAATACAAATGTTTCTGGCCTAGCCATCTTCACATGTACATGCTCTCAAGGGGCAAATTCACACTGCAAATAAAAATTATAACACTTGCTAACATAAACTGACATATGCTTGATACTTTTCACATTCCAGATTGTGTTCTACATGCTTTATTTGTAGTATTTCATTTGAACTCATAAGGTGTGTGTGAATAGCTACTGTCTTTATAATAATATTACACTAAGAAATGAATGTACAAAAAAGATGAAGTAACTTGACCAAGGTTTCCAAGTTTTCAACTTGAAAAATACATCACATTTAACAGTGGTTCCAATAGGGGCTTTCCAGGTGGTGCTAGTTATAAAGAATCTGTCTGCCAGTGCAGGAGATGTAAGAGACACGGATTCTATCCTGGGTGGGGCAGATCTCCTGAAGAAGGGCATGGTAACCCACTCCAGCATTCTTGCCTGGAAAATTCCATGGACAGAAGGGCCTGGAGGACTACAGTCCATGGGGTCACAAAGAGTTGGACACTACTGAAGCGACCTGCAGACAGCACAGCCAATCCCAACAGAATTCCATCTCTAAACCTTAGCACGTCAACATGCTGTTTTCCTGGACCTCCCCCCATAATTTGTTCAATTCTAACATGTAAATATGTTGTCCTTATCTCAGTTACTTTTGTTAGAAACTGAATAAAATCTTAACTTCCATCAACAATGGAAAATATTAAATAAATTACACTGTGTTTCTACTGTGACATACAATGATTAAAAATAATGAGGCATTTATAAATACAGTAACATGGAAAGTTGTCCACGACCTATTGGTGAGTGAAAAAATAAAACTCTAAAACAAAGGATCCAGCAAACGAATGGCAGACACCCATATATGCCAGAGAATGTAAGGAAATACCGGTAAGACTATTTGTCAAACTTAAGAACAGGACTTGGGAGCGGGGTAATGAGGAAAAGTTATGATGTGATCCTATATGCTTCTGAATTATTTACTTTTTTCATAATGGGCTCATGCCATTTGTATAAGGCAAAAAATAACATTAGAGAATGGGCTAACAATATTTGATACCATGATTTAGCCAGATTTCCCTGCATTATTTGTTCTATTTTATTTTTCTGACTTTATTTTCCTTTTCCTTCTCCATACACGGCCTAGATGCCAATTATACTGAGCTTTTTCTTTTCTAAACATTTTCTTTTGCTTCCATCTCAACCCACAGTACTCTATTTCCTTAAATTTAATCTCTCTAAAGAAAATCATGCACATTTTATAATTTCATACATATTTTATAAAAAGAAGAGTCCAAATATTCAGGAAATTTTCTGCATTTTGAATCAAAAAGATTTCATAAATTAAACATATTTCCTGAAGTTTAAGTTTTTAGAAAATAATTAATAGTTACTAAGTTTCTGTCTAGGTAATTATATTTCTTGTAAAAAGATGGTTTACTTAAACATTAAGGATATTGTGACAGCCTTGAATGATTTTTAGAATGAGGTGGAGTGCACACATACACAAAGAGAAAGATGCATTTCATTCTAAACATTAGAAAATAAAAAAACAAGTTTCTTACCATTGTAAGAGTAAATGGATGGTTTTCTAATGCAGACACACTGGGACAATGTAGAATAATGTACTAAAAAGCAACAAACAATTTTTAAATGACCAAGAAAGAAGTTCAAATATCTTAATAATGCTAATTTTGAAAAAACAGATAAAAGGTATTTTAAAAGTTGCTGGACATTGACTCACCTGGCCAGGTCTTGCTTTAAAATTTTCTTTGACCATTCGGATTTCCATGACATCTGATGGATGACTTGTGACTGAGATGATGGTGACTGGCTTATTGCTCCGGATACACCTGTAAAGCCTTTCAGCACAATATAGGCACAAAGGTCCAGAAATCCAAAGCCAGGTCTAATGGAGAATTTTTGAAATACACTTTAAGAAATACTTGTGTTATAGGACTCTTTATATCCTGCCTCACTGCTTATTTGACACATTACAGTAATAATACAGCAATGATAATTTAATCTGTATTTGAAATAACAAAGTGTAAAGAAAAATGGGTAAAAAGCAACAGATGCTCACTGCAACTTACTGAAACAAGAATAAAGTATAAAATAGAAGGGAAAGTAATGTCTGGACCCTACCCTCAAGCCACTATCAAGGGTATAGCTACCATTAACAGGTAGTTTATTGTTTCATATATCCTTCTGGGCCCACAAGAAATGTATGTTGTATATATACAATATTTTTCTCTAAAGGAAGAAGAAAGAGAAGTAAAAGCTTAAGTAAATCTGGAGCATTTTAGTAAAAAATGTACCAGTCTAATATTTGTTTAAAAAAAAAAAGAGAACCCTAGGTATTTTTAATATACACAATATGCATGCATAATATACATATACAAAATGTATACCCAATGTAAAATATGTATATGTACATATTTTTAAATATGGGCATACCACATGTGTTGTTCACAATTTACTTTTACATAATATAACACGAACAGAAGATACCATTTAGAATTTGGAAACCATGACAATTTTGCATGTATGCTGGAGGCATAACGCTCATCCCAGGATAACTGCATGGCCTGTGTGGTCAACCTTTCTCCTACAACTACACACTTTATCTCTCTCAACACTTGGAGGCCCCCAACCCAAATGTATTTTCATGGTCACCTTTTAAAACCTAAACTACAGAGTTATTCCAGAAAGTCCTTCTTCCATACAGATCATGTCTGCTCCTCACATTTACTGGGTTGGCCAAAAAATTTATTCAGATTTTTGCATTTCCATCTTATAGAAAAACCCAAATGAACATTGTGGCCAACCCAACAGTTAGAAACTTTGTGCAGAGTAAGCATCACAGGACAAACTCTGCAACTTTGGGATGTTGCTTAGCCTTTGGGCATCACACAAGTAAAATGGGACTCACAATACCTGCCTTCCCTAACATAAAGCATTGTGTGAAGCCAGAAAGGCTCTGAAGATTGTAAAGCTTAAAAGAAATCTAGAGGATTATGTTTAATAAGAAAACAAGACAAACACACTCATTCCAAAGGCATCTACAAATCGCTCTCTCTTGACTCCCTTTTCTTCTTCTTAAAACAGACATTCAATTTCACTATTTCCCGACTTTCCTTTGGTACAGACACAGAATACAGGGTGTGATACCCATGTGGGCAGCTCCCACGGCTACAAGGGAAGATTATGACTCTTACCAAACTACTAGTTGGGTATTTTGGGAAGAAGTTTTCTAAGAGCAAGATAACTTGGTTTTGTACTCTTCTTCTCCTACAAGTTAGTTTACATATGTTGGTCAGAGTATATTTACATATTTAAACCACAATTTCCTCATCAGAAAATTAAAGCTGACAATAATTGCTTCAAAGAGCTATGAATATTTTAAATAATGCATATAATATATTTTAGCACAGCCCCAAGCAGATGGTATTAAGCATTCAATATACTGATTTTACAACTCAGTATTTATAATATTATACATAATATTGTACCATAATAATATTATACCATAATTTCCTTATCAGAAAATTAAGGATGATGGTAATTGCTTCAAAGAGTTATTGTGAATATTAAAAAAGCATACAATATATTTTAGCATAGCCCCTAGCAGATGATATTAAGCATTCAATAAATTTATTTTACAGCTTAGTGTTTATAATATTATACATAATATGATACTATACTATAATAATTATTAGTAGTAGTACTAGGTTTTTCACTATTATTTTTCTTATTCAACCTACTTTTCTCAATGCATAAGGAATGTATCTTTGCCACCTTTCTTATGGTAAGCACCAGTGCCACAATTTGCAAAGATCATATGATGAGTTAAACAGGAATTTTCTATATTCTGTAATATCATAGATCTACTCATTGAACTGTAGGCTGCCTATTATGGAAAAACAGGTACTAATTTGCTACTGAAACAGCCTGAAACATTCTCTTCTGCAAGAATAATTGCTTTATTACCTTCAAAAACATGTTTAAATGCAATGCTGATCAATTTTTTATGGGAACATGGACTTTGCAGAAACCAGTAAAGGCATAGGACTAATCTGACCTGTGGAAAATTAGCTTGGAACCTGGGCTCTTCCATACAAATCTTCACAAACGTGTTCTGGGTAAGTTCATCAGACTTTGAAAATCCTCCAGGAAAAGATTCATGAAAATGTTCTGAGAAATGCTCTGGTAAATGAGTATTCTGGTAGTGGGTTCCATTAAGATTCATGCAGCCAGGAGGGTGGGTATCTAAATTTGTCTGATACTTCAGCAGCCCTCTAAAGTTTAGAAAAAAATAAAAACAAAGATAAAAAGGAACTTGAAATCAGAGGCACATTATAATAAAATAATCTTTTTCCTTGTTGACTTTCACATACCATTTATTCAAGAAGTGCTTCTCATATACCTTATATAACATTAATTGAGAAATCTTAAAAATCTTAACAAATTCATTACCATGAAACTACATTAAAAAATTTGGTTCCCCTCCCCCAAAATATGCCATAAATACATGGTAGGGAAGACACATGCAATCTTTCCAAATATTCTTGCATTTGACAGCTTTTATTTCAAGTCTATTAAGCATTTATAAAATCACATTCAAGTTTTCACTTCAATAAACACTATAATATGAGGCTTTCGCTATAATTTCAAACACAAATGGAAAAGTACAGGGTTCATATTTGATTTGGCTAAGACGAGACAAAACAAGCCTTGCTGATTCACAGGGAAATGCTAAACAAACACAATAACAGAAACTGGAAGTGTGCATCTCCCATGGTCTGAAAAAAATTAATACACTCCATCAGACCCTAAACCTGTTTACTTTTCGATTTCTCCATAAACAAGAACCACAGAAAAGGCTCACAATAATGAATCAGGAAGGAAAACCTAAAACCCTAAAATCCCATTCTGATTACTTCATATTTTGTGAGATTTAAGGTAAGTCTTCAACTTTCTCTGTTCTGTATTTTTTATCAAAAGGAGTTAAGTAAGATCTACTTCATAGGGATAGTGCATCAAATCATAGATTTATTTATTTTTATTTTTTGCATAAGTAAACCTTGAAGAAAAAGGTAAGACTTTGAAAAGCATTGAAATGTTTATTTTAATTTTGAAAATATGAAAATTTTAGTTTCCAAAATTATTTTTCTTGGTTGGCTAAGAGTGTTTTTAAATTACCCTTCATGCTGACCCTAACCCTAAACCTTCATGTTTTAAATTACCCACATAATTTCAGTGTATTTTGAAAAGTACATCTTTAAGTTTACCACAGCTACAGTAATTATATAAATGATTTTTGCAAAGATAATATTTTAAAACAACAAAGACTATAACAAGAAAAACGATATGAAATAGATCTAATATATGAAAGTTAGGAAAGCAATGACTAAGTCAGTCTTTGGTGGAATGTACCATCTACTCAACCTAATCATTCTCTCATTTTCTCCTTATGCTTATGTTCAATTCCCTTTCACTCTTCATTTGATTTTACTTTCTTCCCATAACTAATCATCAGAGAACACACAGTACATGCAATGAGCTTCTAAGTAGTGAATGAAATGCATGGACATTGTACAAGTGTGAGAGAAGTACGTAATTCTTTACAAAGTTCTAGTCACATAATACAATTGTTGTGCCATTCTACTTAGAAAATCTGATAATTTGGTACAGCTTTGATTACAAGTAATGAGTTACCCAAACTTGCTGCTCCTACTGAGTAGTGGCTGACAGGTGGACAGGCCAAAAGTCTGGAGCAGTTTTTCTATTTGCCATAAATTGAACAAACTGGCATAATGCAACCGGCATGATCCTAGGTGGTGCTACTGAGTTCAAGAAATACTCGAACTTGGCTCCTAACCCTTCAGAAACTCAAAATCCAGTTTAGAAGAAATCTTTAGAGAAGCTGAACATAATTCAGACCACTGGTGATGATTTCAGTATAGTGATTTAATGACAGCTTAGTAATGTATAGTAAGTATGAGGTTCAGTCCAAAACAATTTATATTCATTTCACATTATCCTCACAACAACTACTGTAAATAGAAATAACTATTTATCAATTAAGAAACTATTTGAACAGATTAAGTAACATCCCAGCAAGTAAGTGGCAGAGCCAAGATTTGAATCCAGGTTTGACTCAAATTCTATGCTCTTCACCTCTTACTATACAGCATGCTAACTCACTGGAACACTAGATCCTCAAAACTTTCATTTGAAAAAGATGACAGATGGACAGATCAATATTTACTAAGAAAGTATGTCAGAAAATTTGTAAACATCTATTTCCTACTTGAGTTTCTCTGGTGGCTCAGTGGCAAAGAACCCGCCTGCCAATGCAGGAGACATGGGTCAGATCTCTGGGTTGGGAGGATCCCTTGGAGGAAATGGAAACTCACTCCAGTTTCTTGCTTGGAGAATCCCATGAACAGAGGAGCCTGGTGGGCTAAAGTTCACAGGGTCGCAAAAGAGTCAGACACGACTTAGTGACTAAATAACTAACAAAACTAAATAACTAAACAACATTAACAATGAATTTCCCACTTAAACTTCAAAATAACATACAAGGTGTTTTCATTCCCATTTTACAGATGAGAAACCCATATTGTTTAGGTCAGAGATTCAGTCAACAGTAGTCAAAGCATGACGCTTGACTGGTGGCTCAAATGGTAAAGAATCTGCCTGCAATGCAAAAGACCTGGGTTCAATTCCTGGGTTGGGAGGATCCCTTGGAGAAAGCAATGGCATGGTATTCAGACACTTGATCTCCCTCATTCCAAAAACCTGTATCACGCAAAGCAAATAAGTTGGTTAAAGAAGCAGACGTCAAAGAAAGGCGTTCAATATGAACAAAAGCCTGGAAATTAGGTCAGATAGAGTGTGTGTGTGTGTCTGTGTGTGTGTGAGAGACAGAGAGAGTGAGAGAGAAAGAAAGAGAGAAGGGGCTGCTGAACATCAGGCAAAGGAATGTAATTTATTCCTTCTCCTAAGTCATAGCATCATTCAGGTTGGACATTACCCCATGTACAAATGGTCCTTATTAGGATAAATGTTGTTGCCATGCAGTACAAATCTTCAAGCCAGTCCAATCAAGTAAACAATGTTGTTCCTGGTATATAAAGTAGCACAAAATTTTCTAAAATCCCTTTTAATTTGGAGAGCTTTATGTTATTTTAAGCTGTTCTCAAATTTAATGGCATAGGTTACCTATGACTACGCCCATTAAAGTGGTATTTTCTTTGTCTTAGAATATAATTATTGTCATTGAAGGAACACCTACAAAGGAGAAAAGATCTACAGACAATGATAAACAAAAATTACCGTTCATCAGAAAAAAAATCAAGTACAAAATCTTGGGGTTTTCGTATAAATTGTGTGTGTTAGTTACTCAGAGGTGCCCAAGTCTTTGCAACCCCATGGACTATAGCCCACCAGGCTCTTCTGTCCATGGAATTCTCCAGGCAAGAATACTGGAATGGGTACCCATTCCCTTTTCCAGGGGATCTTCCTGATCCAGGAATTGAACCTGGGTCTCCTGCACTGCAGGCAGATTCTTTACCATCTGTGCCACCAAGGAAGCCCTTTGTATAAATTAGGTGGTAAAGATACTAAGGAGTTCAAAAGGTAGGACAGTGGCAGGTTTTGAACTTAGTATTAAAAGGAGAGGTAGTACATGCCAGACAGGTGCTTGCTGCTTCAATCTATTTAATCTATTTCGACAAACTTCATAATACATGTGTGTGATAAAGATTAGTGGCCTCGAAGAAATTCAAAAAAGAGGGGATACAGGTATACATATAGCTAACTCACTTTGCCGTACAGTAGAAACTAACAGAACATTGTAAAGTAACCATACCCCAATAAAAGTTAGAATAAGAAAAGATCAGTCTCCTCATCCTAGAATGAGTAAAGACACTCAGAACTGTTAGGTGGTCTGCCCAAGACCACACTGTCAATCAGTGGTCAAGTCAGACAAAGGCCATGCTTCTTCCCGTGTAACAGGGTTGCTCTCCCTGCAGAATTTCCATTCTACTTATGAACAATATTCTGAAATCAAAGGCCAATGTATGCAATGAATACAATTTTATGGCTCTACATGGCTCTATATATCTAGAAAAGGAAGTAGTATATTTCTAGCTAACCAATAATTTTATGTTATTTTTAAAGTTCAATGAAATGCAATAAACTTACCTCTTCATTGTACTAGTGAAAAGTAGAAGTGTTCATTTCTTTGGTACTAGTGCAGAGCTATGGGATAGCGCAGATAGCTACGGGAGTTGGTGATGGACAGGGAAGCCTGTCGTCTTGCAGTCCACGGGGTTGCAGAGTTGGACACAACTGAGCGACTGAAGTGCAGAACTTCTTAGAACATGCAACCTTAAATAAACATCTCTTTAAAAATTATATTTCAAGCCCCTAAAATACTTTCACTCTGAAGAATTTTGAATTTTGTTGTTGTTCAGTCACCAAATCATGTCCCACTCTCTACAACCCCATGGACTGCAGCACGCCAGGCTTCCCTGTCCTTCTCCATCTCCCGGAGTTTGCTCAAATTCATGTCCAGTGAATCAGTGATGCCATCCAACTATTTCATCCTCTGTTGTCCCTTTCTTCTCCTGCCCTCAATCTTTCCCAGAGTCAAGGTCATTTCCAGTAAGTCAGCTCTTTGCATCAGGTGAATTTTGAATAGGAATGTACATTAAATACTATAGACACTGGATTGACAGATAATATCAAATATCATCTTTTAATCCAGTTACTTCACTGTGAAAACATTTGTTAAAACTGAGTTCAATATGTGGTCTCTATGATTTATTTGAATCCCTAGTACCTATATTTATTTCAGCAGACATAATATACCTGCCTTTCTTTAGAGTTTAATGCAATAACAAAACTCACTTGAAGTAATGCTTTAAAAAATGCACAGCCCTCTTCTCTACCTGCCAAATAATTCTGATCTTCCTCATTGCCCTACAGCCCCACTGAGATATACCTATTTCACACTGATTGTTATTTAAGTTTTGAGACTGATTAATTTGAATGATATAGCCCCTGCCTTCAAGAAGCTTACAGTTGAGTGCACTGCTATCCAAAAGAACTTTATGTGATGGTGGAAATGATCTAAATCTGTGTTGTCCAGCCATGTGCTACACGTAGCTGTTGAAATGTGGTAGTACAGGCAAAAAATTGAATTTATCATATTATTTCACTTTAATTAATCTAAATTGAATAGCCATACCACAACTTTAATGGGTATAATTAGATATGAAAGCAAGAACAGCAACAAAAAACCAAAATGAGTAATGCTATATAGATGTGTAATGACCTCTAAAGAGTATATAGAGATGATGAACTCTGCTTATGACATTCTGGAAAGGGCTTTGTGGGAGAAGCAACTGAAGGAAATGGAGATCCCAATGTTACAGGATAGGGAAATGGAATTCCAATATGAGCAATTACAATGAACAAACCCAGACTAGTAGAAGGGTTAATATCTTGTGCATTATATATTCCCTTTATAACCACACTCACTGCC
The DNA here is from genome assembly GCF_023699985.2 of Odocoileus virginianus. Lineage (NCBI taxonomy): Eukaryota > Metazoa > Chordata > Mammalia > Artiodactyla > Cervidae > Odocoileus > Odocoileus virginianus. The sequence goes on along the minus strand of NC_069701.1, from coordinate 4,946,561 downwards.
AAATCTCTTCAACTCTCCAGCAAGATTCTTGCGTGTTTTAAGTCTTCAATGTATTTCTAGTGAATTAATTTTTCAAAGCAAATAATAACTATGTAATTTTTTAAATATGGCAAGTGCATCTAAAAGTTAAAAGGAACATTCTTATACTGCTGTATCTCTCAAAATTAAATGAAAAATCATTTGAAAATGAAAAAGGAAAAAAAAGATGTTAGTCAGTTGGAAAGCAGAAAGTCTTACCAAGTTAAGACAGTGATACAGTAGGGAATGGAGGCACACAGACTGTGGGAATAAGAATGCTTATTACTAATTTTTTCGGGTATTATGTTCCAAAAGAGAGATTTTGAAGTATCTGTGGAATGGCTAGTGTTCTTCAATCATAAGAAATCAAGGACTTTATGGTATATCAAAATATGTCGTTGTGGACACTATTGTTTTTGCACTCATAAGGATTTCAAGATGCACTTTCAACACTCATCAGCGTTTACACAAAACTGGTTTCCTTCTATTTCTCCATTTGCCCCAAGAAATATTTCACTTATACTACTAACTTTTTAATGCCTGGCTGTGACAAAGTCATTGAAAGTAATATAGTACATGGAATAAATCCTTACCAGATTAAAACACAGAACTCACAAAAACATTTTCTAGTAAAAGTTAAATATTACAAAACACCATGCCTGCCAAAAGGAGTGTCACAAAATCATCTCTGCTTTAATTGCAAGTTACAAATTTCTAACAAAGGCAGTGTCGCTTATGAGACCTTTATGTTTTTAGATTTTAATCCTTTTTTAAAGTGGAGGAAAAAAAATCTCACAAGGAATCTATTTTTTACCTAATATTCTATAACATACAAAATGCTCCTTTTCTTTATGGAAAACAATATAATACCTAATTGCTGGCCATCCTTTTCACTTTGCTTCAAGTACAAAAAACAAAAAGCTTAGGAAATAACAAAATACGCCAAATTCAATATTTCAAAACCCACTGGAATTCACCAGATTCTGTGGAATCTACTAGAATGTACACTACTTAAGATCAAAGATTTGTCTTGTGCCTCTATTTTTACAGTGTTTAAGACAGGGCCTGTAATTCATAACAAGTGTTCAATAAATATTCATTGGATAAATTAATAAATTCTAGAAGTATATAAACAATTTTTGTTGTGTTTGTTGAAACACGTGATTGAGGAGTCATCTGGTTTTAACAGAGAAATTAGTCTGAACTCGTTCTGACTTCAGTAAAGATGTCTAGACTTTCACAAATGGCATTTAGTAAAAATAAACCATGTGTGTACATTCACCTTTGCAGGGAACAGCACTAAATTAGTCTGCAACTAACAGTATCCCTCTTCACCCTTGAGTACTATGAAGTCCAACCTGAGATCTCAGTCCTGCCCTGAACTGAGTTCATCCTAACCTAAGCAGACAAGTCATCAAGAAAGTCAAGCCTATCTCTTAGCATCCTCTGAAAGTAGAGTGCTTTTCTAAGCTAAGTACCCAGCATACCTCAGGGAAACTGTAAGCATCTGGATATTCACCCAACCAAAGCTTCTACTCTCATCCTCACTTTGTCTGGTCTAGCCAACTTCTTGCCAGAAACGTGCCTCTGCATTCTTTCCTGGGCTCCTGCTTTCAATTCCTGAATGTATTTGCATCCTTGACAGGAGCAACACAGACAAGCCAGCATCATGGATGTATGACCCATGTGGTCTCACAGGTTCCTATTCGGAGAGCTGCTGCTACTGCTAAGTCACTTCAGTCGTGTAAGACTCTGTGTGACCCCACAGACAGCAGCCCACCAGGCTCCCCTGTCCCTGGGATTCTCCAGGCAAGAACACTGGAGTGGGTTGCCATTTCCTTCTCCAATGCATGAAAGTGAAAAGTGAAAGTGAAGTCGCTCAGTCATGTCCGAATCTCAGCAACCCCATGGATTGCAACCTACCAGGCTCCTCCATCCATGGGATTTTCTAGGCGAGAGTACTGGGGTGGGTTACCATTGCCTTCTCCAACTCTTAGAGAGACATTGTAATTGATTAAGTGCTCTGTCGCCATCATCTTCAAATGCTTAACAATTTATTATCAAGGGGCCCTGCATTTTCATTTTGTAGTAAGCCCTGTAATTAAATATCCTGCCACAGACTCTGTGCGGCTGGCAAAACAAAGCCTTGGAATCTAAGGACCTAGGATCGAGATTCAAATCTTCCTTAAGTGTGCAAAGTAAAATAGGTCATTCTAATAAGCTTCCTCAGCTGAGAGATAGTACCTGTTATCCTCTACTTAATAGGTTTATAAAGGAAAGGCCTTTGATCTCTTAGGAAAGAAAAAATATGTAAGCATCCAATATTTGTTACTATTTCCTTTGCTTTCAGGCTTTACTAAAATGGCAGTGTGGGATAAAAGGATTATTCCACATTTCAGAAAAACACTGATGTACTGGAAATATTTCTTATAATAAATTTAGCCCTTGTTCCTTCTCCTTCCTCCCCAAACTTCTGACCCTATACCTCTAGCCAGAATCATTTGTTATTATAAATAAGGCCCCAGGAGAAAAACCTAGGTTAAAATTACATGAGAAAGTATTCGGTCTGAAGTTCACTATTTCTATCCTCAAAATGGGGAGAAAGTAAACTCACAGTTTAGAAGATTAAAAATTCATTAAGAGGTGTAGCTTGTAGCATAAATTGAGCTTCCCTCGTGGCTCAGTGGTAAAGAATCCACCTGCCTGGTCGGGAGACCTGGGTTTGATCCCTGGGTTGGGAAAAATCCCCTGGGGAAGGGCACGGCAACCCACTCCAGTATCCTTGTCTGGAGAATCCCAAGGACAGAGGAGACTGGCAGGATACAGTTCGGGGGTCACAAAGAGTCAGACACAACTGAGCAGACATGCACACACACACACATACAGTAAAAATCAATTTATGTACATGAAAATGTCTTAAATATATTACTTATATCTATCTATACATATGGCATCCTTATGACAAGAAATACCCCATAATCTCAATTCCCACCTTTACCTGGCTTTCAGGATAAGATATCAACAAAAGTAAATAAATCATAAGACTTTAGTTAGGAATTATTACACAAAAAATCATTTTTACCTAAGAATGAAAATAAATCCTATGAATGGGAAATTACAAATGGGAAAAATACATACATATCTAAAGGTCATAGTTGTATAGAACATTATATTTACTAACATATGGAAAATATAAATATATGATGGAAGGGGACTTTGGATTGCATATAACAAAGACTTACTTTCTCAGAAATTTTATTCACCCTATATACTTTAAGTGAAAAATTAAAAACCAAAAAGTGAAAGAAGAGGAAGAGATAAAAATTTTCTCCCACAATCCAAAGAATTTTTAGCCACAGAGGCACACAAAACTCTCCAATAAAAATATGCCAGTCTACAATACAACCAAAATAGTCAAGACTTCAAAGCTAATTCCTCTGGCACATGAATTGATATTCTTGTTGCCATAATAATTTATTATCTAAACAACACTACATGTAAGTGACAGGCCCAGAATGGCAAGCCAAGTTACATTTAAACAAATACACAGATTATTTTTATTGCTGTCTGCAATACTTTAATATTTGAAGAAAATTGTAAGGGCCTAGAGGGACAACACATTCCTAGATAAAGGCCAATTAACACAATTCCATGTAATCCGGCAAATACTGAGCGAATGATGACTTGTGAAAGGAATTTCACAGATAAAGATGAGGAAGAAAGAGTCCTATCCTAACCAACAAGGGCCTACTGTAGAGCCCATGGAACTCTGCTCAATGCTGTGTGCCAGCCTGGATGGAAGAGGGGTTTGGGGGAGAATGGATACATGTATATGTATGGCTGAGTCTCTTTGGTATACATCTGAAACCACCACAACATTGTGAAGCGGCTCTACCCCCACACAAAACAGAAAGCTTTTTAAAAAGGAAATAATCCTATCCTCAAAAAACACTACAATTTACCTAGGACATATCACCCTGCTGTATTTTTTTTTCCTCTTTTGTATTCTAACTCACAGATGTATAACAGGCTGTAGGCTGCACTGGGATTTTCTTCTATTCAACTACAACTTCAGCTATCACCTGACTTTCTCCCTTTTACCTAAGGTTTTCCATTCATGCATATGTGTGTGCTGAGTTGTGTCTGATTCTTTGTGACCCTACGGACTGTCGTCTGCCTGGCTCCTCTGTCCATGGGATTTCCCAGGCAAGAATACTGTAGTGGGTTGCCATTTCCTACTCCAAAGGATCTTCCCAACCCAGGGATCGAACCAGTGTCTCTTGTATCTCCCACACTGGCAGGTGGATCCTTTAGCACTAGTACCACCTGGAAGCCTATTAATATTCTCCTATTGTTGCTGTTTTTCAGTCGCTAAGTTGTGTCCAACTCTGCGACCCAACGGACTGCAGCACACCAGGCTCCTCTGTCCTCTATCCCCCAGAGTTTGCTCAAATTCACATCCGTTGAGTCGGCGATGCTGTACCACTTTTGCTTAACCTACAGCTTCCGGGCCATCCTTTCACGTGGCTTTGCCAAGTTTCCATCTGACATTCTAAGAAGGGCAGGTGCCTCTCCCCAGGAAGAAAATCCCACAAGCCTCTCCTCCCTCCACACCAGAGTGAGTAAAAGGAGACCTCAGTTCAAGTGCTTCTACGAGAGAAGATTCTTGGGAACCAGCAACTTCTAACACTTAACTATGTTGCATAATTTCCTCCTCCTGAGGGCATAGCAGAAGAAAGATAAACCAACACAATAAGCCTCATCTCATAAGTATTTGTCTGCCCCAAGTTAACTTCTTGACTTTTAATTCCTATGAGGTTGACAATGCCTCTGGTTCACTGTCATTGTTGACAAAGCCTGTGTTCCTTGGATTTAAAGAATAAATGTTTTTAGAAACATGCTCATAAAAAACCATTCCTTTCAAAGTTTCTGAAAAAATGATTTAAGCAGAATATAAATCATGCTCTACAACAAACTCATGCCAGTAAGTAGTTACAAATGGCAGAAAGCTATGTTTTAAAGAATAATTCAGGTATCACTTATGTATAATAATAAAATATGGTCTGAAAAGTCCAGCTGGCTCAGTTATTAATATTTACTATTATCTGGCTCTCACTGTCATCCACACATCTGAGGAGGACCTTCCCCCTTTCTTTTCCAGAATTCTCACATAATATTTTCGCCTCTTATGTAAATAAAAAGTAAAATACAATTACCACCCACGCAACACTTCCTAGAGCTAAAGCCAGTGGGAGTGCTGACTGTCTTAAAATTGAGAGGCTAAGGTGGCAAATCTCATTTACAACGCGTTCCCCCCATGTGCTTTTCAAAGGAGTCCGGTGAGGCTCTAGGCTGAGACTCTGTGACATTCATAATTGCTTTTCCCTCCAATATCCCTTTTACCAGCAAGTGAGAATGGCAGTATATCTCTCCTCTTGATGAGTTTTTCAAATGAAAATGAAGAAAGAAACATCCAGTTACATTTATGTCTAGAAAGAGGAAACATTTTTGGCTTTTCAATATTTTTCCTGAATGTCTTCTGAATTGAAATATCTTTAAATACAGTGCAAAAATAGCAATCTCCTATAAAAGTGTACTAAAAATGAGAAAAAAAAATTCCTTAGGGGAAGGTTTGTTTTAGAGTCCTCAAATCTTTATAATTAAAATCTATTGCCCTCTTGAGGGCTAACAACATTATAAAGATTGTTGCCCTTTCAAGGAATATTCTCTGATCTGCTAAGCAATTTTCATTACATGTTCACCAGATTACTTTGCTGATAGGAAAATCTGGGCTCTTGAAAAAAAAATGTGTGTTTATAAAAAAAAAAAATTGTTCAACCAATTAAATGTGGAGTTTCTTCCTTACACAGCTATTTGTATTAGTGCAAGTATAATTTTTTTTCTGCTAACATTTATTCAGTATATCTATATTCTGCCTACATTGCTGCATTCACTTATTTAAACCTATGAGACAACTCTATCATATAGATATTTTATTATTAATCCCATGTAATGGATAAAAAAGAAAGGACAAAGTATCTGGCAAGGTCCTACAGCTAGTAAGTGATGTAAGCTCTTAATTACCATGCCACTCATCTCCTAGGGAAAAAAATAATGTATTTAAAAAATCCATTTAATCACTGAAAAAAAAATTGAGTTTAGTGTATATGACATATTCTTTTTTAGGGTGCCAGGCAATAGAAATGCTTATAAATACTAATGGGAATAAATCAAATACATAGGCAAAAAGAATAAAAACTAGGTTAAGCTAAAGGCATGCATAATCAAGGTAACTGGGCTTCTCTCGTAGCTCAGTTGGTAAAGAATCTGCCTGCAATGCAGGAGACCAGGGTTTGATTCTTGGGTCAGGACGATCCCCTGGAGAAGGAAACGGCTACCCACTCCAGTATTCTTGCCTGGAGAATTCCATGGATGGAAGAGCCCGGCAGATTACAGCTCATGGGGTCAAAAGAGTCGGACACGACTGAGCGACTGAGCACACGGCAGACAATCAAGGTAACTGGATCCTAAATAATATTGCGAGTAATATTTTGAGCAAAGCTAAGGCTTCCACTTAGCCAATTTAGACTGCATACCCCAGGAGCACCACATTTAATTTCAATTTCCAGCTTTAAATGGGATACAGGGAAGCCATGCCAATAGCCAGCTTGATTTAGTAGTTAAGAATGTGGGCTCTGGAATCTATTTCAAAAGAGAAATAACTTCATAAAAATTAGAGCTTTCCAAAAACAGAATGGGATTTTCAAAATTAGAAATTTACTTAGATATATTGTAGGGAGACTGAAAGAATCTTGGTCAAAATCATCTTTTGAACTTTCTTCAAAACAAGATTTTATAAAAATAAAATTGACTTTAGAAAATTATATAAAGCAATTGTTCCTCCTTATAAAAGTCAACAATTTCAAATAGCTTCACTGTTGAATTAAAAAACTGTCTACAATTTCTAGCCCATGTTCATCCTTCAATTTTCTGAACTACTAGAATCCTGGAAAATACAGTATGCTTACACTTGGAAAATATGTAGTTTAAAACTGCCTTTAGCACTTTCAATTGATTTTTTTTAAATTTCAAAATAATAACCAATGCTTGGAGACTAAAGCTTATATATTACATTGTTCTTCTATACTCTATTATTTCACTTACCACATTGATGGAGAAAAAGCAAATGCCCAACAAATAGTGAGTGTCTGTTCAAATCTAAAGCATACTCTACCAGGCACTTCAAAATAAATTCAAGAAGCTTGTTTTGAATAGCTGTACTTTACTTGTATAACCAAAAGTTAGAGAGTAAAATTAACAAGCATTTTATAAATATATACCTAAGTCTTCAACATTGGTACAAATAATAGCTTCAATAGATTTAGTTATAGATAGACCTTTTGCAATAAAAAAGAACATTTTGAGAAATGGTCCATTTTGAAAAAGCTGTAAGATTTATCAGTAGTAGTTTTTACCCCATACCAGAAGCGTAATCTATGTAGCTTTATTAAAAATTAAACTTGACAGAATTACAAACTTTTAGTTAGAAGATGAATAAATTCAACAGATTTGACTTACAGCACAGTGGCTACAATTAATAATACCATATTGTACACTTGAAATTTGCTGAGAATAAATCTCAAGTGTTCATACCAGAAAAAAAGGTAACTATGTAATGTGATAGATAAGTATTAATTTGCTTGTACACTTTAAATATATTCTATTTGTCAATTAAAAATTAAACTTCATAAAATATGTATACTACAGAATGCTTAGAGTATTGTATATTTGTTGCATGACACATTTCAGTATTAGAATAATTGTTTTCTTCATATTTATCTATAATATGCAAAGAACTATTAATTCAGTTGGTATAATAGATTAAATATATAAGTCATTCTGTAGATGTGTTTGGTTATTTCTTTATATAAATTAAAGTCACTTTCTGTTTATGACCCCTGTTCCACAAAAGTAAAATCAAGATTTAAATATATATTGCATTTCCCCCCAAAATGGAGAAAGAACTCTTAATACTCTCTAAACTTCAGAAGTCTAGTCTATTTAAACTCTTGAACCTTTGAAAAGTGACTCTATTTGAAATACAAAGAAACAGATCTTTTCAGAACTTTAATTTAGTACAGCTTAAAGGCAAAAAATGCATAACTAATTTTACCAGCAAGTTATCGTATTTTTCTCTAATCTGTTATAGCTAGAGAAAACAAGCCCAGGTAAATCAAGATATTAAGCTTTAAAAATAAAAGCTTAAGACCCTATATAATAGGCTCTATGTTCATCCACATCATGAGAACTGACTCAAAGGCGTTCCCCATTATACAGACTGAAGTAAGTCAGAAAGAGAAAAACAGATACATGGAATCTAGAAAGATGGTACTTATGAACCTATCTACAGGGCAACTATGGAGCTGCAGACATAGAGAAGGACTTACGGTGGTGAGGGGATGGAGGTGGCGGGACGAATGGGGAGAGTCACATGGAAGCATATATACTACCATGTGTAAAACAGATAACCAACGGGAATTTGCTGGATGACTCGGGGAACTCATAACAACCTAGAGGGGTGGGAAGGGGTGAGAGGCTGGAGGGGGCTTCAAGAGGGAGGGGAAACATGTATTCCTACGGCTGACTCATGCTGATGAATGGCAGAGGCCAACACAATATTGGGAAGCAATTTTCCTTCCATTAAAAATGAGTAAGTTTGGGGAAAAAAACTTAAAACCAAATTTTTAGAAGCACTGAATTCTCTGAAAAAAAAAAAAAAAAAACAATAAACAATAAAACACTATGGGTTTTTGTGTCAGAATGCCTGGATCTGAAAGCAGGATACATCAGTTAAGCAAACTTTAGCAAGTTATGTACTCTCCCTAAACCTAATTTCTTATGTAAAGGGTGTTTAACAGTATCATTTATCCTTATAAAACTATAATCCTTTAATAGTATAAAGCATCTAAATCATTTTGAATTTGTGCTTGGCATACAGTAAACATTATGCAAATGTTTTAAATTAGTATTATCATTAGTAGCACATCTGTTTAGTCATAGTCCATTTTTATGATAATAGCCCTGGACAACCAAGCAAGCCATTTAAAGAACAGAATATAAAGCAGATTTTCTCTGCCAAGGGCTTTCTTGGTGCTACAGAATATGTTAGCCCCACAAGGGAAATGAACAGAACCCAGAGGTTCCACTGACTGCAGCCCTCTTCCCTATGTGGCAGCCACAGCTAGCTGGAAGTCAGGATTATGTGCGGCCACATATCTGTGTGTGTGTGTGTGTGTGTGTGTGTGTGTGTGTGTGCACGCGCGCGCGTGTTTTAGCTCTCAGTCGTGGCCTACTCTTTGTGACCCCATGGACTGTAGCCTGCCAGGCTCCACTATCCACGGGATTCTCCAGGCAAAAATGCTGGAGTGGGTTGCCATTCCCTTCTCCAGGGGATCTTCCCAACTCATTGACTGAACCCGGGTCTCCTGCATTGCAGGCAGATTCTTTTTTTTTTTTTTCTTTTTTTTTTTTAATTTATTTTTTTTTTAATTTTTTTTTTCCATTTATTTTTATTAGTTGGAGGCTAATTACTTTACATCATTACAGTAGTTTTTGTCATACATTGGAATGAATTAGCCATGGATTTACATGTATTCCCCATCCCAGTTCCCCCTCCCACCTCCCTCTCCACCCGATCCCTCTGGGTCTTCCCAGTGCACCAGGTCCGAGCACTTGTCTCATGCACCCAACCTGGGCTGGTGATCTGTTTCACCCTAGATAATATACATGTTTCAATGCTGTTCTCTTGAAACATCCCACCCTCGCCTTCTCCCAGAGTCCACTATCTGAGCCACCACAGAAGCCCAGCCATATGTCTAATGCTCTACAATTATATGTTCTAGAACCATGATGCAGAACAGACTAAACCAGGACCTGGGAGACAGTACATCAGGACATGGGAGACAGAGGTCCATAAAATGCTGACATCTACACCAGTCGCCTCCCAAATTAGAGGAAAAACATTTTGAACATGCAGCTTGAGATAAGTGTATCATTTATGGGTAACATTTACTGTACTGAGAAAGTATATTATAAAACATTCTGAAGAAAAAATTAACAGCAGGCCGGAACTTTGCTCCACATACGGTCTCCCTGGAAACATCCGGGTTATGACAAACAAGAAGTGACAGCTGTGTTACCAGTCAGCAATGTTTGTTACCGAAGGAACACATCTGGACGAGGAGGATGCTGACTCAGCTTCCTGATGCAGTGTGTGCTAGCAACCAAGAGCATCCCTTTAGGAAAGCTGGATCGTCATCAAGAGGCTGATTCCCGTGGAGCACGAGCCTTCCCCAAGGCGAAGTAGCCCTTATCTACCCATATGATCTCATCTTAAAACTCAGTTACTATATAGGAGGTAATGCAGAGAAGGTGGAAAACGGTTCCTGAACATCTAGAGGGACTCCCACTGAAGAAGCATCTGACATTATCCTACTGACATTCTATTTCCGGTCCTGTATCCTTCTACTAAACCAAGTGAATCTGGTGCTGAACAATAGTGTCATACTAGTGTGTGTGTTAAAACCACAGATCCACTATGTTGATCATACAATGTACATACACAAAAAGTAATGTGTATGTACATACACATAATGAATTATTTTAAGCACCATACATTTGAGTATACTGCTTGGGTCCATGTACATTTCAGAGTATTTGGGGTATATTCTTTGTAACCACTTGGAAGCTATAGCTTTTCCCTCTGTGATTTTCTGGTGTTTTTCACAGATGTTTTTCTTTGGTCCTTGTAAATCTTTGGCTTTCTCTGCAAATACTAGTGCCCCTAGGACTTCTTAAACTAAAAATTGGTAACTCCATTGTTATAAACTCTAACAGCAAAACAAGGAATTCCTGAAAATTCAAACATTAAACACATTGAAGTTCTTCACTTCCTGCTCATTTTCTTTTAAAGTTTATCAAGATATAACTACAATAGTATACATATATCCCTTCCAATGAAATTTTTTTTTAAAAAATTAGAAGAAAAGATATAATTATAGAAGGCTTTAAAATCTACAACATTGTGGGAGAAGTAATTTTGTCTTTCCATTTTAATATACTTTTAGGCTAGTTTCATTAAAACATGCTACGTCCAAAATAGAACAATTCATCCCACTCGACACTACCCTCAATTCCAGTAAGCAAACAATTTTGCCATTTCCTATGAAAATTTCTATAGACTTATCTTTCATCACCCCATTTTAAAGCACATGTGGTTTTTAAAAGTTATTAAACTTACCCTGATACATGTAACATCAGCAACATGTAGAAGACAAAGAAGAGATTATGAGTATACCAGAAGATGTCATAGTTAGAAACTCTGAAAAAAAAAATAACTTAATTTCAATTTCACTTCCTACTCCATCTCGATAAAACAAGCAAGCGTCCTTTCAAATACATGTCACTACTGAAAGTTGAAATATGAGTTCATCTGAGATTTATTTATTAATATCAACATATTAGCATACCATTGCAGAAAACTGAAGAAATTATAAGCAACACTTTATCATCTTGAAGATTATTTGCATTTCAAATAAAGGTACACAGAAAAAATTAAAATCAGGTGTTTATTTTTAAATTATTATGATGTAAGGCTAAGGAGCAGGCAGCAGTCTGCTAACGTGTACTACTGCTGCCTTTATCTATCAATATTCTCAACTTTCAAATGATTTAAAAACAACTAATGTTTCTATCCTAATATGTATTTTGAGAGTAGTTCAAAGGAAATTCAGATGGAGATAAAGTAAATAAATGCTCATCAAGATTTTATATGATTTTTCTAGACAGTACATAACTTTAAAACCTTGTGTTACTGCCCTGGGGGAAGACCAAGATTTTAAAAAGGGAGGAGTATAATCAACACAGCCTATAAAATAAGTAAAAAGACTATCAGTTACTTATTTCATATACCTGAGTGGATGTTCATATATTAGACTCAGAGGTGGAGAGAAGCTACCTGAAAAAAGCTTAGATGATTCTCATACAACCCCCAAAACCTTTTAGAACCCCCAGTTTAGGCAATAACCAATATAGTCACATCTACTCCAGTCACAGATTGCTACCACAAACAAGATCCGTAACACCCTTTTAATATAAACTTTCTTGCATAGATCTGATTTTTTTAATCTAAATTTCTAAAAGTGGAATTACATCAAAGGACACACACTGTGCAAGGTTTTTGATATACACTCCCCATTGCTCTATAAAACATGTTTATCAATCAAGAACCCAATCATAGAAGTAGGAGTGCCCATCTCCCCGAACCCAGACTTGACTTCATACATCTCCAGTATCTTGGAATAGGGTATTATTTCATTTGTGTGTTACTTGCTTTCAATTCTTCTGTGACTTACCTGTTCACAGTAATTATCCATTTCTACAGCATATTTCTCAACTGTTGCAAGTAAACCTATTCAAATTTAAGAACATGCTAGTTCCATAGCAGGGCTTCCCAGGAGGCACTGCTGGTAAAGAACCCGCCTGTCAATGCAGGAGACATAGAGACACAGGTTCCATCCCTGGGTCGGGAAGATCCCCTGGAGGAGGGCATGGCAACCCACTCCATGTTCCTTCCTGAAGAATGGAAGAGGAGCCTGGTGGGCAACAGTCCACAGGCTCCCAGAGTCAGACACGACTGAAGAGCTTAACAAGCATGCAAAGCTCCATGTAGGTGTAATAATTTTCCCAGTAACATGTTTACTTTCCAATTTTTATATGTATATTGACATTCAAGAGTTTTAGTTTTCATATTTTTAGATAGCTAAATATTTCCTATATTTCCTTGTTGATTATGAGCACTGATAAATATAACTTAAAGTTTCCTCCAAATCTTCAGTGGTGCAATTTTTCACAGTTAACTTTGTCACTGAGCTAGAATTTCATTCACTTAAGCCTTCCTTTCCTCACAAGCTTGTAATGGCACCTTATTGACTTGGCAGGTTCTCACATATGGCAAAGTTCTCTTCAAGGCTTTCTACCAACTATCACTTAGTTCAAGGCCTTGGTCATTTTTGCAAGTAAGTCTTATTCTGCTTTTATTAATTAAAGTATAGTTTTCTTATAATATTATATTAGTTTCAGGTGTACAGTATAGTAATGCCCTATTCTAAGTTATTGAGGCATATTTTTTTAATGTTTAGTAAACCACATCTTCCTTTTATTCCACTTGGGAATATTTACTTGAAACGTCCCCATACTCAAATCCTTCTCACTCAGAAATTTGACTGAAAGATTTTTCCGAAACAGGAAATTATATGTAGAAATGTCTCTATTTCCCTTTGAGTTACACAGGAACCAGAATACTGCATCAAGTAAGCATTTGGGTTAATCAAGACACTTTCTACATATGAAAATGAAGATAATCTGAAGGAAATCTAAATAGTCTGACCAAGAAGCATCAAAATAATGGCTCTGACACTCACCGTATCGCATATGTTGAAGCTGTAATCATCAAGAACAGCACCAGTACCATGCAGACTCCTGTCAGGCCAGGGACTATAAAAATATACATAAGTACATTTTAACTTAAGTCATACTGAGAAAAAAGGTACAAAAAATTATTACCTTAAAATTCAAAGTACTAGGCTGCTCTGTGGGAAGCCTAATTGAAATCATCTATCTCCTAGCATGTTCTCTGTCAAAAAAAACTTTTTTTTTTTTTAATTAGCATTAGTTTCAAGGTACTTAAGACAGTAGAATCTTTTCCACCTTTAACAGAAAAGTCCCTTTTGGTATTTTCAAATATTCCAATCAGAATGGTGACTACATTCATACTTTTACAGGAACACACTATAGCAAACATCAATAACTAATGCAACAGAACACAGTTGACATCCAACATCCTGACTGTTTTGGTTTTCTCCATCAGAGTCAATGTCAAATAATTTCTTTTGGACTTCACTACCTAGAAAAAATTTCCAGAAAAAATAAGCAAAACCTGAATCTTTCTAAAAACCACAACTTCAAGTGCAGAACAAAACATGGTGAAAGTGAAGAAAAAAGTTACAGTGCTGATTTTTTAAGAATACTCTCAGACATAATCCCCCTTAGAATGGAAAACATTTTAAAATCAGTGTTTCTGATATTACATAACACTTGTTCTTAAAAAGAAAGCGTGCAAACATGTCACTTTACAAAATTAACACTGGTTTAATAGATTGCTATAAACCTAGTATTAGCTCATAGAGGACATCCAAAATGAATAGGTGATATGCTATATCAAAGAGTGAAAAATCACAGTAGTCTCATTTCTTATTATCTTATTACTATCAAATAAAATATTGTCTATAATTTACCTTTATTTACTCTTACAATCATATGAGCAACAATAAGTACTAAATGACCTAGCTAAGAAAGTCCATCTCAAATCTTTCTAGAAAAGGAATGAAAACAATTCTGTCTCCAAAAGTACAGACACCTCCCCACTCTTCTTCTTGACAAGGAAGCACCTACGAAACAGAAGGCCCATCAGGGAACAAGAGCCATCAGCAGAAGCAAACAAGCTGGGGGCGATACCAGGGCAATGCTGACATGCATCATTAGGATCACAGAGGGTGTAGGATGGTTGGAAAATAATACTGGAAATTCCAATACGGTAGAGACAAGTTTCCACTTGTAAAGGGCCACGTGAGAAATAAGGAGTCAGTCTATGGGGCTTAATACTTGAGTACGCCCTCCTTTTCACTCTTCCCAGGACACAGATTTGGAAGCCTAACAAAACTTGCCTTTCCCTGATGTCCCAATCCAAATCATCTGCCCTCTAACTTCTTTCATAGGGCACTCCCTTTCCTATTGTCTCTCCCATTGCTTTACCTCCTAGGGGTAACAGAAGAGCAAGATAAGTACACTAGTTCACACGAAAGGATTAATAGCACTATTTAAAAAGAACAGCAGGCCTACAAAATGACCAAGCCTTTCTTCTTCCAAACACTTATCCCCCCAAAACACAAACATATCCACCCCAAACTTGTCCAAAAATATTCATTAACCACTTTAATACTCAAGGCCTATAAACAATTCAAATCTCCATCAACAGATGGATGAATAAATCATTATTTATTGTGCCTGAAAAATTAATCAGCAGTTTAAAAAAATGACATATACCTACGCATATGAACCCAGATGAACCACAAAATTATTAGTATGAGTGAAAAAATCAGACTCCCCCCACAAAGAACCCTGAAAGAATAAAAGCTCTATGATTTCTTTTATACAACATTCTAGAAAATTCAAAGCATTCTTTAGTGGTAGAAAGCAGATCCATAACTAGGAGGGGTAGACAGCAGGATGCATTACAAAAGATCACAAAATATTTTTAGAATGATGGACTTATTTGTTATCTTGATTTTGATCATGGTTTCTTACGTATATACATATGTCAAAAGTGATCAAATAACATACTTTACATATGTATAATTTAGAGTACTTCAGTTATAACTCAAATTTAAAGAAGAAAAAAGAGAGAAGGTCCATCTCTCTGGCTCCAAGTAATTTAAAAAATCCATATCTGCCCAAATGAATAAATAAATGATAGAATGCCAGATGGCTCTATAATGTGAAATTTGTGGTTGGAGAGGCCTTTCAAGTAATTTCATGAGGCTTCATGAATGTCTACTGTGTCTACATACAAGGTTTCCTGTATATAGTCCTGAACGTGCCTAAATTAGTTTTAGAATGTCTGCAAATCACTTCATCAGGACACCTGAAAAAATGGAGCATGTTTAGAATAGAGGTATAAGTTCCAAAGGGTATTATTTGAACATCAATTCTTTTAGGTATTAATTTCCAGTGATCAAAAATGCTATAACTATTCCTTGAAGAATCACAGGGCACATTAATGTAAATTTTCTGAGAGGTACTAAAGTCAAGAAACCAGCTTAAATTTGAACAAATACTTCCCCAAACATTGAACTCGAGCATTCCTTTTAGAGCAGACCATGGAAAACACATTAGAAAGACTTAGGGTGAAATAGTTGACCTCAGCCATTTGAAATCAAGATGAAATAGAAGCCTCAAATAACCTAGGCCATATGTGTATATCCTGGAATTATAGCCCTGTTACTATCCCTTAAGTCAAATCCCAATCTCACTGAATCACATCTGTAAACTAAGGAGAATCAATTCAATGCTTTTTAATATTCTTTCAGATTTAAGAAGTTATCTTTCTTTTTAAAAGAATTCATTTTTCCTTTCTCTCTTCCAGAAGTACAAAAATTACAGAGTTTGCAATTTATAAAGTAATAGACTTCATAGCAATGAAGAAAAACTGACTTATAATTAGCAATGAGAAGAAAAAAATTACAATCAAAGTGGTCCAAAAAAATGGCGGGATGGGTAACCTAAAAACCAAAGAGGAGAGAGCGGGGGAGATAAATTAGGATTTAGGGATTAATATATGTACATTATTATATATAAAATAAGTAAACAGCAAAGACATACTGCATAGCACAAGGAACTATACTCAGTATCTTGTAATAACTTATAGTGGAAAAGAATCTGAAAAAATATATATTACATATACACAAACACACACATATACATATACACACACATATATATGCATGTATAACTGAATCACTTTCCTATACACTTGAAACTAACACAACATTGAAAATTAACTATACTTCAGTTTTAAAAAAGCTAAGATTTTCTGTCACTGGAATTAAACAGAGACTGGCCTACAAATTATCTAGAATGTTGCAGAGACTATGTAACAAGTAGAAAAGTGTAAAAACAAATGACTTTTCTACAAATGACCCAATTTCATTCATTTTTAAGGCTGAGTAATATTCCATTGTATATATTATATACTACAACTTCTTTATCCATTCATCTGTAACATTTAGGTTACTTCCATGTGCTGGCTATTATAAATAGTGCTGCAATGAACACTGGGGTATGTATGTCTTTTTTTAATATTTATTTATTTTAATCGACTGTTTGGTTTACAAAATTGGTTTCAATTCTGTCATACATCAACATGAATTACCCATAGGTGTACATTCTTCCTGGAGAAGGCAATGGCACCCCACTCCAGTACTCTTGCCTGGAAAATCCCATGGATGGAGGAGCCTGGTGGGCTGCAGTCCATTGGGTCGCTACGTATCGGACACGACTGAGCGACTTCACTTTCACTTTTCACTTTCACACGTTGGAGAAGGAAATGGCAACCCACTCCAGTGTTCTTGCCTGGAGAACCCCAGGGACGGGGGAGCCTGGTGGGCTGCCGTCTATGGGGTCGCGCAGGGTCGGACACGACTGACGCGACTTAGCAGCAGCAGCAGTGGTACATTCTCCCCCTCATGTGTCTTTTTGAATTATGGTTTACTCAGGGTCTATACTTATTAGTGGGCTTCCCTCATAGCTCAGTTGGCAAAGAATCTGCCTGCAATGCACGAGACGCGGGTTCGATTCCTGGATGGGGAAGATCCCCTGGCGAAGGAACAGGCAACGCACTCCAGTACTCTTGCCTATAGAATCCCCATGGACAGAGGAGCCTGGCAGGCTACAGTCCACGGGGTCACAAGAGTTGGACACAACTTAGCAACTAAACCACCACCACTCCCAGTAGTGGGGTTGCTGGGTCATATGATAGTTCTAGTTTTAGTTTTTAAGGAACCTCCACACTGTTCTCCATGAAAGTGTTAGTCTCTCATTTGTTTCTGACTCTTTGAGACTCCACGGACTGCAGTCCACCAGGCTCCTCTGTCCATGGAATTCTCCAGGCAAGAATACCAAAGTGGGTAGCCAAGCCCTCCTCCAGGGGATTTTCCTGACCCAGGGATCAAACCCAGGTCTCCCTCACTGCAGGCAGATTCTTAACCATCTGAGGCACCATAGTGGCTGATTTACATTCCCATCAGCAGTGCAAGAGGGTTCCCTTTTCTCCACACCCTTTCCAGAAACCAACACAACATTATAAAGCAATTATGCTCCCTTTAAAAAAGGCCAAGAAAATGACTTTTATCCATTCAGGGACTACTTTCTGGGCATCTGTATTGCACAGTCAAGTGCTAGAGTAAAAATGAATTGTGCTCTAAAAGAAATCTCAGTCCAGTGTGGGAGACACGATAAGCAGGCAACTGCAACGTAAGGTATTGAGTGCTGAAAGAGAGCCAGACATTGAGTATTTTCAAGGTACATCAAAGGGCATCCTAACCTAGCCTTGGATAATAGCTCAGCCAAGTCCCAATAAACTAGCCTCTATTACCACACATATCCCAAGAGTCAGGAAGCACAGATTAGAAAGTATTGGGCTAGTCTAAGTTCACTGGGCAGTCACTTAGCAAAAGAAGTACACTGTGAACTCTCAGTCTTCAAGTTTTAAAGCAAAATCTATACTTGCTTTCTTAGGGAAAAAAGGGTTTATTACGTTTACTCTTATTGTTTTTGATCTATGCATATTAGGTTAATTAGTAGCCCGTAAAATGAATGACTGCACTACATTGCCATTTATAGATGAACTGAAAGATCATTTTCATCCCTACCCAGATGTAGTCAGAAATATACCATCTTGTATTCATCATCCTGTTTTTACCAAGATAATTGGAGACATAACTGTGTTTGTTTATAAGGGTTTTTCTAATTGAAATTGGATATTGAGCATTTTATTCTCATCATACAAGTACTACCAAATTTGGAGATATGTAGCATGCATTTTTAAATGTTTGAATAATTCAATCTATTAAATTTATTCTATAAGTTCCTAATTGGAATGTTTCTAACATTTATTTAGTGAGTCAAAATACCACAGACGAGCTTTAGCATCATATTTAGGGGGATTGGGTCTGTGTTCCTGGGAAATAGATGGCACTTGATGAAAAGTATAGTATTTCTTTCATCAAATTTTATGGAACTGGGCCACCAAAGTGATACCGACATGCTGATCTGGGGCAGTTCAAGTTGCTTGTATTGAGAGAAACTCCACAAAATGTTTTCTCTGCATGCTCTGCGGGTGGCCCTGTTCCACTGTGAAGAAACTGATTTCAAGTGGAAAACAACATATACGTAGGTAATAAATTATTCTACAGTATATGGAAGGAAGCCAATTATTCATAGTATTTTACCATGTATCTTTAGGGGCCCAAGCCAAGAAGGGATCAGCTCTGCTTAGGGGAATTAGGGAGAAACCTGTGCATAATGGGGTATGTCAACTGACACTTAAAGGATGAGTGAGAGTTGAACAGGTGAAGAAAGGAGAGTAAGAGAGGAGGTAAAAGGTAGGTAGTGGTGAGAAGTTATGCTCAGGAATATAATCAGATGCTCAGTAAAGGTAAAACAGTACTGGGAAGGTTAATAAAACACATTGCCAGGTCCCAACTTGGTCTCTCTCTAGGGTGAAACCAGGAATTCGTGTTTTTAAATATAATATTACCTCTATTTTGCCCAACACACTCATAGGAACTTTTGAGAAAGAATACAGGATGATGGTATTTCATGTTAGGGGTACAGATCACCTACTTATAAGCATTAATTTTACTAAGTTTCTTAATGTAATATCTTTGTCATATAAGAGATTTTTTATGTTTTTATAAGCTAAACTTTTTAAAGCATTTCTAATGTTTCATCTATATTCTATGCAGTAAAAGAATATTAAAACAAAGTTCTTATTTATTTCTCTTAAATTGATCCATATGAACCAAAAAATACATTGACTCATACATAAGGTTTTATTTTTCTGCTTTTCCTCCATTCTGTTCTCATCCAATTCTTAATGCTTTAATGAAAACATGCTTTCAATGAGCAAAGTTGTAAACAAAACTAAATGGTGTTCCTAAGGAGAAAACTGTGAAACATGTACTTTGCAAATGGAAAAAAATTATAATGTATAGGCAGAAAATATATATTATAAATATGTAGATGTGGCATGAAAGGGAAAACACCTGAATTATTATTTTTCTTCATAAGACTGATGAAAAAAGAAACAATGCATTTGACAGAGCCATGTCTCAGTCCTGTATGCAATTCTGATCCTTAATGAGACAGTACAGCCAAGACTCTATGACAGACCACCTCCCATCCACAATCATCATGTCTCTGAAACAGGTGCTAAAAATCCCCCACATACAGTCTCCTTTTCATTATTATAAATGTAAGATTGAGACAGAGAAAAAATAACTAGAACTGTACTAACACCAGGGCCAAATTCTGAGATGTTCAAATGCACTTTAACAAATAGTCTAGACTGAGATTTTACGGACAACATGTTTACTTATTTTAGCGACTGTTTCTCCTCTTCCTTATAGGTTTTAAGATCAGAAAATGTCCTACTAAATTACTAAATATTAAGAACTACACTGATACTCAGAGTGCTTGGTGTTTTTTCTCCAAAACTTCAAAAACAAAAACTCATTCCCTCTGTATTATCTCCAATAGTACTTGTCATAACAGCGGGCACATGGCAGCCACTCCTAAGCCCAAGGTCTTATATAATTTCCATTGAAAAAATATATGAAAGGCAAATACATTTGCTTAATTTTACTCTTCATTCCTTTGAACCCTAGTGGTTCGCCCTGGCCCTTGGTTTCATTGAAACCTTATGCTTGAACAGTTGTTTAGCATAAACATTTCCCATGTGGTATTTTGGCATATATATAAACACAGTATAGAAGCTGCAGTGATAACAACTTACCAGTTGTGAAGAGCAGTTTTCTAGGATCCTGAAAAAAAAAAGAAAAAAAATGGCTGAAAAATAAAACACTGATGAACACAAAATTCTGCAAGGAGTCTGTGAGCGATAAGAGCCATGTGTTAGGCATGTAGGAAACTGTCCTCCCAATGGAAATAACAGATTCAATTAAGTTTCATAATGTTTTTACAATGCTAGAGGAGATTATGGTGGTGGTGGTGTTAGTTGTTCCGTCATTTCCTACTCTTTGCGACCCCATGGACTGTAGCCCACCAGGCTCCTCTGTCCATGGAATTCTCCAGGCAAGAATACTGGAGTGGGTTGCTATTCCCTTCTCCAGGGGATCTTCCTAACCCAGGGACTGACTCAGGTATCCTAATTTACAGGCAGATTCTTTACAGTCTGAGCCACCAGAGAAGCCCAGAGGAGATTATCATACATACAAAATCCAATTCCAAGGAACGTATCCATTTGAAAAGGGAAGAATATTGGTCAGAAGGTCCAAGCTTTCATCTTAATGGTCAATTATAGGATAGCAGGAGTGGCCTGAAGCCCACCCTTTGATCATTCTGGGATTCAATACTTTTGGCTATAATGTGGAAACATTAATATATGCTCTGTCTACAACCGCCAACTACACCTATGAAGTCGCTCAGTCATATCTGACTCTTTGCAATCCCATGGACTGTAGCCTTCCAGGCTCCTCTGTCCGTGGGATTTTCCAGGCAACTGCACCTAGCAAGTGTCAAAACAGTGAGAATCAAAAAAGTAATAAAATATATGGAGGGGGTTATGTTGTGCAAATTCAATGCAGAGAATACTGAGAACTAAAATGTTTCAAATGCTACTGTGAAAAGTAGTGATAATATTCAAATAAGGAAGACAGCTTCCTTCTAATTAGAAATACATTAATATTGTTACTGGAATATTTCCTTTAAACTATATCCCCATGGTATAATGAACTGAAATCAATTCCCTTCTCTCTTCTGGAAATCTTAGATCAATGCCCAGTAGAATGTGGATTAATTTTTTATCCAAAGGGGCCTAATACTGTACAAGTTATGAATTACTTTTCTCATGTCTCCATTGAATCTGTGGCCAGACCAAGCTATATACAAAGTAGGAAGCCATTTAAATAATTTCAGGGACCCTCAATAAGGACCATTTGCCCAAAAATAGCTCCTCACCCAGCTTAGGTTCAATGGCTTCTAGTTAGAAACATAGCATTAAAAACAGGACTAAAGGCTAATCTAAAGTATCAAAGTGTCAGTTGCTCAGTTGTGTCTGACTCTTTGTGACCCCATGGACTGTAGCCCGCCAGGCTCCTCTGTCCATGAAATTTTCCAGGCAAGAATACTGGAGCGTGTAGTCATTCCCTTCTCCAGGGCATCTTCCCGACCCAGGGATCGAATCCAGGTCTCCTGCATTATAGGCAAATTCTTGACCATCGGAACCACTACTACTGCTGCTGTTAAGTCACTTCAGTCGTGTCCGACTCTGTGCAACCCCATAGAGGGCAGCCCACCAGGCTCCACCGTCCCTGGGACTCTCCAGGCAAGAACACTGGAGTGGGTTGCCATTTCCTTCTCCGTCTGAACTACTAGGGAGGCCCATAATCCTGAGGAACCTAATACATAAACAACTAGGAAAAACACAAGATAGACTGAACAAAGTGGTAATACCAGAAATATGAATAATTAGCTGGGAAACCTCAGAAGATGAATAAAACTGCTAGGGAATGAAGACGGGGTGTAAGAGTAAGAGACTGTTTCACAGATGACAAGATGAGGCCAACTGAGCTATTGCATTAGGAATGTGCCACCCATCACAAACTGGAGAATGAAGGGGTCCCTGGGGACGTGGAGAAAACAAGAGTGTAAGCACACAGCAAGAACACAAAAGCATCCTTTCCAAAGACAAGTCACAGAAGAATACAACTGTTCATATATGTATTATCTCTCTGTGAATGTGTGTGTATTTTTTCATCTTAATCTAGTACATGGCCTGATACCTACCAGGCACTCAAAAATATTTATTAAAAGAAAGAAGAAGGGGAGAAAGACATGACTGAAGAAGCAAAGGAAGGGAGGAAAGATGGGGGAAAAAAGGAAAATGTAAATTAAAATGAATTACTATTTTTCATCCATCTTATCAGCAGTATTTTTTAAGAAACAAGTGAGGTGTAAAAATAAGCATTGCAATAAAATTGGTAGAGTGTATCAACTGGTGAAGGTTTCTTGGAAAGTAATTTGTCCAACAAAACTAAAAATGTGTGTACCTTTGAAACCAAAATTACTTCTATAAATCTGCCTAGCAGAACTGTACAAAAAAAAATAAATTTATTAGCATGCAGTTTATGACAAAAACCTGGAATCAGCTCAACATTCGTGAATAAGAAAATGACTAAAAATAAATTATGGTATATTTGTATGAAGAAGATGAGGTATATGTATACTTTCTGATACAGTAAGTCACAATACATATATTTACAAACTGCTATTGCTAAAGAATATATATCATAAAATACTACTCAAAAGAAGAAAACATAAAATCATTACCTGTGGCTATTTTTGGAGGAGAAGCTTTCACTTTCCACTTACTTGGGAGTTCTAAAATATTTTTACATTAAGCCTCTATCTCTCTTAAACTGAAATAAATTTAATCCTAAAATCCTAGAAATCCTAAAATGACTAGAATACTGGCATCTTAAGAAAAAGTATATTAAAATAAAATGATTAAATCATTACAGTTATTGAAGACATATGAATTATAAAGCAGAAGAGAGAAGGAAAGAAGGAAAAGATTAAAAAAGAATTTTCATTAAGATACAAGTAACTCCATATGACCAGGGCAAGTGATGGAAGATAGGGAGAGATACGGGGATCTCTCTGGCATGAAATCATTACATGTGGAGCTTCCACTGGCATGCTAAGGAGCTGGACTTCTCCATGGTTCTTCATGCCAGATAGACTCCTGCAAGGCAGGAGACCTGTGTTCAACCCCTGGGTTGGGAAGTTCCCCTGAAGGAGGGCATGACAATCCACTCCACTATACTTGCCTGGAGACTCCCCAAGGACAGAGGAGCTTGGTGGGCTACAGTCTATGGAGTCACAAAGAGTTGGACATGACTGAGTGACTAAGCACAGCACATAACTCTACAATCACCTGGTGAACTTTTAAAAACGTTAGTTCAGTTGCTCAGTCGTGTCTGACTCTATGTGACCCCATGGTCTGCAGCACGCCAGGCCTCCCTGTCCATCACTAACTCCCAGAGCTTGTTCAAACTCATGTCCATCGAGTCGGTGATGCCATCCAACCATCTCATCCTCTGTTGTCCCCTTCTCCTCCCTCCTTCAATCTTTCCCAGCATCAGGGTCTTTTCCAATGAGTAAGTTCTTTGCACCAGGTGGCCAAGTTATTGGAGCTTCAGCTTCAGCATCAGTCCTTCCAATGAATATTCAGGACTGATTTCCTTTAGGATGGACTGGTTGGATCTCCTTGCAGTCCAAGGAACTCTGAAGAGTCTTCTCTAACACCACAGTTCAAAAGCATCAGTTTGTCAGTGCTCAACTTTCTTTATGGTCCAACTCTCACATCCATATAAGACTACTGGAAAAACCATAGCTTTGACTATATAGACCTTTGTCAGTAAAGTGATGTCATTTACTTTTGAATATGCTGTCTAGATTTGTCATAACTTTTCTTCCAAGGAGCAAGCATCTTTTAATTTCATGGCTGCAGTCACCATCTGCAGTGATTTTGGAGCTCAAGGAAATGAAGTCTGTCACTGTTTCCATTGCTTCCCCATCTATTTGCCATGAAGTGATGGGGCCAGATACCATGATCTTCATTTTTTTTAATGCTGAGTTTTTTCACACTCCTCTTTCACTTTCATCCAGATGCTCTTTAGTTCCTCTTCGCTTTCTGCCACAAGGGTGGTATCATCTGCGTATTTGAGGTTATTGATATTTCTCCTGGTTATCTTGATTCCAGCTTGTGCTTCGATCAGTCTGGCATTTCGCATGAGGTACTCTGCATATAAGTTAAATAAGCAAAGTGACAATATACAGCCTTGATGTACTCCTTTCCCAATTTGGAACCAGTCTGTTGTTCCATGCCCAATTCTAACTATTCCTTCTTGATCTGTATATAGATTTCTCAGGAGTGAAACTGACCTGCATACAGATTGCTCAGCAGTGAAAAATATTAGGGGCTGCCTCTAACCCAGGTCAACAAAATCACACTGGTATATTAAAAGATACTAGTATAGTTAAGGGATTTATCTAGGGCTACTTGTTATTTTGGTTTAATGATTTATGTCCATGATTGTTTGTCATTACTTTGGCCTTTGATTTGTCTTGGGAGGGAGGTCAAGCACATGATCAGTGGTACGAATCTAGAGAACTCTGGTGATATGTAAGGGGAAGACGGAGTGAGGAGAACAATCTATTAAGTCACTACCAAACTGAGCAGAATAGGGCGGGGCTCTGATCACATGGGACCCTGAACATTTTGGTGTTGATGCAGCCTTGGCTTTGGGAACCAAAGGCAACCCGAGGTCACCGTGAGAGTGTCAAGCAACAGAGACCTAACTAGGGCTGTGCACATTCTGTTTCTTGGTCCACCTCGGCTCCCTGCACATATAATTTCACTTTATGGGCAGCTTCATATGGAGAAGAGCAACCCTAAGTTAGATAGTGCCCCCTATAGAATTCAGCCCAAGGTCACCTATTATAAGGATTACAAAACAAAATAAAACAAAGTAAAGCATTAAAATTCAATAATATTTTTAAGTCAAATCAACTAATGGTCTAGGATCATCAGTCAACTTTCTATTCTGCCCTTTTCCTCCTCAAGCAGAGTATGAGTTCCTGGAGGATTTTTACCATGTGTTGGCACTGCCAATAGCCTCCACTGAGTGATGGGAATTAGACAAAACTGTTGGGAGGCAGAAGGCTGCCTGAGTGGCAACCATGTGAACACCGCAGAACGCAATAAGTAGACACTATCCGAACTTTCAGGTTCAGCAGGAGAGACTGTGAAATAGTAATTACATATATTTTCTGTTGAAAAGGAATAAAACTCAACTTGACAAGTGCATTTTAAAAGCACTCAAAAGGAGCAGCAAGGTACAAATTTTCTGCGAAAATCACAGACCCTCATTAGTCATCTCACGACAAGTGAAAGGAAAATGAGAAGACAGAGGCCACCCACCTCCTCTCGGTATCTTGCTGCGTTCAGTTCGACAAAATCCTCACGGTAGTTCACTGAGAAGTTGAGGGCATTAACCAGGTGGGCGGCCACGTGCACACCTACAGAATCACACCAGTCAGTGGGGTTTTCAGATATGCTCAATAAAGGGGAGTTGGTTCCTCTCCTTACACAAACACAGGGTCACACTTTGACAACCATGTAGGCAATAAAATGTTCAGTTAAAAGGGAAGTCTTAAAAGCACAAAGAATCTTACTTATACACAGTTTTAGCATGAGAAATAATGTAAAGAAACAGAATTTTCAAAAGCCGAAATAAAATAACCCTAATAAGTCAAGAGTTAGAAATACACCAACACACACTGACAGACATACGCACACATATGTGTATAATAATACAGGAATTTATTTATTCATTTAAGCATCTCCTGAATACAGTAACCACCACCCCCCCTTACTCATTGTTTCACTATCTGCAGCTTTAGTTACCTGTGGTCTGAAAACATTCAGTGGAAAATTTCAGAAATAAACAGTTTAGAAGTTTTAAATTGCATGCTGTCCTGAGTGTGATGAAATCTCTGGCTGTCCCGCTCCATCCCACTTGGGACACGAGTCATCCCTTAGTCCAGCACAGCCCACCCGTTGGCCACTGAGTAACGGGCTTGGTTATCAGATCCACAGTCTGAGACACTGCAGTACTTGTGATCAAGTCGCCCTCGTTTTATTTAATAATGGCCCCAAACGACAAGAGTAGTGATGCCAGCAATTCAGATATGCCATAGGAAGCTGTAAAGGTGAAAAGGTGAACGTTTCTTTAAGTGAAAAGGAGAACGTTTCTGACTTAATGAGGAAAAGAAGTTCCCTATGTTGATGGTGCTGAGATCCACAGCAAGAGGGAATCATCTATCCCGGAAACGGGAGAGAGAAAAGGATTTTGTGCTCAGTCTGCTATTACACCCCAAACTGCAGAAGTGACCAGCCGCAGCGCATATTCAGTTAAGATGGAAGAGCATTTAACTGGTACAATAAGGTACCTTGAGAGAGAAGAGGATCACATTCATTTAGTTTTTATTATAGCATATTGTTACAATTGTAACATTAGTAATTATTGCTAATCTTTAACTGTGCCTAATTTATAAACTAAACTTTATTGCAGGTGTGTTTGTATAGGAAAAAACAGTACATACAGGATATATAATCACTGATTTCAAGCATTCACTGGAAGTCTTGGAAAGTATTCCCCATGGATAAGGGGGAACTGCTCTATTATATATTTCCCAATCTTTCACCTCTCCTATAGCACCAAACCTGTTATATATTTTGTATACTTCACTGACACTCAACCTAACATAAAAGCCCATGAAAAGGCTTTTAACCAGTCAACATTTTTCACAGTCCACAGATTCAAGACATAGTGTTTAAATCCAATAGCAAAAGTGTAGTTAACAACTTCATAGGACAAAAACTCAGGAAGATAATAATCACCATTTAATAACCTGCCTACAATGGTGTGCTAATGAGTAGTCAATTGACTCAGAGCTTACACCAAAGAGTTAGGAAATTACTAGAGAGTGAAGAGAAATTCCTTTTGGCATTGTCAGAAAAAAGAAAATTATTATGAGGTTAGAGAAGAAAGAAGCAAATGACTTTTTGCACAACACTATAATAGCCTCCTCCCTTCTCAAGCTTTCCTTGTAGATGAAATAAGGTTAAAATTAACGGCACATTACAATGTACTGGAAAGAGCAACATTTAATTAGTTAGAAAACCTGTTTTCTTGCCCACATCATTTGCCTGCTAATGCCTCAGTTTACTCTTCTGTAAAATGGTGATGACAGAAATAAGAGACTTAATAAGATAAATGAACCAAAATTGCTTAGGAAAATATTACAATTTATACTTTAAGGACTGTTGTGATTCAAAAAAAGACATGGCCTGGAAAGTGAAAATTCTACAACCAATCCAACCTAGCATATGAGATGTATGTAGATGGGCCAAGAGTTCTGAATTACTCCCAAAGACAGTTGAAAGTGAGAGAGAAGGGACAGAACGCTAAATTATCTAGGGGGTTATTTAAAGGATTCATAAGCTGCTGTCAGTGCCCAGATTAAAGGAAGGAAAAGGGTCCTACAAATAAACAGACAGGAAATTGAAAGTGGGTTAACTAACATGAAAAGACAGAGTTCCAAAGAAATAAAGGCTGTCTAGGTGATACTCAACTATGGCATAGATATGAAACATTATTGAAGCAAAACTGTGTCCTACAGCTTCAGCATTTCTAAAATCTATAGGAAAAAAAATCCCTCTATTATACACAAAAGGCTTACATGTTCACTACATATTTTACTCCTCAAAAGTTCAAAGGCATCCTAAGAGGAAATACCATTCTTTTTAATTTTCCCGAAAAAAGTGCCCTAGGTAAGAGCTATATGAGAGATATCTTTAAGAGATAACATCCACCTTCCTTAAGAGGTTTTCTGTGTGTGCCCAGTCATTCAGTCCTATCTGACTCTCTGTCACCCCATAGGCGTAGCCCACCAGGCTCCTCGGTCAATGGCATTCTCCCAGCAAGAATACTGGAGTAGGTTGCCATTTTCTCCTCCAGGGGATCTTCCCAACCCAGGGGTCAAATCTGTGTCTCCTGCACTGGCAGGCATATTTTATCACTGAGCCAGCTGGGAAGACCCTAAAAAGTTTTTGAGATTGAAAGAATTTGCAGCTTTTGACTTTAGGCAGCAGAGAGAAAGTGATGGGCTTTGTGTGGATTTTCTCATTTCATCCTGTTTTACAGATAATACATCCCTATTTTACAGATAAGAAAACTAAGGGTAAGCTAAGGGGCTTTGCTGGTGGTCCAGTGGTTAAGAATCCACCTGACAATGCAGGGGACATAGGTTCAATCCCTAGTCCTGGAAGATCCCACATGTGCCACAGCTACTGAGGCCTGCTACAAACAGAGAAAGCCCCCAGCAGTGAAGACCCAGTGAAGTCAAAAATAAATAAATATTTAAATCAAGAAGAAAAGAAAGGTGGCTTAACTATGGTCAGAGCCCTAGTGAGCGGCAGACTGCAAACCCTCTGAATCACAAGCTCAGTCATGGCAACACTCTACACTATCTCAGTCTCTAGGTTGTTCTCCAATTGATGGAATATTTGGACACAACCACTGCTTAGAAAAAATCAAGTGAAGAATGTGCCAATGATTTCTGATCATCCTCCATTTTTGACCTTTCACTCTCTAGCTTTAATCCAACCCTAACCCTTACCACAAATGGCAACCCACTCCAGTATTCTTGCCTGGGAAACCCCATGGACAGAGGAGCCTGGAGGGCTACAGCTCATGGGGTCATAGACTTGGATATGACTGAATGACTAAGCCAACAAACACAATAGCACTGAGAAAATCTACTCATGAGGTTGTAAATTATAATAATTAATTCTGTCCTAGAACTTCACACACATGTTTTCATTTTCTTAAAACCATGAGGTAGGCGCTGCTGTCAATCCACTTTACAGTTAACAACAAACTGAAGATCAGAGAGATTATGTCACACAGTAGGGCAGATGGGCAGCTGGGGATAGACCTAAACAATCCATTGACAGAGTCCATGTGCTTCCCAGGAGGCACTACGGTGGAAAACCTGCCTACTAATGCAGGAGACAGATTTGATCTTTGGATCTGGAAGATACCCTGGAGAAGGAAATGGCAACCCACTCTTGTAGTCTTGCCTGGAGAATCCCATGGACAGTGGGGCCTGGCAAGCGATAGTCTAGAGTTTCACAAAGAATCAGATATGACTAAAGTGACAACATGCACACACTTAATAAAAATGTTTATAACTTTCTGTTTCAAACCTTTGCTCAGGATAAACATTTATTTTAAAATGACTCTTAAAAATCAAAGATTCTCACTTTACATTTTAACTTGGAATTGAGCAGAATAAACTTCCACAATTTTGACACTTGCTCTTCTGCCCAAGTAGTAATATCAAGGAAACATTTAACAAATATAATTTTGAAGGAATCATATTCTATGAATTTCACATTTTAATTTTCAAGAATTTAAACTTCTATCATGTCATTTCTTTTAGAGGTTGAAAACTTTTAATCACCTTCTTCCAATCTTTCTAAATGAAATTATTTCCTTTTAGAAAAACAATCAGTACCAGCTTAAGGACCAAACTTTGTATACACACACACATATATATTTATATACAAGTATATATACATACCTGACGTACCCATTTTCTGTAACACCACTAGATAAATTTCTTTACACACATGGAAGAGAAAACTAAGCTACATAATAAGAAAACCATAAACAGTAAAAATGCCATCCATAAAATGTTCTAACATAATATTTAACATCTTTTGTTTTTCCTCACCTGAGAAAATACAGATAGTCACACCACAGGTTATGTGGAATGTTCTGCTTTTATCCAACAATCTTCTGGTTCTCCGGCTTGGAACCTAGATTAAAAAAAAAACTGAATATGATAAAAGTGATGCAGCAAATTAGTTACATGCACAAAGCTTTGGAAATAGGGCAGAGGTCTATCAATTAAAACCTTGATAAGATGAAGTACAATGACTCTAGTCAGTGGAACACTCAAATCACTAGAGAGAACGTGAAGAGGCTTAGTATTGATATGGAAAGACACACAAGATATATTGTTAGGTAAAAATGTTACAACACATGAACTACACTATGATCCTATATTGTTTAAAATTAATAGCACTGTATATGTTAACATACTTGCAGGCATTTTTCTCAAACTGTGGTTGTGCTGGCAGAGCAACATTAGGGGGAGCCTTCACGGATAACTTTGCATATTTCTGCAGTGTTTTCATTTTACAATACGTGCGATTTCCTTTTGTGGTCAAAAACTAAGATTATTTTAAAATAAAACAATTTCATCTACAGATTTAAATGCCTGCTTGATCTTGTACAAAAATAAAACGTCAAGCATCTTTGAATACTATGTTTCACACTGGGGGACAATTCTCTAAGTCTTATTAAATGCTGAGAGACTTAGGTGGGCACTTTCCATTTCCTGCCATTTATCTTTTTCTTCATACCAAGCCAATGGCTAGCCACAGGGATCTAAACCTAGCATTTCACAATAGCTGGCAACCTACAGAAAGTGCTATTTCCACAAATTACTGCATTAAGAGTAAAGAGTTTCTAAATATAATTTCATGAAAAGATTGAGAACTTTAACTGCAGTAAATCCACTTACATGAACTTCAAAGAACATCAAAATGACCTCATGTTAACAACTCCTTTCAAAATATCAGTATCGATGCAGTAGTGCCTAACTATCTTAGTGAAGAAAGCAATAAAGACACACGTACACAAACACACACACACGGACAAGACAAGACAGAAAACAATTTCAGTTGGATTTTTAACTTTAAAGAGCTTTTCTCTTTTCTCAAATCCTTTCTTTCACATTCAAATATCATACACGACATCACATCATATCCAAGAACTCTATTTCAAGTCACTGACACAGCTCAAAACAGGAATGTGTTTTAAGAAACTGCCAACGCCAGCAGTCATCCTGTGTATTAATCCAAGTCCACGGGGCTCTTGGTCTTCCCTGGTGGTTCAGACGATAAAGAATCTGTCTGCAATGCGGGAGACCTGGGTTTGATCCCTGGGTTGGGAAGATCCCCTGGAGGAGGGCATGGCAACCCACTCCAGTACTCTTGCCTGGAGAATCCCATGGACAGAGGAGTCTGGCTGCTTACAGTCCATGGGGTCGCAAAGAGTTGGACATGACTGAGTGACTAAGCACAACATAGGGCTCCAGTGTGCTCACCTGAATTTCAGACCATGGTCTGAATTCAGACCATGAAAATTAAGTAGGACTAATGCGATACTTTTACACTTGATTGCTATGCTGGAATCAGTGACTAGAACTTCTTTTTTCTTACCTTCTGCGATCCTCGAAGGTAAGCCAGGAGCGTGCGGCACACGGGTAAGAGGATAAGGCTGCAGTTGAGGTTAAGAACAGATGCAGAGGCTCTGCTTAGACACAATCCTAGCTGAACAAATAAGGCAAGAGTCAAAACACAGTCAAGGACACAAGTAGACTACAAACATGCTGCCGACCTCAGCCTGCAGAATCATGGCAAATGCCAGCTCCTTCACGGGTCTTAAATAACCCTCCACCTTCTCTCTTACCAAAAGACAGCCTGGTCTCTCTCTCTTCTGCACTGCCAAAAAACGTAGCCTCCTCTCATTTCTCCTAGTGTTCTCATCACCTGATTACATCATTTCAGGACAAGGTCAATTTCTTATTCCACTCCTTCTATAATGTTCTGCGTGGTAAGAGCCCTAAAGTTTCAGAATATTCTGTGCATCCACACAGGTACAGAGTTGAATCCTTTGTTCACTGATAAGTTAACAAGAATTTCAAACAAAGGCTTTTTCAATTGTGTACTCTCTGGAGCACTCTGAGCCTCCACATAACTCCCTTCCACACTAGGACCTGCCTTTAAGCTCTTCACCTTACCGACACTACTCATCTTTCAGGCTTCCTCTTAAGCACTCCTCCTCTAAAGTTCTTCCCTGATGCTTCCCTGATACCACATAAAAAAGATAGTATTCCATATACAATGGAATACTACTCAGCCATAAAAATGGAATAATGCCATTTGTATCAACCTGGACTGGGCGGACCTAGAGATTATCACACTAAGTGAAGTAAGTCAGAAAGAGAAAGACAAATACCATATGACATCACTTATACGTGGAATCTAAAATATGACACAAATGAACTTATCTATGAAACAGAAACAGGCTTGCAGATAGAGAAAAGACTTATGGTTTCCAAGGCAGAGGGGAGTGCAGG
The DNA here is from genome assembly GCF_023699985.2 of Odocoileus virginianus. NCBI lineage: Eukaryota > Metazoa > Chordata > Mammalia > Artiodactyla > Cervidae > Odocoileus > Odocoileus virginianus. The sequence continues at coordinate 4,913,786 of NC_069701.1, read as the reverse complement.
AGGATCGGATTGGGAGTTTGGGGTTAGTGGATGCAAAGTATTATATACAGAATGGATAAACAACAAGGTCCTACTATATAGCACAGTGAACTATATTCGATATCCTGTGATAAACACTAATGGAAAGGAATATGAAAAAGAATACACATATATGTATAACATATATGCATAACTGAATCACTTTGCTGTACAGAAAAAATTAACATAACATTGCAACTCAACGAACAAAATAAGCAAATACGATATTAAAAAAAAAAAAAAAAGAGGTCTTCCCTAACCCAGAACCAAGAGAGATCCCAGATCAACTGTGCTTCATACAAAGCTGATCATAACTACACTATACAACGTATTTTTCAAAGACTCACACCCCTCTGGTATGATCCCATACTTTTTGGCAACTAATTTTAAATCAAATTCCTGCTAGATTGACATCCGCTGTTGTCTGATACTATCTACATTCTTCATGCGAATGGTGCGTCACACGAAAACTAGAGATGGGGTCATAGTTGTGCACTTGGCTTGGAATAAACACAAAACTACTTTATGTTAAGGGTATCAACTAAGAAATAGGTGTAAGTCAAATGCTTTACTTATCTTAAAATTGCTCATGACCCTGAAATTCCCAACTTAACTCCTGGCAAAACAGCAACTCTGTTACATAGTGTTTATTGTCAGCACATGAAATATTATTCCTGAAGGGAAGACAGGGTAAGAAGCCAGGTCAGGAAAGCCATAATTTTCATTGAGTTATATGAAAGTAATTAATCTTTCCAGTTAGGCTATTTCTCCACCATGAGTTTGAACACCTCAGGGATACAGTTCAATGAGTATACCAGTAAATGGACAAACAGAAACAATCCTCTGTGGACTATCTAAAAAAAAATTGTTAAATATAATTTTCTCACATCTGCAAGCAAAATGATCATTTCAGAGGGATAAGTTTTTGTTGTTTAGGCCTCCAGAGAAATAGAATAATTGTTATCTCTTTTTAATCTGGATGTGCATATAAGAAAATTTTAGCTTGAGGGATTTTAATGATAATTTTATCTGCAGTTCTAATGTACTAGGACAATAACTCGCTTAAATACATCTGCTAAAATCTATCATGTATGTTCAAGACTTAAGAAATACACATAAATTATTTAAATTTTCTTTGTGGTTCAGTGCTTTAAAGAAAATTCTTATATATTTTGTATTTTCTAACCATTTATTGAATATCTGGAAGTGTTTTATTGCTGTGTTTACATTAAATCACAGTAATTTAATTCAAAGTGGCTTTAAGTGTCTACTTGGGATAAATGAACCTTATTTTAGCATTCCACTTCTTCCTTATGATGCTGCAAAATCTAACTGGAAATTTTACCAAGGACTCATTTCCTCATATATGTTTGTTCCTGAATATGGTTAGTTCTTTAAACCAAGATGAAAATTCCTTTTTATTAGGTTATCAGAGTACAAAACTCTCTCATTCAGAAGCAGTCAAGACAGTAAGGAAACGGAGACAGATTTCAGTTAAGTGGCACAATCATAGGAAAACATCTAATCCACTTACTACATGGATAGTATTCTACAGCTAAGATTTGTTTTATTTAGTCATTATTAATTCATGATCTTCATAAGGATCAGCTACTTCAAGTGTTCACTAAAAAGAAATGTCTTCCTAAGTTATGTGTCCAGCCCATTCCATGTGGATGACATGTTCTACCATTCCTGGAGAGCTTAACCTGCTACTCTAGTTTTCGAATTTCATTCAGGTTAGTTATCACTAGATGGCAGCATGACTTTCATGGTTCAAACCTTACCTGTGAAGATCTCAAAAAGTGTGAAAGTGTTAGATGCTCAGTTGTGTCTGACTCTTTGTGACCCCATGGACTGTAGCCCACCAGGCTCCTCTGTCCATGGAATTCTCCAGGCAAAAATACTGGAATAGGTAGCCATTCCCTTCTCCAGAGGAAATTCCTAACCCAGGGATCAAACTCCTGCATTGCAAGCAAGTCTCAAATGTAATTGAAAATTCCATGTGTAAAATTTTAAAACTAGAAATATATTTTAGATGAGTATGTATAAATAACACATAGTTTGGTCCTTCCTATGGACTAAATGTTTGTGTCCCCCAAATATATACATTGAAACCCTATCATGATGGTATTTGAAGGTGGAGCCTTTGGTAGGTAATTAGGTTTAGACAAGATCATGAGAGTAGAGCCCCGAGATGAGATCAATGCAGTGAAAGAGAACTACAGAATATGAGCACGTATATAACAGGGAATGTGGTCTAAATAGGAAGATCAGGTAGGCTTTCTGGACTAAATGAAAAGTGAACCGAGATCTGAATGGTGAGCAGAAGTCATTTAGGAATGAGAAGAACATTTATGCAAAAAAAAAAAAAACACCCAGCATGAAAACTGATGTGTGAAAAACGGGAGCACATTGTATACACGAGAAACTAATAGGCCAATACGGTTGGACTGGAAATGGAGAATGGTATAACATAAAACTGGAGAAGCGGGTAGGGCTAGACCTTGTTGAACTTTGTAGGTCATATTAAGAATGTGTGTGTTTATCCTAAAATCAGTGCAGAGCATTATGTCATGAGCAGGGAGGTGGTAAGCAGACACTAGAATCTGGCAATGATAACTCTGAATGAAGTGTGCACAACTAATTGGAAGAACATAATTTGGGCAATGGCAGTACTTTGTGTCGTTAATCATCACAAAAGTGAAATTTTGTTTGAGACAAGAAATACATTTTATGGTAATTATATATGAACCTTACATATAGAAAGGATTCAGTTTCAACTAAATAGTTTATCAGTAAGTTTATTTTGCTAAATAATTTCCTAAAACATATACATCTAAAATCAGAGAACTAAAATGGTCTAATCCACATGCCACCATCAACCCAGTGTCTAATCTCTCATAAGAGTCCTAACGAAAGGCAATATACACCCTTAGTTGACTATGTCCAGAGAGAGCAAACAGTTCCACCATCAAAAACTTCTATTTTGTTTTCTTACACTTACATGAAATATGTGTCTTTATAACTTCTACCCACAAGGCCACTCTGGATAAAAATATTCTAAAATACACATTAAAAAACTGAAGCTAAAACTAGGATGGCTTCAGGACCTCCCTGGAGGTCCAGTGGTTAAGACTCTGTGCTTCTAATGCAGAGGTGTGGGTTTGACTCCTGGGTGGGGAACTAAGATCATACATGCCACGTGGCACTGCCAAAAAATGGAAGAGAAAAGTAGGATGATTTTCTAGCTCACTCTTGTTTTCTTCAGGTTAAACACAATTCTTTAGGCCTCTAAAATTCTTGCTAAAATTTTAAGACTCCCCCATGAAAAAAGTAGTGAAAAACACTAGACCATTCAGGCATAGTCTAAATCAAATCCTTTATGATTATACAGTAAAAGTGACAAACATTTAATGGGGAAGATCTGATAGACAGAGTTCCTGAAGAACTATGGATTATAATATTGTACAGGAGGCAATGACCAAAACGATCCCCAAGGAAAAGGAAATGCAGGAACATATAGCTGTTTGAGGAGGCCTTACGAAGGAATATCTGAGAAAAGAAGAGAAGAGAAAGGCAAAGGAGAAAAGGAAAGATATACCCAGCTTAATGCGGAGTTCCAGAGAATGGCAAGGAGAGATAAGAAAGGCTTCTTAAGAGAACAATGCAAAGAGATACAGGGAAACAATAGACGGGAAAGACCACAGATCTCTTCAAGAAAACTGGAGCTACCAAGGGGCAATTTCAAGCAAACATGGACACAATAAAGGACAGAAACAGCAAGGACTGAACAGAAGCAGTTGAGATTAAGAAGAGATGGCAAGAATACACAGAAGAACTATACAAAAAAGGCATTAATGACCCAGATAAACATGATGGCATGGTTACTCACCTAGAGCCAGACATCCTAAAGTGTGAAGTCAAGTGGGCCTTAGGAAGCATTACTACAAACAAAGTTAGTGGAGGTGACAGAATTCTAATTGAGCTATTTCAAATCCCAAAAGATGATGCTGTTAAAGTTCTGCACTCAATATGAGAGCAAATTTGTAAAACTCAGCAGTGGCCATAGGACTGGAAAAGTTGAGTTTTCATTCCAATTCCAAAGAAAGGGATGCCAAAGAATGTTCAAACTATAAGACAACTGTGCTCATTTCACATGCTATGTAATGTTCAGGGTAATGTTCAAAATCCTTCAAGCTAGGCTTCAGCGATATGTGAACTGAGAATGTCCAGATGTACAAGCTGGATTTAGAAAAGGCAGAACCAGAGATCAAATTGCCAAAATCTGTTGGATCATAGAGAAAGCAATGGAATTCCCCCCAAAATCTACTTTCTACTTCATTGATTATGCTAAAGCTTTTGACTGTGTGGATCACAACAAACTGTGGAAAATTCTTAAAGAGATGGGAATACCAGACTACCTTACCTGTCTCCTGAGAAACCTGTATGCAGGTTAAGAAGCAAGAGTTAAAATCAGACATGGAACTACAGACTGGTTCAACACTGGGAAAGGAGTACATTAAGCTATATATCCTCACTCTGCTTATTCAACTTATATGCAGAGTACATCATGCAAAATGTTGGGCTGAATGAATCACAAGCTGGAATCAAGATTGCCAGGAGAAATATCAAACAACCTCAGATATGCAGATGAAACCAGCTTAATGGCAGAAAGCAAAGATGAACTAAACTCTTGATAAAAGGTGAAAGAGGAGAGTGAAAAAGCTGGGTTAAAACTCAACATTCAAGAAACTAAGATCATGGTATCTAGTCCCATCACTTCACGGCAAATAGATGGAGACAGCAGCAGATTTTATTTTCTAGGGCTCCAAAAATCACTATGGATGGTGCTGCAACCGCAAAATTAAAAGACGCTTGCTCCTTGGAAGAAAAGTTATGACCAACATAGACAGTGTATTACTAAAAAGCAGAAACATCACTTTGCCATCAAAAGTCCATCTAGTCAAAGCTATGGTTTTTCCAGTAGTCATGTACAAATGTGAAAGCTGGACCATAAAGAAGGCTGAGCACTGAAGAATTGATGCTTTCAAACTGTGGTGTTGGAGAAAACTCTTGAGAATCCCTTGGACAGCAAGGAAATCAAACCAGTCAGTTCTAAAGGAAATTGACCCTGAATATCCTTTGGAAGGACTGATGCTGAAGCTGAAGCTCCAATACTTTGGCCACCTGATGAGAAGAGCTGACTCACTGGAAAAGACCCTGAAGCTGGGAAAGAGTGAAGGCAGGAGGAGAAGGGGACGACAGAGGATGAGATGGTTGTATGGCATCACCAACTCAATGGAGCAAATCTGCTCAAATTTGAGCAAACTCTGAAGACAGTCAGGGACAGGGATGCCTGGGGTGCTGCTATCCATGGGGTTGCAAAGAGTTGGACATCACTTTGTGACTGAACAACAACGATCATCTCAGTGATCTTTTCCAATTTACCAGAATTCAGTAGTTAAGATTATGCTCTCTCTCACTAAGGACAAGTTCTGCTGATTCCAAGACTGTTATACTGTGAGGAACTATGTTGCATAATGACTCATCTTCTGTTTACAATTTTCTCACATGAATTGCTATCAAGAATCCCTCTACCCTGCAATGAAAAAAAAAATGGGGTGGGGGAACAGCATTGTGAGAGAGCAGGTACATAAATGTAAGAATTTATTAATGGTAGCCCATTATATTATATTGGATGTGAATGCTCTATTTTTACTTTTTCCTTCCAATTTTGCCTTAACTGAAAATTTTACATTCACATTTTCCTCATCTTCATCCAAGTTTTTGACAGAGCTATTAAACTGTAACAAAATTCTGTTGAAATAGTTGACTCTAGAGAGGACTTGCAAACTACCTTTTCTGGTAAATTAACTTCCAAATGAACATTTTTCTCTCAGCTGGGAATTTTCTCAGCAATTTTAGGGAAATATAAAATGACATTCTACATGTAAATATCAATGCAAAACTGGTGTTCAAAGGGATCTGAAAAGGCCAGAGTAGTATTACTAGTAATTTATTTTTTTTTTTACTAGTAATCTCTAATAATTAGTCATTTCCCTAGTTAGCTCTTGGTGAGTCAACAATTAGTCATTTCAAGGAAAAAAATAAAAATAAAAATTAGCATAGAGGTTTACAAAAGATTTTTTTTATATTCTGCTCTGGTATTTTATGTTTGTCAAAAATTATGTAACTTTGTACTCGTTAAGGTCAGTTTCATTGACTCTTTTTCTCCAAGGAAATATTTTTAATCAAACCAAATAAAGCTTACACAACACCTAATTCTTTATTATTTTTATAATCTTAGAACTTAGCTCTTTCATGAGGCCTTACATGTCATACAGGCCAACCTTTCTGCCTCTGTCTGCATTGCTAGTTAGTTCATAAAGACACAGTTCTGGAACCCAGGCCTCCCTTTATGCTCTCTGTTACTTCCTTAAGAACAGAACATGGTGCTCATCAGAACAGGGATGTGAATTCAAATGCTCTTTCCAAACCATAAAACGTCACTCTTTCAGTTGTTTAGCCTTTTATCCAACCACTGGATTTTCCTGTCATTTTATATAAATCTTTATCTAATATTTCTCTAATCACACATTAAAATTAATTGATGGATTATTTAAAAACAAATGTTATTTCTGTTGTACTTTCTGAAATTCTGATTCTTTAGATCTGTAGGAGTTCCTGCAGTAGGTTCAATCAGGTTTGGTAGTCATTATTTCAGAATCAATTTGAAGACAGACAGACCTGAGTTTGAAACACTTTTACTATTAGGTTGATGAAAACATAATTTCAGTTTTTGCACTGTTGAAATTTGCCATATGATAGTGGAATACATTCTTAAACAAATGTGGTTATGTTATAATCATTTTAATGCACATTTCTTGTTTTATGCTTTTTTGCTGGTTACTTATTACCTGCTGTTTTAGACTACGGAAATGATGTTGGACAAAAAGCAAATTCAACCAATTTTCTTAATTGAGTTCAAAATGGGTCTAAAGCGGACAGACAACTCTCATCATCAACTATGCATTTGTCCCAAGAACTGCTAACAAATTTATAGTGCAGTGGTGGTGCAAGAAGTTTTGCGATGGAGACAAGAGCCTAGAAGATGAGGAGCATAGTAGCTGCCCATCAGAAGTTGAAAACAACCAATTGTGAGCAATCATTAAAGCTGATCCTCTTACAACTACAGGAGAAGTTGCTAAAGGGCTCAATGTCGACCATTCTATGGTCATTCAGCGTTTGAATGAAATTGGAAGGGTGAAAAAGCTCAGTAAGTGGGTGCCTCATGAGCTGGCTGGAAATTAAAAAAAAAATCGTCGTTTTGAAATGTCATCTTCTCTTATTCTACGCAACAACAATGAGTCATTTCTGGATCAGACTGTGACGTATAACAAAAAGTGGATTTTATATGACAACTAGCAATGACCAGCTCAGTGGCTGGACTGCGAAGAAGCTCCCAAGCACTTCCCAAAGCCAGTTGCACCAAAAAAGGTCACCGTCACTGTTCGGTGATTCCCTGCCCATCTGATCCACTAGAGCTTCCTGAATACAGTGAAACCATCATATCTAAGAAGTATGCTCAACAAATCAATGAGATGCACTTTTTAATTGCAACACCTGCAGCTGGTATTGGTCAACAGAAAGGGCCCAATACTTCTCTATAATAACGCCCGATCGCACTTCTCATAATCAATGCTTCAAAAATTGAACGAATTGGGGTACAAAGTTTTGCTTCATCCACCATAATCACCTGACCTTTCGCCAACCGACTACCACTTCTTCAAGCATCTCGACAACTTTTTTCCGGGAAAATGCTTCCACAGCCAGCAGGAGGCAGAAAATGTTTTCCAAGAGTTCCTGAAGCATGGATTTTTATGCTACAATAATAAACAAACTTATTTCTCATTAGCAAAAATGTGTTGATTGCAATGATTCCAGTTTTGAATAAAGATGTGTTTGAGCCTTTGTCATAATGACTTAAAATTCAAGGTCAAAAACTGCAATTACTTTTGCACCAAACTAAGTGGTGTGGCCTTAGGTAATATTCTTACCCTTTCTGTCTCATGTTCCTCATCTATAAAATGAAAAATGAAATAATCTCCCCAAAGGGTAATTGTAAATACATTGCACATATATTAACTATATATTAATATATATTAATTGTGTATATATATTAAGTACAATACCTGGCGTATAATAAGTTAACAGAAGCTATTCTTATGGTCCCCTCTCTGGCCATCTACAAACTAGGTTTAGTTACAGAATTTAAATGCTCTTAGGGCAGTTTTTTAAAAATCACTCTTTCCAAGACTGTCTTTTCATCCTCAGCTCTGCTTATAGTTGGAGCTATAGGAGATGAGTTTTATTCCACTCAAAAGTGTCTAAAGAAATAAAGAGCATCCCAGGTAACTAGTAGGTGTGCAATTAATGTATGGTGGATCACAAATGAGTGAGCCTCTGAGATGATCCTTTAATGCCCTCATTTTGGAAATAAAAAAGAATCGAAACCAAAAAACCCACGAGATCTATCTAGTTCACACCTAGGATCAGAACTCAGGACCTGGTCTTTCCATCAAACCACATTTCCTGGGATACCAACTCTGTCTCCACTTCCCCAACACCCACCACTCTAGGCACTGGGATCTTCTGTATCGAACTGAGCAACACCCAATTTGAAGAAAACCCTCAGGGCTGCTGTAGCTCTCTGATGAGCCTGTATATGTCATCCAGTCTAACCTTCCAACTTATACTAGAAGCCTGTAAATAAGCCAAATTGCTGAAACCGTAAGGGCACTCAGTTACACTTTCACATTATATAACTCAGTTCAGCTCCCAGATGCATTATGCTGACCAGCGATTGCACACTTTATTGCATATCTCAGTTCCCTCTCTGCAGCTTATGTTGTTGCCTTTCTTCTATTGTGATGGCATTACACCTCTTCTAACTACCTCTGTGCTATCAGAAGAACTCCTTATTATTCCTCAAGTCTCAGCCCAAGGCTCATTTTCTCATGGAGGCCTTGCTAAGGCCAACATCCCCAATAGCATCCTCATTTACATCTCCAAAGTTTTCTCCTTTTCCAATATCCTGAAAAATTTGGGGCATCTTTCTCAAAGTTTCCCTTTTGCCTTTCGCTATACCTATTTTGAGAAGACTCTTGAGAGTCCCTTGGACTGCAAGGAGATCCAACCAGTCCATCCTAAAGCAGATCAGTCCTGGCTGTTCATTGGAAGGACTGACTGATGCTGAAGCTGAAACTCCAATAGTTTGGCCACCTCGTGCGAAGAGTGGACTCATTGGAAAAGACCCTGATGCTGGGAGGGATTGGGGGCAGGAGGAGAAGGGGACAACAGAGGATGAGATGGCTGGATGGCATCACCAACTCGATGGACATGAGTTTGAGTAAACTCCGGGAGTTGGTGATGGACAGGGAGGCCTGGCGTGCTGCAATTCATGGGGTCACAAAGAGTCGGACACGATTGAGTGACTGAACTGATACCTATTTTGAAACACTTGACCCAATACATTGTGATGGTTTACCTATTTATCACAAGCTTATCTTCCCCCACAAAGCTAGAAAGTGGCAGTATAGTAAGTGGAAAAGCCCAAACTGACTCTTATTCTTAAGAACTTCAAAAAGGCAGGTCAATACTAAAGAAACTTATTTCAAAAAATATTCCTTGGGGAAAATGTTCCTTTAGCAGTGAAAGCCAAAGAAAGTAGTCATGAGACAAATACATGAGCAAGAAGAGACAACCCCATAAAGTACTCTATATGACTTCCAAGGCAACGGTAGGCATTTTTTATTGCTTTTATAGTAAATAAAAGGGCTCATGGCAGAAAATCAGAACAATTTATTTTTGCTGTATCTATAAATGAAAACTGCGGCTCTAATTTAAATGTTTAGTTTATACCAGTAATATATTATGATAGGGATATTAATTTAGAATATGATGAACATTCCATGTTAGCAAGATTGCACTTAAGGACAAAAACATATTTCAAGGAAGAGCTACTTCAAATGTGGACTACCTAACTATTTTCATAAGGTTTCATGTGGAAACAATAATGAATAATGTGTCATGACCAACCAGAAAGTAGTTAATAATAATTGAAGGAATTATTTCTCAATAAATCCTAATAAAAGCCACCAATTCAGGACTCTTGGGGTATATCCAAAAGCTCATGAATGCCCCTTCATGCCATAATAAAAAAAAAAAACTTTAATTCATTCCAAATGATCCTAGCTGGTTTCTGTCAACTTACTGCCTGGAGACTTTCAACTATGATGTGATTTTTGACTGAGGCTGACCTTTCTTCCTATCTATAAACTGCCTTTTATAAAACACTATCTCTAAAACAAGTTTGAAAGCAGGATGCTTGGAGAAAATTTTTTCCCATATAACTTAAGGGACCACCAAAAGTTTAATGTTGATTCTGATACTTTATCCAGAAAGTTTGTGTTTAACTCAAATCCTTCCTTTTATATGTCATCATACTTTATTCTAGAGCTTCCCAGGTCACTCAGTGATCAGGACTCTGCCTTCCAATGCAGGAGAGGTGGGTTGGATCCTTAGGTCAGGAAGATCCCTCTGGAGAAGGAAATGGCAACCCACTCCAGTATTCTTGCTTGGGAAATCCCATGGACAGGGACGCCTGGCCAACTATAGTCCACGGAGTCGCAAAGAGTCGGACGTGACTTAGCGACTAAAACAACAACATCTTTCTGCACTTTCTAGAAATGAACTTCCTTCCATTTCCAGTGAGAATGTGGTCTTTCCTTAGAAATCTACTATGAATCAGAAAGAAATTTAGCTACTACAGAGAGAAGAAAGCAAGACTGACATATGACAGTTCTGTACTGATTTTCTCTGCTGTCTTTCCTGTGCCAAAAGCCTGGACAGCAGAAGAGATTCACTTCTAGACTTTGCATCTGTCTGGAAAAACTTAAATTGAACATAAATGGTAGTCAGAACTGCACACGAACACATTCATGGGTTTTTAAAGGCAATGCTGTCTAGTGAACAGTCACCAATTAAAAGGTATGAAATTTTTACCACACCTAACACCTGTGACCTCTGCCAAGGTTACTAGTCTCCAAAACTGAGCATTGAAGAATTTAACAGAACAGCAACAAAAATGCCCTCCACTTTCCCTCATGCAACTGTTCTAAAAGGTAAAAACATATCAAGTGAAAATTATTTGACCTCTTTAGCTGACAAACATTATTAAAATGGAATTTTTAAAATTCATCTATGACATTACTGTGGATACTCACACCTGTCTCTGCCTCCGCTCCTTTCTAAGGCCCAACAACAAAGGCCTCAAGAGTTACAGAGCATTTGATTGTATGTCATTATTACATTTTCTTCCTCCGATACAAATGATCCATGCACAGGGGAAAGCACTGAGGAATGAAATGTATTTTGCAGAGACTGGTTGGCTAAAACGCTGAGGAAGACTTGTGGCTCCATTATCACAGATTCAGAACATCTCATCACAATTGCTGAATATATAGTTACCTCTAAGCTACTCTTCTTGTATTGTTCTTCCACATCTTTACACCATTTTCAAAACAAAATTCCTCCTAAAATTTATAAGCCAAAACAGATGTACCAATAACCTGAGCACATGCAATAATTTTTGGAAGAAAACAATACTCATATCAATGGTACTTACTCACTTAGTTAGAATTTTAATCAGACTATGCATTACAATATATATTAAAAACTCATATATTGAATATAGGATATTCAAAATTAAGATTTTTTTCATATGTCTGTCAAGCATAATCTACCTAAACATATCTATTTTACAACTGCTGAATTAAATCCTATTTGTTAATAACATTTTCAATTGAATCTATAAAAGCATCTTTAAGTTCTATCTCTGTCTTCAAAATACTAGCAATCTTAGCTAATTCAGCATCATTTAACTTCCAACTTAGAATCAAGCTGACTTTCTTCCAGTGTTTCTTTGGAAAAAAAATATATATGTATATATTTTTATGCAGATAGCTTCAAGAAGTTATCAATTCTAAGAGTAAGAACTCCGATACATCACATGTGTGCGAGGTCACTTTAGTCATGTCCAACTGTGCGCAACACTATGGGCTGTAGCCCACCAGGCTCCTTTGTCCATGGGATTCTCAAGGCAAGAATCCTTTAAGAGGTTGCCATTCCGTTCTTTAGGGATCTTCCCGACCCAGGGATCAAACCCACGTCTCTTATGTCTCCTGCATTGACAGGCAGGTTCTTCACTACTAGCACCAAGTGGGAAGCCCAATGGTGCAAATACCTAACAGAGTAGGTAAAATAAAGATGGACTGAATGAATGGATTATTTGTTATAGATCATTTACCTAACTTCCTGTTGCACACATATTTAAGTATTAGACTCTTCTGACAAACTCTTCAGTGTTTAATTGGTCAACACACAGTGGCCATATTAGTCCATCTGCTGGTAGAACAATACATTAAAGCAAATAAAATATGACGTATTGGTGAAGAAAAAATGTAAATAAAGTTTAATCTTTTTTTCCTAACAGTAAGTAAGACTAAGATATCACAGACTGGACTTTCTTAAGAAAGTAAATAGCAAACAAATGAACCAAGGGTACATATAAGTTTCTAAAATAGTCACTGCAATACAATCTGTGATACAATGGATACAAGCAAAAAGGCCAACAGTAGAGAAATATAAAACAAATTATCATACACATTATGTGCTACTATGTAGCCATTAAAAATAAAATAAAGTAACATATAATAAAAATAAAATAATAATAATGTGATATTTTTGAATTAAGAATATACATGTACACAAATGTTAGTCTACATATACAGGCATAAACATAAGTATAGAAATTGACATAGATTTTACACATACAGTTGGTTATCTCTTAGAAGTTAAGTTTCTTTTTTTTTTAGAAGTTTCTAATTTTGTGTCATTGGCATTCAATACAGGGAAGCAGGTATTCTGAAATGTAATATAGTTAATAATTAAGTACCAAGAATCAAGTGGATAAATAAAAATTCACAATAAATGAAATGAAGTGGGTTAACATACTTTGAAATTCTAATAAGATACCCAAAGGACATACCCAAAGGAGTATTCTACACAATGATGTTTTTCACAGCATTTTCTAAGTAAGTGAAGTAACAGAAGCCAATTGAATGTCCAAAAATATGAGAATGTTTAAGTTAAATGGTTTAACTGGATGTCCAAAAACATAAGAATATTTAAGTGAGGTGTGTTTTTATTCCTTCAGTAAAATATTAAAAATAAATAATGCATCTATAACAGTTTGTGATTACAGGGATAAATCTGATGTGATATTTAATGTTATATTTTAAAAAGAGAGTACTAAACTGATTATTTGAAATGATCACATTGTTATTTTAAAAAAACTTGAATTTAAAAAACAATTAAAATGTTAACCATGGGTATGTACAGATGCTTATATAAATTACTTTATTGCATTTTCCCTTATATTCTATAACAAATATGAAAAAATATTTAATTCATATGGAAGTCGAAAGAAAATTACTTTTTCTTTTTAAGTTTTTTTTTTTTTTTTACTTTACAATATTGTATTGGTTTTGCCAAACATTGACTTGAATCCTCCATGGGTGTACATGTGTTCCCCATCCTGAAACCCCCTCCCACCTCCCTCCCAATCCCATCCCTCTGGGTCATCCCACTGCACCAGACCCGAGCACCATCTCATGCATCGAACCAGACTGGCGATTCGTTTCACATATGATAATTTACATGTCTCAATGCCATTCTCCCATATCATCCCGCCCTCGCCCTCTCCCACAGAGTCCAAAAGACTGTTCAATACATCTGGGTCTCTTCCACTGTCTCACATACAGGGTTATTGTTACCATCTATCTAAATTCCATATATATGCGTTAGTATACTGTATTGGTGTTTTTCTTTCTGGCTTACTTCACTCTGTATAATAGGCTCCAGTTTCATGCACCTGATTAGATCTGAGTCAAATGTATTCTTGGCTGAGTAATATTCCATTGTGTATATGTACCACAGCTTTCTTATCCATTCTTCTGCTGATGGGCATCTAGGTTGCTTCCATGTCCTGGCTATTATAAACAGTGCTGCAATCTTTTGACTGGGTACACGTGTCTCTTTCAATTCTGGTTTCCTCAGTGTGTATGCCCAGCAGTGGGATTGCTGGGTCATATGACAGTTTTATTTCCAGTTTTTTAAGGAATCTCCACACTGTTCTCCATAGTGGCTGTACTAGTTTGCATTCCCACCAACAGTGTAAGAGGGTTCCCTTTTCTCCACCCCCCTCTCCAGCATTTATTGCTTGTAGACTTTTGGATAGCAGCCATTCTGACTGGCATGAAGTGGTACCTCATTTCTCTGATAATGAGTGACGTTGAGTATCTTTTCATGTGTTTGTTAGCCATCTGTATGTCTTCTTTGGAGAAATGTCTGTTCAGTTCTTTGGCCCACTTTTTGATTGGGTCTTTTATTTTTCTGGAATTGAGCTACAGAAGTTGCTTGTATATTTTTGAGATTAATTATTTGTCCGTTGCTTCATTTGCTATTATTTTCTCCATTTGGAAGGCTGTCTTTTCACCTTGCTTACAGTTTCCTTTGTTGTGCAGAAGCTTTTAAGTTTAATTAGGTCCCATTTGTTTATTTTTGCTTTTATTTCCAATATTCTGGGAGGTGGGTCATAGAGGATCCTGCTGTGGTTTATGTCGGTGAGTGTTTTGCCTATGTTCTCCTCTAGAAGTTTAATAGTTTCTAGTCTTACGTTTAGATCTTTAATCCATTTTGAGTTTATTTTTGTGTATGGTGTTATGACTATACAGTGGAAGTGAGAAATAGATTTAAGGGACTAGATCTGATAGACAGAGTGCCTGATGAATTACGGATGGAGGTTCGTGACATTGTACAGGAGACAGGGATCAAGACCATCCTCGTGGAAAAGAAATGCAAAAAGGCAAAATGGTTGTCTGAGGAGGCATTACAAATAGCTGTGAAAAGAAGAGAAGCAAAAAGCAAAGGAGAAAAGGAAAGATATGCCCATCTGAATGCAGAGTTCCAAAGAATAGCAAGGAGAAATAATAAAGTCTTCCTCAGTGATCAATGCAAAGAAATAGAGGAAAACAACAGAATGGGAAAGACTAGAGATCTCTTCAAGAAAATTAGAGATACCAAGGGGACATTTCATGTAAAGACGGGCTCAATAAAGGACAGAAATGGTATGGACATAGCAGAAGAAGAAGATATTAAGAAGAGGTGGGCAAGAATACACAGAAGAACTATACAAAAAAGATCTTCACGACCCAGATAATCACAATGCTGTGAGCACTCACCTAGAGTCAGACATCCTGGAATGTGAAGTCAAGTGGGCTTTAGAAAGCATCACTATGAACAAAGCTAGTGGAAGTGATGGAATTTCAGTTGAGCTATTTAAAATCCTAAAGGATGATGCTGTGAAAGTGCTGCACTCAATATGCCAGCAAATTTGGGAAACTCATCAGGGGCCACAGGACTGGAAAAGGTCAGTTTTCATTCCAATCCCTAAGAAAGGCAATCCCAAAGAATGCTCAAACTATCGCACAATTGCAGTCATCTCACACGCTAGTAAAGTAATGCTTAAAATTCTCCAAGCCAGGCTTCAGCAATACGTGAACCATGAACTTCCAGGTGTTCAAGCTGGTTTTAGAAAAGGCACAGGAACCAGAGATCAAATTGCCAACATTCGCTGGATCATCGAAAAAGCAAGAGAGTTCCAGAAAAACGTATATTTCTGCTTTATAGACTATGCTAAAGCCTTTGACTGTGTGGATCACAATAAACTGTGGAAAATATTGAAGGAGATGGGCATACCAGACCATCTGACCTGCCTCTTGAGAAACCTGTATGCAGGTCAGGAAGCAACAATTAGAACTGGACATGGAACAACAGACTGGTTCCCAATAGGAAAAGGAGTACGTCAAGGCTGTATATTATCACCCTGCTTATTTAACTTATATGCAGAGTACATCATGAGAAACGCTGGGCTAGATGAAGCACAAGCTGGAATCAAGATTGACGGGAGAAATATCAATAGTCTCAGATATGCAGATGACACCACCCTTATGGTAGAAAGTGAAGAGGAACTAAAAAGCCTCTTGATGAAAGTGAAAGAGGAGAGTGAAAAAATTGGCTTAAAGCTCAACATTCAGAAAACTAAGATTATGGCATCTGGTCTTATCATTTCATGGGAAATAGATGGGGAAACAGTGGAAACAGTGTCAGACTTTATTTTTCTGGGCTCCAAAATCACTGCAGAGGGTGACTGCAGCCATGAAATTAAAAGACGTTTACTCCTTGGAAGGAAAGTTATGACCAACCTAGATAGCGTATTAAAAAGCAGAAACATTACTTTGCCAACAAAGGTCCATCTGGTCAAGGCTATGGTTTTTCCAGTGGTCATGTATGGATGTGAGATTTGGATTTGAAGAAAGCTGAGCGTCAAAGAATTGATGCTTTTGAACTGTGGTGTTGGAGAAGACTCTTGAGAGTCCTTTGGACTGCAAGGAGATCCAACCAGTCCATCCTAAAGCAGATCAGTCCTGGGTGTTCATTCGAAGGACTGATGCTGAAGCTGAAACTCTGATATTTTGTCCTCCTCATGTGAAGAGTTGACTCACTGGTAAAGACCCTGATGCTGGGAGGGATTGGGGGCAGGAGAAGAAGGGGAAGACAGAGGATGAGAAGGCTGGATGGCATCACCAACTCGATGGACATGTGTTTGAGTAAACTCCGGGAGTCTGTGATGGACAGGGAGGCCTGACGTACTGCAATTCATGGGGTCGCAAAGAGTCGGACAGGATTGTGCGACTGAAGTGAACTGAACTGATGGTGTTAGAAAGTGTTCTAGTTTCATTTTTTTACAAGAAAATAAAGGGGGAATGTCTTAAAAGTATAACTTGAGGAGGAGGAATATTACCTTTAAATGAAAATAAGGGGCAATTTTCATTTCTATTTTTGTGTATTTTCCATTGTTTTCCTTAATTTTATATATCTGCTTCATACTGAAAAATGCACGTCAAACTTGTAAAATTATCCTGCAGATATTTCCGTGGCTTAAAGAGGAAGCTTTCAGAAGGAAATTAACCTGCTGACCTCTTTTATTCCAACCTTCAGATAAATGAAAAGACATTCATTTAAAGCATAGGATCAATAGGACAAGACAGGACAGGATAGGAACAGGGAAAAAGGTAAATCATAATGAGTGATACACAGCTACCAAAGGAAAAAAGGGCTCCAGGTAATGTAAATAAGAACTACTGAGGGCACGGGAGGGTTAAGACATAAAATTACCGATTCTTTAACACTTAAGTGGGCCAAACATTAAAGATTATTCAAGCTGCATATTATCCAAGTGCCTATTATATTTCTTACAGTGTGGTTAGTTTATGTGCTGTTAAGACACTTAGTAAACAGTTTCTGGAAAAAAAAGTATTTCACCATGTATTAGAGACACGTGCACCCCAATGTTCATCGCAGCACTGTTTATAATAGCCAGGACATGGAAGCAACCTAGATGCCCATCAGCAGACGAATGGATAAGGAAGCTGTGGTACATATACACCATGGAATATTACTCAGCCATTAAAAAGAATTCATTTGAATCCGTTCTAATGAGATGGATGAAACTGGAGCCCATTATACAGAGCAAAGTAAGCCAGAAAGATAAAGACCATTACAGTATACTAACACATATATATGGAATTTAGAAAGATGGTAACGATAACCCTATATGCAAAACAGAAAAAGAGACTCAGATGTATAGAACAGACTTTTGGACTCTGTGGGAGAAGGCGAGGGTGGGATGTTTCAAGAGAACAGCATCAAAACATGTATATTATCTAGGGTGAAACAGATCACCAGCCCAGGTTGGATGCATGAGACAAGTGCTCGGGCCTGGTGCACTGGGAAGAGCCAAAGGGATCGGGCAGAGATGGAGGTGGGAGGGGGGATCGGGATGGGGAATACATGTAAATCCATGGCTAATTCATTTCAATGTATGACAAAAACTACTGCAATGATGTAAAGTAATTAGCCTCCAACTAATAAAAATAAATGGAAAAAAAATAATAAATAAAATATTAGTAAATAAAACCCTGATATGCTGCCATGTACAAAACAAAACAACAAAAAACAAACCAAACAATCCCCCACTTATACTCCATGCTCCTAACCCTCCAACCTTGGTTAGTCTTTTGGGTTGGTTGGTATTGCTGTTTAGTCACTTAACCATATCCAACTCTTGGCAACCCCATGGACCATAGCCACCAGTCACCATAGCCTCCTCTGTCCACGGAATTTCCTAGGCAAGAACACTGCAGTGAGTTGCCATTTCCTTCTCCTTTAGGCAGGTACAAGTTCTCTGTTAATACTTTACAGCCCACAAAGTTAGAGTGAATTGCTGTAACACATCTTTATTTAACCTGTCTTTTCTGTCATGCATTTCATTGTATTCACCTACCATTTTAATGTTCTCTCCTGGGTTTGTTCGGTTTCCTAGTATTTCAAAATCTGATGTTCTTCTGTTGTTGCTGCTTTTACTGTAACTGTTAATATGGCTATCTTTTGTTTAGATGGTTAACAATATGGGTAATACATAAGAAAAAAGCCATATAAATATAGAAATTAAACAATGCTTAAAACACTCACTTCATTCATCCCTTCAGTCACCCAATATCCCTAAGATTTCTCATTGAAAACAAGCTATTATAATCAAATATCTTATGTTTTTAGAACTGTACTCTGTGTGATATCACCTCCACTATTGTCATCTAACTAAAACCATTATAATAAAGTAAATACCAAAATTTTCTATTTGTTACAATATGAACAAATTTGTAGTCTTCCATCTGAAGAAAACCCAGCAGGCAGTTTTTAAATTATAAAAATAGCAAACTACCTCAAAATATTCACACTGTAATAGCATGCTCTGTGTTCATCATGATGTTTCTTGAAGTAGTGGGGAAGAAATGTCTATTACTGGGAGGACAATCCAGTAAAACGTGGCAAGTGCAAACTATGGAATATTATACAGCAGCTAGAGGCAAAGGACCAAAGAAATGCACATAGAGAGATTGTGAAACATAATTTGTTGTTGCTGTTTAGTCACTAAGTCAAATCTGAATCTTTGTGACCCCATGGACTGTAGCCCACCAGGTTCCCCTGTCCATGGGATTTTCTAGGCAAGAATATTGGAGTGGGTTGCCATTTCTTAATTCTAGGGGATCTGTTCAGTCCAGGGATTGAATCTGCATCTCCTGCATTGGCCAGCAGATTCTTTACCGCTGAGCCACCAAGGAAGCCCGTGAAACACAATACCAGGTGAGGAAAAGCAAGAAAGAGAGTAAGTCCTTCGCACAAAGCCATTATTGTGGATTAAAACAGCAAGCAAAAACTACATGCATAGAAAACACCAATAGAAGGATACATGTCCACACACTATTAGAAAAGCTGCCAATATCGGGAGGAAAGTGGGATTGCAGAACAAGGAGTGATTAAGGGATTAGACAAATAAGCAGTGAAGAAAGAAAGCAGGGGCCTTGCACAGACGCATGAGGACTGGGTGCTGCTGGCTGAGGTGTACATTTAAACACTCTCCACCCAACAGCAGAAACATAGGTTTATAAAATCCTGTGTCATTCCAGAGAAGATCCACTGCTAGTGTCCTATGAAACTGGTCTTCTTCATACGAACTTCAATCTTTGATTTGCTCAATGGAAAGTTTTAAAAAGATCAATAAATTTAGAGTTAAAATTTGAAAACTACTGCCAATTGAAAAGCCATTAACTGTGACAGTCCCCAGTGGCTCAGAGGTAAAGAATATGCCTGTAATGAGGGAGATGCAGGAGACTCGGGTTCAGTCCTTGGGTTGGGAAGATCCTCTACAAGAGGAAATCGCAACCCATTCCAGTATTCTTGCCTGGACAATCACATAGACAGAGGAACCTGGCAGGCTACAGTCCAAGGGTCATGAAGAGTCAAACGTGACTCAGCAGTCAAATAATTCTGAAATCATAAAGAAGAAAAAAAATGTATACTGTAATTTTCAAACTATTTTCTTAAATATTGAGTGGACCAAAAAGAAGTTTGTTTGGGTTTCTCCATACCATCTTATGGAAAAACTATAACTTTTTGGCCAACCCAATTCTTCAGAATGTATACATTTCCACAAAATTAGACATTAACTGCTCTTAGTTTACTTAGGAAACTTTCAGTTATTAGGAAACATTTACAAATACATTTCAATATAAAAACATTCTGAACTTCAACAGTTTTTCCTGAAAGAAATGAGCCTAGCATTTTCACGAATTTGTCTACGATCACTTGGCATCAGAAGGAAGGTAAGAAACACAACTCATTTCTTCCTCATCTTACTTTATGCTAATCTCAAATCAGTAATAATAATAATAATAATCCTATAAAAGAGAAATAAAGTTCAGTTCAGTTCAGTCGCTCAGTCATGTCTGACTCTTTGTGACTCCATGAATTGCAGCATGCCAGGCCTCCCTGTCCATCACCAACTCCCGGAGTTTACTCAAACTCATGCCCATCGAGTCGGTGATGCCATCCATCCATCTCATCTTCTGTCATCCCCTTCTCCTCCTGCCCCCAATCCCTCCCAGCATCAGGGTCTTTTTCAATGAGTCAACTCTTCTCATGAGGTGGCCAAAGTACTGGAGTTTCAGAATTGCCATTTTTTAAGTCAAAATGTTTCAATAATGGAATTTTTATTTAGTTCAATTTAATAACATAATTCTCGGTTTAAAACTGAGGAAAGTAAGGCTTTGAAGATTTCAATTAATTACTTAAAGATACAGTTATTAAGATGTAAAGTCAAGATTTCAACTTAGGTCAATTTGTCCCCAAAATTCATGTTCTCTTCACTGTATTACGTTACTACCATTAACAATCTGAAATTTTCACAGATATTACTGTACTTGAAATTTAAGCTAATAGTTTCTCTGTGCTAAGGAAAAGGCAATAGCAGACTCTTGGCTTCAACAAGAATTAGAATAAATACCATATAAGACAAATTAAATTTCATGTATCTAAAATCTGTGGATTGAACAAAGTATATTTTCTCCTTTGCACATAACACACTCAAGCTTTGAAACCAGTACAAGTCTAAGACTAGTTTTCTTCAGGCAAATCAAAATTAAGGAAACCCTGTAGATCCATTATGATCCAGGAAACTAAACTTTTCTGATTTTCATTTGACTCATTTTTCACTCTCTTATGATTAAAAAATGCACAAGATCATAACAGCTGAGTGGTTCAATGATGGGTTTTACATAGTCTAAGCCAAGGCCCAAATCCCAGAAAAATTTTGTTGTAAGTAATGAATGTAATATAAAGAATGTGAAAGTGAAAGTCGCTCAGTCATGTCTAACTCTTTTGTGACCCCATGGACTATACAGTCCAGGGAATTCTCCAGGACAGAATACTGGAGTGGGTAGCCTTTCCTTTCTTCAGGGGAGCTTTCCAACCAGGAATCGATTCCAGGTCTCCTGCATTAGCAGGTGGATTCTTCACCATCTGAGCCACCAGGGAAGCCCAAGAATACTGGAGTCGGGAGCCTATCCCTTCTCCAGAGGATCTTCCTGACCCAGGAGTCAAACCGGGGTCTCCTGCATTGCAGGCAGCTTCTTGACCAATTGAGCTACCAGGGAAACTCAATATAGAGAATGCCCAACAACAAATGCCATTTCCCAAGTGGAAGAAGAGCTTTCATACTGAAGCTCTACATTCTTGTGGTTTATATGAGTGATTTTTTTTTTCCAATTTGGAATCCATTATTACATACTGCTGATATTTGCTTGGTTTTCCCTTTAGATACTCTGAGCTATGGGAAAAAAGAAAAGAAAATGTATCTTCACTTTTGTTTGCATAACTCTAAGCACTTTACTAATGTGCTCTGGGGCCCATGCTTTTCAAACCAAGAAAATTAACACAGTTTAAAAGCCCAAAGTAACTTATCAAAAGTAACTTGGCCAAGGAAAGTCAGCGAGAGATATAAAATACTCTAATCACCCTATCTCATCAGTATTTTAAACAAACAGTTCTTATTTCCTTGTTCCACAACTATCTCTTTTTAGGGCATCCTTGAAATCCATATTCCTGCAAGGGGTGGGGTGACAGAGTTCACTCAGGACAAAATACTAATTGGAAGGCACATAAGAGAGGGTATATTGCGGGGAAAGGAAGTCAACAAAGAGAACCAAAATATAACAAGGGGGAAAAAAGAAACTTGTTTGGATCATTACCACTTCAGATCCTTCCACTGAACCTGAGCTTTCTAAGATTATTTTAAAGAAAATTACTTGAAATTTAATATCAGCTATGTGAAAATACTATCATATGAAAAATGACTGTAGTCAGAAAGTCATTCACCATAGATCATTTCTTAAATGTATCTTGGTGTTCACATACCCATTTTTTAAAAATCTCAGATATATAAGATGCTTTCACTTTGTGTACATTATTCATCTCTTCTTGCCTTAAACTATATTAGACCTCTGGTATTCTTGATATGTGTCTGGAGACCTTTAACAATGTCCAAATCAATGAAAACCATGAAAGCATGAAACTTTTGCCTATAAAATATGTGTTGAAATCATTTATCCATAGATAGAAGTCATTGTCAAATTCAACTTTCCAATTTCTAAAACTGTAAACAAATTCGATTGGTCATCTTCTTCTTTATGAACTTTTTCTTTAACCCCATTTCCAGAACTGAAAATAAACTACATTTGGCAAGGCTTTTTATTACATCAACTTTTATCACATCAAAAAGTTGCATTAAGACATGGATACCAGGTAATTTATACAAAAGTCTCACTTTTAGTTCATGTCTTGGCAATTATTAATTACAAGTCACAGCCCTTTAATGGCCCACTTCAATAATCAAAACTGTAAATGTAAAGTATATTAGATGTTGCTTTTCTGTCACGAAAATGAAATCTCATTTCTTTGTCCAAACCATCCTTTACAACTCCCAAAGGAGCTCTGTTAGGTACAAATGGCTGGAGCCTTAAAAGCTGTGAAAAATGAACAGCAGACAGAAACAGTATGTAATAATAACCATTATTTTTTACTTCTGTGATGCTTTCAATTCTTCAAAGTAGTTTGCTATTTGTTAAGTCATACCTAATGCTCAGTACAACACTCTCGAGATAAGTAGCATCATTTCATCATGTTTTAATGGGAATACAGAACAGGTAAGTGGATTTCAGTATATGAATATGAAGGATCAGAGAACAGGGAAGGAAAGCTGGCATTCTGGAACTCTTATTACATAATAGGCTTTGCACAAGGTACTTTAATCCTTGAGCACATTATTTATAATTTCCACGCTTCAGCTTCCTCTTTTGCTTAAAGAAATTATCACGTCTGGCCCATAAGAACAACTCAGTGAATGTCAGCCCTAGCTATTATTGTTATTATTTCTTTTAATTTCCTTTAATGTTCACAGTAATCTTGTGAAACACTCAGTTCAGTTCAGTTCGGTCGCTCAGTTGTGTCCTACTCTTTGAGACCCCATGGTCTGCAGCATGCCAGGCCTCCCTGTCCATCACCAACTCCCGGAGTTTACTCAAACTCATGTCCATCAAGTTGGTGATGCCATCCAACCATCTCATCCTCTGTCGTCCCCTTCTCCTCCCCTCTTCAATCTCTTCCAGCATCAGGGTGTTTTTCCAATGAGTTGGTTTTTTGCATCAGGTGGCCAAAGTACTGGAGCTTCAGCTTCAGCATCAGTCCTTCCAATGAACTTTCAGGACTGATTTCCTTTAGGATGAACTGGTTGAATCTCCTTGCTGTCCAAGAGACTCTCAAGAGTCTTCTCCAACACCACAGTTCAAAAGCATCACTTCTTCAACACTCAGCTTTCTTTATAGTCCAACTCTCACAATATATGACTACTGGAAATAGGCATTACTTCCCTTGTTTTTCTATTGAAGACTCCAAAGTTCAGTGAAGATTAATAAAAGCTTTTCTGAATAAAATGTGCTCTATCTCAAGCTGAAATTACACTCAGCAATCATAACCAAGCTGCTGCAAATTTTGTGCCAATTATAAATAGCAATGTAGAGCCTTCCTTTGTCCAGAAGGATCAGGGGGGCAGCTAGAGGTCAAAGGAAAGGAAAAGTCACTCTCTCCTAATGTCATCTGCTATATGTTCAGCAAATTCCTCCTAGCTTCATCTCTTTCTGAATTCAATATTTTTATTGATAAGCATAAATAATTTGTATTACCATTTACTGCTATTAATAGTATGAATACCATTAAGATCAAATAATATTACTTAATATTTACAATAATGCTATCTTTTGCTATGCACATATGCACCAAGGGCTAAACATTTCACTAACATTTTCTCATGGAATCCTCACAAGTAACCTAATAGGAAGGTTAAACTTAACCTTATAGATGAGTTAAACTTAGATTTAGAGAAGTAATTCGCCAAAATCATAAAGGGAAATAAATGCCTGAGCAAAAATTCAAACTCATATCCATATAGCTCCAAAGCTTACAATCTTGTGAATAAGGAATTAAGGATGATTGATTTTTCCTCCCCAAAATTACCTATACACTTTTGAAATCAATTCTGTGTTCAACACAATGCTTAGCATGATAAACTAGAAACACTGACTAGAGTTAAAAGACCTACTGTCCACATTCAACTTTGCACTGAATACATAAAGAAGGCCTTTCCTTGTATTAAATCTGTCTATCAAATGAGACAAATGAATTAGAACAATACCTAAGGTACTGTAACATTCTGCAGTTCCACAAGCTTCATTCCCTCAGGCTGGGTACTCTGTAGGAGAAACCATACAGCCTTCAGAACTATGAGGAGATGAATTTCTGTTCTTAAAGTCACCCAGTCTGTGGTCCTTTGTTATGAAAGCCTAAGCAAATTAATGCAGTAGGAATCAGCTAGGATTTCCAAGTGGTTCAGTGGTGAAGCAGCAAAGGCAATGGCACCCCACTCCAGTACTCCTGCCTGGAAAATCCCATGGATGGAGGAGCCTGGTAGGCTGTGTGGTCCATGGGGTGGGAGGAGTTAGACATGACTGAGTGAGTTCACTTTCACTTTCCACTTTCACTCATTGGAGAAGGAAATGGCAACCCACTCCAGTGTTCAAGCCTGGAGAATCCCAGGGACGGGGAGTCTGGTGGGCTGCCATTTATGGGGTCGCGCAGAGTCGGACACGACTGAAGTGACTTAGCAGCAGCAGCAGTGGTGAAGAATCTGCCTGCCAAACATAGAAGTGGGTTCAGTCCCCGTTGCAAAAATCTCCTGGAGGAAGAAATAGCAACCCACTCCAGAATTCTTGCCTGAAATATCCCACAGAGAGAGGAGCCTGGCGGAGGATAGTCTGTAAGGTCGCAGAGCCGGACCTAACTGAGCGACTGAGATAAAAACACAGGATAAAGCGTACAAGTCTGCTGTAGGTTTAAGAGTAATCCATAAACTACAGTCTTATCTTTACTTATTAAGACAAAACATACAACCATACATACAGTCTTACCTAGAAAGATTAGAAAATTCCAGGCTCTAACACTCTGTCTCAGAACCCCCCTGGAGGAGCAGCATGACTGAGAGTGTGGTCTTTAACATGAGACAAAGGTGGGCTCGAATTGGGCTTCTCTAGTTGTTAGCTGGGTGACCATGGGGAAGTTACCTAACCACTCAGAATCTGTTTCTCAATTCTGTAAAAAGTGATCACTCCTATCCTCCAGGATTATTATAACGATTAAATTAAATATGGAAAGATTAAATGAGATTACAAAAGACCAAAGAACTAACCGTGCCTGGTGCATGAAAGTGATAGTCACTCAGTTGTGTCCGACTGTTTGCAACCCCATGGACTCTACAGTCCAGGGAATTCTCCAGGCCAGAATACTGGAGTGGGTAGCCTTTCCCTTCTCCAGGGGATCTTCCCACCCCAGGGATTGAAGCCAGGTCTCCCACATTTGCGGGAGGATTCTTTACCAGCTGAGCCACAAGGGAAGCCCAAGAATACTGGAGTGGGTAGCCTATCCCTTCTCCAGCAGGTCCTCCTCATCCAGGAATCAAACCGGGGTCTCCTGCATTACAGGCAGATTCTTTACCAACTGAGCTATCAGGGGCATAAAATGTGCTTAATAAATGTTTATAGTTTGTATTAGGTTGAATCACATGAAATGGCTGATTGTTGTCGTTCAGTTGATAAGTCTTTGGCACCTCATGGATGACAGTACACCAGGCTTCCTTGTCCTTCACTGTCACCTGGAGCTTGTTCAAACTCATGTCCAGTGAGTCGATGATGCCATGTAACCATCATCCTCTGTCACTTCCTTCTCCTCCCGCCTTCAATCTTTCCCGGCATCCAGGTCTTTTCCAATGAGTCCACACTTCGCATCAGGTGGCCGAAGTATTAGAGTTTCAGCTTTAGCATCAGTCCTTCCAGTGAATATTCAGGACTGAATTTCCTTTAGGATGGACTGGTTGGATCGCCTTGCTGTCCAAGGGACTTTCAAGAGTCTTCTCCAACAAAATTCAAAACCATCAATTCTTCGACACTCAGCCTTCTTCATGGTCCAACTCTCACATCCATACATGACCACTGGAAAAACAATAGCTTTGACTATACAGACCTTTGTCAGCAAAGCTATGTCTCTGCTTTTCAATATGCTGTCTAGGTTTGTCATAGTTTTTCTTCCAAGGAACAAGCATCTTTTAATTTTGTGGCTGCAGTCACTGTCCACAGTGATTTTGGAGAATAAGAAAATCAAATCTCCCACTGTTTCCACTCTTTCCCCATCTATTTGCCATGAAGTGATGGGACCAGATGCTATGATCTTAGCTTTTTGAATGGTGAGTTTTAAGCCAGCTTTTTCACTCTCCTCTTTTACCCTCATCAAGAGGCTCTTTAGTTCCTCTTTGCTTTCTGCCATCAGAGTGGTATCATCTGCATATCTGAGGTTGCTGATACTTTTGTTCTATCAAAATAGCAATCCCATATGGTTCAGTCTAACACTAACGTTGACTAAAGGCAAAAGAGCCCAGAGGTTAACAGTACAAGTTCTAGAATCAGTATGTCTGATATAGCTCAGTATGTCTGAGCTAGAGATCTGACTCTGTCACTCATAAGCAAGTTACAGAACTTCTCTAATTCAATGTCTTAGCTTCAAAATTAAGAATTAAAGAAAAAAAAGAATTAAAGATATCTACTCCATAGGATGGATGAAAAGATTAAATAATTTAATCTAAGCAAAGCTCTCTGAGTAATACCTGGTGCTTAGTCCTCAATGAATTGATATTATTAATAATGAAATGAGCTAAGTAAATTTGAAAATCTTGGAAACTAATTTCAAATTTCAATTCTACACTGTTTTGGATGGTACTGATAAAAGAGAATTATACAACGGACATTTAGCTGAGTATAACAAAGAAGTTAAACCCTGTCCTAAAATTCTAGCAAACATCAGGTAATCAGGAAAAAAAATACAAATACATCTCATAATCCTTACTGACATGTCTGAAACAAGTCTAAAACAACTGTAATGCTGGAAATATACATTATCTTGGGTGTAAGTCAATAATTTTCCATAATTTCTTGAACTGTTCAACACTTTTAAACAGGAAAAGCTAGTGACCTAGAGAGTATGGAGTTTAATGTTCTTTACATACGTCTGTCTATCGAGTTGTTCACTGTAACAGGCTGAATATTGGAGTGAGGAACAATGAACCAGGAGAGTGACCAAGCCACCAACTGAGTCGGTGATAATGAGCTCATTATCAACCTCATTTTCCTATTTGTGAAAATCTAAGTAAAGACATCAAAGTTCTCTTTCAAGTCTAAAATTACATGAGCCTCTATCTCTTATAAATGAATTAAGTACATGACTGCCTCAATGTAATGGAACTAATTTCACCTGTCAACAAATAAGAAGCTTAACACCTTAGCAGAATGTTAAGAATAAACACAAACAAACAAAAACCAACTTATTGAAAAGTATCCTTTGAATTGAAACCTCGATATTCTGAGCAATAAAAAAGAAAAGTTAATGATCAAGCCCTTTCTGAAATTGACAGGAGGCACATATTCCTTCTCAGCAGAATTACAGCTGCCTAGGCCAGATGTGGGCTTCCCTGGTGATTCAGATGGTAAAGAAGCTGCCTACAATGCGAGAGACCTGGGTTCGATCCCTGGGTCAGGAAGATCCCCTAAGAAGGGAATGGATACCCACTCGAGTATTCTTGCCTGGAGAATTCCATGGACAGAGGAGCCTGGCGGGCCACAGTCAATGGGATCGCAAAGAGTCAGGCATGACTGAGCAACTCACACACACACACACACACACCGGTAAGCTGTAAAACCAATGCTGACTTAAAATCTGAGGCTCCTTCACACAGAGATGCCAATCTCCAACCTTAAGAAATTCACATGACATCAGATTTCTGTCTCTGAGAAATGTTAATTCTGATACAATTCCTAGGACACTTGAGAGGGTGAACTGTTAATGTTTCTAAATCACTTGAAGGATAATGATTGACCAAAGAAAGATCATCACTGTACAATTCAAAAAACCTCAATGCTTACAACTTTCTTCCAAATGACACAGGTATCTCAATAAGAATTTAAAAATAAGAAAAAAAAAATCTTCATGTCCATTCAGCAGATCTAAAACAATAACTGTGAGATTAAGCAAAAAAATTAAATTCTCTTTATGGTACTCTGAGAAAAACTAGGTTGAAACTGAAAGATCCATACACAAATGCTTTAGGGGAAAAATAATAAAACAAAGACACACTGGTACCACAAAATGGATTTTTTTCTGGTACCACAAAATGGATTTTCTTCTCAAATTAAAATGCTTATACCAATTAAATTATATCCTGTAATCATTAAAATGTCAGAAATTGAACTCAGAAATAGATGAATATGATATGAAGGCTCCTGATAGGAAAATATCCTGAGTTAAATTTGCCTCAACATTTCAAAAAATTTAAGAAACTCTTAGAGTCTGTCACAACACATTAGCACTTGCTATTAAAGTACTATGTACATTTTCCATTCCTTGAAAAGAAATAAATCAAAAACAAATTTCATCTTAAGTAATCATTGGAGTCCTTTATTTAAAGCACCGTAGATGAAAAAAGTTACTGTTTGATTTGTTTATTTGAGTGTTTGCTTTGGTTTTCTTCAAAAGACTTTTATCCCCTTCTTAGCTAATTTTAAGATTCCAATATTCACAGCATGTCATAATTAAACATCTCCTAGGAAGTGCACAGTCTGATTAGCACATTAACTCAGGCATAAACCAGCCGTGACCATGTTGCCTCCAGCCTGGGTCAAACTAGTCTGGGAAAAAACAATTCCGGTGAAAATTCCTACTAAGACATATTAAGTCCCAAGACTATTTTATCTTCCATCATTTAAGATCTTCTTTTCCCTAGCAGTCCTTATGTAATTGTTTAACCCTTAACTGTGGTCTGAGAACAGTCACTTAGCCTATTAGGAATAAAAATGATAACTGTAGTTCTGAGGATTAAATAATTTTAGCATTTTTTTCAAAGGCTCCCACCTCCCAGAAAGCAAATAAGATTAAGTCAGAAATATGCTTACAGTTACATACCAATTACTAGAGCCCACAAGCTCCCATTCAAAATTAACTCCTGTTCAGGAAAGGAGGAGTCAGAGGACTACCCATATCCTGATTTCTTTTTATGTGGCTGATTGGTGGCTAGTTGTTTGCCTTAAAGCAAAATGATGAATGCATTTGGCCATGAGGTAATAAAATCTCCCCATGGCCAGCATGTGTACTGTCCAAAATGGTAGCCACTCACCACGTGTGGCTACTGAGCATGTGAGATGTGTCCCAAGCCACCAAGGAACTGGATTTTTACGTTCGTTAATCTTACTAATTTAAATGGAAAAAACTGATATTTACTTATGTCAGTGGAAAATCTTTATATCTGGAACAACTTGGATATCTTACAGATGAAAGAGTGAATCCACTTTTTCATCTATAAAAATTTTATGAAACTTAAAGACAGACCAAGTAATTCTAATGAAAATTCAGTGGCTGAGTTGTGATGTACATAAGTGGAAAATATACACTATATTTGAAAGAATAGGCAAAAATAATGTAAAATATCTCATTAATAATCTTTAAAAGTACTGACCATATGTTGAATGCTTCAATCTATTACAATACCTTGGATATATTATTTTAAATAAAATACATTAAAGTTAATGCCACTGGTTCTTACTCTTTTGAAGTACTACCAGGAAATTTTAAGTTTAATAATATGAGTCACATTATATATTTTAAGTTATATATAATTTTAAGTTATATATCTGTCAGGCACAGCACTGATAAAGACCAATACTAACCAGTGACATGACTGAGATGGGCCAGGGAAGTGGTTTAGAAAATCTGTGCAGTATGGAAAAAAAAAGCAAAAGGCCAGATAGCACTGCATTTAAAGCCTAACTTTGACACTGACCATCCAAACGGATTTGAGCAGCCATTCATTCAGATTCCTCAGCCTATACTTCCCCAGGTGCAAAGGGGAAGGATAGTTTCCTAGTTAAACAGAATATTTTTAAAGTGACTAGTATACCATCAGTTTAAATAAACAGCCAAATAAATTGTTTTTCAATAGAAACCAGAGATTTTTAGACTACCGTGAATAATTTACTGCTTCTCAATGTCTAGGTCCTCCTGCAAATGAGCTATATCCTGTGGACACGTTCTTCCTGTAATATTACTCCAACTTTATTATTACCTTACATTTTACAGATGAATAATGACAACCTGAGACTAAATGCTATTATGAAAATGTTCAACAAATGGAAGCTTTGTTTTCATAGTGTTTTAAAGTGGTAGCAATCAAGTTCATTTCCAGAAATACCATCATGATTTTTATGAACTTAAAATTTACCTAAAAGAGACTTACCAGAATACCTATGTCCATTTCAGGATTTCTATCATGGTGGGACCATCTTCTTATGAATGTTTGGTAGGCTCTAAGAAAAACTGCTCTAAGGCATAAAGTTCATACTATACAGTTATTAAATATGTAAAATGTGGGAGTCTACAATATTTATTTTAAAAATTAATTATATCTCATTGTTCTGCTGTATTTCTTTAAATACAAAAAAATGCTTGCAAATTCTTTTACTATGAAACAGTACCACAATCATCAGAAGATTAGGAAGGATAAGGCTAAGACAAATAAAATTAAATACTCCTTCATTAAGCAAATAGTCAAACTATAGATAGAATTCCTTCGTCACTAAAATGACAGATACCTATTCCAAATGGTGTAGATAAACTGATGACTGAAAAATTCATATAAGTGATTAATGAAAAGACATGTGGAAGTCATCTTTCTTCTTTAGTCATGATGTCAAGAAGAAAAGCTGTCCCCTTCCACAGTTATTCTTCATAAAATATGGATTCCTAACTACAAGGTTAAGGCTCGACTAACTGTGATGATTCTTATGTTTCAATGAAAGCTAATTTACAATGACCCTGCTTTTCTTCAATCTGCTTCTTGCACATTTTACTCACAGTCTTCCATTTATTCCTTTTATTATTTTTTTGTCTTCATTCATCTGATCAATATTTATTGATCCCCTGCTTAATGCCAGGCCTATATTCTGTGGGCCTCACCACTGAACCTCACTAGCTTATCATCTTATTCAAACAAAACCACTAAAGTGGGATGATGTATAGA
Source organism: Odocoileus virginianus (assembly GCF_023699985.2). Lineage (NCBI taxonomy): Eukaryota > Metazoa > Chordata > Mammalia > Artiodactyla > Cervidae > Odocoileus > Odocoileus virginianus. The sequence continues at coordinate 4,881,967 of NC_069701.1, read as the reverse complement.
GAGGTGAAACATATAATTTAATTAGTTGGGTTGTGCACGTGCGTGTGTGTGTATGTATTCTTCATATTTGACTTGCCACCAAAATATATTTGAAGTTGTTACACAGCATCCAAACTAATAAAAAATTAACTTGTTGTTTTCCAACATAATTATTTTTTAAGTAAATTATAATTTTAGTTTATAATATGTGATAAAGCTGAAATTCCAAGTTCAAGTATGTCTTTCCAAGTTGTCTAGTCTTAGATTTTATATTATTACATCTATGTCCTGATCAAAATTCACCATTTTCCAAGGCAAAGTTTGTCATGGTAACTCTCAAGAGTTTTCTCCAAGTTGTTCATCAAGTAATATAATGAATAGGTCAGATCTATGTTGCACTGGAAAACCTCCTGTTTGCTAATTTACACCCAAGGGGGATTTCTAGGAAACAAAGTAACATGATAGACCAGTAAACTTTCATGCATTTCTTAGAGAAAAAAAAATTTAACTTGCTTATTGAATTACAAGTATTTATTTGCTGGAGCTTCCATTAGATTATAAGCAACCTGAAGACAGAGGGGAGAAGTTACTTTTTATATGCCCATTTGAAAAGTAAAGGTTTCATGACAGTTTTCTGTATGGCTGAATGGAGGGTTGGTAGGATGAAAGAAAGAAATGTTCAGATTTAGGAATTGAATCTTTGCAACTATTTTTATCAATCCATTTAAAACACAGATGTTAGGTGATGTAGGCTCCTCAAATCGTAACAAACGTACCACTCCGGTGGGTGATATTGATCATGGGAGAGGCTACGCATGTGTGGGGATAGGAGAACAAACAGGAAATCTGTGCCTTCCCCTCAATTTTACTGTGAACTCTAAATAGCTCTAAAAAAAATCTTTTAAAAAGTTATTAAACTTTAAAAATACCAACTGTGTGAACAACAGATAATGAAAACAGTGCTTTACTCTATAAAATAAAATATAAATGAATTAGTTCAGCCTCAATTTATCACAATCTTAA